>NC_071330.1:5559142-6216495 GCF_010183535.1 Caenorhabditis remanei | reverse complement strand
TCAATCAAGCACTCATAACAAGTTTTAGCTGTAAGTCTAAGAAATAAATGAAGTAGAAGGTATGCTGCGGGAGAAGCTGGCATCTTCAGGGGCTCCAAAATGGGAAAAGTCACACCAAAAAGTTGATAACACGGCACATTTAAAGTGTAGTTTATCAAAGTACCCTTTTCTTGAAACTAAAGAATACCAAGCTTATCAGCAGAATTGTTGCTGCAAAGAAAAAAAAAGAGGCCCTTGGAACGGACCTGGAACTTGATAAGAAAAGTGACAGGTGACGGTGAAATGCATCGAAGAGCAAAATTTTTTTCTGGTTTTAACTGAAACTAAATATACTGCAATGGGAATGAAAAGAAAAACTGCTTCGGCAAAATTTTTATCGTACAAGCTTTTCCATCAAATGGATTTGTTACTGGATTATTGAAAAACTTTGGAACCGAAACACATTAGGGCAAACAAAACAACATTTTGAACGGGGGAAAGGGTCAGGGGACAATTAATATTAAATTTACCGGTCAATAAAATGCAATCTATTTAAAATTATTTCTGTAACGAGTATACTTATCAGCGAAGAAAAACTAACAGAAGTTTTGACAAAAACCTACGAAACTCGGCCAATGGGGTTTTACTGAAGATCAGGTACGAGACTCTTTGAAAACAAGATGAGCTCGGTGGTGTACATAAAAAAAAGAAATGAGCTACAGGGGGGTCATGATAGAATTCGAGGGGTCAAATTAAACATGATATGATTTTGGGAAAACAGGGGTACAACCAATAAAACATGAAAAGAATATTACATAATGAGAGCGGAAGCTTGAAAATAACAGGGATTGGGATTTTAATGAAAGAAGGCAGGGTTTTTGATTTACACGAAACATGGTACTGCTTCTTTGGACAGAAGAGGGACAAAATTATGCAGACTTTTCGAAAGAAAAATTACAAAAATAGAGGAAATGTGGAGAAATATTGGGTGCGATAAAACGAAAAAGTTAAAAAATGTTTTGAACTTTGAGATTTGAGTAAGAGAATGTTCAGTATCCAATAACGGCAGGAGTGGCGGCAAACGGCTTTGTAGTCTGACGGTCCATCACGGAAGCAGCAGAGTTGCGATTGACGATTCTCGAAATAATAGATGAAGTATTTCCGCGTGACTGATTGGAGGATTCCATTGAGTCATGATTCATCATTTGATGAGAGCGTGGACTGTAGTGAGACGACTGATGATGTGGTGGGCGCGGAAGAATCTGAAATGAACAGATATTAGTTTATTTAAAGAAGTCAATATATCGTTCTCACCCGAGTCTGGTCTCCAGTGCGAACCATTGGACGATGATCAGCGCGAGAATCGCACACGATATAATGCATGCGATCCCAACAAGCTTCGCAGTAGTACTGGAGGCATGACGAGTCACCACAGAAGTACGGGGCATAGTTGTGCTTGCACAAAACTCCCTGGCACTCATCACAATGTTGATCTTCCATCACATACGGCTTGATTTCGACCTGAAAAAAGAAATATTAGCTCTGGAACAGATTACAATCTTCTCAGGACTAACTCTTTTATTTGTCTCAGCATGCGTGACCTGCACGAATCTTCCCGATATGGCACGAACAAACGATTGAGAGTTGGCGAAAGTTACACGAGCAGCTCCTTTCGGGTACTTCAGCTCCGGATCTATGTCAATTCCAACATATGAAACTTTGCCGTAGTAGTCCTGAAGACTGCTAGCCAAATCGCTCGCACGTGTCGGACGCGGGACACCTCCTATGAAGACTGTGCGACGGTGATCGACCGAACAGCTGTCATCACAGAAGTAGTCAATATCTGACAGGCGCCACGGACGAACTTGAACCGCTTTATCACTCATTGTTGGCGAAGACAATTGGAGATAGTATCTGAAACGTAGAAGTTATAAGAAAAACCAGATGCAAGGAATGTTGTGAAAGGATTTCAAACATATCAGAATTCGGAAAACCTTACTTGTTCTCATAAAATTCGCATGCGTTGACGAGTTCTTGAACCGATCGTTCGTTTGTAAAAACAAGGAAGACGTATCCAGAAACAGATCGAACTGAACAATTATAAGTTTTAATTTGTTAGGTTACATTCATCTTACGATTGCGACGACCCATCTCCACTTCGTACATATTGTCTCCTCCTCTTCCATTGTTGTGTTCTGGGCGGCGCGGCCAATCGACAAGGACTTTTCCAAAAGCACCGAAAGTCGCCCAAACTTCTTCTGAAAACTTTTTTAAATATTTGAAAAATGTTTTTCTTATAAATCTACCTTCGGCAACATCAATCGGAAGACCACCGATGAATACTTTGCGCGAATAAAGAGCTTCAGCAGACAATGGGCGTTTCTTTGTCATATCGATGCAGTTTTGAGCGACACTCATGAGTGGCCTATTCAATGGAATGATGTTAGGACGAGTAGACGCCGTAGCTTGTGGGTCGATGGAAACGATAACCATCCGATCATTGAGAGTTTTTACTTCAACAATTCGATTTTTCCGTGCACCGGAAACACGAAGAGTTGAAGTGGGCAGAAGGCTCGTCTTTTGGAGGTTCATGTAGGGCGAAATCGCAGACGAATCGTTTGCTGCGAAAATGGACTGCAAAGCTGCGGAGGATGGCATCATCGGAGAGTATGACATGTTCTGGATGGCATTCAATTCTTCTGTAAAGTAAAAATATATTTCAGCGAGAAATACCAATAATACCTGTGAACTGGCTCATATCCATCGATGGGTCGATTGAAGACACAGAAAGCGATGGTTTATGAGCGGGCATACTCATCAACGAGGGAACGTCCCCAGAAGCCACAGCCATCTGGAACTCCAGGTTGTTATAGAGGGCGGCATGATTTAACTGCTGCGCGAAGTTGAAGTTGTTGGCAGCCAGCTGAATAAAAAACTATAAATAAATATCTGAAAAATGATACGATTACTTGTGCTCCTAAAAACGCATTCGAAGATTGAATGTTCATTCCGATTACCGGGTTTCCGTTCCTCTTCAACTTTTTCGAAAGAAACGAACTGTTCATGTCGAGGTTGGTGACGTCGGTAGCCAGAAAAGTTCCGTTTCCAGAGGGTTTCTTCAACGATGCAGCTCCTGAACGACGGTTCCCTTGTAAAGAGCGAGTCGTCGATTTGGAGTCACCACAAGCCTTTACTTGATGCTGCATCACTCACTAAAAAAGCAAAGATTAAAAGATGATGATAGAAAGCATCGAGTGAAAGAAAAGCAGCCAGCTTGCACAAAATTCGAACGGCACTTTAAGATGTCTGCGTCTCATTCAAAAAGAACGGTAATCGGCCGACTCTAAGCGGCACACATTTAGAGCGTTCAGGCGTTGTTTTCTTTTATCAGAATTAATCAGAAACCGCCTCATGTTTCAGAACGGAATTGTAAAAAAAATAACTAAATTCCGAACCAGATTTCGGCAGGAACGAATTGTAAAAGAGCTCAAATAAATGTTAAATTAGACCAGTTCGTAAGTATTCATGAGCGCTTCCTCCCGATAAAATATAAGCAAAAATTTCGAAAATTGAGGCAAACGACGACTTTTTAGCAAATTTTCTGCACAAAATAAGAGGAAACGCATAAATTATCTGGCAAAATTAAAGAACTCCTCGAAAAACGGGAGCGCAAAAGAGGCCGGCCGACTGCTGGCAAAACTGCCAACAAAATGAAAATGAAACGTGGCGACACGGGTCCTTTGACACCGTGACCTACTTTTTTCACGTCTTGCTTATTCATTCTTTTTTGCGTGTAACTTCTACAAAAATTGCATGCAGGTAATAAATTGAAAATTTTTGGTAGAAAATGAAAAAATATTTTTAAATTTATTTACACAACTAATTTATAGAAAAAAAGTATCAAGTGGTTGAGAATACGGTGTTCTATTCTGCGGACAGCCATCTCTTCCCCATTGAGGCATGTTCACATTAAAATAGTAAATGTGATCCCACATCGTAAGATTGTCTGTAACCGATGCACTGCAATAGTTTCCATCGGCTTCTTGACAAATATTATACGTGTAATTTAGATTCATGAAGTTGTTGTACCTAAAACATGATTTTAATTTAACGAATGATGTTGTTCATAGTCTATACTCGACCTACCAAACTTCAGTCCTCGGGTGGAATAAAGCAGTTGTGTTGTCGTGAGGATTAACTGTAAACATTCTTGGAATAATGTCACGACGATGAACTATATGATAAGAATAAGGGAACTGTAAGTTAAAAGTTGGATAGGGAAAGAATACAACGAACGGTTACCGTAGCTGTATACCAAACTGCAAAGTCATAATCTCCCATTCTTGGACTCGCCATTGCGATCACTTTTATATTTTCTGTTTTGTATAACCCAGAGGTTACAAGGTAAGAGGATGCAACCCATGAAAGCATTCCGCCGAGAGAATGCCCATTAACCCAGAGTTCGAATCCAGGGTATTTATATTTGAGAGTTCTCAAGTCTTGTTGCATTCCTCCATTCCAGAGTAGCATAAAACTGTCATAGATGACTTTGAATATTTTTCCACCCATACCAGAATATGATTGGATCCCACTGAAAATGAAACAGAGAGAATCAAGACGTTAGCTGTCTGTGTCTTACTAATTGGCGTAACCATCGAATAATTGTTGTGTCTGATCATCTCCATGAGAACCTCTGAACGATATTATTAGTGCTTGTTGTGAGACATCGTAGGCAGTGAATCCACGACATGTTATATCTTAAATCATTATGTCAAACTGAAGAGATTGTAATTAGTGCAAACTTGGATTGTCTGGAGAGCATTGTACAGTTCGCACTTGATATAACTTCATTGTGGGTATTTGGTTGCTGAAATTCTTAGATTTTTGATCATTTCGTGATAAAAATTGCACGCTCTTCAGAGTGTCAATTCAAGAAGTGTATCAAGTGACTACTAAAACTGTAAAAGCTGTAAAGATAACAGGAGAAATTGGAGTAATAGTAAGCACACATGTAATTTTTGGTCTCGAAATTCACAAACAGGCTCTGATGATATATATTTGAAGGTTTTCAGAACTAAACCCACTCAAAACATTGTTGAATTTGATCTCCATGAGAAGCAGATGCTAGAACTATCTGCTGAGTTCTCATAAAATTATCATCGTATGCGTATTTCGGATTCGGACTAGTTGGACAATTTAATTGCAACTGAAAAAAGTATTTTTAAGTTGAGACTTCTAAAAATTCTTACAGTAATCGGAGTTTGACATCCTGTCAATGTCGAGTTACATTGAGACGATTCCACACACCATCTGAAAACAAACTCATTCTCAATTCATATTTTGAAACAGCAACATACTTATTTCCAGCACCAACACATGTAATGCAGTTCTCAGCAGAAATCAGACCAGGAAGTAGAAAAAGTAGCAGAAGCATTAGGTGTTAGCGATAGAAGTGGAATGATGAGACTGTCCATTGTGAGTATTAATAGTGGTTTTATGAGTCATTGTTGGTCAAATGATGATAAGGCTGAAAGAGCATTTTTCAAGAGCAAAAATTAACAAGCAAGACAATAAACGGGGGCGAAGAAACTGTCTTAAAGTGTTTATTGACAGAAATAACACTTCAAACAAATTAATTTTGTGTTTGTGCATATGGACGTCTGTTCTTCGGGCATCCATCTTTGCCCCATTGTGGAATGTAGACATTGAAGTAATATCCATGATCTGACCATGTCAATCCTTCTGTTACAGATGCACTACAGTAGTTTCCATCAGTTTCTTCACAGATTTGATACGGGTCTTCTGGATTCATGTCGTTGTTGTACCTGGAAAATACATTTGAACGACTAAGTTATTCTAAACGGCATACCAAACTTCAGTTCGTGGATGATAAAGTACAGTTGTATTGGTGTTCGGATCAATCACTGGAACTCTTGGGATCAAGTCGAGACGATGGACGATGTGGTAGGAATATGGAAACTGAAAATGTCGCTAATTAAGGTGAAATCAGAAGCCTAAACTTACCGTAGAACTATACCAAAGTGAGAAGTCGTAGTCTCCCAGTCTAGGACTTCCCATAGCGACAACTTTTATTCTTTCAGGAGTATACATCCCATTTGTGACTAAATGAGAAGAGGCAACCCATGAAAGCATACCACCTAGAGAATGTCCATTAACCCATAGATCGAATCCAGGGTATTTGTATTTCAGGCTTCTCAGATCCTGCTCGATTCCTCCGTTCCAAAGAAGCATGAAGTTGTCATATATAGTTTTAAATATCTTTCCATTATTTCCAAAATATGAATGGAGTCCTCTGAAACAAAAATTAGTTGAACACTCAATTTATAATAACTCTTTAAACCTACCCACTGGCCATCTCAGCCGACATCAGTTGGTTCTGAATGTCACCACTGGATCCTCTGAATGATAGGATAAGAACTTTTTGACTGACATCGTATGCAGTGTATCCGATACAAGATATATCTGGAAGAGACTAAATTATTTCTACTTTAAGTTCAATAAACTCACTTGGATTTGCAGCGTAACAACTTACTGTACGGACACGGAATATTTTAATAGTAGGGGTTTGATTGCTGAAAGCAGGAAAATGTTTATGAGAAAAAACACTTCCTCGTTGTGAGAGTTTTGATGACGCTCGGGCATTTGCGTGTTTCAATTTCAGTTTTTAATACTGAAACTGTCAGATTAACTCTAAAAATGTTGGAAAAAAAACTAACTGATAATGTCAAAAAAAAACGAATTAAAATTCGAGGTGGATGGCCTCTAGTCTACTAATTTCATTTCTCTGTTTGTCTTCACTTTAAAGAATTTTTCAGAAAGACACGCAAGTTTCCTTTTTAAAGAGTTTAACTTCAAAGATCATAGGCGGTTTTGGTCTCGAAAAAAAGTCTCTTCAGGTGTTTAGCTATTCAAAACAATGGTGTTTTCTGACTGAAAATGATTTTTCAGGAAGACACGTTTCCTTTTTAAAGAGTTCTACTTCAGAAATCATAGATGTCAGTTCGAAGTTTTTGCTCTTAAAGTAGTGATTACTGGTAAATTAAAAACGCCGGTGTTTTCTAATTAACGTTTTCAGAGACGAATGAAAAGACTCTGAGGCCTTCTACTATTCAGAATTCAACTCACTCAAAACACAATTGTGGGTTAGTTGTGTGAGATGCTGCAGCCAGAGCCAACTGTTGTGTTCTCATGAAATTATCATCATATGCATATCTGGGATCTGGTAGAGCAGGACAGTTCAGTTGGAGCTAAACATTTATTTACTTCAAAAGTTTCCAACTTTCAACATCCTTTAAACTTACCGATATCAAAGTTTTACAGGCTACGAATGTGGAATTGCATTGAGAAGATTCCACGCACCAACTGAAACAAATGGAACGGAAAAATGATAGAATTACACAATTTATGTACATAATAACACTGACAACTAGTGATTTGCAGTGTCTAGCTAGTAACAACACAACCAGAATAACTTACGAGTTTCCTGAACTAACACACGATGAACAGTTTTGGGCAATCGACAGGCCTGGCAAAATGCCAAGCAGAAGAATTATGAGAATCATCTGAAAAAAACTGTCAAAATGCCTTGATAATAGAGTACATCTTCTCTTTAATAGTGGTTTAATGACTCAATCTGTCTAGTCGAATGGCCTAAAGTGATAAGAAATGGGGAAAACAAAATCAGAGGGACAAGTTACAGAACATTAGGAAGAAGAAGAACTTGGATGCGTTGAGGTCCAGGAAATAACAAATTACTTCAGATTACGCTTATGAATTACTGGAATTCAGATTAAGAATTGATTGCCTCATCTTCACATCATTTGAGCGAACAACTCAATAGGAGTCAATTCAAATTTAAATTATTGGACAAAAGAAAATGATTTGTTTTAGCTCAAAGTACTGTATTTCAAAGGAAATTTTTAAAATGCCCGAAACCCAACATAATAAACTGGCCAGATGCTTGAAGCGCACGAAGGCTTCTTACCCTCTCTACCATAACCCTCACGACTTCTAGTTCTTGATCCTTCGACTCCGCCCCCTTCCCTCAACCTCAACCAATACAAAAGTTGTGTGCCAACCGAGCGCATCAAACTGGAACTTCTGCTTATCGAAGCGAGTTCGCATTATTTTTTAATTTCCAGTGTTTATTTTCTGAACTTCAGTGACAAACAATCTCAATGCGCTTCAGTGAGCGTGGATTCATTTTTTGTAGTTCTATTCAATAAGTCAGAGTTGGACTGAGGGAAAGGAATGAGAAAGAAACAGAAGTGAAGAGAGAAGCTTCTTCTGAAACGACCTGAACAGATGGGTCAGATAGGGAAACATAAATACCGTGAATACTGTATTATAACGACACCTGTAATAGAACGGCACCTGTATGTATTATAACGGCACCGAATTCATGAATATGATCATCCTGAATATGATTATCCTGGTGTTTTTTTTCTTGTTTCTGATTAGAAGCAGCGCGATTAATAACTTCTTGATCAGCAAATAGAACGTCCAAAAAAGGTTGTTTTTCCTTTTAAGTTTAATAAGATTCTGGAATCACAAAATTTCACTGGTAGACAGCAGAGTTGCATGGAATTCCGACTTCCGACTTCCGGGCATTTTTATCATTCCGACTTCCGACTTCCGACTTCCTGGCATTTTTATCATTCCGACTTCCGACATCCGGATAAGGAACTTTACTTCCGACTTCCAACTTGCGACTTCCGGATAAGGAATTTTACTTCCAACTTCCGTCATTCCGATTTCCGGATAAGAAATTTTCACTTCCATGCAACTCTACTAGACAGTTGAAAAATATAACGGAATGTCCCTATAATACAGTATTTACGGTATGTTATATCAGTTGTCGTATTAGTTAAGATTTATTCAAAATTAAGCGATTCAAGGTTGTGCATAAGCACTAATATTCATGGGACATCCAGCATGTCCCCATCCAGGAATATCAATGTTAAAATAGTACAGATGGTCGATGTATTGAGTTGAATTTGGATTGATACTGCCACTACAGTAATTTCCATCTGCCTCTTGGCATACTTGGAATGGATCTCCTTGACGCATGTAGTTATTGTACCTGAATCAGTACTTCATTCATAAAACTAACAATCCTTTGAACTCACCAAACTTCAGTTTTTGGGAAGAACAGGGTTGTGTTTGTGGATGGAACAAATGTGGGAGTATGAGCAACTGGATCGGATCGATGGAGAATGTGGAAATTGAATGGGAACTGAAAAGGAAAACTATAGCTAACAGTACTCAGACTCATCTACCGTTTTGGTATGCCAGGCAGCCCAATTGTAATCAGACATTCTCGAAGCACCCATAACGACAACTTTCATTTCTTCTGGTTTATACAGTCCAATATTGACGATCCATGCAGAAGCAGCCCAAGCAAGAGAAGATCCAAGAGAGTGTCCATTCACCCACAGTTCGTAACTCGGATATTTGTATTTTAAATGTCTCAAATCTTGTTGCATTCCTCCATTCCAGAGAAGCAAGAAGTAGTCTTGAATGACTTTGAAAATTTTTCCATTGGTGACGGAGTAATATGATTCAAGACCACTGAAATTGCTCAATGATTGCTTCATTTTTTACAAAAGTTATTGGGTAAATACTGACAAAACTATTAGACAGGTGAGAAGTGAAAAAGTGTGGAACTACCGATATCAGTTCAAAAAAAACGCGATCAAAACCACCCCCTCGTAAGCAAACAATTGACAATAACCATCAAAACATCGTGGGAACATCGACACACTTTTGAAGTTTTTATTCCATTTTCTGTTTTTTATGAACTCCACTCACTATTTCATACAATAATTTGTTAACTCCTTGATCTGATCCTGTCCATGTGCTCCCTTAAATGAAATAGAAATCACTTTTCGTTTCGTGTCGTAAGAAGTGTATCCGACACACGTGACATCATTGTATTCTGTTGAACAGTTCACTGTTCTCACTTGATAAAGCTTCATTGTCGGCAGTTGATTACTGGAAAACAGAGATTCTAGGTAAGACTTTTTCTGACTTGTGATGCCAATTCATCATATTATTTATCATAAACTGATATGATTGAATTGACAAAGAACATAAATGGTCACATTAAGCACAGAAGGCTTACTTGAAACACAGTTGAGGATTCTCATTTTGAGCGGCTGTCGTCAATACCATGATTTCTGATCTCATGAATTCATCATCGTATCCATATTCTGGAGATGTTGGACAGTTTAAGGGAATCTGAAGAAAGAAAGAATTATTGTAAGGTGATTTTCTCACAGAATCTTTACACAATCAAACAAGAAACATAGAATTCTTAGAAAAAGATCAAAATATGCAAATATTTTCGGAGTGTCTTTTCTTTTACTTTCAGGTTTTTTAACTGTCTCCGAATTTTAAATTTTTTTTCAGACTGTTAGGATGCGTATCTGTATTCAGTCAGGACCAGGGCTGGGCAAATTATTTGAATTCTTGATCTGAATGTTTGATATCTTTGGTGAAAGTTGACCAATATGTTCAAAACTTTCTCGGCTGTTTTTAATTACCAATTTTTACATTAGGTTACTCAATTTAGGGAGCAAGGTTGTGCGGTCACAGTGAACTGAAAACGTGGTCAAACAATCTGCCCATTATTGGTCATAACCGAATCAATTTTTGTTAATCGTAGCTTGAACTCTAGAAAACTTTAATTCAATTCTGATTTGTCCGGTTCTTACTAGACTGGAATATTCCGGTAAGCTGGGAAATGTCATTTGTTTAAGTTGAACTTTTGAAACTGAAACTCACATTGATAGACGTTGTACATGTTCCATTCGAGGTACTGCATACCGATGTTTCAACACACCACCTAAAAGATAATTGTTTCAAGATAATCTTCAAAAAAAAATGTTCATGAGAAATTCTATCCCTCCCAATCTCCAGCTATTAACACCTTTTCCTCTCATAAAATGTGATTTATGAAACGTACACTCTGCCAGAATTCACACAATCCGAGCAATTTTCCGCTCGAATAAACTGGAGAAACGGAATAAATAATAGTAGTAATTGTAGAAACATTTCTTCAGTTTTTCTCTATAAAACTGAAAATGTCTCTCTCTCTCTTATCTTCATTCAAATTTATACTGTTGCCATTTCTTCTTATCAGTTGTGACTTGGAGGTGAAGGCTGGAATTGAAGTTTGTCAAGGAAAAAAGGCAAAGTTCAAAAGATCCTCGAGAGATCTCTTCACCAGGAATTAGGTTTTTGGTTCAGAGTCCCACCTTCTGAATTCTGGATTCTCAAGTGGAAGATATTTCTCTCAAAAAAAACTCTTGTTTCTCTGAGCAAATCTTTTAGACATTCTGTCAGTTTTTTGAGTGGTCCCTTCCTTTTTCTCTCATCTCAATTACCCCTTTTCTGTCTTCTCTTTCCACTCTTTTTATTGGGTCTGCCTATAACATCACCTCTGCAAAAAGAATTCCCCCGTCTCTTGTTTCCATTCTTTTCCAATTCCATCTCTTCTTGTGCATCTTTGGATATTTGAACAACTGACCCTTATTATCATACTACCTGGTTTTCAATGAATGCTCAATGAGCTCTTCATCGTTTCCGTTTGCACCCAAAATGTGCCTTGACGTGGCATCTATCTGTTTGCCCTCTGAATTAATGTAGAATTCAATCAAAGACGTCATTTGCAGAAGGTCGTAAATTTGGGTCATGTGAATGATGCGCATCTTTATGTCTTTCACGTTTTCCGGTGTCAAGGGGTGCTCAGTCTACCCAGATTCTTAGAATTATTCTGGATTCATTCATTTTGTCGGAGTCAGATAACGGCCCGGATGCCTTCTACATTTTGATGCATCAGAATCTTCTTTGATTTTAGATGATTTCGGACTGATCTCCTTAGCTTGTTCTGAAAAAAATACTATGGAAAAAACTATTTAGAACAATGTATGAGATTTTTCGGATTTTCAGTAATTTTATTATAAAAACTTCATACAAAAAGTTGCCTGGTGGTTGTGGCCAGAAATGAATTCATTCAAGAAAATCTTTC
The DNA here is from genome assembly GCF_010183535.1 of Caenorhabditis remanei. Classification (NCBI taxonomy): domain Eukaryota; kingdom Metazoa; phylum Nematoda; class Chromadorea; order Rhabditida; family Rhabditidae; genus Caenorhabditis; species Caenorhabditis remanei. Next base: position 6,204,464 of record NC_071330.1, on the reverse strand, counting down.
AAAATCAGCACCAAAAATGTCTCCAATTATTATCGAATTTATGCAACCTGATTGGTTTTAAGACCCTTTGTAACCCCAACAAACAATCCTTCTCTCCCATTTCCGACAAACTTTCTTCAACTTCTTCGAATTCTCTCAACTTTTCCCAAGAATTTCTTTAAAAAAAAGTAGGATAAAGATGAGTTTCCTTTTCTCAACACTTATCTGCCTTGAGTGACTGTGAGCAGCTTTTCTCCATAAATTATTAGATTTCGTTTGGAAGATGTAAGCCCTTTTTGTGTCACTCGGTTCCGTTTTCGGACATTTTCTTATCCTCTTTTCTCCTTCTTTTTTTGTCTTTTTTTGAACTCATTCAGTCCATTTTTTGTTTTTTCTTCAATCTTTTTGATCCCTTCTCATCAATTTGCACAAAAAAGAAGCATCTCACATTTCAGTTTCGGTCTCTTTGTTCCTCTCCATTCTTGGGAATTCCCCTCATTGCTCTGTTGCTCTCAGCAAATGGGCCACTGTTTATTAATAACTGTGTCCTCTAATTGGACGCCTCGAAATTACGCTTTTCCGTTTCAAACTTTCCATGTTTACACTGGTTTTTCAATGAGTTCTTTGGAACTAATTGAGCGAAGGAAACCTTCTTTTCAAAGTAGTTTGATGCGAATTCAAAAGTTTTTGTTCGAGAATTTTGTAGGAAGAAGTGCTGAAAACAGAGTCTGAGCAGATCGAAACGACATATTCTGTGGAAAATTTCCATCATTATTCTTGCAAGTCTAGACTCTAAGTGAACGGCAACACTTTTTAAAGAAAACTTGTTTCTTTATTTGTTTCCTGAAAAATACTCCGTCATGTTCACTTTCCCAAGCACCTTCACTGTGGAGCAAGGCTGTCAAAAAGGCCGTGGGCCGATTCTATATCTCAGTTCCCAGCCATGGAAAATTTTCGCTTCTTCAGGCGGCCTTGTAGAGGACCAAAAGATTAGTCGATGTACAAAAATTCAGCCCATTTGGTTAATCCGCGGCCTCGGCGGCCCTAAAGGCCGAGGGCCGCGGCCGGCCGCGGCCGGCCGTGCGACAGCCTTGCTGTGGAGTACTTTCTAATAAAGGATGAGGTTTCTAGGTATTTTTCAGGATGATCCATCTCTTCTACTCCAACTTGTTCTATTTTTGAAACCGATGGTTTTATCTTAACTCTTTAGAGATAAGGTTACTGTAACTGAAATATTCTGAAAAAGGAAAAAAGGAAAAGATCTGAACGAGCGGGGAACAAATTCTCCGTTTACAGTCGTGTAGACAAATTGACTGTGATCTTTTTCTTTAAAAGCGGTTTGCGAGTACCGAAATGGTAAGTTCTGAGAACTTTTCTTTGTAAATCTTTGTTTCAAGTTCTTCTTACGTTTCCAGTAACGCCATTACCGTAATCAATCGCATGATACAATTGAAACATTCAACCAATTTTCCCATTTTCACGTATCCCATCATCCCGATAGACTTTAGTTCCACTCCGTAGACTGTGTTGTCTCTTTAACTTTCATAATTATTTTAATAACTTTGTTCTTCGACCGTCAAAGTAGAAAGAATTATTCATTTGAACAGGAGAAGGAGCATCATCATTTCATCCATTTACTCTGATTAGAATCCAAACATAACTCTTCTTCCTTGACATTCTTCTTATGAATTTTTGAAATTTCTGAGAATTTCTAGGAGTCATAGGAATAATTGAAACACGGTGCTTTTTATTAGATTACATTTCATCACTCCCTTCCTTTCTTTCCCTTTCTCATCAACGTATTACCCTTTTTAATTTCAGAATAAGAACAACATCTTCATCATCCACCACCTCCTCGTGATCATCATCTTCTTCTCCTATTCCGAGATTTGAAACGTAATAAACAATGGTGAGTTCGACCCCATTTTCTTCATCCATTTCCGTTTTCTTCCATCTGCTCCAAGCAATGAATTAGACACACAAAATGAATGAAATGTGTATGTTTTGTGTGCAAAAACCAACCATTCTCATTGGGTCAAGCGGCACGACCCGGCTCTTTAAAAGCGAACGAGAAAATATATACGGGAAAGAAGAAAGGAGAAAAAAGATTGGGTAATTAAATGAACCCAGAAAAGAGACGAGAAGGCCCATTTTGAAAATGCTGAATAGTGTCCATTTTCCACTGGTCACTCCCACATCTTCGGTCCCACCCGCGCATTTTTCTCATTTGATTTCGACACTCCCTAAACGAGAAGACGTCGTCTTTTTTTTTGCAAGTCGTTTCCGGACACCACTGCAGGAAAAAGGGTAACTTTTGAAGTACACAGCTTTCATGACGTATACCATTTTCATTTTTGGTCAAAATACCGTACTACTTTCGAGATCAAAACTTTCTGAGAGCCAAGATCAAAACACATTTTTTTGCAAAAGCAAACACTTCCGTTTTGACCATTTATCCAAGAATTCAATCAAATTTTCGTATGTTTCTGAATGTGTTTGAACTCGAGATTAGTTTCTAAGTTACTTTAAACTTATTCAAAGTCACGTCTACATTATTCAGGATTTCATAAGTCAGTCGAGCTAGATGCTGGAAACCTTATTGATGGTTTTCTAGCACTCTCTGGCTCAAAGTACTACCGTAGTTCTCCAATGACCACTAGCTCGAAGCGCCGTCAAGCCTCTAATAGATGAGCCGTATTTAGCATGGATTAACCACAGGAAGAACTCTTGGAACACTGGTTTTTTTGAGACCAGGCCCTACTTGATGACTGAGTTCAGGCAACGATGGTTAAGTCGCACCTGGAACTGAGCCCTCAAAAGAATGTAAATCTCTTTTATTATTATTGGGACAAGCAGACAAACAAACTTTGCTCAGCCACTTTCCAAAATTACCGTAATAATGGCAATAATGATTTCATTATATCCGATTACTCATCATTTTCATATTTCTCTTTTCCATCTTTTCTCATTATCCAATTATGAAACATTCGAAGTCTAAAGTGTCATTGTCCTTTAGTTTCTAATTATCCGATTGTTCCAACAAACTTCATTCACTGTCGTCTCTTCTATTTACTCCACTCTCTCGTTTCAATATATTTGAGAAAGTGTCAAAAACTTTCGGAGAGATGCTCGATTGCTTGCTCTCGATTCCTCAATTCATCTAAACATTCTTGTACTTTAACCTTCAAATCTAAAACATTCACCTTTCTATTTTTTCCTGGAATTGGTACAATGATCATTTAATTTTCTTCTAACTGGTTCCTTAATCTATTTCCTATCAACAAACCACTCTAGTACGATTATGAAACGTAAATATAAATAGTTGGTGCAGGCCAAAAAGGAGTTAGTGACGGCCGAGTTTATGCAATTACGGAATAATGTCCATGATTGATTCTTTGATTTTCCGAGAACTGAAAGTGTGGTTTAGTCTTACGGAAGTTTAATCTCAAAATTGGAGGTATTTGGGTTGTGTTTCTCAATTTCTTCGAAACTTTTTTCTGACTTCTGAATTCAATAATAGAGGCCAAAGATACCCTGATCATTGAATGTGAGATTTCTGACACCGGAGGAACATATCAGGTACTAAATGTGAGAAACTTGGAGTTTCAATTGTTGTTACGAATCAGATCTACCTGAATATATGAACATCCGCTACGTTTAAAAAAAAAGAGAAGTGCCCTCACTAAAATTTTTCTAGTTCTCAAAACGATATCAGTCCTGAGATCCAGGTATTTCTTCAAACAACACAAACTGAAAACCTTTTCACCATCACAAATCTTGATAAAGTCGGCCTTAAATCCAAATTTTTAATAAAGAAAGTATAAACATGGTGGTGTCCTTGTGAAAAGACTAATCCGAAAAAACCTTAGTCATTGTGTAGAACTAACAATTTGCACTCCAAGGCCACAAGACAACGAAATTGGTTCTCTTCTGGTTCATTTTGCATTTTTAATTTCGTGATTCTTGTAGTCGAAGTAGTTTCCTCAATTTATGAACATTCTTACGCAATCAGCATGCTCAGATTAAATGTAGCCATTTGGCTAGAAGTTCAAGATATCAAACCTACCGTATTCAATCAAACATAACACACTCGAAACATTCTAATATGTGTTTTTAACTAAAAGAAAATACACTAAATTCTATTTATTACATAGTTACCCATTCTCAATAAGTCCATAGCAAGGTGTGTGTTGTTTCTGCATCTGTCAACTACTTGATTGAGTTACTTCAAATACGGAACAACTTCTTTTTTCTCTCTCTCTCTTTTCTCTTTCTTCCTAGTTTTTTGCTCTTTATGCTTTTGAATAGGTCACTCACTTTGCCGATTAGTACAAATTAGCTTCCTCTTTTTTCCCGCTGACTTAGATTTTCTTTCCGTACAAAAAGTTTAAGAAGATCTATATCTAAGATACTTATTACAGGTTCTAGATCTTTTCTAAAAATGTTGTATAAAAACAGAAACATACAAGGAGAGACTGTTTTCGTTTCCTATATTGTTCGAAATACAGATCACATGTTTTGTTGTCATTTGTGCCACGTCATCATCGTGTCCTTTATACATATACTCGCCCTCATCCTCTCTCAACTTTTCTCTTTTTTTGTCGCCTCAGGCAAATAACTTGATTAACTTCATTTTGACTTCTTCTATTTTCTTGACCACGTGCAAACATCTTCTGGACCATCGACTACTTGATTTCTTTATTCTTGCAGAAGCTGTTTAGTGAGAGAGATATTTCTTGATTTATGAATTGCTACTTCTTTTACACGACGTCGAGATAAATTGATTCAATTTTCGGCTACTTTCTGAGGAAAGATTGTGAAAAAATATAGGAAACTATTGAAAAAGTGGTGCAGTTTGAGAGTTTTTGTTTTTTGTTTTATGTACACTTTAAAGAAGTTTAATTCTAGAACTTCCCGTTCCAAAAATTTATTCTGATTTGTGCGTTGACGGATTGAAGTATCTGAACTCTGAGCTCAATACTTGTTACTCCGGACCATTATTAAGTTTGTGAGTGTCAGTACCGACTAGGAATTGAAATTTTTAAATCTTCTTGTGATTTTTTCTAGAGAACGCTAACCTTTGATAAAAAATGAACGACATCTGCCGACCGTCTGTTGAATTTCTAGGGCCTGGACAGCTCAATCTAGTCATTGGGTCAAAAAATGTTAGAGTTGCAAGAAGTTTAAACGTTCTTTGTGCTGCGAGATTTGAGCTTTCAATATCCAGAGAATCTAGACAGTAAATCTTCAATCATTTTCATCGAAACAAAGTTCATTTTTCCTGCAAATGTTTCAAAACATACCAGCTACGACTGCTTCATTTTTTTACTTTTCCTCTTAACGTTTTCAACAAATGAAAGCCGAGATGTGCCTTAAAATTTTGGAGTTTGATTGGTCAGACATCATGCAAATAAAACACATTTTCTCGGCCGGACCTCACTCTAGTAATGAAAGAAACAAAAAGTTGAAAATGTCAATGATGGCTTGAAAGAATGAAACACCAAAACAATATCTTCCAATAATCCCATCTCCTTAACATTCAATTCTTTCGTTTATCCCTTTCTTCTTATTCAAACAAATTCTTCTTTTTCTTCTCCTTTTCACCAAAAAAAAGAGTCCATTCTGATGGGATATAATGGAGGTGAAAGTTCGATTCTGCAATTCGATACAACCGGGAGGAGCCCCTCTTTTCCCTTCTTTCCTCTTCCCATTTCGCTCTATCGAGAGCACCAAATGTAGGCGTGGCAGTCTTCCCTTTACAGACGTTTTGAGAAATATCTTCGGAGAACGGAGAACCTTCCTTTTACTTTTTGATTCGACAACATCTTCTTATTCTTGCTTCATAGATGAATTTCCAGATTCTCATGGAAGATGTCGAGGTTGAAGGCATTGATCAGTTTGCTGCCCTTCTCATTTTCTTGGTGAGTTATCAACTTTTCGGTATTTGAAAAACAAAAATAGGAAAACTGGTCTATCGGTATTTCTACAGTCGCTTTTGGTCCTACTCAAAGACTGAAACCGTAGAAAAAAAGAGTCTGATCTTGTAACTAGACGCAGTGACAAGAAACTGTATCAATTTATAAAAATAAGATTATCGGATTAGATTCCAGAAATTCTTCTGCTGATCTTTTTATCATTTTTACCCGGATACTAATGATACATCCCTGTATCAGAAGTCTATGTCTGAAAATGTTTTAGATCTCAAAAACCTCAGTATATCAAAGTGAGGAGAAATGTAGACATACTCAACATAAATAACAAATTTGATCTACTGTTCGAGACTTTTCCTAAACAGTATTGTTTTCAGACGAGTTTCGTCGGATTTGCATGTAACACGTTCATTGCCTTCTACATCACCCGTCTCTCCCTTCTACGGAATTCCTTCGGACGTCTTCTTCAACTTCAAGCAGCCGGTGACGCCGTCTTTGTTCTAGTCTGGGCTTTCTACTTTGCTCCTGTCCTCTTTTTGTGAGTCACTCACTTTCAGTTTTATCTCTTCCTTCTGCTCTTCCAAATGACTTTTTCTACAAACCGAGGCCTCTGGTCTAGTCGGTTGACGAAATTTGAGATTTTAGGGAAGAGAGTAGAGACGGAGAGAGTTTCAATGATGCCATGAGCGGAAGTGCGACTCCGTCAAGCGTATTCAGTTTCCAGAAAACGATATTTACCACATTTACAGCGATATAAAACCGCTGCAATCGTTGGGTGTTGCGTCGAGATTCGCACAGTTATGTCTGATTTGTTACGATATTTCAATCTACACACATCTAGTCATTTCGCTCAACAGGTAACTAAAACTTACTGAGCCGTTTCTAAAAGTTATACAGTTCTGTTTGAATCCATCTGTCACAATTTCAGATTCATCTCCCTCTACTTCCCAACCAGCTATCAAACCATTTTCACCGACAGATTCACAACTTTCCTAATATGTGCTATTGTACTTGTTTCATTCGGATTTTCCTGGTTTCTTGTTATCGGTAAGACTTCTTTCTTTGATATAACTCCTACCTTTTCTATTATTCAGTGGACTGCAAAATGGGTTTTTCGATTCCAAGATGGATGCTGGACTACGTCAGTCCGCCATGTGAAATGATCAATGTCTACTATGCAGAGTTTTTCAGGTAATCTCTGTTCAATTCGAACCTTTCCACTTAAAAAACTAACTTTCCAGAGGATTAATTGTAATTTCAATGTTTGCAATCACCAACAGTTTCACATTCTGTCGAATGCACATGCACAATAGAAAGAAACAATCAGAATCAACATTCGAAACGACTCAACAGAAAAAGAGGAGAGCTGTAGAGACTGCGTTCGTTCAACAAGTAACTCTTCAAGGACTTTTATACGTTCTGGAACTTGTCACTTATTTCTATGTTGCTCTATTCTTCCCTGTTCCACTCGAACCAAAAGCTCTCTCGGAGTCTTCGAATCGATGGCCTAATTTCTTATTGACAACGTACGCGTGGATTCTGGTTCACGCTCTTGATGGGTAACTTTAATAATTGAAGAAGTCTGAAGTTTTATCAATTAATTTCAGTGTGATCACTCTAATCTTCAACAAACAATTCCGAAATGTTCTCCGTCATCCATTCCGTTCTCAAGCCACTTTGAATGCCTCGAAAACGCCATCAAGGTAAGATAAGGATATCTGATTCAGTGTGAACGGTACATTTTCCCTTGGAACATATCTCACCTCTGTATTCAAACCGATTTCAGAAGTCTTGTTGGCGGCAAAGAAACTACACCGGTTATAATTTTATGATAACAGCAAAAAAGTTCTATTATTTAGTTGTGTTATTCATATATCTACTTCTATCAAAATCATATATTTATACGAGTATCCAGGGGTTCGATCCCTACGGTTAGTTGCCAACAATGTGTCGTCTGTCTCAAACCTTTTTCCCCCGTTTTCTGAGTTGAATGTGAACTAAAGTTTGCTATTGAACTAGAGAACAATACTATACGAAACATTCTCGAAATTCTAATTAGACTGTCAGCAGAGTACAATTCCATTACCCAAAGAAACAACTATAACCTTCTCCCAAGTCTATCCATTTTCAGTTTTCCTAATAAGTTCAACATCCTCTCCATACCTAAGACACCCATTCAAGCTTTCAGACGAAGCCGATTCGTGACCAATCGAGACGACTCGAACCGTAAAAAGAGCTCAATTCTTGCCTGCACGTTCATCTCCAATTCAAATACTGGATATGGATCATCTGTTCATGTCTGAATAATCTTCTTCCTTCTTTTTCATCATTGCTTTAATTTATCTAAAAGGATCTCATTCTCCTTATCAACCTGTCGCATTCTGATTCTAATTTGCAAAACCCTGAATTTTTAAGAAAAAAGAAACAAGTAATCGGTTCACAGCTTTATAAATACGAGTTAATTTTTTTTACAAAAGAATAAACACATCTTTTTTGATTTCGTGTATTTGTACTCGGTTGAGACCAGAAAGTGATTGAGATACTCGTAGACAATTTGGATGAAGAGAGAAATAGAGACTCTCCGAATGAGAATGAAAGCTTCTTGGGGGATAGTGAAACCAGCATTGAGATATCATACAATTGGTTCATGCTCTTCCGAATGAATGTCGTCATCCATGTCGTCTAGATCCATTTCTAGTTCTTCCACGTGGACATTCGGGATTCGACCATTCTTCTTCGGACTGAACAGTAATCGAGCAGTTTCGTAATCAACCTGGAATATGAACTGGTTGGAAACAATTCCAGACATAAAAAAGATTATTCCTTCGTTTCTTTATTTTTCTTCATTGAACTTTTAATAGTTTCACCTGAGCCCGGTTGCGAAGACCGTTTAGATGCCTATGTATTCGTTTTAAGCATGCAATTATCTTACCTCAAGTTGCACTTTGATTCCTCCCGGTCTCCTTTTTGAAACTTTTACTTTTTTCCCTTCATTATCTCTCATCTTTTTGGATGATGATGAAGAAACTGTAAGAGTACGATGCTTCCTTTTTCCAAGTGGAGAAGTAATTGTTGTAGGATTTGATGGTGTTGATAGAGTCTGAAATTGACAGTTATGATATTATCTTTGATCGAAAGTTCCAACCGAAGTAGATCTAGCATTAAATGGTAATTGTCCCTCATCAAATGGTTCATCTGGAGCAATACTAATATTCGTGACGTTTTGTTTCCTTTGAATCTGTCTCAAAATCTCTTCTTGATCATTCCGGAAACGACTTTCCACACTTTTCGTTTTATTCTGAACACCAAAAATGCATTGCTTATTTTTTCTCTGAATCTCTTACAAACCTGTAGTCTTTCATTCTTAAAATCCTCTTGCATGATGGAGCAATACGTGAAATGCACACGTTTCCGGTACCTCCACTTTGAATTGTTCAGTGATTTTCTGCAATTCATTCGTTCAATTTAAACCAGAGAACACAAAAAACACACCGAAACTTTCGAACATCCCACATGAAATTGTACACTTGAACTGTGATAATTCGAAGGAACATTTGAACGAAAAGAAATATCAATGAAATGATTGCGACGAATCGAATCAGCAATGGATTCTTGTCACAATAGATCAACTCTTCATTGTATCCTCCAAAGTCAGCAGCCAATGCAAAAGCGGCATCGAGAAGAAGAAATACGCACGTGGCATATTGAAAGAAGAGTTGAAGACGGAGGAGACGAGCGTTTCTTTCAACAATTGAGATCACGAAAATGACCTGAAATCTCCCATTTTTTAAAAAACGTTGTGAATTTTATTGGGGAAGAAGATTTACAAGTGTTGAAGGTTTTTGTGATTTGGGTTTTCAAAAATACTGATAACCTGATTTAGTTTTCCTGGTTCCAAACTTTATAAAAACCAAATCAGAATCTTTCTAGAATTCCCTAAAATATGAAACAGTTCGTAAATAGTTATCAACTAAATACATGACCATGTTTTCAGGACCCGAAGTTCTGTGGAGCACTACAATAAAATAGCAAAATTTGATCTGATTTTGCCTTGATGCAGAGAAAAAAGAAAAAAAACTCACTTTAAATGAATAAAAAACAGCATACTGTAAAGCTGTTAAGTAGAATACGATAAGTGGTTTCGAGTATACATCACACCACGGCAGAAATATTGCATAATGGAGCATTACTGCCAGAAAACAGACCAAAGCGAAACTTGACTCAATTATACAAACTAATAGTGCCCTGAAAAAAGTCTGTTCTGTTATCCGTTCTGAACGAAGTACTAACCAAGAAGGAGTCGCTGGAACTGCTAGTGTCTTCCAGAAAAATGGCATTTGATATCTATGAGAAGAGGGATCAAATCGTTCGGCTCCAACTTGTTCGTACACTTCTAAAGGAGTATTTATCGGCCATGGAAACCTCATTTCTGAAAATTAGAATAGTTTTTGTATTGAACTATTTCGCAACATTTTCGAGTAACCTTGTTCTTAATTGCAAAAGTTTCATCCCAAGAATTTCAAAATTCCAACACAAACCACATTCTAACTGTATTCAGATCTCTCCCCAAAAACAAACATAGACCAGAGTACACATATTTCTTCCCCATGATGAATTCATCGACGTCTTCTTTTTTTTGCTGTTATCAAATTATCAGATCGAATCTAAGTCACTCGGTTTTCATAGTCTCTGTACTCTTCTCTTCCGCTTTTTTGAATCATTTGAGGGTCTACTATTCTTTCCGAATTGGAAAATGGTTTGGATCAAATCATAAAACACTTTTTTTTCTCATTCTTTGATCTTTTTTTCTTTTTTTTTATTGGAACGGTTCGATGAATGATGGATGGGTTGAAGAGAAGTGTTCAAAAGTGTAAAATTCAAAAAAAGTAGAATGATAAGAAGAAGAAGATGAGTAATGAAACAAAACACAAGATACTGTGTGTAGTGAGTGAGAAATTAAGGAATTGATCTCAAAGATTTCGAAAAAAAGAGGAAGAAGGAAGACGTGTGATTGTCGAATTCCGAATAAAGTCTCGAATTACAAGATGTTATTTATCTCTTATTTAGGATTGAGCTATCAAACTATTTCAAGAATATCGGAATTGTGATGAGTCATCAATGTTGGAGTCTGAGTCGTGATAACTTATGTGATGATCTCTTTAAAATGTGCTGAAAAAGAAAATTTTTATGAACAAGTTGCGCAGTTTTTAAAAAAGTTTGTTGCCGAATGATTTTCCTACTTTCGGTACTGATTATTAATGTTATTTTGAAATGTATGTAAGAAAGATCTAAATCGTTTGAAATATTTGCAAGTGTAACGAAGAATTTCAAAACCAAAAAAGTTTTGTTAACACCTAGAATCATCAACCTGCTGGTTCGCCAAAATGTTCAATTATGTGGCAAGCTCTTCCCGATTATTGAACGGAAGGTTATTGTCACTTGATCATTTTAGAATGAGATACTTACAAATATATCCTAATTCGAAAAAAGACATCGATATCCGACCCTTTGTACAATATAGAGTTCCATTTTAGTTGTTCTGATTAGCAAAAGATTGGTTGACTATCACTGTTTTCTCAAAATATTCTGACAATTTCCTAGAAATGACATCAACGAAATCAACAAAACCTAATAGAGCAGTGAATATTGGAACTTCACTTTCCTCATGATTTTCTCTTGATTTTCGTCTTATTTTTAGGTTGAAACCACCAATGATCCATGTTTTGCAGTTTACCTACTTCCAATTTCGATGTCTCTGAATATTTTATTTTCTTTTTTCAAGTCACGTCAATGTTTTCTACTACAGAGACGACTATAAACAAAAATATCAATCCGCCGGATACAAATGTTAATTTATCTCTCTGTATCTGGGTCTCTCATCTTTTTTATTATCTCTTCTTTCTTCAAATTTCCCTTTTTATTCACACATCTCTCTTTTTTTCTCTTCTGCAAATAAACAAGTTCTGATTATCTAATTGCTTCTAATGAATGACGACACCAGAAAAAAGAATAGAGAAAACGAAGAGGGTTATCTATATTTTCAATACAGAAATACTCACGTTTATGATCACTTAAATCATGCCACAACTGGCTCCAATCCTTCTTGAGCCGTCGTCGAAACCTGCGGAATCGTCCGCCGGCTTCTTCGAATCCGCCATCTTCTTCGTTCATCGTCGTCTAGTTTCTTCTCGTCCTCTTCTATTTGACTTTTTTCGATCTACAACAAGTTACGCTAATCAAATCACCGAAGACGTTGACGGAGGTGGAAGTTAGAGGATGGATGAGATGGATGGAGAAGAAAAGGGAATTGAAACGAACGGAGTGATGAAACAAGGGAAAAAATAGGAATAGAGTGGAATTTGAAAAATTTCGAAATAAGAAAATGGGTTGAACAATGTTAAAATGAGTTCCAAACTGTAATGAATGGAACGGAGTCTTCAAAAATACAAGAAACCGGAGAAGAGGATGCTCAAAGTCTTCAAACAAAGTGCTCACTGCAAACTATTTTCTCAAATGTGCAGATCTGAAAATGAAAAATCCGGACGGTGTCTCAAGGAACATTCGCAGATTCGGAAACATGGGAGTGCAAACATTTTCATCAAATGGGCCTGGTGTTATTCTAAAGATGCATTCTCTACACTCAAGATTAATTCTTCGCTTCCTTTTCCTTCTAGACGCCAACTAGGTGTTCCTTTCTTTTGTGACCTACAAACTATGATTTGTACTTTATCAAGGAATCACTTTTTTGAGAAAGTACGGGATGTGTAAGGAATGCCCATTAAATTATTTGAACCTAATACTGATTCGAAAATTTATTTTACAGCAGTGTTTCGAAAAATTTTAAGCAACACGGAAAAGACAAAGTTAATTGAGTTTTAGTTTTTTGGACGGATAACCTGACTTATAAATATGAGATTGCTAGAAACTGATATTTGTGAATAGTTATCTTTTTGTATAGATGTAAATCCTAAGAACTTGAAAAGTTGTGCAATTCCACTAAAAACTTATTTTCAATGTTAAAAACAGTGCCATGATATGAATTTTCCTGTCCCATCCGGACCCCTCTTTCGTACGGCAAAACAAAAAACTCTGAGAAATGTTTAAAAGACAATGAACAACCTACAGTGAAGTGTTAATTTGACAGTCTATATCAATACCAAAAAATGATTGATTGATTGATCGATTAGCCTGTGGCACTTCCATCAAAACACTCATCAGTTCCAGTCAGAAAATAGAAAACGAACGGGAAAAGTTATGTATAAAAGAGAATGATTAAGGACGGGACTGTTGCCAATAAATTGTGAACCAATGTGAAGTATTCAGAAGATGAAATGAGACATAAAGAGATGCAGATTGCAAAACGGATTCTGATTGGATTGGGTCGATGCATGCGGCCTCAGAAGGAGGGCAACAGATAGACCCGCCACGGCACTGATGATCGAATCAGAAAAAGTATCGGAACTTTTCGGGGAGAGAAATAAATTGAAAGAGGAGGAGAGGTGATAGGGGGAGGAAGCAAAGAGAGAAGAGAAGGGGACTGTGAAATATATGGCAGGCCTTCTTAATTTGCACGACTTCATTACATCAGGATAAATTTAATGAGTCGGCGGAAATATATCGGATGAGAGATTTAGACATTAGTGGAGGAAGGAAGATGAAGTTTCGAAACAAATGAAACGTTTTGGATCTATTTATCATTTTCTTGTCGTCGGGCTGGTTTAGTATAGATGGACTATCACGGGAGGGAGAGGAAAGAATAGTTAAGAAGAGAGATAGGTGGGATGGGGGAGAATATTCTTTGATCTTGAGAATAGCTAAACAGTTTCATATGAAATAGTCTTGAAATTGTTCATGTGATCAATGAAATTGGAAATCATCGGGGGGAAGAAATTGATACTGGAAGTTGTTAGATCGAATTCATCAACCATCAGTGCTATTCTGAAAAAAAAACACTTTTTGGAATTTACTATCACAGTTAAAGGGAGTATAAAAACGTTCATAGAACAAAACTAATGTGATGCATGAATGATGTTCGACTCAACTCACTTTCTGAACAAAAAAAAAATGTATTTCGAAACAATTGGTTTAGTGAAACATCATGTACTTCAAATTGATTCACTTTGATGACTCATTTCGTTCGGAACATCATTCAACAGACTTGAGTTAATTATACTATTAATTGACCTTTAAAAGATTTTTCACCTATTTCTGATTGTTTTGCTAGTTGTGACTATGCACTTGATCATCGCAAACAGATGTTCGTGTGTTTTGATCATTTCTGAAACTAGACTTTTTCAACTCCTTCCTGTAAAATGCATTATACACGTCACGTCTTCTCCTAATAAAAGTGCGTATATCAAAGAAGAATACTACAAACATATGAGACAAGAAACTGGACGGAGATTCGAAATTAATCAGTTTGACATCCTCGTCCAATGCATTCTTTTTAGTTTGTGTCTTGATCGTGGAAAACATGAAAAATAAGAGAAGTCTCTGGTCAAAACACGAGATCAACTCAAGATCAACATGCATTTATTCAATGAATTATTATCGGTTAGGGATCGAAATCGAGTTGTTTAAAATTGAGAAATGTCTAATTGTTCCGTGTTTTGGTGTTGATCTGGAGTGATATGATATGATATTGGTACCTGTTGATTTATAGTTTCGGTTTACTTTCTTTTGTTGAAAAATAGGAATTCAGATCAAAACACTTCATGCGTAGATCACCCGACTTTATATTTCCTGTGCGCTCAAATTCCTTTCCGCTTCATTCGATTCAGTACACCTTCAACTTCTTCTTCTTCTTCTTCAACGTCTTTTTTCTCAATTCCTGCCCCAGACATGTCGATTAAAGTTCGTTTAAAGACCAAAATATCACTGATTTGGTACAATTAGAATCTCTTTCCTCATTATCTCGTTTGCAGATTCTTTTCGAACAAATCGAACAGTCAACTAATCATATTTTGAGTGATTGTGATCTACAATCTGTGACGATTCGAAGAGAAGAGCATGGGCAAAGAGATGAAGGAACAACTAACAAGAAGCCAGCAACAGTAAAGATTTTATATCGAGATGAAATTTGTGGAACTGATGTCGATACTGAAGATAAGTGTGTTGGGCCGAGTACTCTGAAAGTGAATGTGGCGACAAAATACGAATTTCAGAAATTGAATGCAACGCAGGTAAGCATCTGAAGAGAATTGATTGTTAGATATAACATATTCTGGAGCAAATACAAAATTATTTTGGGTAATTTAGAGTTTAATTGTATCGAAAAAATCTCATTCTCGCATTTCTTCATTCGATTTTTTTCCAAAGCTGATACAAATTTTATAATTTGAGTTACTATTGAAATCTACTGAAAAGATTGAAGCTACTGAAAAAACTATTATAGAACCTTTAGAAAATTGTAAATTGCAATTATCTCAACTTTTAACTCAATTCAGTTTATTATTTTTTCAGATCCATCGAGCAATAAACGATCCGAGACTCGGTGAATTCTTGGTCCGAGTGTACCCTCTACTCAAAGAAGAACTGGATAACTCGGATTTGTTCAATAAACTCTGAGCTTTCTCTCTTTAGGTTTACCACTTTTTATTATCCGCCAAATAAAACATCTTACACAAGAAGATTGAGGAAAAGAAAAGAAGAGAGCGAGGGAAAGGGGAGGTTGTTTTTTAGAAGCTATGAAGGGGAGAAAACATTCAAATTATACAAATCCAGGGATTCTTTCTCACCTCTTTCGCTCGGAAAAAGAGCTGAAAGAGAAGTGAAAAACGTGAGTAATACTTTTGATAACCTTATTATATTATGAAGTTTCGAGGAGATAATATAGAGATATTCATGGATTGGAGGAGTTGGGACAAAAAGCGGTTTCGGGAAAAAGGGGGAAATTCACAGGGGATTGAGGGAGAAAAGCGACTGGGGAGAGAGGAGTTCACCAATAAACTAACAGGTTTTCTTTTTTTTTGGCAATTTAAAAAGACACAGGAACAGATTGAAACAGGTTAGGAAAGGGAAAGGTATGGACAGCCATAACGTGGCAAGATTATTAAGGAAAAGGGAGGAAGAGAAAACGAGAATATCACTGAATGAAAATGGTAAGCTTAGGGAGATAATACATTAATGTGCTGGTCTTCAGTGGTCTCATCGAGCTCAATAGCGGTTTTTAGGGAGCGGAGCAGATGGAGAACGATGTTGAACGGCTCATGAGGATCAAGGTTTTGATGTCGTGGAATTGGGTTGCCGAGGTAGGCCGTCAGTTTTTGAATGTTTGTCTGGAAATTGTTTCGGTGAGAAATGTTTTCAAATATTGAAGAGAAATTATTTGCAAAATCGATGTGTCACCTACCTTCAAACAATTTAGAGACTCCCAGCTGGCTCTCGATATATTCTTTGCATTCTCTACAAATTCACTCAATGGAATATTGGATCCACTATGTTCCATTTCTCTCTCAGCTCTCACTGTCTTATCATCTAAAACCATCAATTCTTCAGCCATTGAATTGAAATCTTCTTCTTCGATCTTTTCTAATACATCAATAATTCCAAAAAGTTCATCTAAATCCAAATTGATCTCATCTTTCAGAATAGTAACAAGAATCGATTGTACAGATTGACCGGATGGAGTATTTGTTTGAAGAATTGAAATGATATGAGATACTGGAAATCCACTAACTGACAGACACTGACGATCATCGAAGAATCCAATGTTGAGAATCGCCAAAACGAGTTGCATCACGTTTCGGAGAGCCCGACTTTCTCCGAGAACTTTTACAGAAACTTCGAATTTGATTATGTTGTCTTTGAGTGATTCAATCTGTTCAGGATACATATGCATATGTTTCATTGTTTCCAGCTTCTCCTCAATATGATCAATCTTTGTGAGACCCAACAGGAATTCATCATTCGGATCTGTCAGATTTTCCATTTTTCGCAGCAACTGAGCGTCACTGTTGGTTGGAGCAATTTGAAGAAGAAGGTTTACAAGATTCAGATCGAGAACCTTGATATCCATTCGATGGATTGCAAACATCACTTCGAATAGCTGAACACTGACTCGTGACCGTACTTCTTCTACAGTAACCCGCATATCATCACTAAGTGAAAATGAAGAATATGTTCCAGTTGCATCAATCTTTCTTGCAATATTCTCTACATACAGTTCCATATTATTTCTGCAATCCGTGAAGATTGTTCCTTTCATTTGGAGATCATTCAGTATCGGCCACTCCATCACATTATCCATGTATTTTGGTTGAGCATTCTCTCCTGGTTTAATTGGTTGAAGAATTCTGTTTCCAGATGACGTGACACTAGGAGATGGCGACGTGGTAGAAGTGATAATGTTCTTGATGTCTTCAATTGGCATCGTGACTTGTGGAACATCCTTCTCCTCTTGCTGGAAATGTTTTCTTATCAAATGATCTGTGAAACATGCGTTATTACCTTGATCAGAAAGTTGTTGACATGCTTGTTGGCCGATAAAATTGAATTGTTGTTGTTGTTTGCCAGAACTGACGGGAAAATTGATTGAAGAGGGTTGAATCTGGAAAAGCTAAGTGGAAGACGAGAAGTGATTATCGTGCATACCTGAGACTCCTTAGTGGATGAAAAGCTACTTGTTGTTGTTGCTGCTGATGCTGTTGCAGTGTTGCCAACAGTTCATTCTGTGATACAGTATTCCTTCGCGATGGAATTGTAGACGCCTGGCTCCCTCGTCTGGCAGGTTGAGTTGGACTTGTTGGAGACTTTGGTGAAGTCCTTCCTTGCATAGGTCGTCCTCTTCCTCGAACTGAAAAATTAATAATTGAGCTCCCATTTTCCTACCGAATATATTACCATTCGGGAAGCACAACTTCATGAACTCCTCCACCTGCCCTGCATATTTATCCATATAACTGATGGGATCACCCGCTAATCCATGCAATGAAACCATATGACTCTTCACGTTGTTTTTTGAATATGTCGATGTGAAATCGCATGCAGGACACTGGAACATTGGTTTCGCAACGTGGCACTGTCGAATGTGGCAAGGAAGTTTTGATGAGTGAACGTCTTTTTGGCATATCACACAGAATTGAAATGTACATGGATAGGACTGAAAAGTTAGAGGGTTTTTAGATGATATTGGTGAAAAAGGAATACAAAAGTGGCTGACGAATAGCTTACCCTCTTCCTATCACTTCCTGAAGACGACGAATTTTGATTCGAATTTTGTTGTTGCTGTTGTTGTTGCTGTTGCTGCTGTTGCTGTTGTTGCTGGATTATATGTTGCTGCTGCTTCTGTTGATTATGAAATTGTACCATTGCTTGTTGTGCTTGAAATAATTGACTGAATTGGAGTAGAGCAAGATCTGGATTGAACAGCGGAGGGGTTGTTAGGGGTGGGGATTCCTGGAAAAAAGAAAAAGTTCAATGGTAGTTAAGTATAAAGATAAACGGAAAATCAGGACGGCTGACAGTCACAATAAATGCGTTGTAGATCAAAAAAAATTAGTCCCTCGCACTACATCTTGTATAGATGCACTACTACTTCGAGGCTACAATCTTAAATTCTGAAAAGTTCAAGTACAAGATTCTTATGTACGTATAATTTTAAAGACGATAAGAAATATTCTATGATCTTGTGATCCTCCCACGAACCCCTAAACGAGTAAAACTTAATCTTTGGATTAGTGGACCAACCTGAGTATAATCTGAGAAAGAACAGGAACATTGTTCATTGCTCACCTCGGATTAGTTTTTGATTCTTACCTGTTTTACAAGGGAATTCCCTGGAACTTGTGCTGCTGCAACTGCTCCATTCATCAAGTTCGTCAACATTTCCATTGAAGCATCTGATGCAGACGTATTCGTTGGAGACGTGGACGAGGAACAATCGTCTGCACGACCGGCTGTTGAAGCTGCTGACGGTTGACTGTTTGGAGGTAGAAGGCTTGGCGCCGTGGGCGCTGATGATGCCAACATCATGGCGTCGTGTCTGGAAATGGGAAATGAATGATTCTGAAGCAGACTGAATGACGGGATTGAGAAAAAGGGAAGGATTCAGAAGGAAGAAGTAAAAGAATCTGAATGACGAACATAGGGATCGGTTGGCTACAAATACAATCATTTTTGGAGTGATAAGATACATAAGTTATGAAAAATGTGAGTCAGAAAACTGAGAAGCTGAAACCGGTGATCGGTAGGATCAACGCTGTTTTCGAGTCTGTGACAATGCAACAACGCCGCCAAACGGCCATTAGAAGAGACACAAATGAGAAGTTTCGGGTTTTGGTAGGCCTACGAAAAGTGCCGTGGCGTCGGAGAAAAGAAGTCATTCTGCTAAGCTCCACGGAGCCTCTTCCTTTCAGGAAAACCGCAACTTTGTCTTGTTTCAAGTTACTCCCTTCTCAGTCCCTTATTTCTAAAAAGAAGGGCACATGATTTCGGGGTGCAAAAGTGTTGGGGAATCACTCAACTATAATCCAACTTCATTCGAACCCTCTATTGGTTCTAGTAATCCCTTAAATAGGCAGAGAATTTGCTCTTCTCAGCAAAAGAAGCTGTAGCCTGATGAGTTGGTATTTTCCAGAGCGACGACACAGGAACCTCGTGCTCAACTAAAACAACTTAAAGGGCTTCGTTCTTCAAATTAGGCGAGCAATTTGAAAACTGATAAACCAAACAAGTAACGAAAAATAATCCCGAAATTTCACAAATGCCTCATCGTTCCATTCGAGCGCTAAGGATTAGGAGTATTTTTCAATAAATTCAATATTTTCCACAGACAAACATGCTTGTCTAATCCCAAATAAAGGAAAAACTTGGGGAAAGAAACCCATTTTTGAGTCCGATAGTAAGCTCGTAAAGAGTAAAGGATTAAGCGGTGTGACTGGTGCCCCCTTATGATGGTCCCAACGTCTTCGGTGCCGCCGCGACGCCTTCTTTCCCCCTTCAATATCTCATTTGTCATATTCAATGTGTGTGCATGCGTGGCCAGCGGAAAGGCGTACTGCGAAACATGGGCTTACCGACGGATTACTACCATCTTGGGGTGTCATCGCACATGGGAAACCGAAAAGGGAAAGGTCCCTCGGCCCCGTCAAAAACAATGATGACCGACAGACGGAGTATGCGCCAAAAACATTTTTTCGTGTAGCGGTAATGAGATATTAAGATGGGAAGATAGGGGAAGATAGGGGAGGATGGAATAGAGAAAAAACGAAAATGATCATGAGGAGGAAGTGAAGCAGATAGGTCTTCGTTAAGAAGGAGATGTGGACCGAGTCTAAGCATTACAGTAGGACGGATCACCAAAGATATCAAACATTCAAAACGAGAATTCAAATAATTTGCCCAACCCTGATGTGGACTGGAATAGTTTGGATGAAAATTTAGTATAATATCAAAATGCATGTTGAGTTAAATCAATGCTAGTGGAGCACAACTTTTCGTTCGAATAGTTTTTTCAACTTGCCATTTCCTTGACATAAATGTATGAAGATGCCTTCGGGTTGACAAAACTTCACTCATTATCAGCTGATTGTTCTTTCAACAAAGATGAATTTTTTCAGAGTGGAAATATAATCATTCTTGAAATACACTGCTTACCAGGAAGTTTGCTGATCTAGACTGATTCAATCCGATCTCAAAATGAGTCACGACCCGAACAACCCGGAAACTTCAACAAAAAATGACTCAACGACCCGAAATACAGAACACAAAACACTCCGAAAACTTCTCATTTTGACTCAAATCACCACGTGTTTCTATCCAGATCCTCCTTCTTTATGAGAAGAGAGTCAATCCGAGATAATTCTAAAACCAGATCATCTATCCCATCACTCTCAAAAATTTCTTTTGAATTAATTCGCAGGTCAGCTCAATCCGACTCCAATTCCAGCTCACTTACGCAGTCGGCGCCTTCTTTATCCGATCCATAAGAAGGTGTGATCTAAAGTGTTTTCACAGAAATAAGATCTGGCCCGCATCGAAGATTCACCCTCACTTGGAAAAGAAAGAGAAGAAACCGGAGAGTGAGGGAGGATCATCTCCATCTCATTTCAGTAAAACGTTTGTTGATGACCTCGTTATCTCTGAGTAGGCATGAATTTCAGCCTACTGTATTTGACATTGTGCTTGTTTAGGTGGAGCTGGACTATAAAAGCTTTCTATATAGTCGGGGTCCTGGTACCTCAGCCCTTAATTTAAAGAATTGCACTGGAACTACGTACGAGTTTTCGAATAGCGGCTTCTCAAGTGATCAATTTAGGGTGAGATGATTCGAAATCGTTCTAGAACTTGCTGCCAGTTGATTGGTTCGCGTATCAGACGAGAAGATGGAGATTGATCTACATGGAAAGGGAAGACTACTGTAGCAGTAATGAAATCTGTGACCCAGTCTCTTTGCGAAATATGTAGATTTGTCCAGACAGTACAGAAATGCTTCCTCCTATTCAATTCATTGTACTTCATCCCTAAATCTACTGTCCATTCTGAATTCTACAGTATCCAAACTCCCTTCCATCTTTCTTCTCTCCCTCAACAGTAACTAGAATTTAGTAACCTATCGAGACTCCATCAACCCAGCTGTTCGCTCCACCCGAAAAGTAACATCTGCGTCTCCATCTTCTCACGAAAACCATATGACTCTCCGTGGAAACTTTTCCACCTGATAACGACGAAAACGACGCAGCAAAAATGAGGAAAATTGAAAATTGGCCGATGAAAAGGAGGGGTGATTAAAACTTGAATTGAACCTTTTCTGTGTCAAACAAATAATAATTTGTTGGCGTTTTTGTGTGTGTGGCGTTATCGACGACCCTTCGTCTTCCCGAAAGAAAAAAAGATTGTATGGAAAAAAGAGTAAGTAGGGTCGGGGTGTTGGTCATTGACAGAATGAGAGATTTTTGTGTGACTTGATGTCATTTCGAGCAACTTGTGCATTACAGGCACAAACATTTTCGAATAAAAATTAACAAGTCGTGATTGGAAAATTTCTAGAAATCAGGGAAAAAATATTGGAACGGATGAAGAATATGCGCCAAAAAGTTGAATGATGAAGCATCGACGCCTCGACGCCAATCCAGGGGCAAGACAGAGACTCCGCCCATTATTCCGACCGGGGCAAGGATAACGGGATTTCGGAAAACGGAGTGTGTCAAGAAAAAACAAGCAAATGAATAAGAATAAGAGAAGAAAAAGAGAGTATTCTGAATACTGTCAATACGTTGGATAAGGGGGCGGAGTCTAAGCATTACAGTAGGACGGATGAGAATGTGTAGTAGAGTTTGAAGGAAGAATGGGAGGTGTTCGTTTCAAAGAAAATGTTGGAGAAAGGTTTTGTGAGAAAAAGAAAAAGAAACGATATTTCAGAATCAATGAAAAAGAAATCGAGGCGCATGGAATAATCGAATAAAGTCAAAAAACTGTTGGTTCGAAAATATAGTTCGATGAAAAAATACGGGAAATATTTCAGGATTTTTTATTATTGGGGTAGTGCCACAATTCAGTAAACCAACATGAATTTCTGGAATCATAATTTGGTAGGATACCGAGAAATGACTTTCCCAGTTAATACACGTTTCCACCTTTTTGAAATCTTCCCGGCTCATCACCACCAAGTTCTAAAATGCCTCATTGGTTCTCTCGGAATGTTGCAAGACCCTCAATTTTCCTAACTTTTCATTTCAGTCTATTCTCGTGTCAGAACTTGTTTACTCGACACTCCCTATCATAAAACTATGTGCACTTTTATAGGTTCCGGAAACTTTAGTGGTAATTATGACCTGGCTGACTGATATGCTGAATAATACAAATCTTTGCTCTTCATTCATTTTTCGAGAACTTTCTTTCAAACTTTATCTGCAAAGAATACAAAAATAGGTGACAAAGCTTTTCGGTCACGCGGTATGATGACAACCTTCTTATCTCAATAAAAACCGTTCATCAAGAACTAAAAAGTGCGAGTGTCTCTAGAAAAAAGTTTCCATCTGGAATCGAGCCAACAAAAAGAACGTCATCAGTTTACAGATAAAAGTTGACAGTTGCGGAGAAATTTGGAAATGGGCAAACTTGGAAATGAGCGTATGACACACGCTCACTATTTTGTGATGCTCCTCTATCTTATGCTTCACTCCCGACACGAATAAGTACAATATTCGAGGAGGAGCCCCGAGAGAAAGTTGTGCAACAGATGTGGACTGTAAACAACTTATCAGAGAACTTAACAGTTGATCGGTTATGTTATCATCAGAAGGAGAAGGAAAGTTTGAAGACGCGAGAAGAATGCAACATACGGCATGGAAGATCGGAGAAAAGAGGAAGGAAGGGAGGGGTTCGAATTAATTATCAAGTTTTCAAGAGAATGTTTAGGGCTCGCTTTGAAATTGTGATTCGATCGGGGTATAGATTAAGGTTGTAAGGCTTTCGCCGAAACGGCCTTCAACGTATATTGTTACACATGTTACCACAATTATTCTTGTTCAAAAATTACTTATATCTTGTGCAAAACGAGGACTTGTCAGGACAACAAGGCTTCTGAGGTGTATCCTTGAAACTTATCGGACTTATTCAGGACAAGGACTAAGAAATACTGATGGTGCTCAGGGCTACACAAGGTGGTTTTAGTCTCAGTCTGGAAGCGAAATTCTTTATTTCTGATTTTAGTGTTTCAATTACTGTAGTGGTCAATTTTTAGGGGTTTTTACTATCATCTGATTAGAAAGTTTTTTAAAGTTACAATTATAACAAGTATCATATGATCAGGTCCAATGTTCGATGCGACTTCAATTTATTTCTCAGGTAAAAACTATGAGCAAAAGCGTGCTTGCTTTTTGCTGTCTTTGATGCGTTCAAATCCGTTTGAGATTTGGCTGTATGGATGAGCCCCGATTCGAAAACAGAGGAGACACGTTGTCAACGATATAGGATTTTGACAAAATTTAGCCATAATATGGCATGGGAGACACGTGGCGTCGAAAGAGGAGCACGAAAAAGCACGGAATAGATGAAACTGACAGTTTCAGAGTTACTGTTCCAGACATCTTTCTCTTTTTCTCCTCCTACTTCTCTTGTTTTTTTTGTTCTATTTGTTCAGATTTCTGGGTGAGGAGAGTCAATATACTACCATTTTTTTCTCGGCGCTTCTGTCCACATGGAAGAGAAAAAGAGAGCAACTTGGTACTGTTTTGAGGCCAAAGTGTCTCTGTGTGTTTTTAGTTAGGCTCCCCCTTCCGAATCTCTCTAAAATTAGAGCTGTTTTTGGGTAAATATAGATGAGAGAGAGACAGTTTTTTCCTAGAGTTCTTACTGTGTGTGCGCAAAAAATAGAACGTTGTTTTCTTTTTTTGTCTAAAAATGTTTCATTGTCTGAAATCTTTAGAAGTAAGGGATAAAAATAGAAAATAGAATTTAAAGTTATTAGAGAGAGTGAGCTAGAAAAATAGAAAGTCAGCATCCAAATAAATAATTTGGAGGTTCAGTTAACTCCAACCCTGGATCTGTTAATTGTGAATCCTCGGAGACTAGTGTTATCCAAAACTAATAACAAAAATTAGTTGACTTTTGGGTGTAGATTTAGTGTTGATAACAACACGGACAAATGGGAGACTAGATAGTTCTAAGCGTTCTCATGACTTTGAACTTCCTTGAAATGGCGAAAAACAGAGATTATGGAAAAGGTTAGTAGAGGTTCGTAACTTTAAAGAGTTTGTTTTCCGGTTTTCCTGGTTTTGTTTCCTAATATATGGATTGGAATATGAAATAACCTTCTAGAAGACGTTTGTCGATCTCAGAATAAACTTGCTTTCAAATTGTGAGTCTAAGTTTGTGTCGTGATGCTTTAAACTTTGTGTGAATTTAAGCATTCTCAAATTTTGACTTAAAAAAATAAACCAAACAAGGTTTAAATAATGTAATTAAGTTTGAGAACAAAACACTGCTAACAGTTCTGATACTTAAAGTTCTGAGAACAGTGAGATATGAATAATTATTTTTTCTTATTTTTTTATACCGATTATTCCTCTGTCTCTGACCCTTGAAAAATCCAGTTTCAGATTTCTGATCAGTGACCCTTTCGAAACGTTTAAAAGTACAACACCCTCTCTTCACCCTCTATTTATTTTTTCTGACCCCAATACATTCATTCTCCAAAAAACCGGAGAATAAGACCACGACGAGCAGTCAAATTCCGGAGATCAATGGCGGCTGATCTTCATCTTACACGTGCTCGCCAGGTCTTAGCACCAGCTAACCGGGCACATTGCGCCTATCTCATCTGCCACGTAGACATTCTGTTGATGACTATAAAATATGAAAATAGAGAGAAGAAGAAGTGAGCGAAGAAACTGAGAACCAACTAATTATATATATTTAGTACAGTATCCTATGTCTTCTTTGAATAAATATTCGACGCATGCCTCATTATCTTTTTATGATGAAGATGACCAACCAACAAGTATGATTACTAACGGATCTCAAGGCTATTCTCAAATAGTTACTGTAGACGGATTGGTAGAAAAAGAAAAAAAACGAAATGTACGAATTCGAGAAAAAAGAAAATCGCCGGGCGCCATGAGTCTCTTTCAAATGAAATGGGGAACATACAAGGGGGAGTTAGTTACATTGTACAATGTACTAGGCCCCTCTATACAATTCCATTTCCCTTTTTTTATCGCCAAGCAGCTCTTTTTTCCCTTTCTCGGACTTACAATGTGAACGGTGGATGCTTCAGTTTGACGTGCGTTTGGTGTGGTTCCTCGATTCGATCTGAAAAATTTGTGAGTTGTATTTTGTACAACTTGACGATCCAAAACGAATACGGAGTACAATTCGAAGGAAATTTTGGAGTCGCCGCGCGGGTCTCTGGGCACGTCAATATTAAATGGAAAATGATTACGAAGGAACGAGCTGTCAAAATAAGAGTGTAATTTGTAGTGAAACGAAAACCCAGGGATCGAATTTGATAGGGAGAAGATGTGAATTTTGAAAAACAAGGATAGGTGGTACCAGTCGGTTTTCCATCTCCCGTTCACTACAATGTACAAGTTATTCCAGAATTCAAAATGGAATTTC
Source organism: Caenorhabditis remanei (assembly GCF_010183535.1). Taxonomy (NCBI): domain Eukaryota; kingdom Metazoa; phylum Nematoda; class Chromadorea; order Rhabditida; family Rhabditidae; genus Caenorhabditis; species Caenorhabditis remanei. The sequence continues at coordinate 6,178,497 of NC_071330.1, read as the reverse complement.
AGCTCTCAGCTATAAATGAATGCCAAGGGAACTGGCCATGTACCCCGTCCCTAAGCTAACTAAGCTACTAATAAGCTTCAAAAGGCCGCCTGTTTAGGATGAGTTTTTTTTGGAAAATAGAGATCATGCTTTGGCATTTCAGTGTGTTACTGTAGTCGTGGAGATATGGAAGCTTCCAAACTTCATCATAACAGGAAACCTGGGTCATACTTCTGATTCTTCGAATGTTAGATCTCCGAACTTCGTCAAAAAGTTGTCATTCAATTCGTCAGAAAAACCGAAAAGATGATGCCTAAAAGTGATCAAAAGTGGGTTGGCTGGATACAATACTAGACGCATGATTAACCAAAACGCAGTCAGAATTCTAGAACTCATGAAATTCTGAGGAATTCTGAATCTCTGAATCCAGACACACAGAATAGCTACAAACTTCTTGTCACGCTTTACTCGCTTATTTTGTCTCCGTCCTCTGCGGCTGCGTCACTTCTTCTTCTGACTAAGAAGATATCAAACTTGATAAAATAGAGAATACTTTGTAGGTACGAGTGATTGGGTGCTTGGATATGAGTGATTTCTTGAACTATTTAGGATTCTGGAGAGCAAGGGTTCTTGGGGAAGCTTAGAAGTCTAAAGTGGGAAAGAAGGTTTACGACAATGAAGAAATGCTTGAAAACTATGGTATCAGACATCTAAAAACTGAACCATTGCGTGCCGTGGTTCGTCTGTTTGGTCATGGTATACTTAATCGGATTTCTACTAATTTACAGTCTCATCCGTAAAATTTCAGATTTTGTAGAAGCACGCAAAAATTCTGTCGTTACCTGTAGCTTCCTTCCTCTCGAACACTTCCTACTCATCAGATACCCAACCCTTACTGACTCCTACACCCTTTTTACTGCTCATCAAGTTGGGCATACACCGTGAGAACCTCTACTGGTGCTCCTCCAAACGACCCTCCTCCCCACCTTCCCATTTCCCATAATATAATAGTTTCGAAATTGTCAACTGCGCAATGGGAAATGTTGCGAACAAGTGTTATTTTACACCGTCTCTCCTAAACCCTAAACACCCATCACCAATCAAAAGGTGTAACCTGGGCACGGCGCCTGGGGGTGGCGAGCCTTCGAAGCCACCACCTGACGTGCGCATCCAGAAGGCAAGACGACCGCCGGTGAGCTCCCCCCAAAGAATTTGGAAAAATGAGTTCTTGTATCCTGTTTCCCCCTTATTTCCCTTCTTACGTCTCCTCCACCTCCTTCATTTTCCATCCTAAAAACAATAATTGTTTTCGAGTTTTTCGCGTTTTTAAGACTAGCGTTTCTTGGTTTTCTGGGAGAAAATAGTGAAAACGAAGTCGCGCATTTTGTAGAAAAACTGAAAAATAAGAGACAAGTATCGTATTACCGAGAAATATTAATCATGTTTTGACTAGCCGTTCACATCTCGAGAATAAGTTAGTGAGCGGTGCCGCTTCTTCAATTTGACTTTTGAATTTTTAATTTTTTTTTGGAAAAACGAGAAAAGAGACAGGAGGAAAACAATTTGTTTGAGGAAACCTACGATTTTGGAGGTTTCATACTTACAGTAGGATATATGATGATGATGAGATGACTAGAAGAACAGGATGGAAGGCAGTTGGTGGGTAGGATACCTGAAAATCCAAAAAGATTTAGAAGGGTCACCGTAGAAAAGGTAATAATGAAAAGGATACGGCGAGAGCTGAAGCAAGAGAAGGCCAATCGGGTACCAGGCGCCGCCCACTCGGTGAGTTGGCAGTTGGTTTAATTTGAATAGGATGAAAGGAACAATAGAGGGAAAGAGAGGCATTCCGATTAGCATATATAGCTCACTGATTCTAATTATGATGATGATTATCAACACAAAAATGATTAGCTGATTAGCAGGGGGAAGGCACGAATGGAAGCGTGTGAACTTGAGAGCGCACACCGATGCCTCAAATAATCAAGAGTATACTGTACTTATTGGAGAAGTAGTTGGTGGTAGTAGGAAAGATGTTTTATATTTGACATCGAGAGGTTCATTGGAGTTATAAGTCGTTAAACAACTGTGAAATGAGTGGAAGTTTATGGGTGTTGGAGTGAGATCAATAAAAGTTTCATAGGTGAAAGGGAGGGGGAAGAGGAGGAAGAAAAAGTAACGAAATGGTAGATGGAAGAGCAGTGAATTGAAATATGGAATCGGAAAGAGAGGCTGATCAACTACGAGAATCTGATGGACTGGTTGGTGCCACATTGTAGAGACAGGTAGATAAAACTATTCATTAGAGTAGATCAAAAAGGTAAAATAGTACGCGTAATGCCATTGTTGTCAATACTCTGATTATCAAATAGTGTTTTTTTTAAATCCTCGTAAAATTTCAAAGCTGTCAAGCTAACAAAACGAAGGGTTTCTCCCCCATTTTAATCAAGTTGGATGTGTCTTTTGGTGAAGCCCGAAATTTCGCTAAATTTCAAAACTTGACACGATTTTCGACTTCAAAGATTTCTTAGAGGATCTACGGCTTAATTTAATAAAGATATATTTTTGATAGATGAGGGGAAATGACTAAGACCCTCTTATAAGATCAATCCGATGGGCACGTAGACGAGATCAGGAAAGGATTGTTGAAAATAAATAGGCATTAAAATTGTAGAAACACGTGGTCAGAAACTTGAATGAATGAAGCTGGAATTTTGACGAAAGAATTAGGAGCCACTAGAATGCTAAGACTTTTTGGAAAAAATATGGTTTGGTATCCTAGGTTTTCGAACTCTTTACAATAACTTCCTTATCATTAAAATAGTTCAGAAGGCCAATGATATATCATTCCCTAGATCACATGGAAAGTGTCTACTGATCGAATTTTAATAATTACCATATTCATGAATGATTATTGTTATCTGTTGGTATAATAAAAAAGAAACAGACTGATTTGAAAGTTTTTTTTGTTTCAGGTGCCCATGACAAAGACAAATTCTCAATTTTTAGAGTAACACATGTTTTCACTAACTTCTCGATACAATTTTCCAAAAATTTTCAAGATTGCTTCACAACTAAATTCTAGATTTCTGAGCTATATCAGAAGGGGTTAAGTCTGAAAACATGCTGAACTTTCTTATGGATCAGATGCCAGGATTTAATTGAAAGCCTACGGTAAGAAGGGGATCAAGATCAGCTGCAAGATCAAGATCGCATTAAATGACTTTCAGAGAAAACTCAGATGAAACTTCATTGACAAAGAAACATATTCTGGAATAGTCAATGGAAGAATAAATCAATGGAAGAATAAATGAAAAAATGAGAGAGAACGTATCAGAGATGATCCGAAGATAATGAGAAATACGACGTAAGGTGAAGAATGAGTGTCAGATGGAAAAACAAAACAAGTTCAAGAGAGACTCTTGTAAGCAGCTCCAGGAGATTTCAGCAAGGGGATAGGCTTAAAATGGTGGAGATTTAAAGCAGTCAAAGCGTGAATTTGAGAAGAGCAGGAGGAGAAGAATACAGGAAAACTTGGAATTTTGTGACGACACAGTTTAAGATGAGATAAGGAGAAAGAGGAGGGCTAGTTGAGGGAGTAGAGCAGGAAATGGATCGGTGGGTGAGGGGTTGGAAACTCTAGAATTCAAAAAATGTCTAGAAAAAAAGATTTTTTCCAAAATCTTGGTGTCGGTATTGGTTGCAAAAAAGGTAAGAAAAGTTTTGCATAATTGAATTATCGGTTAAAAAATTTCAGCATTATAAGTTTCAGAAGGATTCAATTATCATGAATGTTATTCAGTAAGTCTACAGTAAGGTAGAGCCACGAGGGAAATTCTAAAAATGTTTTTCTTTAAACTACAACAACTAAATTACTGTAGTGCAAAACCAGGAGCTCGAGCTATAATATGGAATAAATCGACAATTTCAGAAAACATGTACGGAAATAAATACTGAGCTTCAAGAGATCTCACCAGTCAAACATTCTACTGAAGAAATGAAAAAGGAAGACAGTACCCAAGAGCTTTTATGCAAAAAAGATGAAAAAAGAGTGAACTTTCTCATAAAAAGTGAAAAATGATAAAGATCGGTTCCTTTGATTTTCAGCAAGAAAATGCCGAAAAGCTGAGAAAGTTGAGAGAAAATGGTTGGGAAAGTGGGAGAGGTTGGGAGGGGGCCGAAAAGAGACTGGGTGCCCCCCTTTCTGTGAAACGGGAGGTCCATTTGTTGAAGCTCCGCCCACCAATTGAGAATCATCACTTTCACCTCTCATCTTCCTGCACCAAAACAACTTGGATATGCCTGGGGGATGCCATTCGAAGTAAGAAGTAGTAATAGTAAGGGGGGATAGAGGGCAACAGCAAAAAGGGATGTACAAAAGAAACATCAACGAACACAGGAAAGAGAGAAGCTAAAAACAAGATTTTTTTCGTCTTCGATGGCGGATGCTTGTACCAGAAAAACGAACGAAGAGGTGGAGAAAAGGAGGGAAGAAGGAAGAGGTGAAAGTTTCTGTTACTTTATAGTAATTGGGTTGATGTGGCAGAAAAATAAGAGAAAAGAAGAGGATGAAGCTGAAAGTTTTTTCTTTGGAATATGAGATGGAGATGGATCAGAAAAGAAAAACAAGACAAAGTTCTAGAGGAGATGGACAGTCCAAATGTGGACTCTCTCGATATGTCAAATAAAGAGAATAAGAAGAAGAAGGTTGAGCAGGAGAGAGAGAGCCCTCCTACCGTTTTCGCACATTTTCAATACTCGGGGGGGGATCACTCACCTTTTCTTTGTGTCTATGTCATTGTGTGTACAGGCGCAGGCGCAGGCCGGACGGAGCCACAGCCAGCGTCTTCCGCTGATTGCGAATGGTTTCAGATGAGACGATGAGTGGTCAGTTGCTGTTTGTGGTCAGAAGTTAGATGGGGGTGTTGAGATATCTGGAAGGTTTTTTGGATAATTTCAGAGATGGGAAGGGTGGGGGTACTGTAAAGATGGGGGAGAGTCAGAAGAAGTAATCGAGGAAAGGAAAAGATTTGAACAATCCAGAAAACAAAAACCCCTCTAATCGTTTTCTTTTCACTGGTATCTCAACACAATATTTTTGTCTGAAAACACTACAGAAGATTCAGCCCTTCTGGTCCTTCCAATAAAGATACAGCATGTTACTTTTGTCAGAAATCACTATTATTCCACAACTGAAATCTCAAAAAATCTATATAATCTGCTAGCTGAGATATCATGTAGTTTTAACTAGCTGAAGGTTATTTTCTACTTACAATAGAACTGGAACTTCTGAGAATCGGAGTCAACTCCTCCTGTTCATATAAAAAAAAACAACTGATATCTCGAATTTTCTCCAGAGAAACTTGAAAAACAAGATTTGAAAAAAATTGAAAATCCGGCTCTGCAAATAAAAGTCTACTACTATTTTCGAAGAAATGACAATTCTTTTCATGTTGCTGAGGATCTCCAAAAGGATAAGCTAAGCTCTAAAATAGTACCGGATGATCCTCGGATGTTTTCACAATCTCCTTCGTTTTTTGTCACTTATTCCAATAGATTTTTGGTGTGGAAATGCGTTTTTTGTTTGAGATCATCGGATCAATTTGAGTTCAATCGAAAGGGTTTCGATTTCTCTTTGTTTTCATTCCAACCTCTTTTCTCCAGGCTTCTCCTTACAAGATCGAGAGGCGTCTCCCGTTCGGGAAGAGCTTCTGTTCCGAGTTAAGCTTGCACACATCTCTTTCTCACCAGCAATATATATATGTGTTTGCGTATCGTTTTCTTCTCGGGGGCGCCAAGACCTTTTTTGCGAAACAAACAAGAGATGGAGAGTGAGAAGGATGGGACGACGTGAGCTCCGAAGAAGCATCGCAACGGAAAAGGATCGGAACGAAAAAGGCGACAATGAGCCGAAACGAAGAGAAAGGTTGCGGAGAGACTGCTCATCTTCAAGCCTCGCTAAACCCATGGACTCGATGACAGAAAACAAAACGAAAAACTGATGAAAGGAAACAAGAAAAAAACAATGAAAACGTTTTCGTCTATAGGTGTGAACTGTGATTCGATGGAGAAAGAAACTTGACCATTTGAGAATCAGAGGAATCGAGACAAAGGGACGTACTTTCAGAGAAGAATATGCTTTAGAACTTTGGTTAGACGTAAAACGTGATAAATTTAGTCGTAGTATTTGATATAATATGTCAAGCTAAAACCAACTTAGCCGTAGCTTTATCTGGTTCTGTGACTCAATGCTATTCAAAAACCTTCGCTTAGGAGATCTAGAGTCAGAGGGGGGGGGGGGGGCGTCTTACTGACTGGAACTCTAAATATTTCAGTCCTTCTATACCTAATACAAGTTCTGGTGATAACAAAACTTCTACAATCTATAAGTTGGACATTTCTCTACGATAATACACTAAACTATCAAAATCAAAATTTGCCCCCGCAGCATGACACTAATCAAGTTCTGAAATTCCCGAATCCTAGACACATCTGGATTGAACTTGACCAGATCTTAGTTGATTTCCCGGAGACGCAGACCACTCTCTCCCTCATCTCCTCCCTTTTTCTCCCACCCATTGAGCCTATTTTTGTTTGTATAAGTTTGTTTGTTGTCCGTGTGAATTACACGATTGGAATCAGATGCTTTGAGTTTTTTTTTCGCAAATGAGAATGTATATCTTCCTCACTTTATTAGTCAAGGTATCCACAGTTACCGTATTCCCTTCGAGCCAACCAGTTGATGACTCTGTTCACAGGCGAACTCTGGGAATGACACATAAATTGTCTTTCGGCGGCGTGATGGTGGCGGTATCGAAGAAAAAGAGGATGGTTTGAAAAAACTTTTGCGGAACGATTGAACAAACTTTGGGAGAGAGAATGGGGAGGAACAGGCAAATGTCCGCATGTTGCCCTTAGGTACGGTAGCTTTTGAAATTTAAAACAAAACTGAAGCATGACGTTTCAGGTTTTAGATTGCAGCAGTTAGAAAAGTAGGACTATTTCAGAATAAGTGGTCTAGATCCTACTCAGTTATGGATTGTAGAGACCTAAAGGTTCCAGATTATCTGTGACTCATATGCCTGCTTTCTCTTCTTTTCTTATCCGATTCAAAAGTTTTCGATTTCGGAAAACTAGTGAAACTTTGAATTCATGATCTCAAAAAGAGTGTTATCTACATCCTCATTCACACAAACCAATTTCCTTTTTCCGCCACTTAAAAGCGAACATACGATGGATTGTCAGTCTGAAAATAAGCAAAAAAAGGAAACCAGCCCCTTTATACAGTAATGTTTCTTCTTCCTCTTCATAGTAATGTTTCGTTTTGGCTTCACTTATCCGCATCTTCTTAGACAGAAAGGCAACATATTCCGAACGAAGTAGGGGAGAAGGGGGGGACGTCTTCAGAGGAGAAGGCGAAAACAACACAACAACGCATTAAGTGTATTTTCAGTGTGGACATCATGAGGGGAGAAAAAAGAAAGAAGAAGCAGAAAAAGAAACACGAACGGTGAGGCGAGATACAGCAGATACAGACAGGAGGGTTTTCAGCGAAAGCTTTTGGTATACCAGTTGGTGACGATGAGGATACGGAGGGGGCAGGAAGAGACACTTATTACCATTTTACTTTCTTTTTGTTTCTTTTTGAGATGAAGCTGCGCGTGATGATGATGAGGAAGATGGCGGAAGGGATTTATTAGAAGATAAGAGGGGAAAAACTATATCTCTGAAATCAAAACACAAAGACTCAGATATCAGAGACCTCCTGGATATGGTCAATTCTCATATAGACTCATTATGATCCAGCTTAATTTCGAAACGATAGGAAATCATAGAACCTCACTGATCGATTTCAGAGTAATGGAAAAACTTATATGTTGGTTCGGAAACCTTGCCGGAAAATGGCCGGAAAGACGAAAAATGAAAGATTGATACAAATTTGAACTGAAAAGACTCATGTAACAAAAAGGTTTCAGAAATTTCAAAAAGAGAAAAGAGTATAACCGAGAGTGAAGGAGATCTGAATCGACAGGTCAACTCGAATTGTCTAGAAATGAAATCAGAAATCCTAGAAAGTCTTGGGTGAAAGTTAGACAGGCCTACAGTATGCTTTATGAGCAAGCACTAACTATCGTGATGTCATTTTTGATTGGGAAATGTTTCATTGATTTGAGATAATTTTTCTAGAACTAATTATGGAAAGATGCTTCAAAGTTGAAAATCAAGAAGTTTAGGAAATTTATAATGTTTGAAAAGTGTTCAGCTAGATAACACTTGAAATCATCAAAATAGTTTTTGGCTAACTTTGGTCACGTTCTTTCAAACCTAGACTGATCATGTGACCATAGAAAACAGAACTTGTGGAACCAGGAACGGTTTTGAAACGCCTGGAATTACTAGGTTTCTTTATAAAATAATCATTCTCAAAGACATTTTCCATCATGTGTTTGTACTTTTCCGCTTCGATGTCTTATCTCCCTGAACCTTTTTCCTTTTTTGACACTTTCTTATGACATTGAAACATTACGGTAGAATTGACGACCACACACGGTCAATCACTTCTATTCTCCGTTTTCTCAATCAAATTTCACACCTTTTCCAAACCATAAACTTGTTCTTTTTTACTGGTTCATAAAACTGTGTATGGTATGTACATGATGTTCCAATATTCTCATTGAATTAGACTTCGGTCCATCGATTGTATATGTACATACAGAGGTAGCCAGGCGATATAAAGGTTACAAAAAAGAAATGGAACTAGAGACTGTCCAGGAGAAGACGCCGACCTTTACACATAATGGGTATATTATGGGGTGGGAAGATGGTGATGGGAAGAGGAGCGGGGGAAAGCTGAGTGGATATAAAAAATGATTAGATGAGTCTATGTGTTGTGAAAAGGAGGATACGGTTGGACAGAAATTACAGGGATATTCTAAAACTGCTTGAGGAAAAAGTGTGTCAGTATGATTCCTGAATACAACAGCTTCCCAAACTATCTATAAAATCAGAGAAACAAACTCACACGTACAAGTATATCTCTTCATAATGGATTGTAAGAAATTTGCTACTCCACAGTACATAGGAAAATGAACAGTTTCGAAGTTGTATGAATATTTAGACGATCTTAAATGAAAGAAATCGAACAAGTTTGTTAATGTTCGATCTTCTCAAAAGAACTTGGAATGAAATAAACAGTTTATAATACGGTTTCGATTAACCTTTCTTTCTTCTATTAAGTGCCTAATTGACCAGAAAATTCTAGAAATACCGAAGGAATCAGAGTTCTCTATAGGCGTATCAAGTCTGAAAATGTTCAATCTCTTCCAACTGAAAAATGAATATTTATTCTTCTACAGGTGGGAAAAAAGGCAAGTGTTATCTCGTCAACATGCTAAGCTTTGCCGTCAAGGGCATCGACTATCAAGGACTACCAGAAGAAGAAGAAAAATGTATGAAAAGTTGCGGTAAAAGTAAGAGGACTACGAGCAATCGTTCTGACTTTCAAGTCGCCGACAAGCTCTTTGTTCTTTTTATTCTTCTTTTTCTTTGACTTCAGGTCACTCCCTCTTTTTTCTTATTTGATACCGTAGTCATCGCATGCTAACTTTTCGAAAAATGTTTGAAATTGTTTTCATTCATCTTGGAAATTAATCTGTTTAGGTAAGACAAAGCGTAAGTTGATGATGATTATTTAACTGAAACCAATTCTCTATACTACTACATCGAAATCTCAAAATGATTCAATTTCTGGAAGAATTGTTATATTTTTATTTTGTTGCCGGTAGTGTGATAATTAGGTATAATGCTTTTTTCAATGGACCGAAACTGCAAGTCAGATATTCAGTTTTGTGTTTCTGATACTGATTCTTCAAAGTCTTGCTTCAAAAAACCTTTTAAAAATTTTTAAATGTTTTTTGAAAACATATTCTGATTAGAAAGCCTAGAACAATTTATTCCGATATTAGGTTATCGACTAGCATATGACAAAAGTCAAATCTAAGATTACTGTATCGTACGTAACAGATCGTTGAACAATTAAAAAATGGCACGACATGCAACATCACTTTCATTTTGAACATCAAAGAAAAATTAACACCAAAAAAAAGTGGAGAAATCTTGAAAAAAGTTGCGAGAAGTTTCACGTTGTTTCTCGAATGAGAGTAGGAGGTATGTGTGGCGGTCCTAACTCGAACACCGTTCTCATTCTCCTCATTTTCCATATTCCCTCGTTTCTTCTCTCTGCTTGCTTATCAAACCATTTGTCAGTCTCATCCCCCAGGCGTTTCGGTGGACAAAAAAACCTTGAAAAACCGTATCATTAACAGTTTTCCTTCTCTCTCTCATTCTCTTTCTCTCAAATCTAAGAGACCACCACTCGATTACAGAGTTTTTTTTCTCTTTTTTCTTCTCTACTTGTGTCTTTTTTTGATACAGTTTTCTTTCTTTTCGGACACACAGTTAGACCCTGATAGCAACAAAAAACTTAATCGAACCTCTTCTTCTTTGAAAACAGAAGGTCGTGTGATTGATCACCTTTTTTCGGTTTCAAGAAAAGAAGAAAATGTTCCTAGTCTCCAAGTTCCGAGTCTCATGAGAGAAAATGGAGAAAACTGTATCAAATTGGGATGTTTCTCATTGGTTTCCCAAACCCAATAGGAGAAGATGAGATAAAAATAGAAACAATGAATGAAGACAATGTAGAGAGAATCGAAAAAATCGGAAACTCCCAATGAGATTAAAAAATTTTATTCCAGGTTCCCCAATTCTTGAACTTTTACGCGAATAGACAAATAACAATAAAACGTCAATGGGTTTTTAATTAAATCTGGAAAAGAGACTTGTCTGAAACAAACAAAAGATATGCAGTCAAAAGCTTCTCTCTGTGTGGTCGATCAATTGAAATAAATGAACAACTGTTTCGTGTTTTTTTGAATCAGACAGCTTTTTGATATTTTTATGTTTTCAGATAAAACATTTTGTTAATACAATGATTTTCTGGTTCAAAAAGCATGGAGATTAACTCTCATCGTAATTGTCCTTAATAAGAGAGCAGGGCTATATTTCCAGTTTCAGACCCATTTCCTCTAATATGTTCTAATCAGAAGATTCATGGGTTTTAGTGAAGCTCTTGTGCTAAACTATCCGTAGTTCAATAGTGGAACTCTGGTTGGCAGAGCACCCACTTTTACAAAAACTCTATAGGTAAGCCTTGTACAGAAAAAACTGATTTAAAACTATAATCGGTCCAGTTCTCAATGAAAAACTACCGAACTTACCTGTTTACAATCTGTGTCTGGCCAGAATTTATTGGAGTTCTCAGGTTACGTATATACAGAAAAACCTCGAAGAATATAAAAAGAACGCTTGAAATTTTGTGGACTCTGAGGATGTCGTTTACAATGATTGGTATACTTGGTCGGTTTTTTGTTCTCTTTTTTCTTTTTTGATTTCTGTCAACTCATCAATTATACAATAAAGTTAATTAACTCTTCATCTCTTCTTTTTATTCTTCTTATTGTCTTCTTCCCATCTCTTTCCCATTTCCATCCATCAATCAATCGATATTCGATGCTCTTCTGCGCGACAACAGTTGCTCCATCTCCTCTTTCAACGGGCGCGGCTCCCTTTTGAGCTCTCATTTTAATGACCAATTGAAGTTCGCCGAGTTTATAAACTGAAGAGAAAAAGAGGACACACGTGTGTCCATTGGTTGTTGGACCGATAATTTATCTACATGCCACTGAAGAGAATTCCCCTGTGAAGTGAACGAAGTAGACAAACTTATTGAAGACCACCGAGGGGTTCCCAGAGTTTGTGAAAGTGATTATGCGGTGATTACATGGTGGCAAAAGGGAAAGAAAAAGAGAAAATGATGCAGCTGGACGAGAAAAAGAGAAACTGGATTGAAGACATAACATTCCTCATATTTCTTCTGATGATGCCTCTGGCAACTTCTCACTTTTTTTCATTTATTTCGGAAGGCTTTTGACAAGAGATTTAAGTTTAACTATGCAAGGAACACACCTATCTGAACACGCCCAAAAGTTTACATTCGATTTAACAGAAGCTTTCAGTTTCGTTCTTCACGAAGTTAGATGGTACTCTGATATGAGTTTGAGATTGTTAAGACTATTGTGACTTCCAGCAACAATCACTGAAAATATTTTGATAACTTTCTCAATTACTAGGATACTCCCAAAAAAGTTACCCTAAACCAGAACCTAATTCTCATTTTCCAGCTTCCATCTGTTGTATGAGGCTTCGAAAGTATTATGATCAAACCAAGTTACGACTTTGAATTTGGAGGTTGGAAAATTAAAATTCGCGCATGTTTTTATCACAGTAACCTGATTAAAAACAAATTTTTTGAAAAAAAATAGTGATCTGTAGAATTCAAAATTGAAAACATGAAGCTTCTAATTCAGGTTTTTACAGGTTAATTATTGTAATTAAGTTTGTAAAGCAACCTGTCTCATAATTGTACTCAAAGTTTTCAGATCGATCATCTTGTAATATTCTAAACTCGCTATTCCTAAATTTTTCAGATTTCAAAGATTTTGCTGTGTTTTTCTTCCCTCACCCTGTGTGTATTTTTAGTTTTTCCCTCTCAATTGAAGCGTGTTGACTGGTCACTCGGAATGTCTGGAATTTATAATTAAACTCGCCTTCTGCTGCCTTTCTCTTTTTTTCATTGTCCCTTCCACCAGTTTCATTCTCTTCATTTCAATTCCAATTTCCCCATCTCACATCGTTTCCTTTTCATTTACCATTCAATTCTTCAACTCTCTAAGAATACGAACACACATTTCATCAAAAACGGGAGAGCCCATTTGACTCGTAAAAACCATTTCCATTTCTGGTGTCCTTTCTTTCCTTTTCCTTCAAAGTGCTCAAGCGTGCTCCTCCCTCCAAACACGACGGCGTCATATCGATTTCTCTGCGGCTCTTTTTCTTCAAAGCTCTCCAAACAAAGTCAGGGCCTTTTTGAGAAAGAAGATGGCCACAACTCTCGTTTTCGAAATTGGCTCTGGGTCCCATGTCCTTTTGTGTCTTAGACTCGGATATACTGGAATTCAATTTTCGGTTTCTTTTCATTGCAGAACCAAAACTAAAATTCTGAATCTCAACCTGACTACGTCGCGCTTAAAAATTTGCATTCCTCTTCCTGTTTCCGTCGTTCCTGTTCCCCCGTAATTGGATTCAAATCGTTGGGAAATTCCTGAATTCGTAACGATGAATTAATGTGGAGCTCTCTCTCTTCTAAACACCACCAATAAAAAGCCGACGAGGCCAATTATCTGGAGAAGAAGCATGCCCCAGCACACATTTTTCTGCTTCTCGAGCCAACGTCTTCTATTTGCTCGTCTTCTCTCATCTTCTTTTCGCCTTCTCTGGGGACAAAACCATTTGATGAGTAGACCAGAAAAATAGAAGCACCATCATTGCGAAATCGTCATCTGTAGCTTTTTACGACTTCTGACTCATATGTATATTTATAAATCCTTTTTTGTGTAAAACCACATTTTCAGTTTCGCATTAGTTGCTTAAAAAACGAGGCGCAGTTGTAAGAGAGGTGGGCTACGAATATAATTTGGCCTTCAGCATCCATTGCTCAATCCCCCAGACTCGTTTTTTTCTCAGAGTTCAGTACACCTTTTCAATCATTTTTTCTGTTTGCCCGTTCCCATTCATAATGTCAACTAATAATTGCTGCACCACATAATTCACCATATTTAGTACGTACCACCTGTTTCGCCGTTACTACCTCCTTTATTAAAAACGTTACATTCATCCTCTCCTCTTAATTAGACACATTGAGTCTGGCCACCGGAAGTGTCCATTTCTTTTTCTCTTCAAGTATATCCTCCGGATCAAGTAGCCACTTCACACTTTCTCTCCATCCAAAGTGGTCATTTCCCTTTTGTTTTTCTTTCGAATGGCACATTTCTGATTTTGTAATGGCATTGGCTACAATTCACAAAACATGCAAAGTGTCATCTTAACTCCAACTAATTATTAGTTTCTTCAGTTTCTAAATAGCTCATTTTTCATTTCTTCTGTTTCTTGTTTTCCGCTCACCTCGAATAATCCATTAGCTCCATTCTAGTTGTTTTTCACTGCCAAAAACAATTCTCGTCTTCTGGTAATCCTTTCATACGTTTTGTCTTTTTTTTGTTAGGAAAATATTATTTATTTATTATTTACCTGTAAATCTGGAGGACTAGGTATGTTTTGAAGAACTAAAAAGTTTTCGGATAGTGTCTGTATCATGCTGTGAAATTAGGTTAGGTCGTTGTCTCCACTGCTAATTGAAAGATATCTGAGAAATTACTGTCAAGCGACTCAATTTTCAAACGAAGTAACTATAACTAGTGCGATGTGCTCAGTTCAAAAGTTGCTCCGCCATGAACTTTTTAATGTTTTATAACGCAAATTCGTAGATTACCTTTTTGATTGAAACTTCACCTACTCTCAGATTGAAGGTATTCAGTTCTGAAGTTTCTGATTCTAAGAATCTCCTCTTCAGAATACTTCATTATGAATCTTCATTAAACTGAAAAGGAAACGCCTTTTACTTCTTTTCCTTTTGCATTTCAAAAAGATAACAATCGCAATCTACTCACTTTCTATACACCCATAAGCTTCTCTTCTACTCTCTGTCCTTCTATTTCTCTTTTCTTTCCCATTATTCTCCTTTTTCTTTTCCTTCTTTTCCGCGCGGAAGCCACTTGCTCATGAATTTTCAATCCGACTCTCTCTCATTCAGTTCTCGTGTTTAGTTCATAGCATATCTCTTCGAGTTGAGCGGGGTGGCCTGTATAAATACGCTTCTCTGATGGATGAAACACGTGTTCCCTTCCCTCCATCGACTAGTTATATTTCTCTTCTCGGAGGTGGGCAACCAAATTAAATATTTGAGTTTCTTTTGCGGCTGAACAAAAGAGAGAAAAAAGTGAATGGAACTTTTAGGAAACGTGTTAACTTTAGGAAATTAAGGAGGAGATTGAGGAAGTAGTGGAAATTGAATGGACAGTAGTTTTCGAAAACGTTCCGCGCGGAGGTTTTGTGGATTTACCCAGCCTATATCCAGGTCATAGGGAGAATTGGGCAGGTTTTTCTGACTGGAATAACTCCCTTAGGATTAAAGCTAGAAACCTGAAATTACAGTAGACTGATTCATATCATAGAAATCAAGACTTTCAAAATTACAATTTTGATTTTCCAAAAGTTCAGAAAATCTGGAACTCTAGAATGTTCACTCCAGAACTTTAACGTAGTAATAGAAAGCAAAGAGAATGAACTAATTTAGCTTTTCACGTGGCCCATTTTTGGTTGGTTTTGAAATTACTTGGTTTTATTCTTCGGAATGTCGACTTCAACCCCCTACTATGGGGTTTCCCGGTTTCCTTCAAAATCTTTTATGTTCTATCATTTCTACTCCACCTGAACCCGGATATCAAGTTACTAGCTCAATGTTTTTTCATGTCCTCAACAGCTGACAACTTTTCAAAACGTTTCAAACCAACCTGTTTCTCTCTCCAAATGCCTGCTAATCAAATCCTTTTTCATTTTTCGAATTGTCAACCCAATACTTACTATTTCCTATAAATACTCCTTCCGTACTCAGTCATCCATACAACAATTCAATTTAATTCTCTAATTCTCTGGTCATCATTTGCGCGGGACGGCAAAAACGATTCCCTCTTTTTCTGTTCACTTTTTCCGTCTATGTCTCTATTTTACAGTCCTAAAACTCTGTATAGTCTCTATATTCTCTTTTTCTTTTCAATC
Source organism: Caenorhabditis remanei (assembly GCF_010183535.1). NCBI lineage: Eukaryota > Metazoa > Nematoda > Chromadorea > Rhabditida > Rhabditidae > Caenorhabditis > Caenorhabditis remanei. The sequence continues at coordinate 6,162,726 of NC_071330.1, read as the reverse complement.
GTTTTTGATTTACGGTCAATCATAAAATATAAGCGGTTCCATAGTTTTTCCTTCTTGAGAGACTGAGTGTCACTTTAAATTTCGCATGACCTGTCCTTTTCGTCCATTTCTCTTATCACTTCTGATATCGTTTCATTCTCTGTTTTTCTCTTTGTTTCTTTTTTTGATCACTTATTTTTTCACTTCTTCAGACGTCAAGACGACGTCTACAACAATGAACAAATCGCACTTGGGAACGGTGAGTACATTGATTTTTCAATTTAAGATAACTGGAATTGGAAATGTTCTGAAAATGAATTTGTCAACACCAAATATTTATGTTATCATGTAGCCTGTTTTACTGTTTCTTATCAAAATAATCCGCGTCAAATAGTCTCGAATCGGAAGAATTATAGTTGATTCGAATTTCAATAGTTCAAATTTGAAGGGAATTCGAAGTGTGAAGTTTCTTTGTTTGAAAAGTGAAAGTATTACTTTTGATGTACTGAAAATATTGAAGTTCGTAAAAAACCTCTCAAATAACAATACATTTTTATGGCAGACAAAGTGTGAATCATGGAAAATGGGAATAGAAAGAACTGGTTTTCAAAAATCAAAGGTGATCTTTCAGAATTGAATTAGAATCTAAAACGTCATAGCCTTCTATAAGTTTGACAAAAATACAGTCGAAAAAAATGCGATTCTGTTTCATTTTTATGAACGTGTCATAAGATCTCACTGATAAAAAGTTATCTTTGAAAGAAATAAGTCGACATAGGTTTATTGAAAAATCATGTGAGTAGAACAAAGAAGATACAAGTTATATAACTTCCTAATATCAAATGGCTTACATTAAAAGCCGGAGCAGTAAATTGGACGGTTGTGTTGTCAAATCGCTTATACCTATTCTGATTATTATTGTACTTGTAGGGGCTGTAGAACAAACTCACAGTTATATTTTTGTAGATCAAAAATTGTTCCACAAACTCTAACTAGACAGTTACACTCTCTCAAAATTCGTTATTTTTATACAAATACCGCAAAAACTAATTTTATCAGACCCAAACTTTGAATCGAACAGAATCCGTTCTGACTAAAAATGTGTATGTATTTATAGAGTTCTACAAACTAAACATTTCAGTTGCTGAATTTAGAACCCTGTTCATCAGATCCCATATATTTTCTCTTAACCTCACAAAATACCAAACACCAGTTTCCCTCTGCCGAAACCTCGATCATCACCACTTTCATCTTTCCCTCATTGCCCTTTTCTTAATTTTCCTTCCTCTATTTCCCCTTTTCTCCAGGCGGACAATCCTCAAGAAGATGTGGTCACGGCACATGATATCGGTCGTCTTGTGGATGTAGTGAATGTTGGAAAAGGATTTCTTCGATATGTTGGTCCGATCCATGGGAAGGAAGGATTGTTCTGTGGAATAGAACTATTGGAACCAAATGGAAAACACGATGGATCATTTCAAGGTTTTTCAGTTTCTCTCTTTCCACTTCTAATTCCTATTTTCTTCGCTTTTCAGGTGTTTCATATTTTATTGCCACTCCCCAACATGGAATTTTCGCACCATTATTTCGAGTAACATTAGATGCAGATGAACGTCCAAAACCTCCTCCAATACCGCCAACCAACGTAAGTCTATAATTGTCTATTCCTTGATTCTTTCGTTAACCAACTAACCAACTCTTCACATCATGTCTTCCCAAAATGCACTCATTTACTCATATCTCTTTCTCTTAAAGCGTCTCTCTCGATCCGCTCTTCCGGCTCTTCAATTACGCAATCCGCTTACCCAGGAGCGTAAACCGGAAGAAGATGTGATGTCCACTTCGGTTTATGTTTCATCTACTAAACCAATCGCAATTCCAACAAAAAATTGTCGTCCGCCGGAGACTGATCCAATGCAAATGTCCATGTTTTCGGATATGATGGACGGTTCGATGGTTAGTCACAGTACGAAATGAAGAAGTGTCTGTGACGTTTTGAGTAGTGTGATGTATGGGTGTCGTGAACTGCTTTTATATTTTTCATGTTGCATGATCAGATTTGCTCTTTTCTAGATGTTTAATTGTGAGCTTTTTGTATCGGTTGCTATAAGTTTGATATGGAAAAGTACTTCAATCTATAGGCTTGTAAAAAACGGTATACTAATCAACCGGTCACTTATCACGAATCGTGAAGAATGGTCTCGTGGGTCGTATTGGTCGTATTTCCATTTTGACCAACCTAGAAATCAGCTGAGTAGATCAAATCTTGAAGTTCTTACATACGTGAATTTTAATTTTTGATGTCTTTTAACGTATGTATTTCGGATTGTAGACAGAGTCAGATATTGCTTTCATAAAAATTGTTTTTCCTCACGTATTTTTCAAACGTCTCAGCATTTTTTTAAATTTGGAGTTTCAGTTCCCATGACTGATTCGCAGTTACTAATTATTGGTACATAGTTTGACTAAGTACATCTCTACACCCAACATTGCACCTGTCCTTCCTAAAATTTCAATGAAAACCTTTCCCTTTTCACTTCTCTAGTGGTTTATAACCCTCCGAGAGACCCTATAATTTTACTCGTGTCAGTCATATTCATATACAAATTCGATTTTAAAACAAAATTGGAAAATATTCAAAACCACATGATACCTCTCTCTGTTTTGTTTGTTTACTCACATCTTCTGACTCACTTGAAATGACCACAGAGATCTCGAAACATTCCCACAAACCTCGGATTCCAAATTCCAAAATGACCACAAGTTGTTGCACTTCCTGTCCATTTTCTCTCCTCTCCTGTCTACGTATAGTAACAATAATAGCACGGCTGAATGCGTGTTGGAAGCCTCCGAAAAGAAAGAATTCGTGTCTCTCTTCTCATAATTCTCGCAACTTTATTCTTCATCTTTTTTTTTAGAGAAGGAAGAATATCTGTTCGATTGAATGAATGAAGCAGCATGCTTCTCCTCACCTTGATTTTTCTATTTTTCTTCCAACTTATCTCTCTAATCTTTTATCCGTTTTTATTCCGGTCATGTTGTAAAGTGTGTGTGTTTTGTCAACCTGCTGGAGCCTTCCCCCCTTTCAATCCAATCTTTTTCTCTCTTCACCTGCCACCACAGGGGGCCAGAGCACTTTTTTCTCATCTTTTCAAAACTTTCTTACCTGCTCCATCGTCTCTTTGAAAACACCTGGCTTAGTGGCTTCGTATTGTTGTAAATATAATATTAGAATAGCTTTTTAAGTAACATTATTGACCACATTCGTAACCTTTGTAATTGCAGTTTTCGAACGGGTCCTGGAGCGATATTGGAGATTCAATGATCACTTCGAATTGTACTTTCACAGTGAGGAAGGGGGTAAGATTCAATTGAAAAAAGAGTTTTTAGAGATTCGAACTATACAAATTTTCAGCCTTTGATCTCGAATGATGATGACGATCTTATGAGTATGCCAATGGTTCAGTCAGTTTTCAATATTGATAGAGAAGCACTGAGGAGGGAAGAGCAGTGTGAGTTTTTCCAACATTTTGCAAAAAAAGTTCTGAAATTAGTCGAAAAGATTTTCCAAAAAGGTTCCTTGAACACTTTCATGAAGACGATTTCCCGTTTCTCCGGGCTCCGATTCTGAATCTCCAAAAACTCAAATTCCACATTGAACTTCTGAAATTCCAATTTGTTTTTCTGTTTCAGTGCAATCGTCTATAGTGCTCGGCGAGTCGCGAATCGGCGTTGAGCATCTTCCGATAATAGAAGACGAGGAACTCGAAACGCCACTCGTCGAGACGAGAACACTGCCAATTCCGAACGATGTAAATGCTAATTTATCAAAGACAACCACCAACAACACGACATACATCGAACCGCCCGTCTTAGAGACTCCGAAAGTGGAAATCCACCAAAATGGTAAGTCTCGAGAAAAGAGAATGAGAATGATTGATGTGGTTCAGGAAACATGGACAACGAAGACACAGAAGCCACCGCCATCACTCCTCCGTCACAACAATTTCCGTCGTCGGGTGGCTCAATGGTATCCCAGGAGAGCGATTCGGGTTCCAGAAAAGAGGACACAAAAAGTGACAAGGCAAGTGGTGAAAAAAAGAAGAAAAAAGGGAAGAAGGGGCAATAAGAACCGTCACAAACATGGAGAAAGAGAGACTGGTGGGAAAATGAAACAGCAGAATAGATTCAGCTTTTCATTCCTTCTTTTGTAGGCAAAAATGTCATGTATTCAACTTTTATGTTCAGAGAGATTTGATATGAGCTGTATGCTGACTATCTGATATTTAAAACATTTCCAACTAGATCCAGACAGACAAGATTCCCTCTTCTTCAAACATTTTGACTACTTTTTACGATCTTTATTGAAAAGAGTGTTTCTTTTTCTACCTCCAAGTTGAATAACGGGTGTGTCTCTCTTTCCATCCGTAATTTATGCAAATTCTGAGTACTGATGTTTGATTTGAAAGTGAAAAACATACTTGCTTTCCCTTTCTCTCTCCCATTTCATGTCTTCCGTAATACATTTCGATTCGGTTATCAGTTTCAATTCCATTCTCACCTACACCGAGTTTTAATCAATTAGATTATGATATTGTTTGTTGTAATTGTGGAGTTTCAGCCTTCTGGTCAACACAAACAGCCGCCCAAAATGGAGGAGAAGGTAGTGTCGAGGAAGAAAGAAGAGGCTCCGATGCCACCACCCCCACCGAAATTTCCAGTCAAAGCGAAGGCTCCGAGTAAGCATCAATTAATGATGGAGGCGCTGAAGGTGAGTCTTGGAAATAGAATATGCATTTATCAAGGATAAAATGTTGCTATTAATATGACTAGAAATCATAAATACTCTGAAAAACTTCTACTGATCAAGACAGCGTTTATAGCGGGAACACTCGAAAGCTCTCAGGTTTCGCAAAAATCAAAAATCCACAAAAAAACTCCCAAATCCCAAATCTTTCCATTTGAATGTATTCTCTCACTAGCCACAGAAAATAGGCGGCATTCCTAAACGTGCACTTAACACTCTCCCATAATTTTCCTTTTCAGGCGTCCATCGAAGCAGAAAAGAATAAGCCAAAGAAGGAAGTGAAAAGTAGAGTTTCATTACTTCCACCACCAGCACCAAAAGCTCAAAAAGAGAATAAAGAAGGTGAGAATGAGTATTTAGAAATGTTTAGGAGAAGTAAAGAGACAAAGAAAAGCATAGTTGGTTGTTGTCTTCCATTCATAATAAAATAGACAAAAAGTGTTTTTGGATGGAACTTCCCCCACTTCTTTTCTTCTGTTTCTCTTCTCACATATGTCTCTTCATCCCAATTCTTCTTCTACTTACTACAATTTATGTTTTATGTCTACAGATATTGCAGGCGGAGGAGAAATGACTGAAACTCCACGAAGAACTATCACAAAAACTCCGCTGAAAACTGTGAATGCAAAGGCAAAAACATCGCCAGCTCCACCAGTTGAAAGACCAAAAAAAGAGAGAAAACCATTGTATACACCTCCAGCTCCCAAAGGTTTGTTGATATTTCATGGAATCTATGTGGTAGATCAAAAAAAGTTTCAGAACGAGTAGAGAAAGAAAAGAAGCTTCCACCAAAAGCAATTGTGTCCCCTCCATCAACAGGAGACAAAAAACCAGTGGTATCTTCTATTCCATCCACTTCATCTTCTTTGAAAGGAGCATTCCCAACGTCTTCATTTGCTGGTGGAGGAAAGATTCAAGCTCCACGGAAAGCTTCGACGGCTTCTTCGATTGCTTCTGCCAAAAAACAGAAGGTTCCACCAATAGGTACGAACTTTTTCCGTTAATAAGATTATTGTTAATCAAGCATTGTTTACAGACGAGAAAGAAAAACTAGCCCGTCTCCATGCGTCCAATCAAGCGTTCGATGCTCTAATTATTGTGATGAACCAAACAAATGAGGAGAAGGAGCGGAAATTAGGAAGTATTAGTGAACAATATGGTGAGAGAATGGGAAGATTTGACTGGGAAACAAGATAAATATTCAGAAAAGAAGACGTCCGAGCTCGGGGATCTGAAGAAAATGCTAGACGAGGCGAGGAAGAAGTTCGAGGAAGATGTGGAGCAGATGAAGAGCAATAATCAACAAGGTGAGTAGTAATGGAGGGAGATATGATGACGTGGCAGGGTCTGAACAGTCTGTTATATAATCCTGGAAAGAATACAGCATTGATTAGTAAAGTTTCCTAAGCTACAAGTAAATGATTTCGAACATCTTTACTTTTTGCACATTTTCTACAAAATAAGACCCATGAGAAGGTCTATATCATTTCACTGAAACTGCAAAATTTCTGTTTCTACCTAGTATGGTTTCCCAAATTTATCACTTTCGGCAATTAAGAAGATTATCTGACAGTTCCCTTGACTCATAAGGAAACGGATAATTAGCTATTATGCCGGGAATCCCATCTCTCCCCTTCCAACAGCTTCTTTATTCTTTTTCTTTCTCGGTTTCATTCGAAAAGCATTTTCTTTTCAATTCTCTCCGGTTCAACTGATTTCTCATCTTTTCCATCCGATCGACGGGTTGTTTAGGAAGCAAGAAGAGAGAAAAGAAAAAGAATCGCCCGGTCTTATCCGGACGGCCATCTAGCCATTTTCAACACCAGAAACAATACGCTGCTTCCCCCCTCTCTTTCCCACGGATTTTCTTTTCGTTTCCCTCCTAAAACTCCTTCGGTCCTCCCCAAATAAATCCACATGCGCCATCAATCGGTTCCGACACGTACTACTCTTGCGGCCACAGTAATTGCCGCATTCTCATTCAGTGCTTGTATGTTTGTGAGCAAAGAATGTGCCACGTCATCATCATTTCTTTCGGTTCTTGCCGGTGCGGCTCCTGTTATTCTACTCGTTTTTACAGTTATTCGAAATCATGCAAACACTGTCGAGAATATGCAGAAGACCCACGAAGCACAGGTAAAACTTATCTTCAGAACCTTTCTTTGCAGAATAAACCATTTTCAGACAGCCGAAAAGAATAAAGAATTCGAACGAAATCTTGAAGATGAGCGTGCTCGTCGTGAGGCTGAAATCCTTGCAATGAACAACAGACATCAGAAAGTCGTCACTTGTCTCGATGAGAAAATCGCAGAAGCTGAAAAGCAATGTGATCAACTCAGTGCTGATAAGAAAACTTTGCAAGCAGCTCTTGCGAACGATTGTGATCATCGGAATCAGATGTTGACCAAGGAAATCTCATCACTTCAAACAGCTCTGGAAATGAAATCAGCAGAGATGAAAGAGTTGAGACAAAAGAATCAGAATGTAAGTTAATTATTTTTCAATGTCACATTGTTCCGAACTGAATAATTTCAGTTATCTCTCCAAGTCGACGAAATCCCACTGAAAGAACTAGAAATCAGCAAGTGGAAGCATAAGTCAAATGAGTACAAACAGATGTTGGATCAGAAGATTAATGGAGAAAAGTGAGCTTTTGATAAACTTATTCTTGGAAATAACATTATTTTTTATTAGAATCCTTGTACAACAAATCGAAGAACTCCGCCGAAAACAAATTCACGACGAAGAAGAAAAGGAGGCAATGAAGAGAAGTTTTGATTTGATGCAATTCAAATATGAGAATGGGGATGATCCGAATGTAACAAGTGTTATGTCAGCTCCGATGGAGAGTCGGTTCAGCACGCCGTAAGTACTTCAAGAGATCGGTCAGAGCAAAACAGTTTAAAACATTTTATCTTCAAAGTCTTTCGCCGCTACTTTCATCTTGTAATTTTCACTAGTTTCGAAAAAATTATACCAACTCTGAACTATTTTCAATTATCGTTTTCCAGAACAAAAGTTCAATTCCGATCAAGATCTTCTGCATCTGGAAGTCGTCCAATTTCAATGGCTACCAGCAACGGGGATCAACGATTATCAACATCTTCCCACCGTATGTTGCATCTCCTTCTTCCTAGATTCTCCCATCTCACTGTTCCAAATTTTAATTTTTCCAGACGACGATAGCATGAATCGGTCTACAATTTCCATGTATACTAGTCACATAAGACTGCCTGAAAACCATGCCGATGACGTTATATATGCTCCAGATGAAATAATCTCAAGTAGGAGTGGATCGATCTCTCAAAGACTTGCGATTGCAATAGAAGATGATGGAGAACCGATACTGAAGAATGAGTCTAGAAATGCATCGGATTCTGGAATTGGTCTAGTCATGTGATTCGATTAGTTTTGTTTTATTCAAATATCTCTTTATTTCATGACTCTTTTTTTCTTTTTCTAATAGATTATGATCATATTTCGTCCCGTTTCCTCTCCTTTTCTCCCCAGTTTTCGCATTCAATTCGTCCCTCTGATCTCTTTGTCACTTGTATTTTCTGTACAACGACTATAAATGTACGCTTCTTTTTTCTACAAATTGATATTAAATAAATAAAAGCAATGTTTCATTTCACTCTTTTTTCAGGCAAAATAAAATTATGCACAAACCGAAATACAGACAAAATGGCAAACATGATAGGCATGAGGGAATTTGAAAACTGATAAAAACATTGGTAGTAAAGAGATCGTTTCAGACTAAAGTATTTGAGAGAAGGAGAGAAGAAATAAAATGAAAGATGGCTATCGAGCACTAATTGTCTCATTCACGAGACTTATTGCATCATAACCAGGTGGTCCTCCTTCTGGTGCTTCTAGTTCGGGAAGTGAGTTGGAGCAGCTTGGAGTGGAGACTGCTGCTGCGGTTCGTGCAACTTCTGAAACTAAAAATATGCAGTTTTTGAGATACATTCTTTGGGATATGGGGTAGGAAGCCACTACATCTATATATTAGTTTCTATACAACCCATACCGTTTGCATGATTTGAATCGTATCTATGAACACAGGCGTGGGCATGATTCTGAATATTTGCAATCTCGGATTCCATGTCTAAAATTGTAGATGATGGGGATGGCATTGCGGGGCTGAAAGTTATCAAATAGTTTTCAGATTTTTTGATACAATAACTCACTGTTCCATATCAATAGCTGTCAATGGGACCTCTCGGAAGCCCGGTTGATTCAAGATGACTGTTTGGAGTCGGCTGAAAACAAAAGTTTTTAATTTTTGCTGTAAAGAGTTCATGTGTTTTCTGGTAACTGATAAAGTGTTTCCGATCAATTTTCAGACTCGTGACTTATCAAACTACTGTTTTCAGCTCATGATAAAATAAACTCATGACTTTTGATTTCTAGAATATTTCATCTCAAAGGATGTTTGATCTTGGATACAAACCTTTCTCTCCTCGCATTGATTGCAGCTTGTTCGTAACTTGGAGGCAAACTTGCATCTCCAGAAGACCTGGTGACACTCGGTGCTTCTCTTGTTGTGATTACTGATGGAGCACCTCCTCCTCGTTTAAAAATTTGTTCATATCTCGGTGGAGGATCGATAAATCCAAAGTTCTGGTGACTCCTGCTGACATGTCGGTCTGAAAAAAACGGATAGTTTCTCACGAGAAGATAGAAGTGCTAAACGTGGCACGGTGCCGTCTTGGTGCCAAGCAGTCTATCGTTCACTACGGTTTTCCCCTATTAATCTCAACTCACCATCTCTCGGATAGATGACATCGGTGTCGTTTTGGGCGGGGTTTGAATTCCTGAAATCACATGATTTATTGTTATTTTATTTTTGGAATAATTAGAATTCCGATGATTTTTGACTCAAATATTTTTACTGATTGGCTCTGATAAGACTTTGAAATTAATGATGAACCTAATAACCAATCCCCGAAAATAGTCCAATTCTACGTGGCATTTTTACCTGAACAAATCGAGAAAACATAGAAGAAAGCAGCACATTTTGTGGTAATACTTTGGGTGTGGTTCTCTTATTGAGGGAAAAAGTAGAAACTAAAGAGTAAGGAAATGATGATGATGATGGGTGTTATCGATTTCAGAAAGGCACGATGGTATATTTGATAAGAGGCACAGAGAGAGCACTATGTCCTTGTTTTGTTTTGAAAATGCACCTCCTTTTTCGAAAATGACACTAAAGTGAGCACACAAATATAGAATGCGAAAACAGAACCAGCGGTGGTTGTCTATCTGACATTACCAAATACATATTGTGTTTTTGTACTATTTTTTGGAAGAATGGCTGGATTTGTTGTACAATGTTTTGATTGAAATGGTAGAATAGAGCACTGGGAAGGGCAAACAGGCGGCAATAACAAATTGAATAAAAGGAGGGAAAGGAATGTCAAAATAGGTGAGAGGGGTACTTGGATAGGGTACTGGCTGGTACCGAACAGGTCAAAACATTCTCTTCGCCAGAAAGTTCAGAATTTTAGAGTTAGAAGATGGAGCCCTACAACCTGGCTGAACTATGCCATCAGATCATATTCAAACAAAGAAACATTTCAAAAGCGTCATATTCGAAACCGGATTTCCAGAAACGTCATTCTGACGGTCTTAAAATTTTAAGGAACGACTTTAATAAGGACACAATACACGTTATTCTTCTTGTTGTGACGTTGTTTATTTAGTCACAAAGATTTATATTATTTTTGATCTACCCGCTTTCCCTCGTATTCCCCCGTTTGCCCGCGAAGAGGAATTGTCATTCTTTTCCTCTCGTTCTAAAGTCAGTTGTAGTTTTGATACCTGCTTCCGGAACGTGACCCGTGAAGGATTGTTACCCTTGTCCCCCTCATTCTAGTATTCTGAATCACTAATAAACGAGTGATTAATATACATTGTTCTCTATTAGCACGAGATACAACAGTGGCGATCAGATTTCGAGCTCAGTTTGAGTGAGAAGACCACCGTATTACTTGTTAGCTCTTTTCTTAAACGTGATCCGGAAAGAAAGACTAGCAAGTTGATAAAGAATCCTGTTTGCTTAAACGTGATCCGGAAAGCAAATCAGTTTTCTCTGTCTCTAGTTTTAAGAATTCTGTTTGCTTAAACGTAGATCCGGAAAGCAAATCAGTTTTCGTTGCCTCTAGTTCTCAAAGAATTGTGTGTTGCTAAACGTGGATCCGGAAGCACACTCAATTTCACGGAGAAATATCGATTTTTCGTAATCGAAAACGAAAAGTATTCGTTTTTCGGTTGGATTTTTATCCGGCGGATATCGATTTTTCTGGTGATTGAGGCGATCAAAGCTAAAGATACTGGTTGTTACCCAGTTTATCTAAAGTTTGATTGAAAAATGTCAGACGCAGAGATGAACCGAAAGTTCATCGAAATGATGGAATACATGCAAAAGCAAATGGCAGAACAAGCCAAAAAGCATGAAGAAACCATTGCTGTCTTGACAAAAGCCGTGGCGGAAAAGAGTCAAATTGATGCTTCCTTGGGAACATCAAGCGGACTAACCGTGTCACAATCACAGTTGATGAACGACATTGGTGGTAGAATTTCGGTGTTCCAATTCGATTTGGAAACCGAGAAAACATTCTCGAAGTGGTACGCGCGTTACAGTACGGCGTTTACTGAGGAAGGAAAGGGTCTCGATGACAAAAACAGAGTTGCTCTGTTAGTGAGTAAATTGTCAGAAGAGGTATATGAACAGTATTCTAGAAGAATCTGTCCCAAGTTGCACCATTAGGTGGACTTCAAAGATACCGTCGACATTTTGAAAGAAATGTTCGATATAAAGAAGAGTTTGTTCTCGCATAGATTCGCGTGCATCAATATTGCTCGTGATGGTGACTCTCCAGTTGAATACACAAACAAGGTGAATGCGTTGTGTGAATTGGCAATGTTGAAAGACATTGACCCTGATGGTTGGAAGGTGTTCTTTTGGCTAAGAGGGTTAGATCCCACACAGGATACCAAAGCTCGGGCATATTTTCTGAAATATGTCGAGAAGAAGACAGAACTGGGAGAAAAAGTTAACATCAATGAGTTGTGTACAGAATGGCAGAAAATACAGAGTCAAACTAGTGCGGTGTCTGAGATGGAGAAAAGTGATACGGCAGTGAGAGCAGTGTATGCTAGAAGGCCGAGTAATCAGGATCAGAGTAGAGACAAGAACACATCAGAAGATGGTAATTCTGAAGGTGGAAAGTGTTGAAACTGTGGGAAACGTGGCCATAGAAAGCCAGATTGTCCCAAACCACTCACAACATGTTTCGATTGTCAGAAGAAGGGACATATGTCCAGTTTTTGCAGATCGAGAAAAGATTCGTCATCTAGAAAGACACAGCACGTTGCCATAGTTGGTGGAGCTTCTTCGGAAGATGCTGAGGTCAATTCTGTCCGTCAGTATGTGTCAGTAGATGTGAATAGTGAGTCGGTGGAGTTTCAGTTGGATACTGGATCTGATATCACTCTCATCGGAAGGGAAGATTGGAGTAGAATAGGAAAGCCTGACTTGGAGAGATGTAGATCTAAAGTGAAGTCAGCAAGTGGAAATGAGTTGAAGATACTAGGCAGGGCGCTAGTGGAGTTCAGACTCAAAGAATCAGTAGGTACTGGTTATGTGTATGTCCGAGAACACGGAAATCTGTTGGGGTTAGACTAAATCGGAAGATCTAAAGAGATGTCTTATCACATGGGAATGATGGTCAATGAGCTGACACATTCAAACACAGATGGAATCCATGGGGGATTGAACGGAAAGTTTCCGGAGGTGTTCAAGAAGGGACTAAAACGGTGTGTTAAAAAGAAGACAGTTCTCAAGGTAAAGGAGAATGCAACACCGGTCGTCAGATCGAAGCGTCCAAGTGTACAGGGAACTTCAAAGGTCATGGAGAAGGTAGTGTCGTCGTGCACTATTAGTCAAGGTGGGAAGATCCCTAGAAAGATCCCATTACAGCCATGGAAGACACCGGAGCGTGTTTGGCAAAGAGTTCATATCGACTATGCAGGTCCAGAGAACGGACAATACTATCTTGTCGCAGTTGATGCTAAATCAAAATGGGCAGAGGTTAAGATAGTGAAGTCGATATCGGCAGTTTCGACCGTCGGAACATTGAAAGACATGTTCAGTCAACACGGTTACCCTGAAACTTTGGTTTCTGATAATGGTACACAGTTCGTGTCAAAGGAATTTGCCACGATGTGCCAAGATGCAGGAATTGAGCATGTTCGCTCACCAGCATTTCATCCTCAATCGAACGGTCAAGCAGAAAGATTTGTTGACACATTGAAGAGAGGATTGAAAAAGTTAAAAGGGGAGGGAAGTGTGGACACTGAGATTTTATCACAATTTCTGTTACACTATCGCTCAACACCGTCAAATGCTCTTGGAGGTTTGACACCAGCGGAGGTTCATCTCGGAAGGCGTCTGAGAACAAGGTTATCGTTGATGATGCCGCAGTTGAACAAAACTGTAGATTCAGAGCAAGTGGCAATGAAAGAACAGTTTGATAAGCATCACGGAGTGAAAGCCAGAAGTTACCGTAAAGGTGATTCTGTATTTGTGAAGGTATTCGAGAAGAATACATGGTCGTGGAAGCCTGGAAAGGTTAACCAGCGACAAGGTCGAGTCGTCTACGTCATCGGTCTGAATGACGGACGAGAGCGTGTTGTACATGCCAATCAAATGAAGATGCGATTGGAGGAGTCAACACAGGAGCAAAGCAAGGAGCATGAGTGGGCTACCACTATGTTCGACGTGTTCGAGTTACCGACAGTTTGGTCAACAAAGAAGTCTACCGATGAAGCGAAGAGGGATATGACACCTACACCAGTCATGGATTCACTACAACGAGTGCATCAAGGTCAAGGGACATCATCATCTCCAGCGCAACAAGTTCAGTTAAGGGCATCTACTCAACCTTCGTCAAGTCAGTCAACAACTACAGCAGTTCAAGGACAACGACTTGCTCCGTCTCCAGTTCAGCCAAGAAGGACAACCCCTGATTAACCAGTATGTTTTATCTTTACGTAGGGAGGTGTTGTGACGTTGTTTATTTAGTCACAAAGATTTATATTATTTTTGATCTACCCGCTTTCCCTCGTATTCCCCCGTTTGCCCGCGAAGAGGAATTGTCATTCTTTTCCTCTCGTTCTAAAGTCAGTTGTAGTTTTGATACCTGAATCCGGAACGTGACCCGTGAAGGATTGTTACCCTTGTCCCCCTCATTCTAGTATTCTGAATCACTAATAAACGAGTGATTAATATACATTGTTCTCTATTAGCACGAGATACAACACTTCTGTTATGACCTATAAAAACTTTAGTTGACGTAGTCGCAATATGATCATTTTAACAAAAGGGGACATCTCTTGTATAGAAAAATTAAAAGTTATTTCATTCCAGAGAAATATTTGCTGTTTCCGTCATCCGTTTACAGGTATGGGACTAATAAGACAGTCAAAAGGCTCTTTTAGGTTCAATAATTGGATACCTGGCAAAAAACTGATTTGCGATGCCAAAAATAATTCCGTTTAAGTATTTCTGAAGAACTCTGAAACTATGAAAATGGCTTTTACTTATTTATTGTAGCTATTTACTTTTTGGTTGATATGAAAAGTACACTAGAGAGCAGTGATTCTAAAAAAAAGTAACTTTAACCCTACTTCCAGCGTCTGAACATTTTCAGCACCGTCCATCTTATTCTATTTAAGAAAAGTCAAACAAACAAGAACAGGAACAGTTGATCAAATACACTCAACTCTCCCTTCATTTGCAAACATAGAAAAGTCGAAAAATTATTTGAAACATCATCAGGTTTTCCATAAAAACAGTTTGTTATCTAGTGACTATCTAGCAAGTTGATCACTGGTCACTGCGAACTTTCAATTAAAGACATCAACAGGAATAGAATAGAACGTACCTTTTCTTTGTTAATAATCTGATTGCAGCTTTGCATCCGAACATGAAAATCGCAATGAGTCCAATGAAAACAACCAAAGCAATGAGGTATCTCATGAGGTCACAGTTTGGGTCATTCTCCTGAAAGATGGTCAAAATTTTAAGGTTTTTAGAGTTTGAAGAAATATCTGATCGATATCCCATGAGTATAGTTTAAATTGAGAAAAACTAACTTTAATTTGTAGACGCATATTAGAAAACCTGATTTTTATAGTATTCGAGTAAATGTCTCAACATATAATTTTTCTCACTTGAACTCAAAACCGTACCACTAAATTATAACTCAAAAACCCAAAATTCAACTCACCAAACATGCTGGACTCTGTGTCGTTGAAGTTTGTGCATTCCGACTGAAAGGCATTGGGATCGCTAAAAAAGACATGATATTTCAATACTCTCGAGAGTAAGTAATCAGAAAATAGGAATATTTAAAGTAGAAAAGAGATAGTGGATGACACATACAGAAAAAGAAAAAGCGAACATATTGGAGGTCTAAATGTGGGGGCTAAACTCTCTCTATGTCATTGAACAAACACAGTGCTTTTCAATAATTTTGCAGCCCAAGTTTCCCGTTATTTCATTGGAAACAAAGGAAATGAGAAGTGACTAATGAAGTAATATAGAAAATGTAGTAAAAAGAAGGAAATGGAATGGAATATTGTATTTTTTGAGGAAGGAAGAACAAGAATATTTGTTTTTGAATATGAATCAAACGAAAATGTGTATCAAGAATACAAATACTGGGAAGACTTTCTGCCTGGATGTAGTTTATTTGAAAAGGGAAACGAAGTAAGAACGTGATACTATATATGAAATTGAAAGGTCTGCTGGATTAGACTGTTATCAGTCGAAAGTACTCGCACGTAACACTTTTTGATCCTGATTAAAAGGGGTTGGGTTTGGTGATTGGAATAGTTGAACTGTTACGGGGAACTGGAAAACTTTCTGGAGCACAATATTTGAAACTTTGCTTATCAACAGAACCTAATATGCGCACCAGATGGAAGTTATTGCTCGGTGTTATAAGTTATCAGAGTTGCATCATTGTTTACTTACTCCCAGCTTACCTAACTCTCAATCGTGAAATGTTTCATCACATTTGTTATTATTTTGACCTGGAAAATAACAGCCTTTAACGATTCCAGTTCTTGAGTTACAACTCATCTCGGAAATTATATCAAGAGCTATTCTTATCTCCACTGTGTTTTAAGCTTCAATAAAATGAATTTATCCATCTCAAAAAGCAAAAGTTTAACGCAGTCAGCAGGATTCGAACCTACGCGGGCAGAGCCCAATTGATTTCTAGTCAATCTCCTTAACCACTCGGACATGACTGCGGTGTCTAGGCCATGGTTTCATTGAATTACACAAAAGTGACATGTAGCATCAATCAGCTAGAGTTGAGGTTGTTCAAATAGATCGAATGTGTTTTTTAATTTCGTATATTTTTTAGAGCTGCAGCTAGCTGTGTGAAGTGCACGGTATTAGTTTCCAAGTTGAAAAAAAGTTGAAAAAAAGAGATAATTTGAAACAAGAAACGAGAGAGAAAAAGAGAAAATATTCGGAAAAAACATATTCGAAAAGACCTGTGTATCCCTACGAAACACTAAACAAAACTATCAGATTTTGTTGTGAATCTAGAGAGAGAAACAATAATAACGAAATTAAAACGGTATCTTTTCTTATCAAGATGACGATGTTTATATGTCAAAGAGTCACGTGGCACGTGGACATCTGGTTAAATGAGTTGTCTAGATTGAAAATATGGAGAAGATTTTGATTTGGTGTTGTATGAATAGAGACATTTTCAGATCTCAGAAAAGGAGAACAAAAGTTAATTTATCTGGGAGTAGGTTAGAGGGTGGAGAGTGAAAGGAGACTGATAAGAAGGTTGAATGGTTGACCGAAGAAACGGAAAAGTGGTTAATAAAACTTTTGAAAGTCGAGAAAGAGATGGCAGTGATAAAATGAAAGTTGGAAGGAGTTGTATGATCTTTGAAAGTTTTGATAACAGCAGGAAGTGAGGGATGAAGTTGAACGGAAGGAATCATGATTTTCCGACGAATATTTACAGGCTCATATATTTTTTGAGTTTCAGAATTTTTGATTAGGGAAGGTATTCTCGTTTATGTAGGTCATTAGTATGCCGTGGGTCGTTTCTCGATTAGATGAATAGAAAATATTAGTCCTCGTAAGTTTAAGTTCAACTAAATCTGTCTACCAATTTGGTCAAAACTAGGTCAGATTCCACGAATAGTCAAAATTCAGACACCTCCGAAATTCCAAACCGATTCGAAAAAGATCAAAAGACTGGTCAATTTCTTCGATTCTAACACTTTTATATTCCGCCTCCTCTCAACCATCCCATACATCAAAAACATCAATCTGACCACCCGGCTCAACCGCCTACCAAACGAAATCGAAATTTTGTTCCACTAAAATCTAGCTTCACACAAAAATGTAGGACAACCGGATGACTACGATGTATCACAAGACGGAGGGAATGTTTTGTATTATTTCGGAGAGACAGAAAGGAAACGAGAATGTTTTGGACATTTCAAGAATGAGCCGCCCATTTTTCTTTTCTAATCACATTGTGATTCTTATCTTTTTGGACACGGTTGAAAAGGGAGAAGAGCACAGTTCCCAATAATTTTTCATGTGACTTACAAAGGGTCAAAAAATGACGTTATCTGTAACTTGCATCATGATAAAAAATACAAGGGAATTGATGAAATCTATTAAGGGAAAAGTAAGAAAAGAAGTTTCAAAAAAGAAACTAGATTTGCAAATATGGAAAGTTTGTACATGTGTGTTTGTGCTTGAATGTCTCTGACCTGGGAATTGCATTTTGTGATTCATTTTTAGAATACGCTGTACAAACTTTGATATTATGATAAAGAGTAGAGTGTGTTAGTTCAGCTGCGATGGAGGATTATATGCAGATACACACTTGGAGTTCCCACTTTTTATCAGTCAACTTTATTTTTGGACCAACGTGTACTTTTATCTACTGTGTACGTGAAACTGTGCATCTGAAACTAAAGCAAATAGTACTTTGTGAAAGAAAAACAACTCGGTTCTCATCTATATTAGAGTATCGGATTTTAATTGCTTACGTAGGGAATTTTCTGTGAAAAATGTTGTCTTCTCTCCCTCGAGAATGACTCCTAGTCATAAACCCCAAAAATGGCGCCCATGAGCGCACATCTCGTTTCTTATTTCAAATTCTCACTTTTTCAACTTGGAAACTGATACCGTGCACTTCACACAGCTCTTATTTAAAATCATCAAAATTCAAAAAGTTATTCGATCTATTTGAACAACCTCATCTCTAGCTGATTGGTTCACATTTATAAGGAAGTATCTGAATTTGATTGCATACACATTGGCCAACTCGTGGAACGAAGGATTTTCAATGAAAAATATTGTCTTCCTCGAGAGTAACTCCTAGACTCTTAGTAATAAACCCCCAAAAAAGGCGCCCACAACTCGTTTCTTGTTTCAAATTATCTCTCTTTTTTCAACTTCGAAACTGATACCGTGCCCTTCATACAGCTCTAAAAAATCATAAAAATTCAAAAACACATTCGATGTATTTGAACAACCTCAACTCTAGCTGATTGATGCTACATGTCACTTTTGTGTAATTCAATGAAACCATGGCCTAGACACCGCAGTCATGTCCGAGTGGTTAAGGAGATTGACTAGAAATCAATTGGGCTCTGCCCGCGTAGGTTCGAATCCTGCTGACTGCGTTAAACTTTTGCTTTTTGAGATGGATAAATTCATTTTATTGAAGCTTAAAACACAGTGGAGATAAGAATAGCTCTTGATATAATTTCCGAGATGAGTTATAACTCAAGAACTGGAAAATGAGGTTTGAAAAATAGAGGCACATGAGTTGGCGTTAGGTTTTTCCTTGATTTGTAAGAAAGATCGGAGTGAAAAACGGGGTAGTGATTAATAATTCAAGTAAGGAATAAGTGATTCAAAGATACAACTATATAGAAGTTTAGTTGCATAGTATACTATAATGATTCAAAAGATTTAATTAGAAATAGAAAACCAGTTAGAAAAATGGTTCTCAGAAGTTGTTAGGAAAGAAAACAATTCGTATCTTTTTTTTCGAGTCAACTTCATAGAATAAAAGGGATGGTCTTTTTTGTGAGTCACAGCGAAAAAAGGAAAAGCTTTCTCATAGATTACGAGTCATGAGAATACGAGGAGAAGCGACAGTACGATTCTCTTCTCTTCAATCGTCAAAAATGTATTCGGTTTTCCGGATAAAATGAATAGAAAAAGAGAGGTGACACCTGCCTCCTTTTTAAACCAAATCGTCTTTCTTCCAATCTGTTATTGTCTTGTGTTTGCCCCACTGAACCCGTCGAAGGGCAGGTGGTCATATCTGAAGGGAGCGACATATTCTCACGGCCTTCCTTTCATTCTTGTGCTAATTGGCTTTAGCGTGCATAATTAAACCAAATATTTATTAACCGAAAAGAAGGAGAGAGAACTGTATTCAGAAATTGAATTTACCGAAAAATGGAAAGTGATGGTAAAGAAAAGTGACAAAACCTGGAAAGTTTGGGAGAGAGAACGGGGAAGGAAGTGACAAAGATCTAGGCCCGGAGTGATGGATTTAAAACTATCAGAGTGAAAGCAACTCAATGGTTGTAAGAACAGTGAAAAACGACAAAGATTTGAGATTGAAAGAAAAATGATACGGAGTGCACTTGAAATATAGGGGATTGGAGATTCAGACAATTTCATCGAGGGATTGATGGGTTGACTTATGAACAGAGGAGAGGGAAGAAGAAGAAGAGAGAAGAGGATCAGACGGTTCGGGGATATTCGATACAGTAGTTGGAGATTCAACTGGTTCGATTGAGGATTCAGAGATTTCAGGGGATTCTATGCATTCAGAGAGTTCAATGGATTCAGAATGACTGAATGGAACAGAGGGTTCATCAGGAGATTCGAGTGGAGGAGGAACTGGAGTTGGTGGTCGTTCGAGAGAAACGTCTTCTTCGACTTCATCTACAACACGGACAATAAGAGAATCAGGTTCTCCGGCTGGGACTGGCTCGACTACAGCTCCACGCATATGACGTCGACGGCGACGTCCGTTGAGGCGGCGTTGGTTCTCTCGCTCCGGGACCTGGAGCAATAGATAAAGATAAGAATCTTCGAGAGATTGTGGTTTAGATAGAAGGAAACAAACTAATTCACATAAATTAACATAGAAAGACGTACATCTCTGATTAGATTCACCTCAAAAAACGGCAAAACCAGAGGCCAGAATCTTGTCCAACATCCATACTTTGGTGGTTTGATATCCGCTTTAATTTTGAGAACCTCCTCGTATTCTTCCTCTCTTCCTTGCTCTCGAACCCAAAGCAAAACTTTCGATTTGAACAATCTATAAACAAATTGTGTCACAGATATTATAGTTATGAGAGTAATTTGATCGCTCACTTATTCTTTCGGCTCCAATAGACCCATTGTTGGCATGAAGGGCATCGTCTGGTGAGAGGAAGGCATTGATCAATGCACTTTTTGCAGAAAGAATGTTGGCAACGGAGGGTTCGAGGCTGGAAAATTGTGGATTAGGAGTGGAATGAAGATCAGAAAGAGCTCACATCGACAATCAGATCATAGCAGATGGTGCACTGGACGTCGTCTTCTTCCATTGGTTCGCTGAAAAAATAGAATATTTGAAATGTGGTGCCTGATCGACTACTTTTCGGAAAAATTTTGCGGTTCGTTTGGAGAAGAAAACAGATGTTAAATTGAACGACCTTTGTTCACAAGTATCCCTCTCACAATTTCAATGCCGAATAGGTCATCTAGATAAGCGTGCTGAAGGCTGCATACATTCTCCTCACGACTTACTTAGTTTTCCATTTTGGAGTGAACAACGGCTTGGCTCTGTGCTTTACCCAACTCGAGTAGAAGATGATGAGATAGCACGGGACGAAAGTGAACAGACAGATTCCATAAACCCATCGAGTCATCGAAGACTGTGTTCCAATGTCAATCCCCATCAGAATTTTCATTCCATAACCCAATAACTCCATCACTGGGAACACCATCAACATGTACATCGCATAGAAGAAGAGCACATAAATCACCGGGGCGAAGCGTGGTCGACACTGACACCATGGCATTTTTGGGCAGTGCAGCACCGGAAAAAATGGATGGTTTGAGTAATGAGAAGTGGTAGAATGGAAGAAGAGAATGAACGGAATGAATGAATGGAAAAGAAATGAAAAGAGAGAGAGAAAGTGACCGGCTGGTGGCAAGGTTCAGTTGAAACAGAAAAAGAGAAATAGAGAATGAGAGAATAGAAGGAAAAAGAGACACCTGTATGCAGTCTGTTGTTTTGATTTTCATGATGAGAGCTGTTTCACAATCGGATGAGGGAGTTTTAATGAGAGTTCAAATTGAAATAAGTTGAACTGAATTCACATGAATCTTAAAGAAAAAGTATTAGTGGGAACGAAATTTTAACACAGTACAATGTCAAGATGTACTCCGGCGAAAAAAGATTTTAAATCGAGATAATTCTTTTGTGCCACCACTTCTCGTGACTACAGAAAAACGAATTTTCATTCGGACGATAGTTATGATTCGACAGAAATCAATCGAGTGCCTGGTCTCATTCACTTGAAGAAAACAGGAAACATTCTTGCATAATAACTATAGAAAACAATTATTATGTGCTTTCTTTATCAGTAGTTTTCTTGTTGTCACTCTGATAGACACATAGTTTTGACGGCAGAAAGTTTATGAGTTGATTATACATCTCTCCGGAGAAAAAAACGAGACTAGCTAGCCAGCCGCAGAAAAATGATAGCTAGACTTCCTCCGCCTCCAAATACAACAATTTGATGAATATTGTATTTTCATTCCATCCACAGAGTGCATGTTGTATATAATAATCTCAAAATCGTAACATTCTCTTCTAGAACTTCTGATGAATGATTATGGAGGTCTGGAAGATGATATCAACACTTTCTGACAAGATTTGTTCAAAGAAATTATACTTTTGGACATCGCATAGTGGGTCTATTTGAAAAATATTGTTAGTGAGGGAGGGTATTCTAGGAAACAGTGTATTTAGACTCACTGCTAAAAGCTTTCACGATTTCCAGTGACGTTTCAGTTATATTCAATAGGCGATGAGTTTAGAAGTTTGCAGCGATTGCTATGAACCACAATGTTATGAAAGTACTGTAATGAAAAAATCCAAAGATCCGAAGATTTGGCTTAAAAACTGTACTCTTTTGTATAAACGCTTCATTAACTTCATAACTTCTCTCAGCCGGAATTCATTCAAAAAGTTGACATTTGTTTTCTCGGTGTCTTTTTGTTTCTTACGACATTATAATCAGTTTCGGTGAAGCGGGATTATGAAAACTGTGCTGCGATTCTGTTTGGATCGTTGATTACAAAACTACTAAGTTTTACAATCAAAATCCTCCTTGCATAGTCTCCGTTTCTGAACTGTATTCCTACTCTCAAAATTTTAAATGTTTCCAGAACGTTCTATCCCACAAGAACTAACCAAAAAACGAATAATTGTGCAAGCAGAAACAGCGAGAAGCGAGAGTTGAACGAATGAATAAACGGAATAAAAATGAGAGGGTGGGAATAAACGAAGAGAAAAAAGTGTGTTGGTTTTCTTTTTCTATTGTTGAACGGATACATTTATATTCGAAAATCAGAAGAAGTGACACGAGTTCTTCTTTATTTGGAACATTTAGTAGAAAGAAATCTGAATAAAAACTGAACCACAAACCTGGGTGAAAGAAAGAAGGAATGGCATTGAAACACTCCTCTCGTGATGATTTATATGAAAACTGACGTGGCACCAAGGAAACAAGAATGGAAAAATAGAAGAGAACTCTAGACCAAAGATATAAAATACACAAATAACTCAGTTTTCAAATACAGCTGAGAAATCCAAAAACGAAAAAGGGTTTGAATGAGAAAAATAAATAAATAAAATCATAGAACGGTACAATAATGTTCAGGCTTTGTCCATGTCTCGCCCACATTTTTTTTGGCATGAGAGAGATTTATGTGCTTATTTGAAAAGATACGAGCGATACCCGGGAATTATATGTCTCGTGAAGAATAAACATCCGGAAATCAAAATTTCGAAAACGAATTCGACATCCCCAAGGTCCCAGAAACTAATAAGGAACAGGGATACAGAACTCAGAGATATAAGGAAATGTTTCGATCTTTTCCGGCATGAAACGACAAAAAGCAACTACAATTATGAGAGGAGACGGAATGGATCCGGGTACAAGAATACCCTATTTCGAATAATTTCTTCTGTATCGAGAGAAATCTCAATAGATACTACGTTCTACATGGGAAGAAGTTTTATGAATCATCTAGTGCATTCCTTTTCTTTAAAAGTTAGATTACAAGAACGAGGAAAACCACTGGATTCAAAAGATCGAAAACTTGAAATTTTATGAGTTGAAGAAGAAGAAAAAGGTTCATTTTATTATAGGTAATAAAGTGGAGACTGGCTTCGGAAAAGTTTTATATTTATGTAAGGTTCTGAAGATGTGAAATGAGTGTTTTAGTTGAATTAGGAAATTGAGAAATTGAGAAAGCGGAGCTTGGAGAGAAAGAGATGATGAATTTCATTTAGCACGTGTTATCAAAGTAATTAGGGTGGACTCTATGATTTTGTTGACTATTCCTGTTATAAATAAGAGGACTAAATTCAAATACTTTGAAAGAACAACTGAGCAGAATGAAACTGAAATCCTCTGACTACAACTTCATTTTCAAAACTAAAAGGTGATTATACTCTGTCTGAAACCGTCATCTCCTGATCTTTTGAAATTCCCTATTGACACACGTCATATTGTGTTTCAAAGAATCACATAAACTATGGAATATCACTTACACAGAAGTACAAGAAAGACTCCCAGAGCTCTCAAATGTATACAACACACTTCGTATAGATCGAATCGCTTCTCATTTCGTTTCTCGTAAAGCAATGACGAAAAAAAAACGCCTGGCACGACGACTCGGGCTTGATGCTATGACAACACGAGCTCTTCAGATGGGAATCCCCCGAGAGACAATTATTTTGTATGATACTTGTGACGTCGGATGTCTAGACGTCATGTATCTTAACTCTTTATAATCAAAATTTTGAGTAAAACCTCGAGACCTTGAGATATGGAATGAAATGGAAAGGAACCGCAGATGGCACCTGTTAGCTTCTCGCAGAGAAAACTTCTGTCAATTTGTGTCAGGAAAGGAAATTTATGGGACAATAAACAAACGAATTCACTGAGAGGTCATCTCAATGAAAGTTGCGTAATCAGAAGCACACAAACAAAGAAAGTCTGACAAATAATTTTTTATTTACACAGTAATACAAAGTTCCTTATATACACGCATCTATTTTGATGAAGAAGACTTCAGACGAATAGTTACAGTGTCCCCTTCCAGATCTCCAATATGTTCCAACCCGATGCCAACTTGTTGCCTCACTTGCCTTCTGATTTCAGATTTTAGTTCTTCGTCTTGCACGTTCTGAAAATGAAACTTTAGGTGTCATTTCAAAAATTGATGCTCTCACTTTCATTAAATTATGCAGTTCTGTTGATTGACCAGGTTTATCACTCAACTCTGTGTATATAATCAAGAGTGCTTTCTGTTGAAGAACCAACTTTTTCCTGTTTGATTTCATTCTTTCATAGTAAGAAGTCGATAGATTCCGAAATGATATATAACTCATTGTTAGAGATTCTAGTTGTCTGAAATAATAATTAATTGCTTTCATATCAAAGAAACCGCCAGTCAATGACTGAAAACTCACATTTCAAACTAAACATGAAATTTTGAAAAATTCATAAATCAACTCACCGATTTTTTATTGGATTCCCGGGAAATGCACGACACAACGGACATTTTTCAGTGATGTTCAAATGACTTTCAATGCATAAATGGCAGAACGAGTGGCCGCATTTTATGATACAGGGCTGAAACATAAAAATATGAAGTATACGAAAACCCCTATGACATGTGACCCACCTCAATGAAAAAGTCCAAGCATACAGCGCAACAGAAATCTTCGTCATGCATAGCTTAATCGTGAACAAGAAATGAAAAGAAATATGTACTGTACTAATCGGCAAAATCTAATCGAATTAATACATGTGAGTTGTTGAACAGAAGACAAGTTCCGGTGGGCTGGAACAGATGATTATTAATGGAGGGACAAAACGGTACGGAAGATAGAGAGAGAGGAGACGTAGAGGAGAGGGAGGAGAAAATGGCCCGTGAGAGCAGGATGCGGCAACGTAGAAGAAGAACACCTGGTTGGAGAAGGAGAAGGAAACAAGGTGGAGACATCAGGAGGACATGTTGAAGAGGGGGAAGAGTAATAAAGTGTGACAAGATGATTGAAGGATGAGAAACGAGGTAATTATTGGAGAGCATTCCACTTATCCTTTGAAATAATAATGATGGATCCTCAGTACCATGAAAATCACTCACTTATACCTCACTGAAAAACCCCGAATCCATAAAAATTTCAGAGAGTTAGATTTGATATCAGAACTCAATCTTCAAAGAGAGAACTCAATCTTTTTACAGTGAAATTTGGATGACTCCGATTCTTATAGGTGAGCTCACACAAAACAATTATCAGTTGTGAAATGTAGATCAATCAGTAAATAGTTATACTGCTATTTTGAAATCTTTTAGACTTTCTATTTTCGTGCCTAAAGATGGACCACTTTTACTGTCCTGTATTCATACAATTTGATGAAAGATACTGAAAATGGCTATCCATGTGCAAGTTATATTCACGAAAGGAAAACTTGATTAGTTAATTTTAAAAAATTTTGATAAACAGAAACAGATTTAGGGAAAATAACGAAAGATATTGGAATTCCCGCTCGCTAATTAAGCTACCTCTTGAAGTCCCCCAGACCTACCAAAGTAACCTGTCAACCTGTCAAAAAGTGAAACCAAAAAACCTACTGCCCCTCGTCTCCAGTGTCTTCACAACTCAAACCATTTGTTTAGAAAACCATCAAACACACTCTCGACCAGATCAGGTTTCCTGACAAACTTTGGTTTTTGGAACAACTAATATTTCAATCAAAATGTTAATGGGAATACACATTGAAAAATTCATAAATGAGACGGAGAGAGACATCCATGACAACGTTCAATTACACCACCGATGAATAGCGGTTCGTTGTAACAGAAGAAAATGAAGATGTGTGTTGGCTGGAAAAGGAACAAAACTGTTGTGTCTCTCATAACCGGTTACTGTACTTCTTGTGTGAAATCGGGGGTTTTTTGGATGGATAACTGCTAGAATGGGTCAAGGAACTTTATTAAACATGTTACTGTTCGGAGAAAAAAGTTAGGAGAATCTAAAAAATGAAAAGAGAGAGAAAGTTCTTGAAAGAGAAAAAGAAAAAAGTGTAAAACAAAAGGAAAATCAAAGGAAATAGAGAAGAAGAACGGAAGGGGGCTAAAGAAAGGGGTGTAATGTAGAAAGTGTAAACGAAAGGAGAAACTAAGGTTAAGGAAAAGTAGAAAATAAAAGAGAGAGAGAGAGACCTATTCAAAGCATAATGTCACAGTGTGGCTGAGTGGTGGGAATCGGAATATACTCGGTTTGGTTGGGTCGTTTACGATACGGCATTGTCACTCGCTGCCATTTCTGAAAATGATTCTGGATGGATGTTCTCATTGAAAAAGAGACAAACCTCGGACATGGTGTTCCCCCTTGCATTCACAAACTTGTAGATCCCTACGAACGGAATAAACGAGGCGCCGGAGAGCGCGAAAATGATTCCTATCACGTTGGCTGCTGTCGGATATTTGTAGTCTTGGTAGGTGAGCGCTTGATAATTTATGAAGTTCGATATGATCATTGACTGAAAATCTTATATATGGAAATCAGAACTGGACCTTCGTGCTCACCAAAAGAATCGCGGGGGCAGCACAACTCCAACAGAACTTCCAGTAGTTTCCTGGTCTGAATCCCATCATCTCTTTGACGTCACGCACGAATTGGCGGAGTCCTGGAAGAATAGAAAAATCATTTTAGGTTCCTGTCAGTTTCAGATTGTACCATAAATGTAGGCGATAACCATTGCCTCACAGAAGACAGCAATCAGAAGGCCCCAAGTGGTTCCGTAAATGATCAACCATTCCATTATCAATATTCCACCCTGAAAATTCTCTAATTTTCAGTTTGTCCGCCAATCAGTATTCTTACATCAGTACACATTGCGGTTCCGATAATCATGTAGAAAGAGAAGAGGCATCCGACAAAAATCTCTCGATTCTTCTTCAAAATAGGGAATTCATCAGAGAGACCAGTGATGATTGCTTCAGATCCACCGAACTGAAACTTCTTTTATCAGAATCTGTCAGAGCAAAAAACTCTTAAAATACCGAAGAATCCAATCCGAGAGTCATGAGCATCAAGAAAAAGAGAACCGACCAAAACGGAGCATACGGCATAGTGGAAAGTGCTTCCGGATAGACAACGAACACGAGTCCGGGTCCTTCTTGAGCTACTGCCTCAATTGGTTTTCCAGATTTGCATGACATATATCCGAGAACTGAGAAAATGACGAATCCGGAGAGGAAAGAGGTGGCACAGTTGATGAAGGAGGTGAAGAGGGCATCGCTGGAATTTTTGATTTGCTATTGAGATGGAAGATTCATCCACTTACACATAAACGTTATTGTGGAAATCATTATAAGATGAATACGCCATAAGAACTCCGAATCCAGGTCCAAGAGAGAAAAACACTTGGGTTGCAGCATCCTGCCAGACAGATGGTCTCTGAAATTCTTATGTCCGATCTTGTCATTCCCTCTAATATATTACCTTGAGCATCTCAAAATTTGGACGAAGGTAATATTCGATTCCCTTCTGCCATCCGGGAAGAGTTACTCCTCGAATAAATAGAATACCAAGTACAACATATGGGAAAAGAGCAGTAAACCAGACAACTTTTCCGGAAGTGTGAATTCCTTTCCACATTGAAAAATAGCAGATCAGATAGACAACGAATAGAGAGAGCTGAAACGAATAAATTTCAAAAATTCAAGATTTGAAGCTTACCGCAATATCCCAACGAACACTTCCCAGATCGGTAACACTTCGAATGACATGAGAGTTTGGAGCATTCGCTTCGTGAAGTCCCAGAAATCCCTTACTGAAATCAAACTGTTAATACCACCCCGTTTCTTAGATTCATACTAAAAATATTCTTCAGCAGCTGAAATTTTTTCAGCAGAGACAGATTCATTTGCACTCCGACACATTGTTGTTCCGTCTTCAGACCAGTGAGGTTCATAGCAAGCAGCCGAATTATAAGTGTTGTTACATGATGCCCATGGGAGATTGAAACTGAAAATTTGAATTATTGAATCCGTTGGGAAGATTTGAACTCACCTAAAGGAAGTATAAAGATAATGAAGTCCCCATGCAAGAATGACGTTATAAAAGAAGTCGACATAAAATGCAGTCAGAATAACACAATATCCAATTCCTTTGAACAATGGGCATATTCTTCCCCACGTTGTGATTGCTCCTTTTCTATAATATTGTCCCAAACACAATTCCATATAAAATAAGGGAACGCCGGTGAGAAGGACCATAATGGAGTAAGGAATCAGGAAGACTCCTCCTCCATTTTTAAAACAAAGATATGGGAACCGCCAAATGTTTCCGAGATCTACAGCAAATCCGACGACGGATAGAAGGAAGTCGAGCTGGAATAGGAGGATATGAGAGATGAGAGAGAGATGGAGAAAAATAGAGTACCTTCCCAGACCATTGTTCTCTTGCTGGATCTTTGTGTTCTTCTGTGACTGGACCATCTGTGGGAAGGGTGGTACTTTGGATGCCATTCGACGGTCGACGGATCTTTTCGTCAGGATCGTCTGGAAAGTGAGAAACAGGTTACTAATTGAAAATTATTGGGTTTTGGGTAATTTTATATTTAAAAAGTTAGAACTACAGTACTGAGCACAATGATGTTTTGTACAAGCACTCTTCGTATAGTTATGCGATTTTCCCAGCAGGGAAAAGGATCGCGAAGTTTTTCTATCGGCTGTAACTGTCTGGGATGAGCTTGCATAAAAAACTTCAAATTACAAAGTTGAATCTCTAGATGTTTTCTGACTATCCTCAAAATGTTGAGTTCATTGAACAGGCAGAGAGACTGTGACACTCTTTGTAAGTTAGTAATTTTTAACTGAATCATGCGGGAAGGGATACTGATACTGTAGCCATCTCAAAAACCGATTTGCTAAAAGCTGAGTCACTATACAAGTTTTTTAAAAGTTTATAGATTACGGTAGCAACTCTACATGTCACAATACCGAAACATCATTTACCTGTTGGCACCAACTGCATGATTAGGAATAAATCAAAACGAAGATACCAGAATTGGGCTCAATTTTCGAAGTTTTTGTATCTGAATTGAAATTTCATTAAACTATACAAATACACATTTATCAAAATATGAAATCATCTTTATTCAAAACAAATCGTCAATGAACTGAGCTACTTTCCACCAGAAAAACTCTTGTTCTTCCATTGAAAGAATGAAAAAAAGTGAGGGGATTGCCTGGATTCTTGAGAAGGAATCCGAGAAGAGAGATATGTGGCATGTCGAATATTCCGGTGTGCCAGCCCCAATATCATCGTCGTTTTTCTACTGAATTCTGCTTCTGAATCATGTCTGCGTCTCCTGACAACGCACAGTCTCTCCTCCAGAAGACTACGGTGCGGTGGATAATTGCCGGAAAGCATCTATCTACTTATACTTCTTTTCTTCTTCTTTCTTTTTCTACATTTATTGCGAGCTATGTGAGTATGTATGTAGGTATGTGCGATTATCTGGTTTCGGTTCTCGTTTGTGTTGGGGCACCCACAAAAGACATACTGAAATAGCCATGGATTTATTATTTTTGAGTAGAGGGAGGCAAAAAGGACAGGAAGATATTTGGATGTGGAAAAGGGCATAGTGTACACAGATACTGAAGAAAGCTAAACGGGGATACTAATGGGTTTAAAGAATTCGATTGGTATACGAGAGTATGAGGTCAATTTTCAGGGAATACGGTAGCAATTTGAATAGTTCTGTGACGAAATGCAATGGAGAATTTTCAAAAAAAAAGATACAATTCAAACAGAACTTCTATATAAACAAGAATTAAATGAAACTGGGCTGTTGTGGAAGGAATACTTTGTACTTTTCATATGTCAATCCAGCTTTTTGACGAATTTTTGAGAGAAGTGGCTCGGAGATGAGGAAGGAAGCGCCGAGGATTTCTTGGCTGAAAAAAACAATTCAAATTTGTTTTAATTTTGTTTATTTTTTTTTCATATTGTTTTGTTCATTTCGGTACAAAATTTATCTTATTCTATACTTATATTCTCACAAAAACATGGAATTCCAGAAAGAATTTCAGCGAAATCTGGGAAATGAAAATGCGCCCCACTGTTCTCCTCTCGTACAGTTCGCGGACCAGCTAGAAAATTTTTAATTAACGTTATTTTTTAAGCCAAACTCGATTTTCTCATCGAATTTTCTGAATTATTTCTTCAATTTTTCTGTATTTTCACACTAATCATCTTCTTCTTATTTTTTCTTCTTCGGAATGATGTAATCTTCTATTTTTCATTGTGCTTCGTATTCTTTCTGAGGTGTAAAGGAAGTGCTGCTCAGCCAAGCGTTTTCTAATTTAGAGCAATCATTATCCATCGGCAAGTTTTTCTTTCAGAAAGATAATAATTTCCTTTCTCTTTTTTAGTTTCCTCTAACAATTCATAACAAACTCACAAATAGGTAGGGGACACAAGTTGACGGGCATCTTCAGCAACAAGCAGATAGCATCGGCCAGGTGCCCGAATCAGCCGGTTCTGATCGTGAAGAATGTTCTTGTCGTCTTCATCGCAGGAGTACTGGAATAGAGTAGTTTTTGAACAACAACAGTTTTCTGACTACTCACTCTGAACATTCGTGGATATTTATTGAACAGTATAGATGGTGGCATTCCTAACACTTGTGCAATCTTTGTAGCAGTCACAAAACGAGTGTTCACGTCGATACGATCCGGATTCCATCTAATAACCTCGTTCATTGTCGGTGGTGTCATCTCTAGTCGATATGCTTCTTCATCTTTACGTGGGCGGCCCCGACGACGTTTAGCGTCAGAGCAGTGACTTACACCGGAGACATCTGAGCTGTCTGACTCGTATCCTCTCTAAAAGTATAACGTTTGAATTTTTTGGGAACTTTTGAGATTAGTTTTTGATCCCTCGGTATTTTATAATAGAACATTTATGCGAGATATGAAAAATCTCTCTTGAACTCTGTTTGAAAACATTTCCCTACACACCTTCAAATTGTTCTCGTGAGTCTCGAGATCTTGAATACCAATATCAAGAAATCCATTTCCATTTGTGCTCGGCGGTGGAGTTGGTTCTGGATCCTTCTGATAGGGCTTCTTTGATGCTTCCAATATGTTGCAATACAATCCATTCAAAACGGTTTCATCTACAACGTGTCCATTCTTACGAAGATTCTCGATTGCTGGCAAGAGGGTTGTTCTAGTGTGTCTTTCCATGATTTGATGAATTTCTCGTGAGATTTCAGCTTGAAATATCTGAATAGTTATCTCATTAGTTGCAAAAAAATTTATTTTCTAATCATACTCGTCTCATAAGATCCAATGAGGAAGCTGCATCATCGGCCATATCCATTTTGTTTCTTTTAATAACATGCTTCAATGAATTTACCTGAAAATATCATTTTTCGAATGATTCTTGGTTCTAGTTCAGTGACCAAAACGACACAACTCAATTATCATTCATTCAGTGTATTACATTTGTGTCAACTAGATTCATATATCGGAAAAATCACCACTGATATAATTTTTATTCAAAATTTCTATCTTTCTTTTCTCAAATGATTTGAAACAATGAATATGACTAACCCTTGCTGATGATCCATCACTGCTTCCATCCATTTCCCTGCTCAGTAACTCATCAAGAATCGCAATCCTCATATTCATCTTATTTCCATTACCATTTCCAGTCATTCGTTCAAACATTTTCGTGCTGAAAATCGACAATTTGAGATGAATTGTGACTACTATGTAGAAAAAATAAAGGAAATAGAAGAGGCAACACCGATGGCTTGCTGGCAAAAAATACTATCATGGGATGGAGAGACGCAGCACAAGACGCCCAGCGCCATCTGCGACTCTTCAGGCGGCAATGCTTTCCTAATACTCCCTCATCGCCACGCTATCTTCCCTTCTGCCTCTTTTGCCGTTAGTTCTTCTTTTCCCAACACACGAAGTTTGTGGTTTTTGTCTCCTACCCTCGCTCTCTACTAGTTATGATGCTGACACGTCTCTCTTTCTCCTTTTCCCTTTTCCGCTAGTTTTCTTTTTTCTCCGGGGAGGTAGATTGATAATAGGAAGCTTAATAAAATGAAGTGACCGGGTCAATCTGATAACCGAGTGTTTGTTCTTTTCCTGTTCGAAGAAACAATAGAAAAACAGAAATTCAGAGATGGAAAGAATCAGACTTGCAAGATTCCGGGCCGGCCCGGCCCGGCCCGGTCGGCCCGGATTTGAATTTTTGAACTTTTTTCACTACAATTTTTTGTCCAAAAATTTATTTTCTGAAAATTTTTCATATTTTTCCTCAAGTATATTTTTCAAAAACCTTCGAAGCCTACAAAAAATTGTTTTTAAAAAATATTTTTCAAAAAAAATCGGGAAATTTTCGAAAAAAAAATTTGAATTTTTTTCAGTACTGAACTTCCGGGCCGACCGGGCCGGGCCGGGCCGGGCCACGGGCCGGGCCGGGCCCTGGAAATTTTCATTCCGGCCCGGCCCGGCCCGGCCCGGCCCGGCCCGGCCCGGCCCGGCCCGGCCCGGCCCGGCCCGGCCCGTTGCAAGTCTGCTCTAAACCAATCAATTCCACAGTAATCAGTTTACGGTTGTGATTTTGTGTGTCACCTGTTCAATTCATTGTCGACGAACCTTCACTGTTGAAAGTGATGTTTGGATTTTTAGATTTTTAGATTTTTCTACAAAAGAACGTAAATATGTTTCAATTGTACTAGATACTTGTTCTAATAGTAAATAGGCAACTTGACACTGCGAAGATAAATATTATATTTGTTCTTTAGTTATTTTTGAGATCAGATCTGACTGTCTCTCTGTGTTATCTAGTGGTTCAATCAATTCATTTCACCATTGAGTAATCGGAAAAGACAAAATAATTTTGAGGCCATTCGTCTGACACGATGGCACGCTGATCTTTCACTTCTGTCATGCTCTCAACGTCACCAACAAAGTTTTGCGTGGATTTTTGGATTTATTCGTACTCAAAATACCGCCATTTACGTCAGCGATCTCTGAGTTACATTAATTCCAGCTGGCTTTCATCTGGAATTCTTAGTTTGCCGTTCCACGAAGTTCTTGGGTAACACAGTCTCTCAATAAATTAATCATTTCCAACCGATATCTCAGTTGAGCTAAGTTCATTGAAATTAATTCATTCGTATTCTTCTCGTTAGTTCACACACGATTCAATCATTCTTTCTTTCTATCTCTAATGTTTCTCTCGTTCCGTTCCGCTCCCGACCTCCCGTTCGGTTGTTTCGGAAAATGAGTTTTCACTACAAATGTGTATGTTTGACACTGTCTACCCCGCTCGTTGGCAGATGAAAGCAACCCCCATGACCGACGGTGATCCTTTCAAATTATTCTTTTCATCTTTACGTTTCCACTTGTTCTTCCGAAGACAATAGGAAGAGTCCTTCCTTCCCATTTTGAAGAAAACGCCAGTCATTCTTTTTTGGTGATGGAAGAAGAAGCAGTTTCACAAGGCCTCGCACAAACAAAGTGATGGGTTGTTGTTTGTGCTCACGGATACTTCTCCATTCTTTTCCCATTTCTGTCTCCGTGTGTCTGTGTGACTGGCTGTCTCTCTTTCTTCGATAGTTTTTCTTATTTAGACTCAAGATATTCCCACTCATTGTTTTTCATTTTATTTTCAGAGCTCTCAAAAATAATATGAACACGATCGAGACGTTTTGAAAAAAATTTTGGTTGGTTTCTCTAGCAACAACCCACTCATTTTTGATATTTTCAAAGCTTTTGGAGGACTAGGATTATGCATAGATTAGACGTTGCCAGAAGGCATCAAACATTCTGTTCTTAGTTTTTAGAATTCCAAGTTTTTTCAGTTTCCCTGGCAGCCTCGGTTCTGGAAAGATCTGAGATTCCAAAGATTGAAGCACATTGTCTAGTTTTACAAGATCAGATTACAGAAGAAGTTTTGTTTCGTAAATAGTATAAAGTGTAGTGTTCGTATCCAGTTTCAAGTCACGTTCAAATGGCTTTAATGCAAATCATATGTGCACTTTAAGAAAAAGTAACTCTTGTTTCAAGTATCTCGTTCTAGTACATTCATCCAGTAGCATCTAATAAATGATTTTACAGTACAAAGAAAACGGACGTAATCACTACCGCTGACTTTCCTCTGTGATGTATTGTTGTTTCGTGTGCAGTATTTAACAGACTTGTGAAATATCGGGCCGGTGCCCGGGCCGAAATTTCTCTTGGCCCGGCCCCGATTCAAAAATGGGTACCCATTTTTACCAATTTTTTTGAAATTTTTCGAAAAAAAGAGTAAAAATGCTTAAATTATCATTCTTATATATAAAAGACAATTGGGCGTTGTCTGTTTGTCTGAGGCGATGTCCGCAGCGGTTTTGGAAAGAGAAGAGAAACTGAGCCAGCGGGCAAAACCGAACTGGCGTGCTTTGGACAGCGCCGCCGCTTTAGACCACTCGGCCATACGGGCACATTTGAGAAAGGGTTGCCACGTAAATGATAAGAGGCCAGCCGACTGAACCGCCGAAGGCGGGGCAGATAGGCTGGTCATACATATTCACATTTTGATTCAATTTTAAATGTTTATCCGAAAACTATACTTTTTCAAAAAAGTTCAAAAAATTTCCAAAAAAAAGTTCAAAAACACAAAATGTTTTGAAAAAATGTTTCAAAAGGGCCGAGCGGGCCGGGCCGAGATTTTTCCTGATTTTGGCCCGGCCCGGCCCGTGACAAGTCTGGTATTTAACGTATCATTGTTACTTCCGGGATTCGACCCTATTATTATCTTGAATCTCAGCCATACATTCACTTCCTGTTTCTTTCAGAAATTCTAATTCTCAGTTTCGCTTTTCAGCGAACCACAACGAACACGCGAGAATATGTCGATGAATGGCACCTGTCTTCTCTGACTTCACATTGATTTTTGGGAAATTCTTCCGACCAACAAGCACAGCTCATTGAAATTAGGCCCCTCTTCTCCTTTTGCAAGTCTTCTTTCTCTCGTCCTTCTCCTGATTCTCAATACTATTTTCTGCTCCTTCTCCTCCAGAATGCCGTTTCTAATATATACACAAAGTGCCATTTCAAGGCCCTCCCGCCTGTCGTTCTCGCATTTTTCCGCTCGTCAAGTTGGCGGCAACTGCTCTCTGCACTGCATTCATCTTTTTTGAGCTGCTTTCTTTTTTTTTCCTTCCAACAATCTTCTCACAAATGATTCTTTTTAACAAAATGTGTTTTTGTTGAGAAAAAGAAACGTCCAAAGTTTAAGGAAACTATGACCAGGAAATAGAATAAAAGGAGAGCTGAAAACTCGGTGAAGGAGCGTGCATGTGCTCACGTTAACGAATTTTTCCGGTCCGTTGGCATTCCTTCTCTTTTTGTTGCGACACGACTTTTTAGAAGCTTACTTATACTTCAACACCTTTTCCTACTGATCAACACTCACCGATCATGATCAAATTTCACATAATGTTTAGTTTTGACTTCTCTAAACGAAGTTATCGAATGCTTCAGTCCGTTGATGCAACATCGAATAGAGCCAGCTCGTCTCGTTTATCAGAAAGAAACATGCATTGGTCATCATGTTATCTGAAGAAACTAAAATGCCCAGCCGGCACCTGTACATGCTGATAAGCTACGTTTTCTCATGACTTCAATGTATTGTACTATGTTCTAGAAAATTTTAGTTTGAATGTGCTTTACCAATTTAGTCTAACGTAAATCGCCGACACAAAATGACCGTACGCAAATGCGCCCCACCGCACACCCATATTTTGAATTTTTAAATTTATCAAAAATACCACACACATAGGGACCTGCCGCACCCTCATTTTTCAGTGCCTCGGTGGCTCAGTGGATGAGGGTGCGCACAGGTAAAACGGGGATGCCGAGAAATGGGGTGATCGGCAGCTTGAGAACCGCTAACAGGCGAAGAATGGTCGGTCGGCAGCCGAACAACCGCGAATTGCTGAAGGGTGGCCGACTGGTGGCCGGTAGACCGCAAACAGCCCAAAAGTGGTCCAAAGTAAAAATTGTTCGAACTCTATAGAAACTCACAACTTTTGTGGAAAAAATTTTGTGTACGATACCTCAGAATCCTTTCTAGTCTAATGACAGTCTTTATTTCTAAAAATTTAATAATTTTGATAAAGGGGCTGACTGGTGGCTGAACGGCGGCTGAAGAACCGCGGGTTGGTCAGCGGTGGTTCGTCGGCAGGCCAGTGGCGGCCGAATGGTGGTTCAAGGTGTATGTCTATAGTGATTTTAACAAGTTCTTGTAATCTGGTTTCTGATAGAGTGATGAAAAGAGTTAAGATGAAATGTGTTTCATAGAATGTAGATTAGGATAACAAGATAAATACAGTAATACCTCTAAAAGAGGTGCTCCCAGTAGGAAGAGTTTGGAGCTCAATATCTCAACTACCTCATGAGCTATCAAATGTTTTCCAACTGAAGAAATATTTTATAAGTATTCCGCTATGTTTTGTCTGTTGACGTCTTTTTGATATCTCTTTTAAGGAAAAATATATACCGCGTTGAACATAGTTCTTTGTCGACACCTCACTAGAGGTGTTACGGTAAATTATACACTGTCACTTACAATTCTTTTTAGTTTTGCCAAATTCCCAATGTTCGAAAGTCTTGTTCAGAGTACTAAATGACTCATGAATCAACCTAATGTTTCCAGTTACACTTCTGGAATCTTGATAAGTGTTAGAACAATGTGAACTACTCTATGTTTTCCGACACTTGTAGCAAAGTGTTTCTTTTTTCGAAATGATCTGTTCTTTCTCTGATTTTTTGTGTTTTCTGTTAAAAATTCGCTTTAAAATCTGTTCTTTAATTGCTAATTGACTCACAGCCAGGGAAGCTAGCAGTGAAGCCTCCACTGGAAAGCGCAACGACACTCCGGTATCCCGGCCGAGCGTGTTGTTTACCGTAAATCCACATCACATTTATTTTAATCGCCGGCAGTCATTATTTCCCCATTTTCAAGGCGTATTTCGCTTAAACTCGAGTTTTTTCACTGAAAACAAGTTACAAAATGTAGAGAAAACTTAAATTTATCTATTGAAAACTGTCGGAAGCTATTTTCGAAACAAAGTTTGGACTTTGGCAACGAAAATCGGCTTTTCGAAAATCAAAATAGAGTTTCCTTTCGATTTTCAATTCGGAACAGTCTAATATATGATTTCAGGTGGATAAAAAGGTAAGTAAGTAAGTTTGAACTGCTCCGAAATGAAAATCGGTTGAAAATTCTTATTTTTTGGGCCTTGTGGCGGAAGTCGGTTTTCAAACACCTTTAAATGAAAATGGGGTTGTTTCGCTAATTTTCTTATTGAAACGAAGTTAATATTTTTCAGTTGGAAATGAGGTAGGCCAGTAAGTTATCGTTTCGAAAAGAAAATTAGTCAAAAATAACAGTCGTAACTTGTTTTCATGTGAAAAAATTGAGTGAAAATCGGAAAAAAATCACAAGTCCGGAAAATATGGGAAAATGAACGATGAAGGAATTACAATATTACATTAAAACACATTGTTCAATAAACATAGGACTAATTAGGTAGAAATCGTATTCAGAACGAAGTATAATACCAATAATAGGGGGTAGGTGCTGCCCAAATTTTGAATCGCCAGCAGCTCAAAGGCAGGTTGCCGGCGGCCCGGGGTTTGAACTGCGGGTTGTTCCCGTTTGAACCTCCTCCGGGCTGCCGATCACCTATTTCTCGGCATCCCCGTTTTACCTGTGCGGCTGGTAGTCAGTAGGTGTTGGGTTCGAACCCATGCTACCGAAAATTTTTGATATTTTTTAAACATTAATTCTCAGTTTTATTAGTAAGTTAGGAAGTTTTTTCTACTTTTTGGGCCTTAGGACAGATTTTAGGACAGATTTTTACTATTTTAAAACATACTTTTACTTTGAGCCTCTATTAGAGTTTCTGCTAAACGTTTTGGTATTTTCTCGCTGTGTTTTCCTAAAAATTCAAGTTTTCTGACCCAGAATTAACTGGTTACAAAACTTGGGTGACTTTAACTTTATATCTCTATAATTATAGTCAAAAAATTCAAATCTCGCGCCTATTTTTTGAGTTCAATAGAGCGCATTTGCGGACGGTCATTTTGTGTCGGCGATTTATTAGCGGCCCACCCCCTCTTACAACTGCGCCCCGCCGCAAACGAGAGAGTATCGGTGAGAGACGCAGAATTTTTTCTCGCGCGAACAAATATTTTTACCATTTTTGACCTATTTTCGCTGTTTTTAAGAACAAATTACATAAAAACTTTCGAAAAATAGTGAAAATAGGTCAAAAACTGTGAAAAAAATTGTTGGCGCGAGAAAAAAATCTGCGTCTCTCGCCGATACTCTCTCGTTTGCGGCGGGGCGCAGTTGTAACGAATTTGCTCGGCTAATACGTTAGAGTTACCAATTTCCAACACATCAAAACAATGTTTCAAACGGACGGCGCTTCTCAAAGCGAAACGGTGATTCACCAGTTCTTTTTTTTTGCTATTGTTGTTTGAACCACAAATCAATCTTCGCGTTTCAATATATATGTATCACATGATGACGTTTCCATGTTCTGAAAACTTGCTCCTCCCACACTCACACCCGACCAAATTCCACTTTTTTCTTATTTTTCTCTCTTATCAAC
This sequence comes from Caenorhabditis remanei, assembly GCF_010183535.1. Lineage (NCBI taxonomy): Eukaryota > Metazoa > Nematoda > Chromadorea > Rhabditida > Rhabditidae > Caenorhabditis > Caenorhabditis remanei. The sequence goes on along the minus strand of NC_071330.1, from coordinate 6,123,851 downwards.
CAGCTGGACGTACTGACCCACACATAACGTCCATCAATTGAGTTATTTTGGCACACTTTCTGTGTTCGTCGTTAGGGGTTTCCGGTCGCGCCGTCCTCCTTTCAATATCATATATCACATGCTTCTCTATTACTACACACAATCCATAAGAATGTTTATACGATTGAACACGCGTGACCCTCTTCTTGAAGGCTATGAATAAACGAATTCTGTCGATCGCTGTCACTTTGATGGCTTCATGATACCCAAGAGGACATAGAAGACGATGCAAATAGATAAGATATTCTAGCTGAAAAATTGAACAGATTCTCTTCTCCGTGATGACGACACGACAAAAATAAAAAGTTCAGCGAACGTTTTTTATCTCATGTTTTGGCGATGAGACCTTTGGTTGTTTTGACCTCGAAACGGTTCGTCACGCACTTACGATACTTCCTTCTCTTCTGTTCTTTCTATGCTTTTTGTTTCTTCCACGTCATCTTCATCTCTTACAATCTGTTTTTTTTTCAGAACAAAAATGGTGCAGACGTACAGATCACCTGTACGTATTTACAAACACCCGTTCGAAATTGTTATGGCGGTAAGTTACAGAATATCTCCTAGATTGCACTAGTTATCGATTTTCAGGCATATGAAATGAGATTCCCAACATGTCCGCAAATTCCGATTTTCGTCGGATCCGAAGTGATATACGAGTACAAAAGCGGTGATGGTGCCGAGTGGGTTATCGATCGAAAGTGTCAGTTGAACGTGGAAGCACCGTATCTCGTAAAGAAAATTGCCGGTGTCGACTACGTCTATTTCTCACAGAAGAATTCATTGGATCGTAGGAAGAGAACGCTTGATATCGAAGCAACGAATATTTCATTCGCCAACAGAATTGCTATCAAGGAGAATTGCACGTATTATGTTAGTTAGATATATTTTTAATTTTGTTTCACCTGAATAATTGTCACGATAATGATTTTATTCTCTCTGGTCTCATTCAATTTGTTAAACTTTCAGGTTCATGCTGAAAACGAGAATTGGACTTGCTTCGAACAGTCTGCTTCTCTCGATGTCAAAAACTTCTTCGGATTGGAATCAGCTGTTGAGAAGCTTGCCGTTCGACAATACGGTGCCAACTTGGCGAAAGGAAAGGAAATTCTGGAGTATTTTATTGAAGAGCTTCTCAAGAAAACGACACACATTGAGAGATACAGAGATCCAAATGAGGAAGAGACTACGTCGACAGCAGGTGAGAATTTATGTAATATAGAAAATAGTATTGGTTTTGGGTTTTCTAGTTGTCAGGAGTGTAGAAACACATAACACTGAAAACCTAGTTGTGATTTTCTTTTCAAATGCAGTGTACTTACCTCTCATCCAACACAGTTTCAGATTCTGCAATCGAGTTGAAGGAATCATCAGACGGTGAAGCTGTTCTTGTCAACCAGAAGGCTCCAATGCTGGCTGCGGAAACCGATGAGATGAAGACGGCTCGTGCGACGGCCAGTTTTGACGACGGTTCGTTGTGATTTTGGTTCCCGGCTTGCTGCTCATCTCTATTGTTGCTGACCTTATAGGCACCCACGCACTCATTATTTTACATCATCTACCATGTTCTTAGCCTGCTTTTAATGGTGTTTTTCCGTTAATGTGATGTCTGTTTTCATTCCTGTCAAATGCTCTCATATCCATATTTTATTATTTTCACCTTCTCTCACTAGCTTTCTCTTCAGTCAAAATTCTTTCAATGCTGAATGTATTCCTCAGCATGTAATCAACTTGGTTGTCGTGTTCGCATGCTTTTTTCTAGTTTTAGTCGTTTTTCTCAAAATTTTCATCTGGATCAGAGGTATCCGCTCTGACTCGAATTGTGATGCACCCAAGAGAGTTACAGATTTTCCGGTTTACCTCTTTTCCCGTTTTTATCGTCAATAAAGAAAGAAAATTATTTTAAAAAGTGAAAACGACCAAGTTCAAAGAATAGAGCGTTCCGATGCTCATTCTCCTCATTTTTGCCGCAGCAGTAAATCAGAAGTGCACCCGCGGACATATCTTGTACTCTTCCCGCGACCCGGTGCCCCACTTCAGACTGTTTGGTCTTTTCACTGCCTGCGTCTATTGGCTTCTCGCCATATCTCATCGCTGGGAGCAGAGCTCTTCGGCGATCTCCTTGAATTTCCCGATCTATCGATTCACTAGGAAACGATCTCATCTCCAACATCACAGCTACCTAGTATATTTTGTTGCATTTTGAATTTAATTCCCTTTTCCCATTCACACATGCTCTATGCTTTCACGGAAATATGATAAAAGTGGGAAACGAAGAAAATCTGTTAAATTTGTCATTGGTTAGTTGCACAGAATGTAGTTGGCACCCTTTGCTTTGATAATACAATTTATGTGATGAAAATGAAACATTTTGTTTTCAGCCGACTCGAAACTCGAAGCTGAATACATCAGAAGATTCCTTGGACAGTTGAGCCCACTTGAAGAATCGAGACTTTGTGAGATTAAGTACAGTCTTCAAGCTCATCATAAGGTAGGAAATTACAGAGAAATTAAAATTAAATACCTATTCTAATTGTAGGGAAAACTCCCAAATGACGCACACTTGCTCCGCTTCCTCCGAGCCCGAGATTTCGACGTGGCAAAAGCGAAAGACATGGTTCACGCTAGCATCATCTGGAGAAAGCAGCACAACGTTGACAAGATTCTCGAGGAATGGAGTCGCCCGACAGTCATCAAACAGTATTTCCCCGGATGTTGGCATAATTCGGATAAAGCCGGTCGCCCGATGTACATCTTACGACTGGGTCAATTGGACACAAAAGGAATGCTGAGAAGTTGTGGAGTAGAGAATCTTGTTAAATTGACACTTTCAATCTGTGAAGATGGTCTTCAACGGGCAGCTGAAGCTACCAGGAAATTGGGGACACCAATAAGCTCATGGAGTTTGGTAGTGGATTTGGATGGATTGTCGATGAGACATCTGTGGAGACCTGGAGTTCAATGTCTTCTGAAAATTATTGAGATCGTAGAAGCCAACTATCCAGAAACGATGGGACAAGTTCTTGTTGTTCGGGCTCCACGTGTCTTCCCAGTTCTGTGGACATTGATTTCTCCGTTTATTGATGAGAAGACTAGAAAGGTTTGCTCTATTTTTCAAATGTAATATCTTATGAGTTCTGGTTTCAGAAGTTCATGGTCAGTGGTGGAAGTGGAGGAGATTTGAAAGAAGAACTTCGAAAACACATTGACGAGAAATTCATTCCGGACTTCCTCGGCGGATCGTGTCTCACAACGAACTGTGGACTTGGTGGACATGTTCCCAAATCAATGTATCTTCCTGTGGAAGAACAAGAAGGAGCAAGTTCATCAGAAGATCCACTCCACTCAACATACACAAATACTGCCACGTGGAGGGGATATCCAGTTGAAGTTGTGATTCCAATCGAGACTGCTGGATGTGTGTTGACGTGGGATTTCGATGTGCTCAAGAATGATTGTGAATTCAGTCTCTATTTTTCAACTGAGGTAAGTTGATTATATTGATTCGTCTGAAAAGTTTTTATTATTTTGTTTTTCTTTCAGAAAATTGAACAACCCCCAGTGCGTGACGGTGCTCAATCTCCAACTACGATTCTGAATCCAGTGGAAATGGTTTCTGCCGCTATTGGAGGTGCTTCTCATCAACACCCGGATCTTCAGTGTGCTCCAGAGTTGAAAATTGGAACGCCACAACTCATTCTCGAAGAGAAACCAGTTCTGTTCCAGGAGGGAGACTCTATGCAGGTAAATATATAGGTGAAAAACGGAAAATACCATTAATTTCTACACTTTCAGGGATCTCACTACTGCTCACGAGCTGGCACCTACATTATGCAATGGAGAGTTCCAGAGTCCACAGCTGGACACTCTTCAACTTTCGACTTTGGCTCCCATAAATGCCGACTGATCTACTATTACGAAATTTTGAATTCTGAAAACTTTAGGTATGTAGAATTTCTGATCTATCTCCAGTAAAAAAAAATTGTTAAATTTCAGAGGATCCGTAGCTTCACTTGAATCTTGCCGTTCATCATCGTTCAGTTCAATCGCCCCACCGACTCCCCCGACTCCCGGAACTCCTCGTAACCCATAAACTCCCTTCAAATTTCAGTTTTATTTGATTCCATCTCGATTTCATCTGTATTCTCTTGTGATTTCTATATTTGTCCCATATTTCCTTTCTCTTCTATCACATTACTTCCTTTCTTACGCACACCGAAAAAGCTAACAAATTCCCCTTTGACACCAATCACAGTTCCATCACGGTTCTCTTTTTAATTTCCATTTCCCATCTTCCTATTCCTTCTCATTTTACACGTTTATCTGTCTATTTGATGTAATTATTTCAAGAAATGTTCTGACCAGCAACATTTTCTATCAGTACACATAGACACTTTCTGGATGACACTCTTAAATTCAAATCATAATCTTTCTTTTTTTATTTACTTCTCAGACTTATTCTGCAGAGATTTATCTGAAGTATTCATTTAAAAAACTCATCTGCAGAAGTGTTTGTCGGATACATCCGGCGAAGAAAGTACGAAAGAAGATCTGAAATGAGAAGCATCTTCTTAACTTTGGGTTCTCCTGACGAAAACTTACATCCACTATCTCAAACCGTAGAGTTCGAAGTTAATGATTCAGACAAGAAAAACCATTTTCTATACAAAAAGCCGTCTCTTGGCTAGTTGAGGAAGAAGACGAAGGAGAACGGGAAAAGACGGAAAAGAACAATAATTTTCACACCCAAACACAAATAAAATCAAATAAATATGTATATTGGACAAATAACACTTGAATGGGAACTGAGCTGGTATTATTTGTTATTTGTCGGTAGAATACCTACCTACTTTTCGTCGAAATTCGCACATTTGCGCAGGACAGTCAATTGAATTGAATTGAGCACTCAATCTATTTTGAGTGAATTCTTGTTCGAAATGCCACCTCCACCTCTAATAACTTTAGATGTTGAAGGTGTATTCTTTAAGACTAGAATTGCTACGTTAAAGTCCATTGAGGGTACATATTTCACTAAATTATTTGAGACGAATTGGAGAGAACAATTGGATAGGGTGAGTTGTCTTACTGTAGATTCGTGACGTCACGAGTCACTATACAACCTGGGTTAGATTAGTGTGACGTCAGCAGTCCTGAAGAGGTTGCCTACGTCACGATCTGGTTACCATAATCATCCTTTCATTAGCTGTCTAAACATTATTTGTCACATCATTGCGGTATTTCCCTCTTACCATTCGACCCCATGCCCAACAGCCATCTGTCCTTCTCAACATTCAAATCATTCCCCCATTCACCATTGCCTACGTCACCATTCCTCTCACAAAGATCACAAACTCTGCGCCCTCCGAATTGACCTGACTCTGGGTGTGACGTAGCTGGTGGCGACACATTGTTCTCATTAGAAATGACCATTTGGCGGATGGTGCGGAGGTCGTGACGTCACGATTGATGACGTAGACAGTAGGGTGGTGGTTGAGAAATGGGTGAAGAAATGGAGGAAAAATGTCAAATGGTAAATGAAGGGAGAACAGAAATACGGTACGATGGACATTCGGACGGATAGAAAAGATTGAATTGAGACATCTGGATTCACAGACACAGAGACAGATTGCCTTTTGTTTTCTAATGCTTCCTAAAGAAAGTTATGAAGACATCCGGACAGACATAAACACAGTTTGCACCAACATTGTTATTTATAGAGATTACAAATTCTTAGAAGATGGTCTGAAATTATCTTTGATTACATTCTTGTTCTGAAAAGAGGAAAAAGTACGATTCGAGCATCTTTACACCTTATATTACAGGATGGAAGACTATTCATCGACCGAGATTCCTCCGTATTCCCAGTGATTTTGAACTTTCTAAGAGATCACGACAAGTGTCCTCTGCCGAAAGATGAGTACCAATTGATGAGAATTCTGCGGGAAGCAGTGTGAGTTTTTGGATTCTAAAATATTGAATATTCTTACTGAATCATCTTCAGATTCTTCAAAATTGGTCCTTTACGAAACATTCTGGAGCATAAGTTGAGGTATTCATATAGCAGAACAATTTCTATCCAACAAGACAGATATTCTAGAGTTTCTCCTTCTTGCACATGCCCACCAGAACTTCCATCAACTCCGATTCCACCTCCGATTCAGAAAGAAAATATTCCTCTTCCTCGAAGTCTTCTCCTCTCGAAGCCACCACCACCTCCACCTCCACCATCTTTGATGCAACCAAAGGATACGGTACAAATTCCAATGAGAAAACCTCCAATTGATAGGAATTCGAAGAAGCTGAAAACTTCTGCGGATTCGATCAGTCTTCCGAGAAATTTTACGTAAGAATAAATTCTGAATTACCATCAGAATCATTTGGTTTCAGACATATTGCTCATGTCGGTTGGAACGGTGCTTCTGTGTTTTCCGATCAGAAAATGACCGATGATCCTACTGTCAAAAAGATTTGTGATGCTGCTGCAGAAGCTGTTGATTTGAATGTGAGTTGGGCTCTTCCTTCTCTTTGAAATCTGGCTTTTCAACAAACAAAAAGTTCCAAGTTTCATATTCCAGGCAGTTTACAACGTTGTTAACAAAAACGAAGACGAAGAAAGTCACAGTGTCGAAGTGCTCATAACCGGCGGAGTGATGCAATCGAGAGATGGAACATCTCGCCACTAATATTCGAAATTACTTTTATGTGAATCTGTCCAAATAAATAAATGTAATGTATGTCAGCAGACTGTCTTTCGAATTTTAGGTTACGCAGCAGGTGGTGCTCTATTGTCTGTCTGCCGGCATTTACCCGAATATATATTCGAAGATTTCCTTATTTCACAACACTTTTTTTTGAAAACCGTTGGAAAAATTATATTTTCTGCAGTTGTTTGGTGCAGAAGTTGAAAGTTACTGTAGATTATTGTAAAAGTTTAAAGGAACATCGCAAAATATGTTTTGTTCCACTCGAGACCCATACAGTTTTTACCGCCAAATGGTAATTTTGAAAACATTTCTCTCACTTTCTTCTCATTTTGCCCGTTTATTTGTCTCCTTTTGCTTCGGATTCCTCTCCTCCAGATAATAGTATACATCGGTAGGGCGGTCCATACGTGACGTCACAAGCTCCACCCTGTTTTTGGGCGGGGCTGGTGGTACCAGTCCGTATAAAAAGCCTGCTTTTTCTCTTGTAAATCGCCGGAGAAAAGGTGGTTTCTTTTTAAACACAAAAGAATACTTGATTTCGAACAACCGCTGAAAAGAAAAAGAGCAGAAGTCCGTGGCCGTTTTCAAATATAAATTTAGGCCAGTTGCTTTGTTTTTCTTCTCTTTTTTCTGTCAACAGTACACCTCCTCTTTAATTTTAAATTGACCGGTATCACTTGACTCTTTCGATTCGAATGATTTTTATCGCAACAGTTCTCTGGTTTCAAATTTCTGGCGACGCTCCATTTTGTGTCCTAAAAGTTTATTTCTCCATAGAGCGAAAATGTTTTGCCTGCGCCTCGCTTTCTCTCGCCTGCGCGCGAAACCCGCCTTTTCAAGATAAAACTGTTCATTCAAACTTACCTTCTCACCACTTCATTTCTCTTTTTCTCGCTTGAAAATTTCTTATTCAGTTTCAGAATAGTAGTTTTTCAGAGATGCAACGTCATAACAGCACCTATGTCGTCAAGCGTGACGGGCGCATGGAAGATGTTCACTTTGACAAGATCACCTCCAGAATTCAAAAACTCAGCTACGGCTTGAACATGGAATTCGTAGATCCAGTAAGACTAGAATAGGAGACGAGTCAATCAAGTTTAAATATTCTCTTTGCAGGTTGCCGTTGCTATCAAAGTGATCAGTGGTTTGTACAAAGGAGTGACAACTGTTGAATTGGACAACCTTGCCGCTGAAACTGCCGCTTCCATGACTACTCAACATCCAGAATATGCTCTTCTTGCTGCCCGGATTGCTGTCTCGAACTTGCACAAGAAAACTAACAAGGTGTTCTCGGAGGTTATGAAGACACTTCACGAGTTTCATCACCCACACACTGGAAAGCACGCCCCAATGATCAGTGACGAGACCTGGGCTATCATCGAGAAGAATGCTGATGTCCGTTTCTATAAAACTTTTCATTGTTAATTTTTGTAATTTTTCAGAAGCTGAACTCTGCGATCGTCTACGATCGTGATTACTCCTACACCTACTTCGGATTCAAAACTCTTGAACGTTCCTACCTTCTCAAAATCAACAAGGAAATCGTTGAGCGGCCACAACAGATGTTGATGCGTGTTTCTATCGGAATCCACGGAGAGGACATTGCTGCTGCCATCGAGACGTACAATCTGATGTCGGAGCGCTACATGACTCATGCTTCTCCAACTCTCTTCAACTCTGGAACATGCCGTCCACAAATGTCGTCTTGCTTCTTGCTGACGATGAGCGAGGATTCGATTCTTGGAATCTACGACACTTTGAAGCAGTGTGCTCTCATCTCGAAGAGCGCTGGAGGAATCGGGCTCAATGTCCACAAGATTCGTGCCACCGGTTCTGTCATCGCTGGAACTAACGGAACATCGAACGGACTCATACCAATGCTTCGTGTCTACAATAACACTGCTCGTTATGTCGATCAAGGAGGAAACAAGCGTCCAGGAGCATTCGCCATCTACCTCGAGCCATGGCATGCCGATGTTTTCGAGTTTGTGTCACTCCGCAAGAACACTGGACCAGAAGAGGAGCGTGCTCGTGACTTGTTCCTCGCTCTCTGGATTCCGGATCTCTTCATGAAGCGTGTCGAGAAGGATCAGAATTGGTCTCTGATGTGCCCATGCGAATGCCCAGGACTTGATGACTGCTGGGGAGAGGAGTTCGAAGCTCTTTACGCCAAGTGAGTTATGTTCCCTACATGTGATAGACGTGTGCTTCCGAAGTGCGATTTCTAAGCTGTGAAGTTTTTCATGGTTTAGATTGAGATTTTTCTCAAATGCTTCGAAGATAAAACAGCTGACCGATAACCGAAACATACCCTTATCGGTGTGCTTGGGACAAAAATCAGCTGATAACGCAAACTACTATCTCTTCAAAATTATTGTTTTCGAAGTTTTTATGATAATAATTTGTTTTCAGGTATGAAGCTGAAGGACGTGTCCGCAAAACTGTCAAGGCTCGCAAACTGTGGGAACACATCGTCTCCAATCAAATTGAGACTGGACTTCCATACATCACCTACAAAGATGCTGCCAATCGCAAGTCCAACCAGCAAAATCTCGGAACCATCAAGTGCTCCAACCTCTGCACTGAAATCATGGAGTACTCAGCTCCAGATGAGATCGCTGTCTGCAATCTTGCTTCGATCGCTTTGAATCGTTACGTCACTCCAGAGAAGAAGTTCGATTTCAAGAAGCTTGCCGAAGTCACCAAAGTCATAACGAAGAATCTCAACAAGATCATCGATGTCAACTACTACCCAGTTGAAGAAGCTCGTAACTCGAACATGCGCCATCGTCCTATTGGTCTTGGAGTTCAAGGACTTGCTGATTGCTTCATGTTGATGCGTTATCCATTCACTTCGAAACAAGCCAGAGATCTCAACAAGAGAATCTTTGAAACGATCTACTACGCTGCTTTGGAAGCCAGTTGCGAGTTGGCTGAGAGAGACGGACCATATTCGACATATGAGGGATCTCCAGTGTCGAAAGGACAACTTCAGTTCGACATGTGGGGTGTCACACCAACCGATCAATGCGACTGGGCCGCTCTTCGCAAAAAAATCGCCACGTAAGTGAATTGAGAATCACAATATAATTTTAATTGAAATTTTTTCAGACACGGAATCCGCAACAGTCTTCTGATGGCTCCAATGCCAACTGCTTCTACTGCTCAAATTCTTGGAAACAATGAGTCGATTGAGCCATACACCTCAAACATCTATTCTCGTCGTGTTCTTTCTGGAGACTTCCAGATAGTCAATCCACATATGCTCAAGGATTTGGTTGAGAGAGGATTGTGGACTGATGAAATGAAGAACCGCCTCATAGCCAACAACGGATCCATTCAGAACATCCCAGAAATCCCAGCTGACATTAAGGAGCTCTATCTCACTGTGTGGGAAATCTCTCAAAAGGAAATCATTGAGATGGCTGCTGATCGTGGAGCATTCATTGATCAATCTCAATCTCTCAATATTCACATGGCTAAACCAAGCTACGCTGCAATCACTTCGATGCACTTCTACGGATGGAAGCAAGGCCTTAAGACTGGAATGTACTACTTGCGCACGAAGCCAGCTGTCAATGCTGTTCAGTTCACAGTCGACAAGGGTGCACTCAAGGCAAAGGTCGACCCTAAAGTTGCTGCTCTTCAGCAACAAGATGAAGGATGCCTTATGTGCTCCGGTTAACTAACCTATTTATTCCCGTTGATTCTGTTTGTACATTCCCTAATTGCTCACTTTCATCACATTGATCTTTTTGACTTAAATTCACCTTTTCTCATGATTACTGATATTATATTGCCTCGAAAAACATAAACTGATGGTCTGATTTTTTGTTTGTGATTATTCATTCTATTTTCAGCTGTCGTCTAGAATCCTACAAAAACATGATGGATTTACTTCCATTCTGTCGGAGAACATTCGAGCTCCCAACTCATCTTTCATCCCTTGAATGTCATGAAGTACTTCGACCCTTCAATAGTTTCCTTTCCCATTCTAGTCCTTTTTGCTCTCTAAACAACATGGTGCAACAAAAAAACGAAAATGGACTGAAGGTGTACGTGGGTAATGTTTAGTGAACCGGCAATCGAGCAGATTTCAAATGTGCGCCCTTTCGATTCTCCGCTTTTTTCGTGTACTCAATGAGCCGGAATGGAAACATTGAACTATGTTTCTCCTCTTTTTCAGTCGCTCGCCGTCAGAAGGATGGACCTCGGTTCTTAGCGAGATTAGCTTGATTCTTGGTTTGTTTCTCTCTTCTTTTTCTATTTCTACACTTATGTCATCTATTTTCAAAAAGAAGAAGAAGATGTTCATCCTCTCCCCCACATTTTGACTCAAAAACGATTGATGACTTTGTTTCCGGTTTCGTTTCTTAAAAGAGCATCACTCGAAAAGAAGAAATAATGATAATCGCTCTCATGAGAAGCTCTTTTTTCGAAACATTCCACCCAAAAAAGGAACTTTTTGCCGAAAAAAGAAGGACTTCTTCCCTTGTCGAAACGAAGACTTTTTGGTTTCTCGTCGCCAGAGAAATATGATTTGACGGACGGGCATAAGATGATTGGATTAGAGAAAAAAGAAGGCAACACTACTATGAAATATCAAAATTTACACTCGAAGTTCTTTGATCGTTTTCCTTTTTTTGGTGTGAGCTTTATCAGTTTTCAGATATTTCTTTATGTATACATCATCATTAAATGAATAGAATGTTAATCGAATGATTCAATTTTACGAACTTCCAGCTCCTAGGAAATCTCATTCTTCATCATAGAAAAGTCCAACGTTTGAATTCCTTATCATTGTAAATAAATATGACTGACTCCCTCCTTTTTTGCTTTTTTTCCAAAATATATCCAGTTTGGACATGTCGAATTTCCCTGAAACCTTGAAACTCTTTTCGTAGTTTAGCGTCATCTTCCGTCCAGAGACTATTTTATGACCTTCCATTCGTTTTGTTTCGTCTTCCTAGACACAAAAAGAGCAGGAGAAGAAGAAAAAAGTATTCCGTTTCCAGTTGGCGTGTTTATGTATTTCTCTTTTTATTCTTTCAACAGAGAATGACGTTTTTCGGGAAAAAAACAAGTTCAAATTATCTGGATAGTTTTCAATTTTGAGCAGGTCAAAGATGGGAATCACAGACGTTTTGGAACCAATCGGAACATCCAATCCTAGCTTATTATCGTCCCGGCCAACAGTTCAGTCGATATCATTTCTGGCATCTTATGAAGGAAATATATTTGTTATCCAACTTTTAACTAGATCCCACGTTACGAAAAATGCGATTTCGTGTGACTCCCAACTCCCGTAAAGTACAAAAATTTCAGTTCCTCAGTCTCCTCTTCCCCTGGTAATCTTCAATCTTTCCTTCCGTTTCTCTCCTGAAAGAAGCAACCAAAAACTTCCTCATATCTCATCTTCCAACTTTTCAATTCTAAGTAGGTCATTTTCGTCATCAGGTTTTCTTTTCTGCAACTTGACTCTCTCTCTCTCTCTCTCCTTTCTCTTTTAGCACAAACATCATTCCCTTCGTTGCTAAGTGGTTTCCACGTGTTTCTGTATTCTCACCTCCAAAACTAAGATCACTTTGTTCTTCTTTTGCTTCTTCTGGAAAATATGAACATGTCTATTCAACCTTTAAACGTTTCTCTTTTTGCATTTTTTTTAAAGCATTGACCCGTTTTTTTAAAAGATTGACTTTTTAAAAGATTAACTGAGTTGATTTACTAGATCAAGGCGATAAGAAGTGCTTGAAACTATAACGGTCAATATTTGATCTCTATCAGTTTGATGGGAAAATAGGATCGAGGACATTGCAATACGCAGTTGGTTCAATATGTTTATAGTTTAGTCTTTGATGAACTATTCTATAAGTCTTGACTTTTTTGGAGTACCGAACTCCCCGCCGTCTTGATTTAGTGTCCGACTGAGTTCCGCTAACGTAGTCGGCAGACCTAGCCAAAATAGGAGTCGTTCAGTTCCCTTCTTTTTAATCAAATGCCCCTATTAAAATTATTTATACAAGTATATCATTGAACACAGGGTGCAAATTCGTTAATCTTCTTCTGAATCTCCTCGTCCGCAGACTTGCTTTTAAACCAAAACGCCATTGCTCTGTACACCGTTCCGTATTGTTCGGCATTATCAATGAGACCGCATCGTTCTGCTCTCAATTTCTCCACAATCTCTTTCGTGTTCACTTCTTTTCCTTTATTAACAAAAAGCATTGAGTTGAAAAGAGCCAACATAGTTCCAGCACGACCGGTTCCATTCATACTCATTAGGACAGTGTTCTGAAGAATTAAGTTGTGAGGAGGATCTTCATTTTCAAGGGATACCTCGTTTGTCTTGATGACTTTCTCAAGAGTGGTCACCAAATCTCCAACATTATCCAATCCTCTTTTTTGTTTCCAATTATGGATATGGTATACGGTAGTGAAGAGAGAATTGGAACAACCGTCTGGAAGGATCTCCAATGTGTATGCAGTCATTGCAACTGTCGATTCCACTTTCTTATTATTCAGAAACATCTTTCCATGATTCGAATATGTTCCGTTCAGCAATGGGAAGATTTGTTGAAGAGTTACTGAACATTCCAGTGGCATGATTGCAATGACTACTGAATGAATCTCCTCCTGAAATCATGAAAATTATCTCTCTAATTTCAATGAACTATTTCTCACCTGAAATATCATTCTCCAGAAGTCTTCAATGTTTGTTGGAACAGATACATCTGGTACTTGAGTCACAATCATTGTCCGACTGAATTCTGGTACAGTAACCTTCGCGGCGCAAATGAAATTTCCAGGTGCATGAGTGAGTTTGATGAGTTTCTCATCTGGGATTGGACAGTCTGGAGCTCTCACTTTCTGGATATTGGTTTTGAAAGAGGTGCAATTGGAAAGAGACGGTTTATCGTTTGGAAGACGCTTGAAGATGTCGGCAATGGCGGCGGCATCTGGAATTTGACTTTTTGCGTCACGTAGAACTAAACGCGTGGCAGACGTGAAAACCAACGCGCAAAAAAAAACAGTTTTTCTGTTCTACGTGGCTATTTTCCACTTGGATCCTTCATCCTTACCGAAAGCTCCACTCGCCACCATTTTCTTTGCCATATTCTCTCCACTCCATTGCTCTTTCTCCTTTTCTTTCTCTTTTTCCTTCGCTCTTCTTTCCAGTTTATTGCAACCTTCTCCATCGATCGCTATTCCGATCTCCGGTCCACTTCCAGTCGATCCACCAGTCGACCCTCCAGTTGTTCCAGTTATATCTAACTTCTTTTTCCGATTTCCTCTTTCACTTTGATCCTTCTTTTTCGCTTTCTTCTTCCGTTCGCTCTTCCCCAATCCTCCCGTTTTGGCAGTCTTTCTTTCACTACGGTCAAGATTCTTCACCTTCTTCTTACGTCTTGATCTTGTCGACTTGTTCATCTGAAATATCAGAAGGCTTTCGATGGGAAGGCTTTTGCTCTTTGGGAGTTCTACTCACTAATATATTGGACACGTTGTTTGAGAATCTACAAGAAACCGAAATAACTGAATTGGTTGGGAGATTCTAGATTCAGGGCAGAAAAACAAAGTGACACGTGTTGTTAAATGTGGAAGGTCACGGTCAGATTTCCACGTAACTTTTTAACGTGAACTTGAAATTCTCCTAAAATGTGGGGAGCGGGAAAAACTCGGGCAATATGTTAAAAATCAGAGATGAGATCTGAATCTTTGTGGAGCAGGAATTCCCAGGCCTGATTGAAATGACTAGGATTAGATAAGAAGGTTCTTTGGATTTAATGATGTAAACACATCAAGTTCTAAATGATGAACATTTAAAAAGAACGTGATAAGGACAAGGTCATTCATTTCACACCCCTCACTCACAAACATATTTAACGCCTTCTTTTGAAACTTCGTTCGTTTCGAACAGCAAAAAACTTGCAGAAATACAGAAAATAATCAGTTTGACCTTGGAAAACGAAGATTGGTTTACAGGGTTGCTACGTGAAATTCAGTACCTGTAAATAGAACGAAGAAATTGATAACAAAATAACAGATAGTCGTCGAGTCATGCGTTCAGAACCCATCATCGGAACCAGCCTGACTTATCATTTTGAACACTGAACACTTACATTTGATCCCACTGTCATCTTTCTCTTTTTTGAAACCTCTTTTTTGCAAAACTATCATCTCCATCTCCCACTGTATTCATCACATGGAGAAAGGCGGGTCATCTCGTGTTTCTTCTTCTCCATTTTCCTTTTTTCTTCCATTTGAACTTCACTTTTCCGGTGCCCTCTATTGTCCCTTCTCCTACTCTCCCATTCAATTTCATTCTCACCTATTCCCTCTTTTTTTCCGAATTCCCTTCTCCTTTTTTGCTCAAAGTCCCTAAAGATTTGAAACATGGCGGTGACTGAGATAACGGGATTAGCAGGCAAAATGACACGCCTTTCCGTCTACTGCACGTTTCTTGAACTTTTTTTTGAAAAAGGAGAAGAAGAAGAGCTTCCGGCGAAGGGCGATGAAGATGCTTTTTTGTTTGCTTATGATGTGGAGATGATGATGATGTAGCACCTTCTCCCTTTCTCTGCTTTTCCAAAATTTTCTTCTTTTCGACCGGAAGTTCTAAAATTCTTGAATCCCCTAATGCATTCCACCTTCCACAAATTTTTGAAAAATTCATATTTTGACTCTTTCACCGAAGAGAATCGAGAACACTCGTCATAATTGTCTCTCGTTTTCTGGAACTGATCCTCTTTATTTTTCTTTTTCTGATTCCTGTTTCTTGACCTTCAATAGTTCCTCCTGGTCATGTGTATTTTTTAAAAAGGTGTGTCTTGATCTGAAATTTCAGACGTTCTTTGAAGTTTGTACTGAAAACAAAACTAAAAGTCTCGATTTCCGGATGGAAAGGAAGTCGAGGTCAACACTTTATTTGCTTTTTCTTGTATTACTCACATTCAGAGATAAACTTGCACTGGTTTTAGTTCTAGTTTGGTTCATTCTTAGACATAAGACAGGTATTGAAATCTGAAAAAGATGGTCTGGCTACAGGTTTTCAAACGGACTGTCTTAATCTGAATCCAAATTTCTAATACACCATGGCTATACGTTTTTTTTTCAATTGTCAGTTGAAAATTACCGAACTTTAAAAGTGTGTCATGATGTCATAGACTATACGAGAGTCTCGATTTCTGTAGAATGTATAGAGGCTTCATTTTGTACTTGGGAACGTTTTCCTGCGAGATCTCTGTAGACTTATCTTTGAAGTGAGATAACTCGTATTTTTACTGAAGAACCGGAATTATTTTGCCGAATTTTACCTTTCCAGGGTTTATTCGTTTTAAAAAGTACTCCAATACAAAAAGAAAGTCTAAGGCGTGTCCATCTATTTCTAAAAAGAATAAAGTCATAAGATAGTCTATAACATCAAGACAAGTTGTATTTCACTGGAATTTTTTCTGAAACTGAAAATGAAAGCTATCTGACTACCCTGATTTTTCCCATTTGAATCTTTTTTCTTCTGGGATGAATCTGGATTGCCCATTATCAGTTTTCTTGATCTGCACTAATAATGCATAAAACTGATAATTGTATCGAAGTGTGGGCGCACTGATTTGTTTTGTTTTGAAATCTATTTCTCTTGAATTTTGTACTAATCATACAAAATTTGTCTGCCGTGAATTTCAAATTCTAGATAAGAACTTTCGTTTTCCATTCCACAAATCCAACAATTTTTAATTCTTCAAAAAAGCCGTGCTCCATCAGTTTCCCCACCTGGCATCTGATCATCGATCCCCCTTCCATCCCCAGAAAAAGTTGCTTTCCCAATGTTTACTTGATTGTGTTTGGTCATCTGTCCGATCTTTACTACGAATCAACATTTCACTTTTGTTCTTTTTTCATGTCTCAATTGTTTTTTTTGTCCCGAAAAAGTAAGTACATTAGATGCCTCGAGATGGTCAATAACTTTAACTTTTGAATTCCTCTAATCAAAGGACATACATTTCCTTCCTTTTTATTTTTACGTAGGTACCTAGACATGTTTATTGGGAATTTTCAATTGTAAAGGGGTACTGTTGAATTTGGGTTTTGGCTCTATTTATTCTTGGATCTGAAATAGTTATGTTATCTAGTTAGAAGTATAGATTCGCTCTTTCAAACTCGGTTCAAATCGTTTGGAGAAGGAGGGAATTCCAAAACGGAATAGCCTCAAATTTTAGAAGCCAGTTTTTCCTGATGAGTTGAATCCAACTACGTGCACCTTGATTCTAGATCGCAGTACGCGATCGTAAAGAAGTGATGAACTTCTCAGAATTATCACGAGTCAGAACACCTTCCAATCAAAATTTCTTTCCGAAAATTTCAATTCAACAATTTTTTCTCAAAAATAAAGAAGGTCCAACTGGGATCATAGTAGCATCCAATTTCCGGATGAAACAAAGAATCTCAAGTGGGCGGAGCGCAGAGAGCAAGCAGTAAAATTGGGCTCTCCCGAATGAAAAACAAAAAAAGGCGATTGGGATGGAGGGAGAATTCCGAAGAAATTACACGTTCTCGAGTCCACTTCCGCAACATTCGACGCCTTCTCTTTTGTTTCTTCCACTACGCCTCCATCTTCTTCTTCTTCTTCTTCTTATTCTTCTCCTTCACTTTGTGCACGTTTTCCAGTTGTGACGCCTTCTCATTATTGATGAATGAGAGAAAAATGAAATTGAAACTTTTGGAAATAATGGGTTAAAAAATGGGGAAAAACTGGTCGAAAGAGTGAGAGAGAAAGAGAAATAGGGAGTTGGACGGACAGGTGGGAGAGCAATTGGAAATTTGGTAGAAGGGGGAGGGGGAACCTAAAAAAACGAACTTTTGAACGTTTCATTTTTCTGTTGCAAAAAAGAGTTCGGAATTCCGTTCTGCGTTCAGTAACTTGTACATTCATGATCGCAGTGCAAAACCAGTAAAAAAGTTTGAAAAGATAACTAATTTTTCTTAAAACACAGATACACAGCTGAAGTTTCTCTCATTTTTCTCAATGAAGCTTGATTTCCCAAAAAATGTTTTCGACCTCCTGTAATTCCTAATAAGTCATATACGGTTTGAAATTAGACAAGCACCTTCATTTCTTCTTCTTTCTTCATTTAGTCGTTTTACAGTACACTTGTCAATCTTCCAGCTGACTCAATTTCTCTTCTTCCTCCAAATTTCTTTCTATTCCTAAAGATCATTCCAATCACAATCCAGAACGGAAATCACAAATTCATAATTTCCAGTGATATTTCCTCAGATCCGTTAATTTATCTGAAGATGTCTCCAACTTATTTTTCCCTGCATTCCTCACTTCTCAAAACATTCTTTTTCATATTTCTATGGCACATCTATTCCCAGGAATCCAATTTAGATAGCAGTGCGTCCAAAATGTGTTTTTTTTTGTTTTCAAAGATACAGTGTATTTTCATCACCATATCTCATCTTTTTGTGTTTTTTTCTAGTTTCCCGACCAAACTAGAGTCATAAAAAAGGAAAAATTCTAACAAATCAGTGGGGAACTCACGGAAGTGTAACCCGCCACTCGTCTGATTCATTTGATTATCGAAAAAAGAAAAAAGAAAACTCGGAAGGATCTAACAAGGGTACTAGAAACAAGGACTACTGTATATTCAAAAATTTTGATTTTTAGCTTTTTCAAGCACTTTCAAGTTAGGAATCAGGGATTGCCGTCATACTGTATTTTTGAGAGGCTTCTTCCAAGTTCACTTCCGTTTTCAAATATTTTGAGAGACTAGAGTTCATCAGAGTCTTTCTATAAAAAACTTCTCAAAATTAGCATCATTTCTTTCAGTTTTTAGAGTTCTAAGAGATCTTTTCGTTCTGCATCAAAAATATATATTTTCTGACCTAAAAAAAGAATAAAGGAGAAGAGGACCAAATCTAATTATAGAAAAAGTTTTTCATCTCACTATTTTCAGCTTCTGTGAACATCAGAATTTATATTTTCCAGTTCCTTTTCTTCGTCTTTTTTTCTTTAAATGTCAAAGTTCCCTTCATTTTTTGTTTATTTATTTTCCAGCCCCTTTTTCGATTAAAGTTCGGCTCACTCACCCCAACAACTCCTGACCCCGGAAATTGACTCCAAGTTCGAAAAGTCAAAAACTTTTGACACTTCTCTCCAACTTTCCGCTTCCTTTTGAGTTCTGATTCCTAGAAAACGTCGTTGCTCTTATTCTCCAGAATCCACAAATCTTAAATTAACGTCTTCTGGCAGAGAAGAAGAGATCAACGTCTTCTTTTTCTCCTGGAAAATGAGACCGGAAGAAGCCCGTAGGCGAGCAATGAGCATTACTATGAAGAGGACAAAATATTCGGTTTCAAACTCATAAGAATAGTTTTTGCAATTTTTTCGTGAGTTCAAGAGATTGAGTTTCGAACGAAGTTTTGGTATTTATGGGGGAATAAAAGTGGGAGGATGACGTCGAAAAGGTACAATGAAGTTATTTTATTTCATTTTTAAATGATGTGAGCCTTCAGGAGATATAGTGCTCCATCGGAATATCGTCTCCTAATTTCCTTTATTAGATTTCCAGTTGAGCGCAGTTTCTTTTCCCAAAATTTCGAATTACTTATTTTCATCAAAAGCCTAAAATCAAAATTCAAACTTCCCCGATTATCAAATGACGTCTGAATAGACCAAACATCTGCAATTCTTTCCTCCAAACCATTCAATTATATCACAAGTTTCAAAATATCAAAAAGTACCATGCAATCAACTGAATGTTTGAATGAAACAAAGAGTCTATCCAGCACAAAATACACTTTACAAACAACAACGCGTTTCTGGAATCCATTATTAATAATACGTTTTTGCAATCTGGAATGCCGATTCCAATTCCAGAAACAGCCAATCAAGAATTCTTGTTTCGTGTTTTTTTCACCGAGAGAAAAACAAGGAAATCATGAAATCAATGAATATTTTTTTGAAGTCGTTTTTGTTTTGGAAGATAGCAAAAGTGTGATATTTAATTCATTCGATGAGCATGGGTGGGCGCGATTTCCTTTTCAGATAAAAGCAGATTCCATAAGATTTAGTGAGGATGTCTCATTTCTGGAATTCCAGTTTGTCGTTAGTATGTGAGTAATCACTAAACCATTTACTACTTTTGCAAACACGCTCTATCGAAATGTTTTTTTCATCACTAGGGCGCAATTGCATTCTTGAGTATAATGTGAACTTCTTTTACTGTATTCCACCATTTCTTTCCCACTATCTCAGTCCAAAGTCTTAAAAAGACACTCTATTTTTGATTGAGCCCAAAGATCCTTGCTCTTTCATTCAGTGCTTCTCCACCACATTCTTCCGGTCAACCACTCATTTCTCCTTACATAAAAACTCTTCTTATTTTTATTCCACGTCATTATATTTATTATTTGAAAATAAGTTTGTATAGAATGCTATTTATTCGACGAAAAGAGGGTTTTCGTTGCTTCCGCGCGGTACATCAGATACCAAGAATCAGAATAGAAGGAGAAGAAATAAATTGATCTTCTGGAAGAAAAAGATGTTTGAGTTTTCCTTCTTCTTCTTCTTCCTTGCCCTTCACACACGTTTAATTGTTATTTGCAATTCGGAAGGATCTTCTTCGAAATAATTTTCTATTTCTCTCTTCCATATACTTTTGAAATTTGAGTAGCCTTCCTATGTGAAAATGTGGAACTTTTTTCCGAAAAAATATAAACAGAATAATTCTTGAAGTGGATTCTGGAGTTTTTGTGCAAGAAAAATCTGAAGAGCCGCCTTCTGAAGAGATTCTGAAGCTGTTCAGGATGCGTCTTTCTCAAAACAGTTGTTCGGTTTTGGATTCTTAGAAAAAAAAGCCAAGAGAACGCCAGATATTATTATCAATTAGAGCTTCTGGAAGAAGAAACATGAAGATTCTTCTGAGATTTCATTTTTTATCTTTCTATTTCCAAAAACCCATCATCTGAATCCAGGCTGTCATCTTCTTCCAAAAGTATTGAAGTGTGATAATTAGATGGGCAAGAAGATGATTTCTTCGTTGTTTTTTGTTGCGGAAGTCACAAATCCTCTTCTCACTCCTCCTCCTCTTTTTTGTTCCATCTGATGATTCTTGTGCTTCGTTTGTATTTCTTATTTCGTGATATGTGATGGTAATAGGAAATGAGTCAGATAGTGTATTTACTCACTCGTTCCGTTTTTGGTACTACAATTTGTTGAGAGTGCGGATTAAAAGAAGGGCGAGGAGAAGAGAATGAACTAGTTTCTGATTTTAGAAGTGATTAGCTCAACCTTTTTGAGAATCTCGCTAATTATAGATATAAACATTTTAAAGGAATTTAGAAAATTATTTTAAGGAAACGTCAATTTGACATTATACAATTTAAATTTATATTCTAGCTGTTCTGATCTGTGTGTGCTGCCCTGAAATATCCTCTTGTTGGTTTCAAAACGTATGGTTTCTGAAGTTCCATCGGTTTACAAAACCTTCCGGTGAGTTTTAATGGCGCATGGAATTTGTTCGGATGTCTCGTAGTTGAAATGAGAGAAACCGTATTTTATTACGGTTTAAATATTTTTACTACGGTTTTTTATGCTTTCAACTACAAGACCCATCCGAACAAATACCATGCGCCTTTAAAACTCCCTTTGAAGGGTTTGTGAACCGATAATAATATGAATGCTCTGGCCACAAAAAAAACATGCAACCAGGGGGTAAATTCTGCTCTGCTCACCTGTTTTTGGATAACTCGTTTTGTAATATTTGATTATTTTTCTTGAATTATTGCATTTTCTTTCTCATGTATGTAAACATCTTTTCTGAATATTCATCTCTTCCAATCATACTGTATGCCCTTTCCATGCCATTTCACTCCATTCATTTTCAGTCTTCTCCTTTTTCTTCTTCTTCTTCTTGTTCTTCTGCTGGCCCCGCCGCCCACCTCTTCTCCCCTTCTATTCATAACATCATTTTGTTCATCCTCACTTCTCCTTATTCCTTATTTTTCTTCTCAATTTAACTACCCCATCTGATTCAATTCCTCTGAAATTGTGAACACCGGACGTCTGTGTTCAGCAGAATTTAAACATGGAACTTTCTTGCACAACCGTTCATTTCCTTCTCTATTATTAGTTTTTTTCTTGCAAGAAACAAAAAAATTAAAGAATAGTTTCCAGACTTCCCTCCACTAAATGCCAATGGACTTCACGGAAGACAGTTCAGAATACGAACACTGGACACATATTGAGAGACGAATTCCCTTTCAGGTTAGTTTTTTTTTGGGAGAAAAGAGAGAACTATTAAAGGATTCTGGAGAGAATTGGGTAGAGGGATTATAGTTTTTAAAAGAAAAAATAGTCTGAAAGTTGGGAGAATATTGCTGTGGGACAGTCGGATGCAATAACTTCTCAGTAGATCTACAAAAAAAGAATTTCAACTGCGGTTCCACATAAATATCTGATTTTCGATCATTCGAGCCTATCTGCGAATCTATTTGAACAGGCGTCCTCCCAAACTTTTGTAAATTTTCCAACTCTACACAACACACATTTTCCTGAGCATGTCTGCCATGTGGAAAAACCTTGAACTTCCAGCCGAAAGGTTCATTTTCTATTGTCTCGTGACCCCTGAAAACTGTGAAAAATTTATGCTAAGCTGCCTCCCACTTCAAAAATAAGCTCCCAAAGCGGGGGACCTGCCTATTGTTAGTTCATCAAGCACTCCAGAGTGACGTCGTGCACTCGATAGCTAATTTTTCTTCGAGATGAATCAACTCTTTGATTGAAATTAGCTGAAAACTGTTTTCGAATACTAATTCATCATCTTTTCTGAATAACTGTCCAAAGACACCTTATTTCATTTAATTCATTCCCCATAACAAAATGTCGAATCTCAAAATAGACTCTCGAAGAAGCGACGGTTCCTTGAATCCAAAAATGGAACCTTCTTTTCTTATTTTTGAACTGAAAATTCTCGTTTTCTTTCTTCGAAAACAACAATTCAGCAGAAATTATTCGATTCCTTTAAACCATTTATTGACCGCATTATTCTTTATGTTTGTCCAGTTCTTCGATCTATTCAAGTGTAAAATGTATCTTTTTTTTTGGGTCAGTCAGAGAGAAAACTCCCACCTAATATTAATGAATGAGTATATGTAATAAATTATTTTAGAATTATATGATTGTATGGGTTGGATTCGGGAGGGGGACAGCCGATCCATGTCTCTTACTCCTGAAAATTATTCTCAACCTCCGAAACTCTATGTTTAGCTCTTTTCAAAACCTCCCAGTTTTGCTTCCCTCGCTTCCATCTTTTTCCATTTTCTTTTCCAACCAATTAGCCAAATTCTCCATCTCACTGAAATAAAAACTTCCTTGAAAACAATAAGTTTTCCAATCATTGGAAGAAGAGAAAAACGAAAATGATATTCTGGAAGACAAACATGTTTTTGCATATTTCAAAACAACTTACTTCTTTCTCTCAACTTAATTTTTGTATTTCCCTCCTGAAAGATGTTTCGTTTTTGATGTGTTCACCGTGCCTTTTCTGAAACCAAATTAGCCGTTTCCGTTCCCCTCGTTTCCTTCTCTTCCAGTGAGATAAACGACGATGTTTGTCTCTTTTTCTCCTCGTTTTTTCCTGTCGATTTCTGCTCTTCCTTTAATTATTCTATGTGTTCCCCTCCTCTGCCTTTCTTTATTCAAAATTGGTTTTCTCTGATTCATTATTCTGATCCTTGGTAGGATGACTCGACGACTGCGCGACACAGATGCCTGAATTTCGGGTTTTTCGTAGATGAGATACATGTGGATAAATGGAATTAGACTAGAATTTGTAGAAAATGCAAAAGCAGATATTTCGGATCCTCTGAAGAGATCATAAAATGATTAATCAGTTATTTGTAGAAATAAAAATTTTGCACAGCCCTGATTGCAAAATAACATGGTTCTGAGTTCAAAACCTCCAGAAACTGTAGCATTTTTTTGGGTAAACGTTTCTGTTTGATATTCCCTATCCTCTAGATATCAAGACATTTTTCAAAATTGTAGTCTCTCAGACTTTGATACAACTAAAACCACTTTCAGAACATTTCAGAGAACATCTTCTACCATTCCATGAACAAAAAACATCTGTCTCTTTATCAGTTTGTCCTAATTATGCCCATCCTAGAAAAAATGTTCTGACAACTTCTCAGAACCTCTTTGTTTGCCCCAGACCGATCAAGATGTTCAAGAAAAAGGCAGCCGCCAATTTGTTCCTTTTTTTATTCGTTTCTTGTCATGACTCTCTCAACAATTGTTCAAAAGATACTCAGAACTGGGGGGGGGGGTCACTTGGGTCTAGACACTCAAAAAACATAAACATACAAAACAGAAACTGGAGACACCTCTCGTGTTCCGAATATCTGTTTCATAGAATACTAAAATGTATTTACGTGAATCGTCGATTATTACAGAGAGATATCTTAAACAAATTAGGCCCAGCATCTGTGGAGAAGGCAAGTAAGAGCGGTCGGAGACTATTGCCTAATCCGTTATTATCACGCACTCTAATATGAATAATGGCTAGTTTTGTGTAAGATAAGCTATGTAACCGGAAATAACAGTACACATGTATTCAATGACCCATTTATTACGCTCTCTATCACGGAATTCCTTGATAAAGCACCAAAAAAGGTAAAAAGAAGATAAAAATGATGAAGTTGACGGTATGACGAGCAGGTGACTGCGAGGAGTGCGTGCGGGTGTTGTCATTGATGGCGAAGGTAAAAAAGGTGACAATGCACCCAAAAACCTTCGGAAAAGATGGAAAATCCATTCAATGCACTCACAACAAAATACGCGCGCTCCTCCTTGCACCCGTTCGCATATACGAAACTATTCGCAACTGAATGAGTGGGTGTGGGAATCTCTCAGTGAGAGAGTGGAGGATTAGAGAAGTGCAGGGGAGCGCGTTTGCATATTTACTTTGCGAGGGTATTTGAATTATAATTAATTGTTAATCAATATAAAATAAGCCTGATAACAGGAAATAAAGGAGAATAATAACAAGGTGAGTAGAACAGAGAGTAACGAAGGTTCTGAAGGTCCTAGTTTTGTGGGCAAAACCTTAGGGGGCCTTCAGATGACCTTCAAGTTGGCAACTGAGAACATTCTCTGGTAAAGTTGACAACACTCCCGGGGGGGAGGGGGCGACGGATTCTTAGCGTCTGCGCTAGCGTCAGTGATATGCACGTAGTTGATGGGCATGCTCTTGGCTTTGCGAGAGAGGTATTCTCTGACGCGTCCCGTCGGCAACTCGGCAAATTCATCTTCTGCAGCTTCAGCTGGTATGATCCTTTGGGGATCTTGATGGATACTCTCGTCTTCTACTCCATTCCCGAGGAGTTCGAAGTCCTCGTAGTCTGGCTCACCAGGTTCTCCGATACTTTCAAGTTTATCGGTTATTGGGTTCAGTGGTAGATTTGATTCTGGTAAGTTGTACTCAGCTTCAGCAATATTTGGCAAGTCGTTTTTAGGGAATAGCACGGGGGCGTATCTCATGTCGGGATCTTCGAGAATTGCGGGTGTTGGCAGCTCAAATGAGTTGTTGTCCTCTGCTAGATCAGCTTGCTTAACCGCCTGTGTAGATAGATGGTTCAGTGGATTTAGTTCAAGCGGGATCAGCTGACAGACTGCACGTGAGTACAACTTGCCTTTCACCTTGACAATCGCTGAGCGAATTTGTCCATCTCTTTCAGATCTTTCGACTTTAGTGATAATGCCTAGTGGCCATTTATGCCTTTTAACCAACTTGGTAACAACGATGACCACCTGACCCACTTCAGGTTTGATGAGCGAACAACGCTTCTTTTTGTGCATGTTTTCTCTCAGATGGAGCAAGTATCCTGTCGACCATAATTTCCACATTCGTTCCGTAGCTGCTTCCATCTTATCTAGATGTGCTCGAACTGTTGCCTCAGTACTTCTTGGAAGTACATTTGGGTCTTCAGATTCGGCTGGAATTTCAGTTAGGACTCCTGGGTTTATGAAATCGAAGGGTCTCAGTGCGACCATGTCTCCTGGAGATCTGGCGTGTGGGATCAGAGGGCGGTTATTGACCATTGACTGAGCTCTTGACACGACATATTGAAGCGAATAGTAGTCATACATTCGTGCCCCACACTCTTTGGTGATCTGGGTTTTCACGAGTTTCACCACTCTTTCGTAGATACCTCCTTGCCATGGAGCGAGAGGTGTGATGAACTTAAAGTTGATCAGTTCTCTGGCGAGGTACTCGACAAGTGATTGACTATAATCTGCATTCTTAATGTCTTTGTTGATGATCTCACCGCTCAACTTAAACGTGGATGCGTTGTCCGAATAGATACTCTTTGGCACTCCGACTTCTCCGAAGATCATTTTGAGTGTTTGGATGTATCTGAAGGCTGTTCCATCTGGAACGACTTTGAGGACTGCTCCGCGGGTGTTGAGACAAGTGTAGATGAGGACGTACGCTTTTTTGGCTGATCTGCCATCGTCTGCTCGGTACATGATTGGTCCTAGGTAGTCTAGTGCTACATTTGAGAACGGTTTAGATGGAGTAGTACGGCATTTAGGGAGATTTTTAGTGTATGGATAGTCGAAAGGGAAATTGTTCACTTTCTGACACTCGACACATTCTCTGATGATATTTTTTAGGATGCCTCCAAGTTTGGGAATCCAATACTTGGTCCGGATTGCGGATACTGTATACGTCTCTGGTAGATGACCATTTATTTCATGTGTCTCTCGAGCGATTAGCTGAGCAAGCGGATGTCGATTGTGGATGAAGATTGGCTCGCTGGCTTCCTGTGGAAGTACTGGAGATTCAATTCTTCTGTGCACTCGACGTATTCCTTGTGTGTCAATATTGAACTCAATGTCGGTTGGGTATTTGTAGTCAAGAGCTTCACAGTCCTTGTAATGCTCGGTGATAATGAGCAATCGAGCTACCTTCGCTCTGTGGAGCGGGCAGTCCGATTTGGTGAACTCTTTCATCACTTGACTTTCCCATGACTTGTTTTTGAGCGAGATGCTGAATGAGCACAGAATCTGTACGACTATTCTAGTCAATTTGGTTAGAGATTTAGTTGCGTAGAACGGAATGAACGATCCTTTCCGAGTGACTCTGATGTCAGTAGTCATCACTGTATCGGATGGAGTCTGAGCTTCATTGTTGGCCGCGGGTGTTGTCACTTTCTTTTTTCTTTCCATCAGCGGCTTTCTTGCCTTTTTGGTCTCTGGATCAATGATCTCTGAGTAGACCAAATCTCTGAATTCAGCTGGGCAAGTGACTTTCCCTTGGATCATGCATGGCCACTCTCCCGGATCCTGCTTGAGGAAATCCGGGCCTTCGAACCACATCTTGCTGTTCTGGAGTTCAGTGGTGCTCATTCCCCTTGTGGCAAAGTCCGCCGGGTTCTCCTTGGTTGGACAATGATGAATTGTGGTATCAATGCCACATTCCTTCATCTTGTTCCGATTCTCTTGGATAGTTTTTATCCGATTTCCGACCCATGGACGGGTGTTCTTTTCTGAGAGAATCCAATAGAGAGCGCAAGCACTGTCTGTGAACAGCTTGATGGACGCGATGTTTACACGGAGCTCTGCGATAATTGCACAGGCTAGATTGGACGCACATTGAATGCCAAGAAGCTCGAGTTTCGGAATTGTCCAATTCTCGTTCTTTGACGGTCTGATTTTGTTCTTACTGGCGAGTAATGACACAACTGGTGGTCTCCCATCCACGATGTAGTAGGCGTAACAGACTGAAGCATAGATGTCATGCGAGGCATCGCTAAACATAAGCAGGTGGATTTCAGAATGTCCCGATTCTGTCGTAAGCTGTCTAGGTAAGCTGATCGCTCTGTCTATGTAGTTGTTACATAGAGCTCCCCATTCATGGAGTAGCTCTTTTGGAATGGGATCCTTCCAATTCGTGTCATCATTCCAGATACGTTGCATCAACCTTTTAAAAGGTACTAGAATCGGTGAAACTAGACCTAACGGGTCGAACGTCTCCGCCATTTTGGACGCAACATCTCTTTTAGTTGGATGATCAATATTCAGCTGGGCTATTTTTACAGAGAGTGTATCCTCAATCGAATTCCACGTATATCCGAGCAGCTTGATAGTGGACTGTTGAGCTCTATCTGCTGGTGATAGTGACTGCATGGTCTCCGGATGATTTACAATATATTCTCTCAAGTTCATTCCCATTTTTTGGAAAATTTCTTTCGAGTCTTTGATTATTGCGGAGATTTCCGATGCGTCATTCACGCAGAAGAGACAGTTGTCAACGTAAATGTTGTCCTTGATCTCTTTGTTGAGATCATGCGGATTGTTGTCCAGATTATAGGTGATATATGCTGCTAGTTGGAAGGGGCTGCTAGCAACTCCGAATGGAATACGTGTGAATCGATATACTTGGATATTGTCGGCTGTTGCGGGTGCTGTTACGTCTTTCAGCCAAAGAAACATTGTCACATTACGGAATTCAGGTTGAAGTCTGACTTGATGAAAAGCCTTTTCGATATCAGCTACCACGATGATTGGTGGAAACCTCACTCTGACTAGAATTCCGAATATAGGAGTGATCATGTTAGTCCCGGCGTATAAGCATTCATTCAATGAGAGTTCGCCGGCAGCGTGGCTGGAGGCGTCCAAGACAATGCGTAGCTTGGTTGTCATTGAATCTTCTTTTACTACGCAACGATGTGGGATGTTGTACTTTGGACCTTTGACTTTCAGCATCTCCGGTGTAACCTTCTCAATATAGCCAGCGATTTCTTGATCAATGATAATCTTCGCGTACTTTTCGAGAAGATCTTTGCCTCTCTTCAAAGTCACAAGAAGACTTACTAATCTTTTGAACGCTACTGCATAATTGTCAGCTAGCCGTACTTGGTTGCCATTGTAGGGAAGTGCTACTTCCAGTTGTCCGTCTTTGTTGAATTTGACGGTTTTGTTGAATTCAACAAGTAGATCGAGAGTGGTCTTCTTGAGATCATCGGATACAGTTATGTTCTCGATTCCCAGATTCTCAACTCTGTACATTTGGGCAACAAGATACGTTAGCTTTGTCATGGCGTCTTCAGGTTCACAGCTGTTCAGAATTGTGTTGGCCATGTTGATTGTTGATTGATACTCGTCAGATTGTAGCGGATGGTGTCCTGGTGACCATAGGTCTAGCCTCGGCACAGGGTGGATCAAAATTCCGAGCTGAGTTTGCTCCAGTGCTCTTCCGGATGGAAGAATGTGTTTGCGGTATTGTCGTTGAGCTGAGATCCAGGATAACAGGTCGTTTCCCAGAATCATGTCAATTTTTCGACCGTTGTGTTTTGCACTGGTTCTGACTCTTTGAGTATCAATTCTATGGCTTCTAATATACTGTGAATCTTCTAACGAACATTTTGGAGCAGCGAACTTTGTATTAGGAAGTGTTGGGGTACCTACAATCATAATAGAAAGTGGTTTATCGGTACCATTTAAGGATAAATTTAAAGCAAAAATCTTCGTTCTGGCGAAAGTGGTGGAACTGAATCCTTGAACTGTAAGTTGTGTTTCTTTCAAGATTGGTAGTGACAGTGCTTTGGCTTTAGCCTCGTGTATGAGAGACAACGATGCGCCCGAATCCGACAGAGCCAGCAGATGTTGTCCATCCGAGGTCTCCAGACATAGAAACGTTAAGCGGTTGTTGTCACAATCGGCAATCGCCGTAGTCACTTGATGAGGTGGTGATCTTGCCAGAAATCTGGTAAACAACAACATAGCCAGTTCGTTAGGATCTTTGTCCTCCGAACAATCTTCGGAAACGAGATTTTTGAAATAGGTGATATTGGTAAGGTCAGCAACAAAGTACCTTGGTGGTACTGCAGAGAAAGAAACATTATTATTAGAAACAAGATTAGTAGAACAAACAGGTGAAATCTCAGAACAATAGTTATTGTAATATGCTGTTGGCAAGTCAGCGTGTGACACGGGATTCGGTACTTTTGACCCCGTGTCTGCCGGAATGCCTTTATTGAGACTTGTTGGTGTTACGGGCACGAAAAAATGTTTCGACCTTCTTGGCACCTTTTGGATAGTTCTTTGGGTTTCTGTAATGTTCTTTCCTGGGACAACCACCCATGTTGTGGAGTCCATCGCAGTAACCGCAGCGGTACGCCGCGACGCATTTGGTGATCTCATGTTTACGAGCACAGATTGGGCAAAGCCCTTTCTGTTTGATCTTGTTGCGGAATTCTGTACTTGGCAGTGGGCATCTGATGATATGATGTTTTCCACCGCAGACAGCGCATTTCGAGTCTTCCTCGTTGGTGTATGGAAACGTCCGATGAATCAATTTCAGATTAACGCCTTTAGCTCCTGGGGCATAATAGCCTTCCAGTTTGGCGTTGGTGGCAGGATCTGTGTATTCATGCGGATGTTGTGATGCAACGTAAACTGGATCCCTATTATTTGCGCTTGCGGTCTTGTAGCTTTGTTGACCTGCGGATGCTGTCCGACTCTGATTGGAATTCGTATAGTGTATAGCAGCGTATGACTCTGGTAGTTCATTCATTGGAGGCTGATTCATCTGGCTAGTGAATGTATGTTCGATAGTTATGACTTCGATTTCACTGCTGATGTGATCGAGGATTTGATCGTGAGTGATGTTGTCCTCTCCGATCTCCACCGTATATCTGGCTAGACTTTTCCTGAAGTCTGCTGGAAGTTTTGCTCCAATGGCTCCGCTGACCATGTGGTCGGTTGCTGGAACACCTTTGTCTTTTAGCTGTTGAAGAATTCCGGCTATTTTCACGACGTCCAAACGCATTGCATCTGGGTCTGTTTGATGGAAGGGCATTTTCTGCAGCTTCGAAATGAGGCTGTGTCGATTGTTGATCTTTCCATAGACCTTCTTCAATGAGCAGAATGTTGTCATGATGGCGATGTGCGAGTCTTTGGCAAGCGAGATGCAATTCTTTGCTGGACCAGTAATATGATTCAGGAGAATGGCATACTTCGCCTCCGCGTTGAAGTGACTGTTCGATAGAACGAACTTTGAATATACATGTTCGAAAAAGTCCAAATCCGTTGTACCATCAAATTTCGGCAAGTATTTCAGCATAAAGTCTGCTGGTACCCCGGTGTTTTGCGGGCCAGCAGCTGAGGGCTCAGTGGTTTTGGGTTTCGGAACTTCCTTTTTGCGATTTCTTGTAGTTTGGGGACGTGGCGCCTGCGCTTCTTGTGGGCGATCTGTTTCATCGCCGGAGTCTGCGGAAGCTAGTCCTTGTTCATATCTGCTCGCATAGTCAGACTCGGAACCCTCTGAGTTCTGTTGCTGTTGTCTCTTGCTTCTCTTTGAGATGATAGATTCGGCTCTTTCTTGGAAACGGGCATCCATTCGCTGCTCCAGTTCATGAATCATGCTGGTATTATGATGCACTATCTGCTTTTGATGCTCAGCAACTGAATGTATCGCTTGCATGATATCATGCATGTTTGGAGTATTGTTTGCGATTGGTGTCTCGTTATGTTGTGGCACAACTAGAGGGCTTCTGAAGGGTACTGGTGCGCTCAAGGTTGGCGTTTCAATGTGTTTTTCAACATTAGTGATGACTGAGGCTCGTGTGCCCGCAGACGTCGAAACCATTTGCATCGTGGCTTGGGCTCTTGTTGCCATAGTGGCTGGAGCCGTGGCTACATTATTATTCGGAGTCGACGCTGCTATTGGCGATGGTTGAGCAGTGATACGTTGGGGTCTATCTGCGTGGAGAGCAAGCGCCTGGTTCGGCATTGGTGAATGTTCAACATGTGGTTGAGCCAATGTCATAATGTCTCGCGGCTGTTGTGCAAGCTCATTCTGCAGAGAGTAGACACGATCAATGTTTTCAGTCTCTTGAGCAGTTCTCCTTCTGATGTCCTCATCGTGGGCGCGACGATGTTTGTCTGCATTGATCCTTAGGATACGGTTCTCTTCTTGGAGTCTCAAGTTCATGAACTTGTGACCGTTGGCCAGCTGATCGAATGCTTCGTAGTCGTAGTCCATTTGAGAGATGTTTCGTGCTGCGGATGATGTGATTGGTCCGGAGCTAGATTGAGACTCAGTGCGGATAGCTGATGGTTGTTCTACAGTTGTAGACTGCATGTTGTTCTGGCGGACGTTGACGTTGTCCGAAATTCCGCTACCGAGCTCGTTATCTTCTACCAATCTGTCATCTTCCTGAGCACCCGTTCCATATGGATCGAATTCAGTTGGGTGACGACCACAAGATGCCAGGACATACTCCAGATTGTTGACGCCGTTGTTGAGGTCAAGTAAGACTTCGTTGGCACCACTGTCATGGAGAGCGTCCGTGACTTCCTTGAGGAATGCGTCTCTGTCCGGGGATGCACGCATCTCCGGTTTGTTGAATTGTCTCTCAATAAAGTCACTGAGTTCCGTGATCTTTTGGATCGCAGTCTTCATTTTGAGGACTAGCTTATCCGTAGATTCGAGTGTTTCGGCGTCAATATTTTCGAGGGTCTTGTTCTGTGGATCATCGAAAAACGTCAGCTTCGCTTTCGAGGCTTCAATGAGCTCCTTGGCTTTGCCGATGGATTTTTTGATCACAGTTTTGGTGGGACCTACGATCGACTGCGTGAGCGTCGGTCGAGATCGTGAGCGAGACTTGGCTCCTGTACGTGGCACCTCACGCTCCGGGGGGAGCGAAAGAGCTTTGCGGCTTCTTGGTACCGGGGATTGAGAGCGGCTAGTGAGGCTAGACATCCTTTTGGGCGATCGATTGTCGATGACAATGAAGAATCCAGTTAACTGAAAAAAAGATGTTGTATACCTAGAAGTTGCAAATGCAACCATCATCGGTGGATACTGGAGCCTTGGGGATGATGACTAGCTAAGATCTTGTGAGAAATAGCTGCTCTTTTGAACACATTTGGGCTACATGATGTTGTGTATGTGTAGACTGTATGTATGAATGTTACAGAGTATGTCCAGACAGCGGTAAAAGCTGCTGGATGTTTGTATATTGCACAGCAGCGCAATATACTGAATGACTGGGTTGGGATTGACACTCTACAGTAACCGAGAGCTGCGCAACTCTTGGTGGAAAGTCACCGCGCACCCGTCCGATTCCAGTAAACCGTCGGAATCATCTGGGCAACATAGCTTCATAGGACCCGCCCATTCCGGCTCCGACAGACTGTCGGAGCGTCGAGCATTGTAACCGTAGGTTCGCAAATACTAGGGTGCCTACTTATAGTGGTTTCCTCAGCCTCCTTTCAGAGACTGATACTGACGACGAGCAGCTCTTACAATCACCGGATTCAGCGCGACCACAGGTCCGCAATATATGCTCCTCATGCAGTGGCTGTTCAGAGTAAAACCTTAATGTCGGTGTCCGATACATAAATGCGTCTTCCGCCTAATTTCAGGTAATATTTTAAATACCCGGTCCGGTTAGGAATATTGATTCTATTAGACCTAGTTGCAGCAGTCAGCGCTAAAGCGCGAAGTTATGTCTATATTAGATCTTTTGTGAGTCGAATATTATCGATTGTTTAGCTTTTGTCTTGTTTATTTAAGAACAGGAACACAGATTTAATCTCAATTCAAATTTATTTGATTGGATTTAAGAAGACAAGTAAGACGAGTAAAACATATGGCACAGGATCGGTTTGCGGGTTGTTGTATGAAAGAATGGAAAGATTAGCGGATGTTGTTGACTTCGAGCTATAGCTCTTGAGGAATCTCCTCGAAGTTGGTCGACTGACATCCGCAATCCTCCGTATCCTCCTCCAGTTGAGTCATGAGCTGTTCCCAAGTATACTGGAGCCAAACTCTCCAACGTCGTGCTGGAAATTTGGAGAACAGCTCTATCGTGGGCATGACCAAACGATGTCCAAATGCTCCAGCTGCGGCCAATTCGTCCGGGCAGTCGTAGAGAGTAACTTCGACTGTGTTGACCGGATTCTGCCGGACTTCGACCATCACCTGCATGGCAGCTCTGACTAATGGGTAGTAGTGAATCATCGCGAAGTTGTCACTTTCGATGTCTGGTTGGATCTTCTGAGTCAGAAAGCTGAGCATCCACTGGGTGTGTACGGCGAGTGTTGGCATTGACCTGGGTACTGCGGAGTTGAGGGCTTGCTCGAGGTCCTGGGATCTTAAGACGCCGAACCACATATCTTCAGCGAAGAGTTGTGCGGCCAGTTGTTCTTCCGCCATTTCCTCTTGCTCGTTCCCGTCCCTGAACCGTGGGATCTCGTCGCGGAACCAGCGGTTGTTGTCCTGGTTTTTCGAAGCGATCGAAATCTCGTACAGGTCCGAACTGATCGTCACCGAGCATTGATTGGAATGCATTTTGTACCGTCTCCTGCTGCCATAAATCGATCGTTGGGACCAAGACGAAGTCAGCTCCGATTGTTGCTTTGGCACACACATTGACGGCGTTGTTCTTCTCCAGCATCACGATCAGAATACGTTCGTGAGACAGCGCATGTCCCAGCTTGACTAACCAACGATAGTATTTGCGGATGTTGGCCAAATCGTACTGATTCCACACGTCCATACGTTGGTCCTCTTGAGCTGTGAGGATGTAAGTCAACGCTTGAGAACGGCAGATGTACGCCGGTTTCCCGTCTGGAGGTGGGATTCGCATCAGCTTGTTGAAGGCTCGATGCTGGAACGCATGTCTCGCTGGTTGGTCCAAGATTCTGAGTGGTTCGTGGCACCAGGGAAGAACTTTCGAGCTCATCTCTCTATCAAGGTTGGCTTCGCGAATGTCTCTTTGCTGAAAAATGAATTGTTTTGCATTTTTTACAGCTGGGGGTAGATAGTTTACCTCAGAACCATTGCTAGCCTGTGAACCTTGAGAGGGGCTTGATGTGTGTGTTGTAGCGGCGGATGTTGGTCTTTCAGCAGTCTGAAACAAGAATGTCTTCCAGTTGTGTCTTGATTTATTTCGAGACAAACCGTGTCGGAAGTGATTCCATTCTGTTGTTGAGACTGTGACTGTGACGATTGCTGGCTTGCTTGTGGTTCAGGAGTTTCCTGAATATGTACGATTTGATTAGTTACTCTATCTTAATCTTGTTTACCTCGCGGGTGTTGGCTTCCGATGAGAGTTGACTATGATTGTCGAGAGTTTCAACAACTTGCATAGCGGATTGTGCTCGAATCTCCATCTCAAGTTTTCTTTCCATATGTAAAGCCCAGTCGCTGATAGATTCGGATGGTCTTACACACAGATTTGGTTGATTGGATGTCGATTCTGATGCACTCGGAGTCTGCAAAAAGCATATTTATCCTCCGTATTGTCTCAAAAGTAGCTTACCGTTGAGTTCTGATGAACCGCGGATGTTGGCCTTGCACTTGTGCTCGGCTGTGAATCCGAGTGATCGTATGTCGGCAATTGAGGAGTGCCATACTGTGGTCTTTCCACAAATCTCGGCGGTTGTCTCAATCCTGGAGGGTCTGCTCTCAAGATTGGAGTTTCCACGAGATTCCGATCAACTGGTCTTTGGACGGCTGGACGTTCAAGTGGACGTTGAACAGGTGGCGAATATTGTCTCTGGACCTGATGCGGATGGTGTCGTGGATAGACTAGACGTCTATTGGCAGTTGGCGGTGGTGGCATTTGCATCTGTAAATACAAATGTCTTTTGGAATTCCTCGATGAGTTTTTATCATTAGAATAGATTAAAACTCTTACCGATTGTATGCGATCTGGATACATTCTGGCCTCTGTGACCATTTGTCCGATTCTCTCCAAGTATGCGATGGATTCTTCGTCGAAGAGTGGAATCGGAGCCTGCGCCTGATTGAAGAATTCCGGTGGAACCATGGATCGATAGTCGGCTCTCCGGTTTTCCCTGGCGCGGATGTAGGCACGGATTTCCGGAAAGGGAAACTCGTTGTTCCAATCTTCGAAGAAGTGAAGTCCTCGATGTACCTGTTGTCGATTGGCTGGCATTCGACGCAAGAGTAGGTGATATGGGTTGTCCACATGTGAACGATACAATAGCATATGTTGTCCGGATTGCAGCATCTGACGCATTCTAGTATAGTGTTGGCGGCGGATGTTGTTGACGAAAGCTCGGAGCTCGTTCACATTTTCGGGATGTCCAAATCGATGATGACAGAGGTCAGTTGCGGTTGTGTGTCCAGGTCTTCTGCACAGTTGGCACAGCAATGGGGTACAGTTGATGTGGGTTGCCGACCTCGAATTGCACCAGTTGCAGTATGACACGAGATTGATGCTCATGAACTCGATGCGGGTGGTGTCTCTGAGGTCCGCGAACGGACATTCGGTCGCCGCGTGGTCCCACATCGGGAATCCCAACAATTGGCTGGCACATATGGGGCAGCGTCTCGAAACTCCGTTGACCATTGGTTCATGCACTGATCTTGCGTAACGTAAGAAGAATTGTTGTGCTCTCGGTGCCTGCTGGATTACGGGGAGTCGAATCACCGATTGTTCCCAGTGCACTGCGGGTGTTGGTCTCTCTTGTCTCCAAACGAATAGACGTAACGATTCGCCGTCGAAGATTGAGTTGGGCAACAGGTTGATTGTCCAAGTCTCCTCGAATCTCGCGAAAAGACGAATATCTGTCAACGTGAAAGGTGTTCTTCTATCGAAGAACTGCTCAAATGACATTTGTCTGATGACGACGTCTTCCTCTCTTGGTTGTGGATGTCTTGGCGGATGTTGTACGTATGGTCCGCGGATGTTGGGCGGACGCTCGTGACCTTCCGGCGGGACGTGTTCCAGCGGGAGAAGATTCGGACGTTGATTGGCCATCTGAATTATGGAATTGTTTTCTCTTTCAGGGCTTTTGGTTTCATCACGACAAGTTTGGAGAGGAGACTTACAACAAGGCGCAGATTTTTGAAGACTGCTATCAGAATTGTTCTGGTTATGTACAATCTTTAGTATTCGATCTCTTATATAATGCGCGAATCTAGAGCAATAGGTTAACGTGTCAGTGCAACGTGTCGCTATGTCTGTAGTTCACGTAAAATATTTAACTTTTTGCTGCTTACAGTTCAGACTAATGTCCTCAATATCAATCGATATAGATTTGATGCAAGAATATCATAAAAACAGCCTCCCTGACGGAGTCTTGTCTGCATTATATCTCTTTTATAGTACGATCTTTCTTGTAATCTTTTGTTCAAATTCCTGGGTGCCAGCCCAGTCTTTTGATGTGTGAAATCTCGCTACCAACATTATTACTCATGCAATCCTTTGCGTACCGGGTTATAACTCCGATACAGACAACATTCTTTCTGCTACAATCTGTAACTGCCACTTATAGACCTTAATCAGTCGACAAAGTCACGTGCATTGGCTTTATGAGTATTCTGTTGGGTCCTCAGGAGTTGGCGACTCCTTTGGATACTACAATGTCCTGGATACTACGCAGCTTTAACTATCGTCAGTGCCATAGTTTATGGATTCTAGTAACATCTCCATACTTCAATTATAGCCGAAACTATAACCTAACTTTCGGAATAACAATCCCAAATGGGTGAGGTTTCCCTGAACCTAGCCGAAACTTATGGTCACGTGGGGGATACCTCGATTGAAGTGTGTGAGTTCAATGCAAGTCGCATCTTACTCGAGATGTTGTGACTTCTAGCTCTGGAAAGATGTTTCACTTCCTTTACTGTCTGTCGTTGTTGTTTTGGCTCTGGATACAAAGCAGTAGCTTTGAAGAACCGAGGTGGATGTTGCCTATACTCGTTTGTGTAGGTCTTCTTATGTAGACGTTTGTCCGAGGACTAACGTTTGAAGTGTTGATGATGTGTCATCTGTAGTGTTGTGCAAAATACGTCTTGCATTGTTGAAAATTTTATGTGGGTTTGTCATCCCCATGTATCTGATACTCTTTGAGTAATCAGTGAATGTGTACCTATGCGGTGTTGTTGTAGCTAAATGTGTTGCTTTAAAGTTTGTGTTCAAAAGAGCACCTTGTTGCTAGTCATCATCTCATTCTCTCCAAAATCTCCGTGATGTCGCCTATAAATAGATATTCGACAGAGTATGTGTACTCAAGAGTTACAGAAGAGGAGATAAGAAATATGATTGATAACTTTTAATGCTTTATTCAATGAGCAAATGCTCCAAAGCTTTTTATGCAACAATTGTCCATAAATGGAACAAAAACAAGGGTGTCTCCAGTGAGATAACAAGGTTAACAACAACAAAAATAATAGAAAAAAGCAACAATTTGATTGAGGATCAGCGGATGTTGTAGTTCGACAGCAGATGTTGGCGACTTCTGTGACCGGCTCAATGTCCACGTCTCGAAGTGCCGCGTGCTAGCGGATGTTGCTGAAAATATCAACGATTGCTTACTATCAGGCTGTGTTATAGGTTATACCTTGATGACCGGAGTTTTTGGCTTGTTTGGTGGCTCGTGACTCGCTCCCGAACCGTTGTTCTGCGCTTTGAAGACGCAGAAGACCGGGTGATGATACGAGGCCTCTTCGTAGTCGACGTAGCGGAAGCATTTGCGGCACTTAACGCCGACTCTCGTGCATTCCTCATGCAATCCTTTGTCGTTGGCTCGGAAAGGCTCCAGACATTGGATGCAGACGTTCAACTTGTGTGCCTGTTGAATCCTGTCGATCGATTTTGGATACGAACGACAGTTTTCGGTGTTGTGGGCGTCGGAGTCACAGAGAATGCAACCTCGCTGAAATATATCAGTTATGGTTCTCTTTCCAATGAATCAAATGATAACTCACGTTGACTTTTGCAGATGTTGTCCCTGGTTTTTCACTTTTAGTGTTCTCCAGTTTGTAAGGGTTGCGAGTGACTGACGTGACGACGGGTGTTGTCGCTGTCAAGAGACCTTCGATGCGTCCGGTGGCCGCTGCTAGCGAGCCCACTAGTTTGCGAGTCTCATCAGTGCGTCCGACGACATCAGCCATGCCTTTGAGCCAGTCCTCTTGGTGATGCGTGTTGATGAGTGATGCGACAAGGTCTTGGAGACCGCGGATGATGTCACATGCATTCTGTAGAGTGTCAACGGTCTTGTTGTTTGACTTCACAAGTTCTTTCATGTTCTTATCAATGCAGGACATCATTGTGGCTATCTGATCGGTTGATCTGATCCACGTTGGAGCCACGTCATCTGCTGATTTGAACGTTTCCAACTTGTTCTTGACAAACTTGATCGCTTCACGCAGTTCCTTGTACTCTGGAAAAACGGGACGTTAAAGGTTATAGGCTTATAGAAGCGTATTGTTACCCTTTGACGCTACGAAGGCGGATGTTGGCTCCATTGGTTTGGAGGCGATCAAGCGAACTTCAAGATCTTCTTTTCGAGTTTCAGCGGATGTTGGCTCCGAGATTCTTCCCTTCTTGGGAATGACCTGCGGCTCCGAAGCATGAATCCCAGAAGTCTTGGCTCCCCTCTTCTTCGCCGAAGACGATGGCCCGTTGTCCTGGTCCTCCTCTTGGCGTCTCGGGCTTGCCGAACGACGAGAAGTACGTTTGGATGTCGCGGGTGTTGTCTTCAACTCCTCGTTGATCGCTCTCACGACTCTTGAAGTGTCGTCGTCGCTTTGAATTTCCTCAATGTCACTCATTCTGCAATAAATATTACATGGAGACACTATGAGAGTATAGCGAAAGATAACAATAGTCGTATAATACGAGAAGTGATCTGAAATATCAGTAAGAAAGTGAATTTTATTCAACTTTTTATTCTTTTTTCCTGATAAAAACAGAGAAGGTAAAACAATGGTTTCAACAAAACAAAGGTTAACAATGCCTCAAAGGCGTTCTTCGGCTATCAGCCATTTTCACACGACTTCAGTGTCTGCGGGTGTTGGCGCCATTATCCAATGGGTTCCATCCGAGTTTGAGAGACTTCAGCTCGCTAAGCGAGTGAGAGGTCATCTGGTGATGTACTTCGAGAATTGCCTCTTGGAGGACTCTTCTGGCTTCGCATTGAATGTTGGCGTCGTGTGCTGCATAGTGGTGCATCATCGTTTTGATGCATGGACACTTTCTGCGACCGAAGGTGTGTGGCCTGAAGGTGTGGACGGGCGGATGTTGTACCAACTCCGTCACTACAAGTGCGGAAGTTGTCTCCTTGGCCCAGTCCTCCTCCTTCTTGTCGGCGATACGCTTCTTCTCCTTGAATTGCGGGTGTTGGTCATCCAAGTACAGCAGCTGCTTAGCATACGCTCCATGAACGGAGTAGTATGCAATTTGGGTGGAGCTCTTCGTGTGGATGCGGATGTTGAAGCGAGTTCCAAGGAACTCGCGGGCCTCCGACCATTTTGAGAGTCCATTGATGATTGTCTTCGCGTCCCTTGGCATCGGCTTCAACGAAACTCTTTGCAGAATTTCAGTGAGCTTTTGCTCGTTGTCACCGCAGCTTCGGACGAGTTGGCGAATGCCTTCCGAGATCCCCGAACAGCATACGGCTCTTTGGACTAACCCTGCAAGGAAGAAATTCGTTATATTTTCGACGTTTTGCTATAATTGTACCTCCGATTCTGTCCATGATTGGAGCAGATGCGGTTGGTGGCGTTGGACGCGGGTTGTTGGCCTGAGGTGGAGTTGTGCGGCTGTTGTAAACAGATGTGTCCGCAGAGAGTCCTGGTGGGAACGGATGCGGGATTAGAGAGCTTGTCCCGTCAGCGTTGATGACTCGGCACTGGTTGAAGTGTCCTCCTCCCAAGTTGACCCATCCTTTGGCCATAGAGGCTTTGACTCGCTCGTTGAATGCTGTAACTATATAGTTATACAACAATTCTTCTCTCAATTACTCTATACCCTTGTGGAGATCGGCTTCTAGCAGATGTTGATGACGTGGAGCACCCGATGCTCTAGGCGGCATGCGGATGTTGTTGTCGGTGTCCGAATCACCAGACTCCTTGTCGACGTCGTTGTCTGAAGCGCCAGAATCCTTGTTGACGTCGTTGTCCGATTGATTGCTGCGGCTGTCGACATCGTGCTGTAATAAAAACAGTACAATTGTGGGTTATTATAGGTAAAGAGAGTTGAGTTTGAGTTCATTTGCCTTAAATTAGCAATTTTTTAGCTGCAAATCAGTGTCTTTCAGTATATTTCTATTAAATTTCAATGAAATAGTGACCGAAATTCTGAGCTATGAGCAATAATCGATTTCTATGGGTGGGAATTCGAAATATTTTCGAAAGTAGCGCTGGAACCGCTACGCGGCCGCGTCGCCTCCACCGGAATTCAAAAATTGCATCATTAAGTGAGGTTTTTTGCTGAAATTCTCTCGGAAGTCCTTAAAATCTAATAGAAACTGGGCGGAAATGGTGTTAGCTTTGATGCTTTTACCGAATTTCAGCAGTTTGACTACTAGTTCGTCGGCGTTCACTGAATTTTAGCTTAAAACTGCTCAAAATCACTGATTTTTAGCGTTTTTTGTCGAAATTTCACGAAATTTTAGCGAATGCGACTAAAATTTTGCCGAAAGCCTGGCCTTTGGCCTTTTTATCCACAAAAGAGTGAATTTTATCTGGATTTGACACAAAATTTTAAGCTTTTAGCTACTTTTCGATGATTTTCAGTCGAAAATTATCGATTTTTTTGCGTTTTTGGTCGAAAATTCTCAGATATTTTCAGATTTTTTGGGTATTTTTTCTATTCATGACAAGAAGATACCAACCTCACTCTTATCAGAGCTTGAGTCCGCGGACGTTGGCGTTGGAATTGCGGCGGAAGTTGTCACAGACTTTTCCTCCACATTTTCGTCGGCCTGTTGGGCGGATGGTGGTGATTTGTCGTCGAGTGCCATCGATAAGTCTGAAATAAACCCTTTAATTAATTATTATCACGGAAAATACGGATAAAATCAACGGAAATTGCGGAGAAACGGCAAGAGAGACGATAAAAAATTTTAGGAGAGAAAATATTTTTCGTTCGCGCTCGTTAGGTCCGCAGTCGTACGCAATGTCGGTGAACATTAGACAGCACGACTTTTTGGCGGGAAATTCAAACTTGTGTCGATTTACGGCATTGTTGCTCATGTTAAAAGCAAAATTGCTCATAATGACGCAAATTTGTGCGAAATTCATAGAATTTCGACTTGGGTGAATAGAAAAAAATCGAACAGAGTTTCGCCATGATGTGACACAGAGTTTTTCGGCATTCTACATGAGAACGACAATCGAAAAGGGGTCTCTAGTGCGGATCTGAGGCTAGTTCCGTCGTTTTTCAGAAGATGTCAGCTTCGACGGCGATTTTCGAGCGGATGTTGGCCAACGTAGACTTCGTAGAATAATGCAGACTTCGTAGAGTGACCGTGACATCGTAGAATAACGCAGACATCGTAGAAAATTCGACGTAGACCTCGTAGAATAACGCAGACTTCGTAGACTGAATTGTTCTTCTTTCTTCAACGATTTTCGAGCGGATTGTTGGCCAACCACGACTTCTACGATTCATTTGGCCTTCTTTCTTCTGCCTACACACTGTGGTGTAGGACTTTTCAGCTCGATTCGCGTCGTTGTCTGCCAAAATCCTCTTTTGACCAGGAATGGACTCGCGGACAATGCCGGGAGCCGTCGACTGGTGACGTTGACTGCCAAAAATTCTCCTTTGACCAGGAATGGACTAGCGGACAATGCCCTGAGCCGTCGACTGGTAACAAAGGAAAAATCTGAAAAGGAGAGAACGGAAAGACGACGAAAGCGCGGAAAATCAAAGAAAAACGAAACAAAGAGGGTAAAGGGTAACATGTTGCTATTTTTTAGCTACAATTGCTCACTTTTACACGTTTTTAGCCAAATATTCAGAAAATCAGAATTGTGCGAGCCGACTCGGTTCATATACAGCGGGAAAGAAGTCCTCGATAAATTAACGATTTGTGTAGAGACATAAGAGCCGTCTTCGAGTGGGAAATAATGTCGAAATCGATGAATTTACGATTTATGTAGAGACATCAGAGCCACTATACAACGGAAATGCCGAAATCGATAAATTAACGATTCGCCGCTGGCCATCAATTAAGAAATTGAACGGTCGTTATGCACCATGTGGAGAAGGCAAGTAAGAGCGGTCGGAGACTATTGCCTAATCCGTTATTATCACGCACTCTAATATGAATAATGGCTAGTTTTGTGTAAGATAAGCTATGTAACCGGAAATAACAGTACACATGTATTCAATGACCCATTTATTACGCTCTCTATCACGGAATTCCTTGATAAAGCACCAAAAAAGGTAAAAAGAAGATAAAAATGATGAAGTTGACGGTATGACGAGCAGGTGACTGCGAGGAGTGCGTGCGGGTGTTGTCATTGATGGCGAAGGTAAAAAAGGTGACAATGCACCCAAAAACCTTCGGAAAAGATGGAAAATCCATTCAATGCACTCACAACAAAATACGCGCGCTCCTCCTTGCACCCGTTCGCATATACGAAACTATTCGCAACTGAATGAGTGGGTGTGGGAATCTCTCAGTGAGAGAGTGGAGGATTAGAGAAGTGCAGGGGAGCGCGTTTGCATATTTACTTTGCGAGGGTATTTGAATTATAATTAATTGTTAATCAATATAAAATAAGCCTGATAACAGGAAATAAAGGAGAATAATAACAAGGTGAGTAGAACAGAGAGTAACGAAGGTTCTGAAGGTCCTAGTTTTGTGGGCAAAACCTTAGGGGGCCTTCAGATGACCTTCAAGTTGGCAACTGAGAACATTCTCTGGTAAAGTTGACAACAGCATCTATCTTACTGTTTTCAGATTTCTCGGGGATCCTAGTTCTTTGAAACCTCAGATACTCATCCCAATTTTTGACCTACACTCGTTTTCAGCCCACGTCGAAAACATGTGCTCAACTCAATTATGAAGCCAATTTATATGATTTCTTCTTCTTGTTTCTCCCCTAACCTTTACTCTATTTCCTTCTTGTTTCTTACATTTAAACTTTAGAACGATGTCGTGGAGAGCAAAGCTTCTTTTTTTCTTGAAGTCATTCACGAAACATTTTTTGAATGGAGTGGAAAGGAGGCATTTTAATTGGAAACTCGGTTTGACATGCACTCGAAAAAAGTTTCTTTTGAGAGTTGCAAGTTGAAGAGAAATGACCGGAAAACAAGAAAACACACGATTAGGTTTTAGGAAAAAAATGGAGAGAAAGGACCTCTTTGTGTTGGTCGCCGAGTTGGCTGGTCGGTTGCACTGAAATATAATTTAGACGGAAATCTGGAAGTTTTTTTGGAGGAAACCCGTGTGTTTTGTTTGTGTGGGTTTGCGACTTAAAGGGCAAGTTTCTGTAAGCTACAGTATAGATTCTGAGATTACTCAAAACTTGACTCTAATGCGATTTGGTGTTAGCTGGAACCGAGCGTAGAACCTTTGCCCGACCGAAAGCTGAAAAAATAAAAGTTTTTGATCAGTAATGTTTGTAGACGAAACCATGACTAATTGAAAATTGTTCTGA
Source organism: Caenorhabditis remanei (assembly GCF_010183535.1). Taxonomy (NCBI): domain Eukaryota; kingdom Metazoa; phylum Nematoda; class Chromadorea; order Rhabditida; family Rhabditidae; genus Caenorhabditis; species Caenorhabditis remanei. The sequence continues at coordinate 6,079,669 of NC_071330.1, read as the reverse complement.
AATATAATTGTTGAAGATTTAAGATCTACAACTTTTCCATCAATTTTCTATAATTCTGAAATCTGAATCTTAACTTTCATTTCCTTGATGTCTAGAACTCATTCAGAAAATCAGAACATGTGAACGTCTTTTTGAATAAAACATGGTGTTGATCCCATCGAATTTCTAATGCATTATCCAAATGAGACCTCCCATTTTCCTCCATCCCACACATATTTTAATAACTTTCATCCGTGTTCTCTCTTCAAAAACAAGATTTTCTAAGTTTTACTTCTTCTAAAATTTCATCCTTCCAGATCTTCTTATATATATTTATTCTTATTATGTTCCACAAAATATATCATTCCTATTCCACGTCACAATTCATTCTCATCACTCTTGTGCGTCCTTACTCTTCTGTGCTCTTTTTTCTCTTTCCTCATGACTCCTGGCTCCGCCCACTTTTCTGTCGCCGGTCCCCTTCATCTCATTTCTTCGCCTTCTTTTGTCCATCTCTTCCGTCTCATCTTCTTGCCTTTTTCAGATCAGAATTGAAATATAAATATATATTTCTAAGATTCCATCTTTCCCACGAGACTCTTTTCTTTTTCTATTCACCTAATTTCTCTCTTTCGAGTGTCCATCTGAATATTTCTGGGGTCTTCTTCTCTCACGTCTACTTCTACTTTCATCTGGATCTTCCCCCACTTGACTTTTTTAATAGTCGAAGAAGTGGAAATATGACTATTGTAAGTTAAAATATTATATTTCTTTTTGTCTGGATTAGTAAAAAAAAGCTAGAAAAAGAAAAAAAAGAATAACAAGAGCTCCTAAGTAGGTTTATCGGCGTGGTTTTGTGTTATGATCCGATTATTCCTGCTGTAAAGCTTGTCTGAAAAATAAAATAGTAAAATAAGGAAAAGGAGAACAAAAACGGCGAAAATTGAAGGAAAACAAGCGATTTCAGAGTTGCAACCGGGCTATTTTGTCTAGAAGAAAAACAATGAATTATTTAGAAAAAAGAGAAGAAAAGCATTATTTTGATGATTCCATTCAAAAGAAATCTATAATTACATGCAAATGAAGAAAATGCGATCTGCTCATTCTTTTTTATGGTCCCCGGGGTTTTTCAGTGTTTTGATTTTCATAGAAATCATAGATCAAAACAGGTGCTGTATATTTGTAGTTCACAACTTTTCTATACGAGCTGTTCCTAGCCTTCCACTCACGACAAGAAAAAACTTTTTTTCAAAAAAAATCATTGATAAATACTTTCAATTTTGAAGAACTCAATTCTAAGCTCACTTCGGTTTCATCCCGGAAACGGAGTACATTTAGAAAAACTTAAGGGAAAGTACAATCCGCCTCGTCATGCACTTACCATCAGATATGTTGATTTGAATGGGATGGGTGGAAAATAGTTTGTCTAGTTGTGCCTCTCTGATTCGGGTCCGTACAGAAAAGTTGTTGACGGAAAAATGAAGCTATAGACCTATTCTACATATTATAATAGATTTGAGATCATAGGAAAATCGTTGAATCCAAAGCGCATGATAACACTTCACCGAGTACTTTTTAATCAGCACTGTCTGTATTGACGGAGATCATCGATAAGCATGTAGTACATCTTCATGGGAGTAAGCTACTCGCGTCATACGTTGTTAATACATTAATTCAGAACTTTAAAGTTCAAAGCACCCCCTAGGAATAGGCTACAATACACATGTAATGTCCTCTTCTTATTCTCTTTTCAAAATCTGTTCATTCAGAGAAACAACCGTAGCTTCTTCTAATTTTAAACGGGAAATAGTCTAGACTCACCTCGGAAAACAAAGAAGTCCTTTCGGATAGTACATGGCAATTATTGAATCTGTCTTCTATACAATTTCAAAAAAATAGATGTGTTGTTTTTCTGAAAAAAACTCTTTCATCAAAAGTTCTCTTGTCCCAAAAAGAAGGGAAAACAGGAAATTGCAATTTCATTTTTATTAAATATTTCTCTAGAAAAACTAAAGTGGAAAATAAAAGATCCTACGTCATATTTCATCTCTCTTTTCCAGGGCTATCGAACCTACGTGGCATCCACCTACATCGGCTTCAATGTCGTCGGATTCGCTATCAATGCATGGGTACTGTATGTGGTTGCTCCACTTCTGTTTGCTCCGGCAATTAAAGTACCAAAGAGTATACTTTTCTACATTTTCGCCCTTTGTGTCGGAGATTTAATGACCATGATAGGTATTAAAAGTTGAAAAATGGGAACTAAGAAAATGATAAATTTGCAGCCATGTTACTCCTAGTGATCGAGTTATTGTTCGGAACATGGCAGTTCTCTTCGATGGTATGCACCAGTTATCTCATTTTTGATTCTATGAATAAGTGAGTTTCTTGGATGGTTGCCATACTGCTAATCGAGACATTTTTCCAGATTCATGGCTCCAATGATAGTTTTCTTAATCAGTAGAACCTGCTATTCAACGGTGTGTTTGGATAAGACAAAAGGAGAGAAAGCGGCGACTTTAAAGGTAAGTTTGGGTCTTTTCTATTATACAAAACTATCTCTTTTCTATTATACAAAACTATTTTCCAGTACGCCGTGATCCAATTCTGCATTGCGCTAGCGTTTGTCATGATTCTCCTCTGGCCAGTCTTCGCTTATTCTCAAGTTTTCACTTTCTACATGAGCCCAAATTCAACTGCTCAAGAAGTGACTGTCATGAGGAAGTGCGGATTCTTCCCACCTCCAGGTAAGCCTTCAGAATCTCGACGTCACAATCCTTGATTCCTCTTTTAGAGATCGAATTCTGGTTCAACTTGATCGCTTGCATCACTTCCTATGCAGTACCTTTATTTGGAATTATTTACTGGTGAGTTGACTTCAATGTTTCCAAAAAAGTCATAAATAGCTGTGTGTGTTTCCTGTCTTTTTCTCCAAATATTTTTTCGTTTGCAGGTACGTATCGGTGCCATTCTTCCTGAAACGTCGGGCTCTGACGACATTGGTTGCCTCCAGGTACTTCCTTTTAGACTCTTTTTGTGATGAGAGTTGGAGGAAAATTGAGAGATTTCAGTCGGATGAGAATTCTTTATTGACACACTGGTGGTGACCCCTACGGCATTTCTTAGAAAGAACTTTGGGAAGGGAGAGAAAAAGATTCCAATGAGGAATAAATTATTAGAGAGAGAGAAGGAAGTGATCAAATTAATTTGATCTTTTGCGATGGACAAATAGAAAAATGAGTTGTTGTTTTTAACATAATAGTTCTCGACATGCAGATATGAATATTTTATTTGCAGCTCAATGGACGCTGCTCTCCGAAAAGTGATCACCACAGTTCTCCTTCTTACTGTAATTTATGTTTTGTGTTGGACACCTTATTGGGTTAGTATGTTCGCTAATCGCATTTGGACGATGGAGAAAAAAAGCAGTGAGTTTTTGGAAATTGAATCTCAAAAACCAAAAATTATATTTTTTCAGTCATCATAATTTCCTACTTTATTCACCTCCTTCCATACATCAGTTGTGTCGCTTATCCCTTGATTTTCACTCTTCTCAATAGAGGAATCCGATCGGCTCATGCAAAGATTGTAGCTGATCAGAGACGTCGTTTCAGAAGTTTGACAGATGAAGCTAGCTCTCAGATAAGAACTGCTATCAGGTAATGCATAATAATATGAAATATTTATAATATAAGTTAAATTTCCAGAACAATCCCGGGAACCAAAATGAAAAAGAACGAGTTTTTGACTCGAACCGAAGAGATTTCATCTGACAAAGCAGCGTCGGAAGCAATTTCAGAATTCCGTGACACCCTTCCATCTCAAACTTCTTTCCCTGATGAGACTCTTTTATGAGAATGACGTTATTGAGAATTTTTCTTGAATTTTACGTGTCAATTTGATTTTTTACCGGTTAATTCTACTTTTTCTTGCTTACAAATAATACTGTTGTTATTGCTTTCCTTTGTTTTTGTTATTGAATTTATTGCAGTGTGTACAAAAACTATAGTGAAGATATAGTATCGGAGAAGTCATCAAAACAAGTAAAGAGTCTAGAAACTTCTTGATTGAAGAAAAGAATATAGTAGTAGTTATTCTAGAATTGAAACGAAATTACTCGACAACAACGGAATCTCAAAAAGAAGAAAGTAGTCTGCCTATACTCATGTAATTTTCAGGTTGGGAGCTATCCGGGAGTTGCCATGAGTTTCTCAAGTTAGCCGTCAAAACGGAAGTCAGATGAGAGTTATGGCAGTTAGCCGAGATAAATGGAAGTTAGCCGATTGGGAACCTATATGGGACGAAATATGGAAAAACGGTTTCAAAACATCTCGGTTTTTCGATTTCACAGCTTTGAGAATTTTGAATTTCCAACTGAATTAAGTTTTCGGAGGTTTATCAGAACATACTTTGAAGTTTATTTCCGTAGTAGCAATTTAATGTAAAAACTAGTTCTCAAAGGTACTAATGAAACGGCATCGACTGCTTTCAATTGGTTCATCTCATAAAAACGTCAAATATAAATTCATGCAATCTGTTTTCTTAAAAAAAGCTGCCATTCTTCTAAAAACAACAATCGAAAGGTCAACAAGAAAAGAGACATTTTTGATCATCAATCTTCGCGAATATCTAATAATAACGACATTCATCCCTCTTATTCCTTATCTCTATTCTTCTCACCCCAATTCCAAATCGTGATATGTGTGTCGATAAAGAGAAGAAGAGAAATCCAAATCGGGTGCGGCTCTCTCCTAGAGATTTGCTCTCAGCGGCGGCGAGCCATCGGGAGGACGGGCGGCCCGTGAGGTATCTGTCATTACGGGAACATCATTTGTTTTCATTTTGTCTGGAGACTAGATCATCATTCCTCTCTCCTGCCATTCTTCTCTTCTTATTTTTGTTTTCTTCAGATATTCCATTAGGTCGATTCCGATCGGTATCATTCCAGAGAATGGTGCTTCATTCTCTTGGGTTACTGTATCTTTTCCTTTTCCGCGTGGCATTGGCAGAAGACTGCGTAGACCGTCCGTGTGTTGAATGTAGACATTACATAAAACAAGATGATCCATGTCTGCATCATGGAACAAAACCAATGATTTTCTGTGATCCACAGACAAAGTTAGTTCTTATTCTTTATATTTTTCTTCATATTCGTGTTCAGTTTAATGCAAGAATCATCCAATAATTTCTTGGAATGTGTCCAAAATCGTTGGGTCCTTCGTGAGTGTGTCACTGGGACCATTTATGAGTCTGGACGTGGTTGCGTGGATCCAACTCTTCAACCCTTTATGCAAGGATTCTCTGTGTCTGGAAGTGGACGAGTCGGAGATGTCTGTCAGTATAATACCGACTGTTTGAGTGTGAGTTTCTCGAAATTTGAGAGTTTTTTCTAAAATTTATTTTCAGGGTATGTATTGTGCAACCGGATTATGCACTTGCCTCAGTACCTACATTCTCAGAGAGAGTTATTGTTATGAAAGTGAGTTTTTTATTTCATTTTTGAGTTCGTTTGGTATTTAACGGTATTCACGGTCCAACCAATATTTTTTTTTTACAGAAGTGAACCCAAACCAACCCGGTTGCACTTATGATGTTCAATGTGAAGCAGTCTGGCCTGGCTCAAAATGTAGAATGGACAGCTCCATCGGTACCTGTCGTTGTCCTGAAGAAACTCATGTGGCCCGTGAAACTCGTGATGGTTGGGTGTGTATCTCTCTTCGAGATCACTCATCTGGAGGCACTGCTCCTCTCTATTTCGTCTGCCCTCTTCCCGAAGGAGCTGGTTTCAAAATCTCTCTGAATGACCCAAGCCCTGCAATGGGTGCTTTCCCAGTTGGTTGTACCGTCGGATCCTCTGCAACAATAGAACCAGTCCAAGGTCTTCATGGAGGCGGAGCTTGTAATTGGCCATCGGATGGAGAATATATCGGAGACGTTTATGATTGTATTCACACCAGCCCACACGTGAGTATTTTCTTCTTCTTCTTCTTTTTCTTCTTCTTCTTCATCATCTTCAAACTATTTGTGCACATAAAAGGGAATTGATATGGCGGTAGCAGGAGAGTGGTTTATTTGCGAGACGTCGGCACCCTAAACGTGCAAATACTGGGTATAAGTGGTGGTTAGCTCCTTTGGAAGTGATAAGTGCCATAGATTATCGAAAACAATACGAAACAATTGAACTGAGTTCAGGGAGCGAATCTAAGGAATAAATGTTTTTTTTTCAGATCAATTTGGCTGAAAAGTTCCCTCAATCCAACTATGCTCCCACTGCTGATGGTGTCTGCTGTCCAAGTCGTGCTCTCGCGTGTATCCAACCACAACTAACTGGTCCGAACCCTTCAGAACCTCGTTGGTGGTACAATTCTGTCACCGGAACCTGTCAACAATTTATGTGGGATGCAGGAGCAACTGAAGCTAAATACCACTCACCAAATAACTTTAAGACCATTCAGCACTGCGAATCGTACTGTAGAGACAGTGAGTTTCCGAGTACTCTTGACTCATCTGATTTCCATTTTTTCAGCTTGCCAACGTGGCTCTCCCCAATATTCTACGGAATCCGCTGTTCACTCTGAACGTCCAATAACTTCATGTGCTGCATCAATTTCCTGTGCCAATGATTTCCAATGTACTGCTATCGGAAGTCAACATCTCTGTTGCCCAACTCCTGGATCTGTCTGCTCTGCTAAAGGAGGTCGTCCATTTGATATTCAACCAAGAAACTCAATTTATCATTCTGGATTTATGGTCTACACTGGAAAGGAGTCTATCCGATTCTATTATGATCCTGGAACCGGAAGATGTCAAGATTTCGTGTATAAGGGTGCAGGTGGAAACTACAATAACTTCTTGTCAAAACATGAGTGTGAAATGTATTGTGCTAGATGTAAGTTATTACATCACCAGAGTGGAAATTTCATATGTATCCTTTCAGTACAATGCGAGAGAGGATCTCCATTGAGAATTGGCGAAGAAGCTCAAAGGTGTCAAAATAATGCTCAATGTCCATCATCTCATGAATGTAAAGCTGATCAAGGAGTATGTTGTCCGAGGAAACGTATGCACTAGTTTTGTTTTCAAGGTTCCAAATGAGCAATTTTTCAGAAACAATCTGTGCTCAACCTCTCCGAATTGGAGATTGCACAGAAAATGTAAAACGATATTGGTACAATGCAAGAACCAGACAATGTCAGATGTTTGAGTACACTGGATGCCAAGGAAACGACAACAACTTCGATTCTATCTTGGATTGCCAAAACTTCTGTAAAAATGCTATTCGTGAGCTTATTATTTCATCTGACCAATCTGATTTCTTACCTTTCAGCTGAACCAAAATGTATCCAAGGTCAAGCCTACAAAGACATGTTCGGAAACTTTGTGACATGTTCCAATGGAATGGGATGCCCTGCCAACTATGAATGCTACTTTGATGGAAGTCAATGGGGATGTTGTCCAACCAAAGCATTCACATGCTCCCTTAATACTGACCCAGGCATTCAATGTGGTGCTGGAAGTACATTCAAATACTACTACAACCCACAGACTCAGAATTGTGAATCATTCCAATACAATGGATGTGATGGAAACTCCAATAACTTCGCCAACCGAGATGCTTGCGAGTCTTACTGTAGTGTAGGTGGATGTCCAAACGGAGGAACTCCTCTAAGAGATCACTCCGGAATGGTTATGGTATGTGGCGCACAACAAACCTCCTGTCCAGATTCCCACGAATGTGTTCCTGTTCTCGTCGGCAATTCAATGATCAATCGATGTTGTCCAACTCGTGCCTACCAGTGTGGTCTCCCACCTCAACAAGGAACTCAATGTGGAGCGAATTTTGTTCAAAGATATTATTTCAATATTGTCACCAGTCAATGTACATCTTTCCAATTCGGAGGATGTGATGGAAATGCCAATAACTTCTTGAATATTCAACAGTGCAGAAACTTCTGTATGAGTAACTCGTGTCCAGCTGGAAATGTGGCTTACGTGGATCCAAACTCTCAGATGCCAATCAATTGTAATGAGGCATTGAGTAATAGTTGTCCTTCTGGATATTCGTGTACCTTCAACCCACTCATCAATAATCATGTATGTTGTGGAGCCACGGATTCCGGAGTCTGTCCAGATGCAGAGAAGGCGTTCATTGATACAATTGACATGTCACCAAGGGAATGTTTGATTAATATTGAGCAGTCTTGTCCAGCCAATTATTTGTGTCGTTTCAATATGCAGAAAAACAAATATTACTGTTGTTCAAGTATCACTGGAAGTAAGTTGACTTCTATTCAAATTCTAGTTCATAAAACTTATTTTCAGAAACCTGCCCACTCGGAAAGTTCCTATACAAAGACCAGAGAACAACTCAACCAATCCGTTGCACAATCGGACGAAATGATCAATGTCCAGATGGATACACGTGTCAAAGCTACCTCGCCAACGCCTTCCAAGGATTCTGCTGTACTGCCAACTCTGTGTGTCCTGATAATGCTGAATATCTTATCGACGATCAATCCCAACAACCAAGAGCTTGTACTCAAGGAACATTCGTCTCTTGTCCAAGTGGTTACGCATGTAGATCTCTAACTTCCTCTTCTGACGGATTCTGCTGTAAATCTGGAAGTGGAACTCTCCCACCATCAGTGACCGATGGTTGTCCACCAAATCAATACGTCTATCTTGTACACGGAGAAATTGCACAATGTGACCCATTCAACCCTCCAAATGCTCCATGTCCATCTGAATTTACTTGTCAATGGTCTCTATCCAACCAACGTTACCAATGTTGTGGCTCTAACCCTGCTCCAATCCCAGTAAGACCTTCAGATGGATGTCCAAATGCTCAAATTGCCTTCCGTGACTCTGATACAGTAAGAGTGTGTAGTGCAGGTGCCGCCAACTGCCCAGCTGGATATTTCTGCCAATTCTCAAGCTCCAACAATCAATTCCAATGTTGTGGAGTAAGCGGTGGCTGTCCAGATGAGTCAGTCGCCTTCGTAGGAATGTTGGGAGAGCCAGAGAAATGTGTAGTCGGACAATCCAACTGTCCACGTGGATTCGCTTGCCAGAAGTCTGTAGCAGGACATCACGTATGCTGTACCGTCCGAAAGGTGGCATGTGAGCAAAATGAAGTTATCATCGAAGGTGAATGTCATGCACAAGTTGGCCCGGGATCGGAGTGTCTCGCCAACGAACAATGTACTGGAGGCTCGATATGTGAAGATGCTAAATGCGAGTGCAGACCACCATTGAAAGCATTTGGAGGATTCTGTCAAGAGGAAATTCGTGAGTTTTCTAGTTTTTTTTTAACTGACTGCGATAAAAGACGAATTCAGAATGTTCATCCAATCAAGTACTTCATAATGGACTTTGTCACAATAAAGCAAAACTCGGAGAATCATGTCTAACAGTTCGTCAATGTCAAGAGAACTCCGGTTGTATCGAAGGATCATGTGAATGTAAAAAAGGATTTGTCGAGAAGGCTGGAAAGTGTATGACACCAGTTGAGAAGAAGGCTGTGGTTTCATCAAAATGTGAGTTCTCCCCAAATAACTATCTTAATAATGTTAATTGCACATTTACAGTGGCGAGCGGAGTGACATGTTCAAAACCAGGATGGACTCCTCTGATCGATGAGGAACACGAGAGACCGAAACATTGTTCTCCAATCGGGAAAGGGTGTCCGAATGGTTATGAATGTCAGATCAATAATAGAAGAACTCAATATCTTTGTTGTGCACCGGATTCGTCTACAGTATCCATGCCATCACTTCCTCCACCATCCACGACTACAACAGAAAGGATTATGACGACGAAAAAAGCCAACTCGAAAGGTGAATTCAAATTACAATTATCACTATAACTTTTTATAATTAGTTTGCCCAACTGGACGTACCCCATATCTTCTAAACGGAGCACCCCAGAAATGCACAATCTCTCGTTGTCCTGCTGGGTATGAGTGCACCTACCGTAACAATGGATATCATTGCTGCTCTATGGCCAATAAAGCAGGTCTTACTGTAGCTGGAACCACTTCAGGATCTATTGTTTCTAAATGTAATTTTTCATTTTCACATGTTCTTGCCACCCTTCCAATTTTTCAGCAACTCCATCCCCTGACCAAGAGAAATGTCCTCGTGGCAACCCTCTAATCTATCCATCCACAAGTTCTCCTGTCCTCTGCCAACCTGGTAAACGTGGATGTCCAGTTGGTTTCGGATGTGTACAAAGTTCCACGTCAAACAATCATATTTGTTGTCCATCAAGACATTCTGATCGTCCTGGATTCAGCAGTGAGACGTTTGGATTGGGAACTTATTACAGTAGAGGTCCACCAGCAGCCATCAATCCATGTGAGGGATATTTGGTACTGGTGACAAGAGTGGTCAATGGAAGAATTGAGAAACGATGTGGTGAGTTTGAAGGGACTACAGAAGATCAAAGTTCCAGGGGATGCTGTGGAAACATTTTCATCTAATCAAGTTATTTTCCAGAACGAAGCTGTCCATTCCCACAAATTCCAATTGGAGGTGTCTGCTACGAGCTGAAGAACAAGACAACATAACCTGACACTTATCTCTCATGTATCTTTTTTGTAACTATCCATATCCCCCCACAAAACTTTTTTCATTTCGTAATGTCCACTCGTCGTGACCACTGCTCTATGTTGATTACCTGACCCATATTTACAGTATTTTCCGCACCTTGTTTGCCCCCATTTTGACACGTTGAAGGAAGAGAACGAATCGGCCCTTTATCATTCTATCTCGATTCCCTTGTCTCCCCCCACCACGAACTCATTTTGACATATCCGACGAGCACACGCGTACGCTCACTGAACTCGATCACACCGAATCAGTCAGTGTTCAGACGGAGAAGTGTCCCCCCTAAATTCGTTATTCCCCTCTATGTTTCCATCCCCCAATTATTAGTTCTCTCATCAACACCATCCTCTAAATAATTATTCCGTTATGGTCTTTCAAGACCTTCTTCTCCTTTTTCTTCTCTTATTATTGCTCACCCCGTGTGCAGGTTTGTTTTGTTTCATCTTTTAAGTATTCCTTTCCAATTTGTTCTCACACGCCACGTGGCAGTTAGTCATATGGTAGTTCGTAGGTACTGTGTTACCAAAACAATTAATAAATTGTATTATTTTACTCTTAACTTTACGTTTTATTTGAAATGCAACATGCAATAGAGAACTTAATCAAATCCTTGGGAAAAAGTCAGAACTTTTAGTCGGAGAAACATATAATCTCATCTGATTGTGAATGTCTCCTAATCCAAGATCAATTTGTTTTATGTCTGATGTGGTCAACCAAAACTTTCTTTAAAGTTGTTGGCGAATTTTTGTTATGATTTCTATTCAAGAAATTATCTTCTGAAAACAAAGTCTTCCAGTGTTGAAACCATCATAGATTTCTAATAACAGTTCAAACAGTGGAAAATCAGAATATCCCAGATCTGTTTCTTTTTAGCTCAAATCGATGGACTCCGTGACAAAAGACAAACTGGAAGTGGTCGAGTCGGTGATGCGTGTGCTTTCAACACTGATTGTTTAGCTGTAAGTTTTCCTTTCTAACATCTTTGAATCCTATTCTTCTAGGGAATGTTCTGTAATGGAGGTCTCTGCTCCTGTCTTACAACATACATTGCTGCAGAAGGTTACTGTTACCAGAAGATAGATCCAGGACAGCCTGGATGTGTCTACAATGAACAGTGTGCCTCTGTATGGCCAGACGCTTTCTGTGATACTTCTGCAGGTGTCGGAACTTGTCGATGTGGAGAGAATAAAGTGGAAAGAGCAACAAGAGATGGACATGTTTGTTTGGATGTTCTCGACGCTAATCATAACACTCTGGCCATTACTTGTCCATTACCAGAAGGTGCAGGATACACTTCTGCGTTGTCGGACCCAAAACATCCAAGACAAAATGAAGGACCTGGACCAGTTTTGTGTAATACAGATAGTACAAGTACCAGTCAGTCAGAAGAGAATGTAAGTGTTTCTATGTTTGTATATAATTCCAAAATATTCTTTATCCCAGACTGGAGATGGTAACTCTGCCTGCATGTTCCCATCCAACGGACAATTCATTGCTGACCAGTATGACTGCGTTGAATTTGTCTCTTCTCTTGACCTAACATCATCTGGATACAGTGAGAAAGCTAACGGAATCTGTTGCCCCAATCGTGCATTCACTTGTGTTCAACCCACAGCAACTGGTCCAAATCCAACTGAACCTCGTTGGTGGTACAACTCAATCACTGGAATGTGTCAACAGTTCCTGTGGGATCCAACAGCTTCTGGTTCAGGAGAACACTCGCCAAATAATTTCAGAACTGTGGAACACTGTGAAAGTTTCTGCAGAGATAGTGAGTTGATTATAAAGTTTGGGAGCTCATTAAACAGTAATTCTTCAGCATGCTCCCGCGGTGCACCAGAATACGCTCATCGGTCTTCATTCCTCGAACAAACTCCAATATCTGGTTGTGCTCAAACCAGTTCCTGCTCTCATAACTTTGAATGTAAATCCGTTGGAAGTACTCAATGGTGTTGTCCATCTGTTGCTTCTGTGTGTGGTCCCATTGGAGGTCGTCCATTGGATCCATCTGTGAATACACGTGGTGCAGTGTATCATGCAGGAGTTGAGAAGCAAGGAACTGCTACTTCCACTCGTTTCTACTATGATCCACAGTCCGGTAAATGTAGTCCATTCACTTATTTGGGAGCTGGTGGAAACTATAACAATTTCCTTTCGAGAATTGATTGTGAGCTGTATTGTGCAAGATGTGAGTTGATTTCCAGAGCGAAAATTATAGTATTTTAATTTAATTTCAGTACAATGTGATCGAGGAAACCCATTGAGAATTGGAGATGTAACCCAGTCGTGTGCTTCCAACAATGACTGTCCATCATCTCATGAATGTAAAATGGATCAAGCTGTTTGTTGTCCCAGAATGCGTGAGTGTTCATAAAGTTGAAAGCAAATTCCGAAGTTATTTCCAGAAACCATCTGTACTCAACCTCTCCGAGTTGGAAACTGTGACCGTTCAGTTAGAAGATACTGGTATTCTGCTGCTACCAGGGAGTGCCAATCATTTGAATATACTGGATGTCAGGGGAATGATAACAACTTTGAGACCCTGGTCGATTGTCAGACATTCTGCAGAAATGCGGCTCGTGAGTTTATTTTTGAGATACACTGATATCTCACTGAGATTTTTAAAATTCAGCTGAACCTCGCTGTCCCCAAGGTCAAGCCTATAAAGATAACCAAGGGAAATTCGTGACCTGCACTACAAACCGTCAATCTTCTTCATGCCCAGCAAACTTCGAATGCTATTTCGATGGAAATATGCATGGATGTTGTCCAACAAAAGCATTTACTTGTTCACTTTCTCCAAGTCCTGGAAAAACTTGTGGTCCAGGAGTCTCTTTCAAATATCACTACAATCCACAATCCCAGGAATGCGAGTCATTTGAGTACCTCGGTTGTGATGGAAATTCCAACACTTTCGCCAGTCGTGCAGAGTGTGAAAACTACTGTGGAGTTGGAGGATGTGCTAATGGAGGAAGTCCATTGAGAGACAGTAATGGCGCACTTCAATCGTGTTCTGAAAGAGATGGAGGATGTCCATCGTCTCATGAATGCTATGGAGTCAGTTTGGGTCCGGATATGATGTCTTATAGATGTTGTCCAACTAAGAGTGAGTGTTAGTCTTCCAAACAAAACTTATGTGTTTCTGTTCCAGCTTACATCTGTGGACTTCCACCACAACAAGGATCATCGCTCTGTTCAGGAGGTCTTACAGTAGTCACTCGATACTATTTCAACATTGTCACCCGGAAATGTTCTCCATTTGTATACAATGGATGCGATGGAAATCCAAATAACTTTGCTTCTCTGAACCAATGCAACAACTTCTGTATGGCATCTGCTTGTAATGCTGGAGACGTCGTCTATCTCAATCCAAACACAGCTCTTCCTATCTCTTGTAATGATGAACTTCAGAATAACTGTCCAAAGAGTTTCCAATGTATATATGACAGCTTGACTGATCAAAGTGTTTGTTGTGGAGCTACTGATATGGGAGTGTGTCCTGATAATGAGAAGGCGTACATCAACTCAATGGATGGAACTGTTCGGGAGTGTCTGATTAATGAGCATAACTCATGTCCAAAAGACTATTTGTGTAGATTCAACGCTGTCAAAAACCGTTATTTCTGCTGTGGTTCCATGACGAAAGCTAGTAAGTTCTCAACAGATTATAACCCCCAGTAAACTCATTTGTTTCCAGATTACTGTCCTGTCGGTCGTGCTCCATACAAAGATCAAAATAGCCTTCAACCCACAAGATGTACAATGCACGCTGCCACGTCATCCTGTCCAGATGGATTTGAGTGTCTTAGTGACCTTAAAGATGCTCTTCAGGGTTACTGTTGTTCTGTCTCTGAAATCTGTCCTCACCGAGAGGAATATTTCATTGATGAAACTTCCGGAATGCCAAGATCCTGCACAATTGGACACTTCGTGACGTGTCCTGCTGGATTTGTTTGTATGGCTCAGTTCGATGGATCTATGGGTTATTGTTGCAAGTAAGTTTTATCGCGATTCAGGGAACTTAACAATCCTCGTTCAGAGGTACACCGCAACTAACTGCAACTGATGGATGTCCACCTGGAGAGATTGTATACATGGAGAGAAATGAAGTGGTTGCTTGCGACCCATTCAATCCTCACAATCAAGGATGTCCCGGAACTTTCTCATGCCAGTGGTCGATTAGGACTCAACGATATCAATGCTGTGGAAGTGATCCATTGCCGACACCAATGGAAAGTGAGTCAATAGCTTATGAATAACTTCTCATCAATACTGTACTCTTCCAGACGATGGCTGCCCAACTCGACAGATTGCCTACACTGATCCTGACACCAAAAAACCGAAAATCTGTACATCCGCTAGTCTTTCATGCCCAGCTGGTTATTTCTGTCAATTCTCTAATCAAAATAAACAGTTCCAATGTTGTGGAATGCCAAGTGACTGCCCCATCCAAATGGTTGCATTCATCGGAATAACTGGAGAAGCTCAAGCATGCTCAATGAATGGAGGAAGTGCATGTCCAGATGGTTTCTCGTGTGTTCGTGGAAAGAGTGGATCTGAGTTGTGTTGTGCTGGAGGGGAAAGTGAGTGTACTTTTGGAAGAGCAAGTCGAAATTGTTTGATTTCAGCCTGCGAAGCATCCCAAGTTCCAGTCAACGGAGTCTGTATGAATAGAGTTTTAATCGGAGAGCAATGCGAAGAAACACCTCAATGTGTTGGTGGTTCTCATTGTATCGCAATGAAATGTAGTTGTCCAACAGGAACTATTGAACAGAAGCAACAGTGTATGGATGTGTCTTTGGAGAAGGAATTGAGTGAGTTTGGATTTAGATTTGAAAAAAGGCAAACTTCTTGTTTCCAGAATGTTCTGAAAAACAAGTGAAGATAGAAGAAGAGTGTTTCCCATTGGTATCTCTTGGTAGAAGTTGTGTTCACTCTGCTCAGTGTCAAGGAATGGGTCAATGTCTCGATGGAGTCTGTGATTGCGACGAGACAAGTGTCCGAAAGGGTCATCGATGCGAGAAAAAACTAGCTAACAGAGTCACAACCCCTCTGAATATCAACAAGTTTGCCACTGGATCTCCTCATTCCATGAAACAAATTCAACCTCCAATGTCGTCGACGTCTTCTGTAGCTGCCACAACAACTTCTGCCAGCTGGCAACCACAACCAGGACACGCTGAAATTATGAATGAGGGTATATGCCCAGCACCACGACAGCCGTATTTGGCGAACGGAATAGCAAGACAATGTATCAGTGGTCAGCCATGTCCAGTGGGATTCTCGTGTACTTGGAGTCCACAAGCGAAGAACTATTTCTGTTGTGCAGCGAATAGGATGGTTATGAGAACTCATGGTGAATATCTGATTATGACTAACAACCCCTTTCACAATTCGAACTCTTATTTTTGCAGTGCTGAAGGACGTGTGTGACGGAGGAGAAGCCTTGCTGTTCCCTGCTACGAAGGCGCCAGTGATATGTACACGATACACGACATGTCCCCCGGGATACTTCTGTAGAAGGTCACCGAAAACTAAGCAGACACATTGTTGCAAAAAGAGACAACCATTGAATATGCAGAGTTATATTATACAGGTAAGAGGTGGAGCTGGTCAAGTATTTGGGAGCACAAATATTATAACTCCGTCCCATCGGAGCTACAATACATTGAACCATAAATCTGACAAACCCGTTGCAGATCAAAGAGATCTCATCTAAAAACCCGCAACCTCTCCGAATGGCTCACTCAATAGCATCAGCTGCAGTTCAAATGGCTTCTCAATACATGCATCCGGGAAGAAGGCGTCAGAAACCACAACCAATCCAGAAAAACAAACCAGTGAAGAACGTGAAACCACTAAAAAGCACACTTCCCTGCCCTCCAAATCAAGTACTTCTGGAAATGGAAGTCAACCGAAAAATCATAAAGCGTTGTCGTAAGTACTTTTTCTTTTATCAAAGAGGCTCCAGATTCATTTAGCGTGTAATTGCAGAATCCACGTGTCCTGTCTCAATGCGATCGGTCAACGGAGTGTGCAAAATCGAGCGGAGACCACCAGTCACCCAATAATCCCTTCCTCTTCGTTTTCATTCATTTTTTTCTTCCCGTGCCAAACGTCTTTCATGAGTAACCGAAATGATCATCAAGCTTTTTTTCTAATTTGAAAAGCCATTAAGTTGCTCTTTTTTTCCTTATTTTCTCATTATCTTCTCATTGTTGTTGCGCCACTTTTGAATAAGTTTTTGGTGGTGGAGAAAAGTAATTTTATTTGTTTTTGAAGTAATAATTGAAAGAAAAATAAAAATAAATAGATTTTATCAAACAATTGACAATTAAACTTCTGGAAGTGCAACTTTTGGTTGGCATGGGACAGGGGAAACACCACGGTCTACGATCTCGTTGTAGGATGGAGGCTCGTCGCGATAGGTGCTGAACAATGAATTATTGGAATTCAAGAGTTGACAACTGGAAAACAGAAATATAACAGCTAAACGCAGTTCAGATATTTATTTCCTAGAGTTTGCGTTTTTTCGTTCGTGTAAGAAAAAAAGTTCTTAAGTAAGCATTTTCTGTCGGTATGTCCACAGATTCAGAGCTTGATTTTCCAGTTGAAATGTAGGTATAACTCGCAAAGTCCTGCTCTTTCTCTTCACCGGAATTCCGTTTCTACACCAACTGGACGTAACTAACTGTTTAAATAAAGTTTTTACAAAAAAGTAACCAAAGACAAAGATGGAGTTTTTGATTTGTTATATACATCCTGCATAACACCAAATGATCAAAAGATATCTTTTGACTCTGTCACACCTTCTCAAACTTGGTTCTTTCAAAATGAAAACTGCGAACGAAAGATGTTTTTGGTCAGCTTACCTCATTCCATTATCACTGATGAAGAAGGGACTGGTGGGTACTGTAAGTGAATTTCGGTAGACCATTGGTGGGATGACCATTGTGACGTCGCCAATTGGAGATGACTGAAAAATGAGAGATTTTACGTATCTTCTTTTCTCTTAACATCCCCTCTCTCCCAAGCTCTAGTGTTTCATTAACTTGATTGACCTCAGTTTATGGAAAACACATTAAACCCAAAGTCAAAACATGTCATTTCGGATTCCCACCATTTCCATAAATCCTAATTTTCCCTTCATTTCTTTTCATTGTCCTTCTTTTCTCCGTTACTCCCCATAATTTATTTTTCCTTTTTAACCCCAATTTAGACTCATAACCAAACATTATACTCTCTCTTTGTTTGCTTTCCCTTTTTCAGAAGTCAACTTTTTTTCTCATTTTCCAATTCTCCTCTTCTATTTCCAATTTGAAATTCCATTTACCCTTTTTCTGTGACTGGCCGCGCGGGGCCGACGGGTGCGAAACGACAATCAATTGGACGATGCTCCACAGAGCTCCACGGAGCACAAAAAGACAAGAGAAGACGCCGCTCTTTTCTCCATTTTCTCTTCTTTTCTTTTTCTTCTATTTTTTAGAAGAAGAAGCATGTTTATACTTACTTCACATGCATAAATATATGATGTTTGTACTCGAAAAACGAGAGAGAATGGATGTATAATTTGTCTCGTTTCCGCCTTCTTTAGAGACTAATACGCTACGAAAAAAACGAGGGGAATAGTATCAAATTTCAAATATATATAAATCGCTCTGCACTCTATTTCCACTGATTCAGTTTCTGTGTGCGCAGGCACATAAATAGAGATACATCTGCCTTCAAAACCAACATGTGTTAAATTGAAGCGGAATGACATGACGCCGCGCGCCTGCCCCCTTCTTCTTTTCCGTTGTGGACGACATCTTCTTCTTCTTTTTCGTCCTCCATGGTATCTCTTTCATCTCTTTCTCTTCGCTTTTCCCCATTCGGAGACACAGCTGCTCAGGGTGTTTGGTGGGGTCGGCGGGGTCGGTGATGGGTGTCCTTCGTGCCTTTCTTCCCGTCACACATTTCCAAAAACTTGTTTCTTCTAAACATTCGACTTGTTTCTAATTTTTATTCTTTGACCGATTGGAAAGACTGGAGCAGCACAGAAGTTCAATTTGTGAGGGAAACAGAATTGTGTTTAGAAAAAAGTGGAAAGACTTCCGGTTGCATACAAAAATCGGATCCAAAATTCTTATAAACTTTTTCAATGAACCCTCATACTAAATATCTCACAATATCTTCTAATAACATCTTCCCAGAAGATTTCATGCATCCAATTGAATCAATATCCATCATATCCCTTTTCCCAACAGATGACATAACTGCAGTCCATAAGACCTTCCCTCTCTCTCTAACAGATCTCTCTCATCATTATCCTCTCACAGACCAACAATTTCTACCAACCGTTGTGTTCTTTGTTGCGTAAGAATTGTCCAGGTAAGAGAGTAGGTGAGATTTAGACGGTTAGAGGAAAAGTGAGTAACGTTCTTCTAGGTTATTTCTACTTATTCAAATCTTTTACTGTTTTCCAACTGTTTTTTCAACTGTTTCTCTATCTTATTTCTATGTTTCAAGCGTCTTATTCAATTTTTTTCAGGTTTTCTCTCAAACATCTCAATAATTTGTATGTGATGACTAGTCGAATGCAACCAAAATCCGGTGGATACTCACTGAGCAAAGCGGATTTTACGAAAGCTTTTGAGGATGTTCCTAAAGTTGTGAGTTTTTAATTTAATGAAACAAAACTTTCAAAACTAGTAAAATCGTACCGACTTTGAGAGAAAAAGTTCACCAAAACTATGAAAAAAAGATGAGTTATCAAACTAAGACCATTCTAGCCCATCACATCTGCCATCGACCTTCGAAACAAATTCGATGCCGTCAAAACAATTCTTTCGAATAGTTCAGAAGACTGGAATAAACGACAAACTCAGCTGAAAACCATCAGAAGTTTGATAATAAATGGAGAGAAACT
This sequence comes from Caenorhabditis remanei, assembly GCF_010183535.1. Taxonomy (NCBI): domain Eukaryota; kingdom Metazoa; phylum Nematoda; class Chromadorea; order Rhabditida; family Rhabditidae; genus Caenorhabditis; species Caenorhabditis remanei. The sequence continues at coordinate 6,060,175 of NC_071330.1, read as the reverse complement.
AGTCGATCGACCCACAATGATTGCTCATCTTATTCAATTTTTGGGTTGTTTCGAAGTCGCCGTGAAAGATTTGAGATCTCAAATTTTACGAGAAGCAGCTATTACTTGTAGTTTCATTTTGAGTAAATATGGAATTGAAACTCATTCGATCGGAGAGGATATTTTGATTCCAACTATGGCTCAAGTGGCAGTCAGTACTAAAATTATGGCAACTTCCGCGAGTACATTGGCTGAATTTATAGTAGAAGTGAGGGCTTTTACTCTGATTATTTTTTGAGATGTTTGACTTTTTCAGTACGTTCAAACTCGCCAAGTTTTTACAATTCTCTCCTCGTTTTCCACTTCAAAGGATAAGAATCAGAGAAGGCAGTTGGCTGTTTTGCTAGAAATTATTATTGAGAAATGGAGTGATCGAATGAAAAAGGTAAGACGATTCTCAAGTTCGAAATGATTAAGATAATATTTCAACGTTTTCAGCAAATCATCCGACAAATCTGTGAACTCGTAAAATCAGCCATCAATGACGCAGACTCCGAAACGAGAGCTGCTGGAAGAAGGGCATTCGCAAAATTAGAAGAGTTTCATCTCGAAGAAGCAGATGCTTTATATTTAGAACTAGAACATTCGAAACAAAAAATGTTGAGAGGTGGGGATGCTGCGTCGTCATGGGCAAGTATCAATAGTGATAGAGGGTCTATTCCGATTCGATCGAAACTGTCGGCTGGATCGAAAGCTCATTCTAATATCAGTGCTAGTAAGTTGGTTAATTTTTGACATGGTAATTGATCTGACGTTTTCAGAATTTCTTGCTCAGAGGAGTGCATCTGCAATTGATCCGAAAACCCTAAAAATGACTGGAGCATCTAGTCGATTAGTGAGACCGACTTCTATTAAAGCTATGGTTAGGCAAGACACGTCCCCGTCTGGAAGTGAGTTTTTTTTTCAAATTATTGTTTTGAATCGTTTAATTTCTCACTTTCAGCCAAGATCCCTTACCCAAATCGACCTGGTTCCCGAACGAGAACATCTTCCATCAACTCAAATGACTCTCGTGACACCTCACCCACTCGAAGACACTCTCCACTTCCACAAGATCCTCAGATTAAAGCACGGACCAAATATGGAAATGGAAGTTCATTTTTTGCGAAACTTGGAATGCCGACCGACAATACAGATGACGATGAGTTTCTTCTACCGATTCGAGTGCGATCCCCCGCAAAAACTCAGTTGGGAGAGAATACGGATAACGTTTCCCGAGTTTTGAAAGAGTGTTGCTCATCGTCTGTGACCGAGAAGAAGGAGGGAATCAAGAAGTTGTTGCCCATCGTTTCGTGAGTATCAGGAATTCAGAATTCCAAAAGAAGAAAACAAAATAGCTTTCAGTGATTCAACACTTAACTCAACCGAGATTAAAAACATTGGGAACTGTTTGAACCGATTGTTATCAGATGCATCCAATACAATGGTCCTCGAAGTCTATGCCGTATTCATCCGAACCCATAGTAGTCGACTCTCCGAATGGCTTCGGCTGGCTCTGGCTAAACTATTTGCACGAAAAGCGGCTGAATCACTTCCAAACACCAAAAAACAAATAGGAAATACACTGAATGTCATTTTGGAATGTTTCAATGCTCATCATCAACTGGTTACTGTATGCGAATTGATGTGTGATCCGATTCATTTGATGGTTCCCAAGGTTGGTGTGACGAGATGACTAAACGTATCAAAATAGTAAGGTTTCAGGCGAGAGTTGCACTTTTGGAGTACATGACGAGTCTTCTGGATGAGTATACTGAGCCTGGAGCATCTATTAATGTAAAAGAATTGAACACTGCAATCCGAAAAATGTTCACTTGGATCGGAGATCAACGTCAGTCAATTCTTTTGACTCCATACATCGAGAAGGCTATCTGCTCGATGTTTTGTGTGAATGTTGCTGACTTCTCTGCACTTATCTCAGATTTCGATGCAGACCAGAAGGCGTGGATCCATCAAACTCTTCAACGAAATGGACTCGAAAATGGAATAAGGTTTGTCGGGAGCTCTTTTTCGGTGTGGTCATGCATTCGATATGAGAAATGAAAAATGACAAAAAAGACGTCCCCAGGCGCATCATTTTTCCATTTTTTTTGTTGCAGCAGCGGAAGTGGGAACAACCAAAACCAGCAGTCAACTCCCCGAGTTGCTGACAACATTCAATACAAGAACGAATCGTCCGTTGTTTTGCCAGAATTCGGAGGAATTCAGAAGAAGAAGCCTGGAGTTACTCTTGGCTCATTCAATACTTCTGCGAATTCTGCACTCACTCGATTAGAAGAACAATCGAAGTCGAGGCTGATGGAGAAAGTTAACGTTAGTTTTAAAAAAAAGTTATCTATATCTGACTCCTTTTCAAAACCCTGGACTCAATCTCAATTCCCTTATCTTCCAGCTGAACTCAACAGTCACTCTGCCACCTGACACCCTTGAAAAGATCCAAAATGTCCAAGAACTCCTTCACAAAATGCGAGATGCGGAGAATCCAGATGAGCAAGAGAGTGCGATCAGCGCCATTTACATGAAAATTTGTGATGGAGGGTTCGGAATCTGGGAACAGTGTTATGCAAAACTTCTGCTCAATTTGTTCGAGATTCTTTCAACGAGTCGATCGGAAAACAACAAGAAAATGTGTCTTCGAATTCTGGGAAAGATGTGTACCGCCCAAGCAGCCAAACTATTTGATTCGACTGAAATGGCAGTTTGTAAAGTGTTGGATGCAGCTGTGAATACTAATGACGCAACGACTGCGTTGGCTGTTGAAGACTGTCTTCGAACTCTGGCAACTCATCTTCCATTGGCAAATATTATTAATATTGCCAAAGTGATTCTCATTCAAGAACCAATTGATGACGAAAGAGCATCTTTAGTTCTCAAAATGGTGACAAGACTTTTCGAGGAGCTTCCAGCAGATGAGGTGATAAATGTCGTTGATGATATCACTCCATGTATCATAAAAGTAAGATTCCTTCCTCTTCTCAACCCCCGCTAATCCCTTCTTCCCGATATAATTAACCGAGTACATTCAGGCGTACCAATCGACGTCATCATCAGTTCGGAAGACCGTCGTTTATTGTCTTGTCGCCATGGTAAATCGAGTCGGGGAGCAGAGAATGGCACAGCATTTCACCAAACTCCCCAAAGCAATGGTAAGGCTTCCTCTAATGACGTGCTATTTCATCATCATTTTTTTCCAGACCAATCTGATCCAGGTCTACGTCAAGAGAGCAATATCCGCTAGTTTACCGAGGCTTTGATTTTTTGATTTATTCTTTTTCTTAAGCTGTCAATACGAATAGTGCAATTACTCGGGTAAACCAATCGCATTTTCTGATATTTTCGGGATTTCTCGCTTTTAATGCTTTCCAATTTCAAAATAAATAATATGATCTCTTATCGAACTTACTGGTACTGGAGTAACAGGTCGACTATCTTCCCATCCGACTGGTGATGACAGTGGAAGTACAGATGCACATCCTTTCCGTCCGTAGTGAATGAGGTAGGCAAAACGAGCAAAACAGAAACCGAGGAAGAAAAGAACCCAGGAGAGAATGTACGGAATGAGGAGAAGTGGGATACTTCTGAAAATTTAGGAGTTAGAGAGATAGAGAGAATGAAATCAGAAACTTACTGTTTGCTAACAATCGATAAGAATATTATATTCTCAGCAATGATGAGAACGGCAAAAAAGATTGCAACGGTTGAGATTCCGATGAAAACATTTCTGAAATAGAATAGTAGGGAATACTATAGGGAGTACTACTAGAGGGGATACGGTAGGGCACTTTGCTCAAAACCGATTACGTTTTTGCACCGGCAAGAGTTGCTTAATGAGTTAAACACCGCTAGAGGATAAGATAGTAATTAGTATATGGAGAACAGAAAACCAGTCACATTCCTAAATAAATTCATTCAACTCACCGATATGGTCGAAACTTGTGAACAACTCCTGGCGTTAGATATTCTTTTAGTTGAAAACACATATCTCCGAACAAGAAAAAGAAGCGGAATGAAAGAGAAATAAGGAATCCAAAAAGTAGAACCACTATCTGAGATTAACGTCGAAGAAGAAGCCGTTGAATAGTTTTAGAATGGCTTCTTCTCTCCGATGACTCTCCTTCTTCCCCTTTCGAAGGCAAAAAATACAAATATCAGATTTATTAAGATGAAAAAACATAGTCGAGGTTTCTAAATAGAATGAGGGATGAATGACAAAATATAATATAGTGTTCTTAAGTGATTTGAACCACGATGGTGAGCTTTTCTGAATACCAAAAAATCATAATCACCCGGAGAAAGGATAAGGAGATCTGTCGAAAAATATACAATATTACAAATTCAAAATGATAAATAATTGGCAAAATAATATAAAAATAATAATGCTATTTGAGGAGCGATTCGCCTTCTAGTCCCGTGGGTATATCGATTGTTTTCGTTTGACGAAGACGTGGTGGACGAACTCTTTCTTCGACACCTTCTGATGACATGTCTCCTCCGTCAATCGAGATTCCGTGCATACTTTTTTGACGTTTTGCCAACGCTTTGTATCTGGAAACGTTTAAGATGTTTAAGATGTCTGGATGTTTCACTTTGCAATTCTCTAGCCTTTCCTCTACTTCTCTCTAGTCAAAATTCGAAACGAAACACTAAAATGCTCCACTAAACTAGTTTCAAAAGTGTGAGAATTCATGAAAACTGAAGAGACGGATTAGTAGTAGTAGAAATGAAGAGTAGATTTCTTCATGAATAATTTGGGAATATGAACTTCACTTGTCAATGAATAATTGGATGTTCAAGAATTAGAGAAAGCACTACCAATTGTATTAATATTTAAGTTATAAGTGGAAATGTACCATCTTTACTAAGGCTGTATGATGACGCTTCGAACAACTAGGTATTATGGTCTCATTCACATTTTTTCAGAACTAACAGAAAAAAAAAACCTAGAGCTTCGTTTTTGTTGTTGGTAACTTGCTTGATCGGGTTTCCCTTAGACAGTAATGTTTGCAATGAGCAGATGAGCGGAAAACTTAAATTATAGACTATAACTCTGGAAGCAGAGCTTATAAAAAAGTTTGTGACATTAAAAATAAAAACTTAGCTTTCGAGAGTTTATGGCAAATAATTTGAAGCATATTTGTCAAGACCCGGGCCGGGCCGAAGATAAATTTTGAAGGCCCCGTCTGGCTTCAAAAAGTAACCAATTTTTAATGTCTTTTTTAAAAATTATTAATTGAAAATGTGAACATGTTCAATGAATGTTCAGAATTTCTTCTAATTCCCAATCATTGTCGAAAATTTGACTTTTTCGTGAAAAAATTCAAAACAATTCGAAAAATTCGAAAAACTTGAATTCTGAACTTTGTCGCCTATTATCCAGACCTTATGCTCCTGACTGGTTCCCATTTTAATAGAGATCTTACAAGCAAGAAAATCAAGAATGTTTTCACTCACTTGCTAAGATTCTTCTCGAGTTGCTCAATTCTCTTCATAAGTTTTCCCTCTGTACTCGCATGCTCCACAATCAGCCTTGCCATCCTAAACAACCCATTCTCTTGTTCTTTTTTCAAGCTAATCCATTTGTGTCTTACCTTGTCTGTAATACCCGAACAGCATTATTCAAATGATCAGCAATCTCTTCGACAGTCTTTTGTTCTTCCGGTGCGTTCTCATCCAACAGATTATCTTTCTTCAGTATTTCTCTTCCTTTTGCTAAAAGAAGTTTTCGAGCATCAGGATATTCTCTCAATGCATTCCATAAATCTGTTTTGCTTAACACGAATAAATCCGTGTATCCGACGGAACGCACGTTTGCAGTTCGACGATTTCCGTTTTTACTGCCAGCAATGTTGAGAATACTAAGCTCTCCGAATACGGATCCCTCTTGTAGAGTTACGAACACTTTCTTTCCGTCGTCGTCAACAACTTGAAGTCTTCCACGTTTCACAATGTACATTTCTCGACCGATATCTCCTTTTTTACAAATAAAATCTCCCGGAGAGAACACTTGAAGTTGTAGTTTTAACACTAATTCTGCCAAGAGTCCAGCCTCGCAATCCTATAAGAAATTTACTAAAATATAGATAGACAAAGATTAAATCGATGTTACCTGGAAAATTCTGACTTTTCTCAAAGTCTCAAAATGAACTTGCATCGCAATTTCAGCTTGTAACTTGTCTGGAAGCACTTTCAGAACTTGTTGATCACTCAGAGATTGTTTGTTTGTCCAGAGATAATCAAACCATTTGATGACACGGATTTCTAGCTGCAAACGTTTTACTTAATAGATATCACTACTTGTTTTACAAAGTCTCACCTGCTTGCTGACTTTTCTCAATTCCATATACTGCTTGATTCCATCCATTTTGTTTTGAAATTCCGTTCTTGCTGCACTCATATTCGAAATCATACTGAAAACTTGGGAAGTTTTATTTTATTCTCTAGAAACAATAAAGACAAACCTTCCGACATTACCGACAATTGTAGCGAAAATCAAGACACCGCACATCAAATCCAAAGTGACAAAAACGTATTCAATATTTCTAACGGGACTGGGAACCTCTCCAATAGTTGTCAGAATGAGAGTAGACCAGTAGAAACTGTAGACGTATCGGCGGAGAAGAGTGTCGTAGATGTCGCTGGAAATTAAAAAAAACGATTAGAATAGAAGATAATTTTTTTTCTCGAAATTCCAAGTTTTCAGACCTATGTAAATTCAAAAATCTGAGAAACGATCGACTTACTCTGGCAAACTCTGCTTATTCAAATGACCATAAACCCATGCATCGGTCCCCAATCCAATGAATTCAGAAATCCAAAAATAGAGACAAGCGTTCCAGTGAATGATGATGACAATGTACCAAACGACGATAAAAACTCGGAATGCATTTGGCATTGAACTTCTTGTTTCAGTTCTTTCCAAACAGTCTCTCACTCTTTTATATCTGACAAGTCGATTCAATCGAACAACTGGAAATCCTTTCCAACTTGTATAGGGAAATGGCCATCCGAATATATAGTCAAGTGGCAGCAAACTGACTCCATCGGTTCTCCACTGCTTACTTTGCCAATAAACTTTCTTCACTTTTTCAGCTTCTCTCACTACGAGTCCTTGATCCATATAACCCATTCTCCAATTCAGAAATGTGTCAATTAGGTATACTCCGTCCATCAACATATCAAAAAACAACCAAATCAGTCGATAGTGCCAATATTTCGACCATCCGAGGTCTGGGTACTGTGAATACGTTGGCATTTCTTTCATATTCTTCAACATTTCATATGTACATTCTATTTGAGTTGTACTATTCAGGCTTCCATTATAGAATCGACATAAAGATTGCGAAGAGGGTCCTAATAAATCATTGAATACTTGTCGGGCTATTACGAAGAGAAGATTGTAAATGTAGGCAAATGTTACCTGCAAAAAACCTTTCTGTTCGATTACTGAAATTTCTTTTTTTAACTTTTCATGAATTTGCAGGACTTCAATCCAAATTAAAGTCGAACTCCGTGCCTTCGTTCAAAATATCTCCGTTATTTTTGGGGGCGGGGCCTACACATTAAGTCAACAAAATGAATCAGAGAGTTTTGTAACCAAAGTGTCTACTATATTTCTTTCAAATTTCAAATTTTAAATTTTTTGAAGAATACCGGTAACTGATCTTCGGAACAACCTTCAAGTGACTATTTTTCAAAAATTCAAAAAACTCACGATACACGTCCAATAATAAAAGTTATCAGTCGATGGATCTTGTGTATATTCTGTCACAAATTTCTTCGCTCGACGAAAAATATTTTCTTTCGGTAGAAGAGGTAAAGCTGCTATAGAAGACGTTCCATCGGCAGATACAGTACCCCCAGCAGGTGGTGGAGCATCTGGTTGAGCTGCATTCGAATTGCCATTCGGCATGTACTTCTGAATGAAATAAAGTTAGTTTGAGCCAGTTTCAATTTCAACAAGCTTCGGAAAACTTTTTCTCGATGAAAATTTAAACAAAAAAAATGAAAACAAACCTGCATAAACTCGTTTTGTGCGTTTTGAGCTGTCGAAGAGTGTACTTGATTCTTCTTTCGTAAAAACTGAAAAATATAATTTAGAAATAAGAGAGGGGTGGTTGAACGAGAAAAAGATAATTAATACCTTTGTCAGGAGGCTGAACTTCGTTGCCGCTGATGGTTGAGCCGTCGGCCCGACTCCATTTGACGTTGATGGATTCTGAGGATCTGGAACTGCGGCAGCGGCTGGAGCATCATCCATTCTGAAAAAGATTTATTAGGAAGGTTGAAATAAGATAAAGTGCATTGATCAGAGGACAGGAAATTGAAGTGGAGACTTGAGGGTGGAGGGGATTAAGATTGGATTTTGTCAGAGAAAAAACTTTTTTAGAGATCAATTTTTTGGAGTGAAATGTGTTTTATGTTTTAATGAAATAATTTACATTTGCATAGACGAGAAGCGTATTATAAAAGTCAAAAGGAAAAATGTCTAGGTGTCATGCATTCAGATGACGTTTGGAAAGGATGAACCTAGACTGAAAATTTCTCCCGGATGATGATTTCCATGTAGTCGGGAAGGAAACGGGAAAACGAAGAAGTGTCACGCAAAAGATATGGAGAGATGAGAGAAACGGATGCGTAGACAGATCGCAGCTCTCTCTATTTCTCTCTTTTCCCTTAGAGAGTATTTATCTTGTTCGTCTTCTTATGTGTATACGTTATCTGCTGGTTGCCAGGGGAGATGATGACTTGATGAATGAGAAAAAGGAAAAGATGAATTGAGGAAAAGGAGGAAAAGGGGCGGAGTTGGTGAGGGTGGACGATGAGGACAGAAATGGGAACGACTTTTGAAATTTGAATACGGAAGAGGGGAGAGCAGGTGAGCCCAATATCTCTTTTAATCCGTATTAAGAGGGGGAAGGTAGAGAGGTAAAAATATGTTTATGAAAGGGGAAACAGGCAGGAAACGGACCGGAAATCGGGTCAGGAAATGAAGAAAACTGAATGTGTGGTCTAAAAGTGAGGGTGTCTTTGACGCGTTTTTTCAATCTGAAACAGACTTTATGAAGCAAAGAAAACTAGAGAGTCCATTCCGAAGATTTTCTTTCTTGAAGGGATTACTCTTGCTGACTGAACTAACTGATTAGTGTGCGGAGACTCTCAAAAGGGAAAGAAATCAAGAAGAATTATGAAAAATCATGAAAATCTGAGTCTTCCTGAAACTAATAGATTTGATTTTTTGATTCTGTTGAATCGTTTATCACGTGTGAAGTTTGTCTTCAGTTTGGTACCCAAATGTTTCAAAAGTTCAAAGTTTTGATAAGAAATTCATGAAGTACTGGCTTATTTCGCAACTATGACGTTTTGCAACTATTCATATTTTTCAGTGACAAAGGGTGGTCTCATGAATCAGATTCGGATAACATTTCAACTCTCATAGAATCAAAAAATCATCACAAAACACATACAAACTATGCTCACAAATGTATATCCCACATTTATAATTATTCTGCTTTTTCGAAACTTTTAATGTTTTCAAAATTTGGAATTGTTCTACAATATATCATAATCAAAAAGTCAGAGATAGGAAAACTCTTCACAAAAATGAACGGGAAACAGAAAAAATGGGTCAGTGATCTGGTACAATTAGAACTTTGCGTTCGAAGGGAACACTTGCAAAATGGAAAAGTATCAATGGAAATAGAGAAGAAAAGACGGGCGGGACACCTGTGGATTATCTCGGATTCACCAGACTCAGCAGGTATTATCAGTTCGTTTTAGTCAAATATTCGAGAGCTTTTCATCTTCTCTTTATCGTCATGTTATTCGAATGGATATCATCATCAGAGAAGAAGAAATATAGCTATCAGACTATTATGAACTCAGAAACTATGTTTGAATAGAAATTGATTAGAGGAGGAAAGTGGAGAAAGAGTTTGAAAAGTACTGGTTAGTTCAATAGTATATCCCCTCGGCTACTTTTCGCTACAGTTGCGCAGCACTAACGCAGCAGTCATTCGTGGACCGCTCGCCTGCTGCGTCAGAGGCGCACAAGTGTTGCATGAATGCTGCACAGTTGATGCATCAGTGCTGCCGGCGTGCTGCATGCGCTCATTGCTTCTCGTTTCTCATCAGTATAATTAATTTGTAAACAGAATAACAAAAATAACAAATAATGTTTATTTTGAAAGTAAAACTTTAAAAAAAAATTAAAAGCAAAACAAAACAACTTATAGTTAGAAACGACATTTAAAATTCATGGTGGCCAGCCATCGGTGAAAGTCTCCAAGTTCCTATGGTCTGTAGCTTCGAAAAGTCCAAATTTTTTATCGAATATGTTAATTTTTGTTGATCAGCTACATTGTTGCACCAATTCCGGTAGTCTGAAAATTAAGAACAAAAGTAAAGATAAAAGGCTTCCTTCAAAACTGCCAACCTTTCGTTTTACTTCCAATTTGCATTCATGTAACTCATTTTTGCCATCCTGACACATATCCTTCTTCTGAAAAATAATATTTTGAAAAATAGAGTTAAAAAGTATTTAAAAAATGATAAAATTTGTCAAATAGACAAGAAATATACGTTGGAAAAAATGAAAAATGCAGCCACAGTTCAATTTGCATTGGAGCGAATATACAGTTGCTGCGCGACTGTTGTGAGATTGTTGCACAACTGGTGCGCACCCCGAAAACAAGGGAACCATCAGTCGCAATACCGTGAATGCTGCATAACTGTTGCATATGCTCTGATTTGTCGTTATTGCGGTGGAACTGTAGCGATTGTGTCGCGTAACTGTTGCAAAAGCTGTGAATGCTGCGTAACTGTTGCGGGAAGTAGCCGAGCCTTTCCCCTTGAGAAGAGTTGATTGGATTCGAGAATTGAAAAGTTCAGATGAAAGTTAAAAACAAAATAAAAAGATGATTGTGAGAGCAGCATAACTAGCACTTATAAGTAGGAGTATTTTGGCATTTTTGAAAGGGATTAAGTTTAATTACAGCTCTGATTCATACATTTCGTGATATTTTATAGCATTTTCAAGAAGGATCACGGAGAGTTATTGACGTATGTTTCAGGAAAACATACTCGGGCTTTGTAATCACTCAGAAAGTATCAATGAGGATTGAACAGTAGACTCGCACCTATGAAAGGTTAGAATGAGTGTACACTGTGTATAGAATCGAATCAGTGTCGTCTCTAGTGTCGTCTCGCGAGAATCAGCTTCAGAATTTTGCGAGAATTCCAGTTCAATCCAGCATATTCTTGTTTCGTTCTGTCTCGTTTTGTCCCTCCGATTCTGGGCTCCCTGTAGATCCCTCCTCAAATTCTAGGTTCCTCGTGGATCATACTGTGACCGGATGCTCAGTACAGAACATGCTATAACCGAACGCTCATCGTATTGTGCACTCCTACACAACATATTTATATATGAATAACACCTGAAATTTGAATGACAGTAAAGAAATAATTTATTCAGCTACTATAAAAGATCATATTAAAACCAGAATTCAGCTTTGATAATCTTCAGATCTACTGTTTTAATCTACTTTTGATCTTTCTTGTGTGGAAGGTAACCCAGACGAAGCATTGTCTCATTCAAATTGTTGTACACTGCATCATTATAAACTGCAACTTCACGACAGAACTGAAAATATTGATTCAGAAATGAGTGATTCCTAACTTTCCTACTCTAATAAGCTCATTCTGATGAAGTGTGACCACTGTTGTCACTTCATCAATCCATCCTTGAATCTCACCCGCTTTGTGATTGAATGCGAGAATCATTGACTGATAAGCTTGGCCTCTTGCGACCAAATCTTTCGACACTTTCGCTGATTTCATCTAGATTTCGTTAGTTGGAAAATATGAAAAAGCCTATGAAAAGAAGCAACTTACAATGCGACGAGTATCATCAAGTGCGGTGAGCAATGGCTGCAAGGCATCCACACATTTATTCAACTCTTCCGTATCATCTCCAGTGTACAAACGCATTCTTTTGATCAAATGACTGCGAGCTGAAATAATTAATGTTTCAGTGTTTAACACAATCGAATGACTCACTTCTTCTCTGAACTTGGTTCTCTTTTTGACCTATTTTCCCACACATTCTACTGTACGAATCGAGAATTTTCTGAAATATGTTGATATATTGTCTCAAAAGATTTTAAGAACCAAACCGCCGGCTGTTCAGTAAACTGTGACATGGCCAAGTAATGCAACCATCCACCAAGTTTACCCCATTCGTTTTCACCATTTGGAGCACTGACACGTCTTTGAGCCAAAATTTTCGGATCGATTTGGACTTGTAGTTCGATTGCGTCGACCATTTTGTAGATTATGTTGTGGTAGGAGATCAGTTTCTCAATATTTCTCTGGAATTCTTTATGATGCAAAGATAGAGTTCATCACTCCTCACCTCGAAACGTGGCTCCAATTTTGTCTGCTCCACGAATCCAGTCTTTTGTCCAATATGAGTCTTCCATCGTCTTCCCCATCCGATTGTCGATGCTTCCGCCATTGCTGCCTTTGTTTTCTTCGATTGATCGTCATCTTCGACTCCTGGTTTAATCTTTTGATCTTCAGGATCTGGAATTAAAATGGTTTGAAGAGCAGTTTCAGATCGATAGGAACTCACTTTTATCCATTTCTCAATTACAAGCAACTCGATTGTAAAAAGATGTAGAATTCGAACTGACTGATCGATATGAAGTGACAAGATTGGAAAAAAGTCTATTGAGGAAATGAGGATAAGGTCTCGTGAAAAATCAAGAAATTCAAAGTTGGACGGGAATATAAATTGTGCTTAATTCCCGTTTCGATTCATTTTTGCGAAAAAGAAGTGTTAAAGGAGGTGAGAACTCAAAAAAAATTTGACTCAAAGTTCAGTAAGTGATTGTTCTGTGGGTCCCGAACTCATGACCGAACGCGCATGAGTATAAAACGGCAACCGACTGAGCTAAACGGTCGAAAACGCGGCCATCCACTCATGGTTCTGATAAATGTGGGGTACCCCTCCATCACAATTTTTGGTGTCACACCTCCTTTAAGAAACAACGTTTGTACCCTAATTTTCAATCAATTGACGAATGAGTTCACTGAATCTGCCCAGTCTTTTCAAGTTTTATGCAGACCCCCAGATCCATTCCCAAGCATGATCTCCCCCCAACATTCAACATTTTCCCTTCTGTAAACCGTATCATTTCCGCCTGACCACCCATTTGTACTACTTCTTTCCCAATCTTCTTCATGGCGGTATTGATTCTCCTCCGCAATCTCGTTGCCTCATCGAATTTTTCCGTGCCATTAATCATCAATCAGAAGGGCAAAGAAAAGGAGAACGAAGGGAGAACGGGAGGAGGTCGTAGGAAGGAGAAGAGACATGACATTTACATACTTGTGAGAGCAAAAGATGCTCTTCTCTTGGTTTTGGTGAAGTATATACTTATCCTCATAAACACGTTGACAGATGGATTGAAGGGGGCTCACAGAAGGGCGGTCGAGTGGGAGCACAACCAAACAGAACGAGATCTCTTCTTTGTTTTTTCTTCTTCTTCTCAAACATTTGTAGAATCAGAAAGAAGAACAACGTCTTCTTCTTCTAAATTCTTGCACATGATGATGTATCGGTGTCCCCCCTCTTGTCCCTTCTTGGACCTCTTCTACAACTCATAATTTATCACCCAATGAATGGCACTTTGATCTCTGCGTCTCCAGAATTCTTCTTCTTCGTCCAAAACTTCAAAAGAGAGCCCAACATGCTCAAAAGTTATTATTATTGTTGCGTAGATGATGCTCCCAGATGACCCATTTCTGATTTTAGCCAGCGGAAAATGCATCTTTTTATAGTTCTAATCTCGCAATAAATGTGGCGTAACAGCTATTAAAGAAGGAGGAGAAAAAACTGGATGGATTGGAAATCCGTTTTGTTTTTTATTCTTCTTGTGTCAATTTTTTCTCCAGTTCAGTTGTCAGAAAGTCCAGATTTATATACATATTTATCAGAGACTAGACCCAGCTAATCTAAAAATTTCAGTAGTTCTGGGTTTTCCATCAAGGTTTTCCTTATTTCACTCAACCGAAATCTTTATAAAAATTGGACGTTTTCGATTCTTAATTGCGATCTGCCAGGAATCCGTTTTATCAGAAATGTATCATTTTATCCAAGAAAAAAGCAAAAGATTCAGAAAACATGACCATATCGGTAGTCCAGAAAATTTTTAACAGTAAGACATTTTCCAATCCTCACACCTTGGTAACATTCCGTCTTGACCTAGGTTCTTGCCACCCATCCTAATTATGTTAACATCTGTGCAACTAATACATTCATCCCCTTCTTTGTCTTCCTCCTCTATTCTATTCTCCTCTGTTACCTCGTTTTCCGAAATCTCACCTTTCAAAACTCTCTAATTACCAGTGGTCAGTCACACACGGAACCTTGAAATTCTTCATTTCCCGCCTATTCATTTTCTTCTTCTTCTTCGTTCTCTTTACAAGATGACGTGGCAGCTGGAGAAGAAGAAGAAGATGTCTTCTGAGTGAGTCAACAAGGTACGGTGTGTCGGTCTCTTTCAACTTTCTAAAGGGGGATGGTGTCGTTTGTAAACATATCGAAAGATGGAAAATATATGTTTTTGTTGAAAAGATGAAAGGAAGACTCCACCCAGCTTTAGACATCCGGACACCCAGCTAGATATTCGGAAATCAGATACACACGCAGACACCTTCTTCCGATTTTCGGAGAAAAAAGAGATAGCCGTCTATAAATCAACAGGAGCCTTCTTCATCTTGTCATCTGCTTCTGCTGCTGCTTCGTATCCTCTTCAGTCCGTATATACCATACGTCCACTGACATAAGACACCCTTCTCTCCCGCATAGATGGTGTCCGCCCTTCCTTCCAATTCACCCTCTATGACTACAAGCCATCGCACACCATTACTGTCTCCGTCGCCCCGTTGTGTTCTGTTGATATGTCTGATCCTCTTCACCTCCACACACTATTTCGTCTGCCCACCTCGGTACTATCTGTTTGGTCACAAAAGAGATGGCTCTTCTTCTTTCTCTCTTTCTCCGTATCATCATCTGTTCACAACCCAACCCCGCTTTTTCTTTTTCTATGCAGTTCTGTGTTGTTTCCGCTAGTGTTGTGAAACCGTTTTGTAATATTTTATATGAAACAGTCCTAGATTTTCAATTTTTTAAACTAGGACCTGAATTTATGATAAGTTTGAATAGTGACCTAGTTTACCAAGTGAATATTTTTAAATCTTGCTTCTGTTTATCATAGATTATCACAAAGACAACAACTGTAACTTCCCAGGTCAGCAGTTTTTCGAATTCCCGCCAGGTCTATCTTTACAAGACTGGAAAACCAAGATTTCCGTAACACCTTTACTTCTGAAACCGCAGGACTCACAGACACACAGACAAATGTTACATGCTCCTTATTTTATTTTTGTTCTACTGCCAGATGCTCATTTCAGAACTCGACAAACTACAATTTAGGGTTCTTCTTATCAGGAACAAAACTAGGAATTTAGAGTGTGACTTTCAAATTTCTCAATTCAAAGTTTCCCACAAATCTTGGATAATAGGTTAACTACTTTTAAAATGATAAGATCTCCGTTCATCATTAATTTCTCTCTTTTTCTTCGCTCTCTCATCTAACCTACTTCTTAATGACAACATTATTACTCATTCCTTTTGAACCTATCTCTCTACCTCCCGCCAATTATACTATTATACTAATCAGAAATGTAGAAAAGAGAGCACAAACACACTGTCGTTTCTCTCTGCCTACCTGGGTCTCTTCAATTAGTACACTATATCTCTATTCTCTTTCTACGAAGCTTCCACTTTTGTTTACTCAAAACCTCAACGGGTCAGGTCATCTTACCTTTACTTCTGCTGCTTCCTTATATATTCGGCTTCTTCTTTTTCTTCTTCTTCGAACCTCAAAAATATATTTCCGAGTAATTTATGGCAGTTCCCTTCTTTCTCCCAATTTCTTCTTCGTCCCTTCCGTCACAATTCCAATTTTCATATGCAGATTTTGGCGGGAAAGGCGAAAAACGGGGCGACGATTTTGCAATTTCTTTTTCTTTTTGGCTACGCTTCTTCTTCTTTTACTCGAGAAATGTTTGCGTTCCATTTGAAGGAAAAGAAGGAGAAAAGAGTGGAGATGCGGGTTTTTGAATTGAATTCTTGGCCGAAGAAGGCTCAGATTTCAAATTTCATTTCCAGTCGAACGAAACATTTTTGGAGAACTCTTTTTTGAGAGAGAGAGGGACAAACTTTTTGGGAATCGTTCTTTTTCGTTTTCTGAGTTGTATCTTTTAGAAAATGTTGGAAATTTGAGAAGGAGTTTTATTTTATAAATAAACAAACTTGACTGAAAATCAGAATTCGTTAAACCTCTAAATCGTATCTAATGTTTCCTTAATTTTGAGAAGAATCGAGATATATTATTCGGAAAATAAATGTAATTTTCTGTAGTTAAATTTTTTTGTTTCTTCCTTAAAATTATATAAAAGGTTTCAAAATCTTCAAGTTCCCCTTTTCCAGTCATATGAATTTATTAGAAAATTATTTTTTTTATATATTTTCTCAACCAATTTCTTCCTGAAAAACTGTCCACAACAATTTCCAGAGTCGCTTCTTCCCACTTTATTCCCTACAATTTCGATAAAACTGAAATTCGAAATTCTAGAAACATAAATTCAAAAAACCAATACCAATAACACAAAATCCGCCATATATCTCAAATACATTTTGACACTTCAAGGTTGCTTTCCCTCCTCTTCTCTCCTACCAATCCAATCTCTTTTCCACTTTTTCCGTCCTCCCTCAATGGATATTTATGTATGTTTTTGTAGTTTTCTGGCATTGTTTCTTTTCTTGTTCACGTCATAACGGCTATTTCTTTTGTATTGAAATGGTTGAGATTATGCAAGCGATACAAAAGTATTTCGGAAGGAATAATGAATAGCTTATGCAATAAAAAAGCGACAGGTGGAAAAGGATAAGGGATACAGTATTTGGAACATGAATAGTCAGAAAACGACTAGTAAATAGGACAGACGATTTATTTTCTGAGAAACAAAAAAAAAAGAAATAAAAAATCTGATGTCCTAAGTAATCGGAAATCTTGCTCCAATTGAGCCTGTCATTCAAAATATGTGCACCCAATCCCCGTTTAAACCCATTCCCATACTCGTCAACTATCTCTCTCTCTCTCTTTCTTTTCTCTATGAATTCTCACTCTCTTGTTATAGTCCAAAAGAATTAGTTTCTTGTGTCTCTTTTTGGTCTGTCTCTGTGGATACACTACTGGTTAATTGAAACATTCATTGCTCTTCTTTCCTTCTTCCTCTTCTCGCCTCTTTTCCACTTGTACGAAAAAGAATCATTTCTCTTTTTCTTCTTTTGCTTCCATTCTTCTCACTCTCTTGAATGCCTCCAGACTAAATTCCTCTTTTTTGCTCCGTGTGTTCACACCCTTTGATGAATTGTGAAAGCAATCGAGAGCCATTTGGTCCTCTGCTTTTTGAGCACTCCAGATATTCTTCTCTCCAGGGGAATCTCTCAAATATCAAATATTCTTTCCGTTGAGTTTTGGCTTTTATGATGAAAAGCATCTAATTTGAAGTGGACGCTCTGAATGTAAAATGTTTTTTGTTGAGTTTCTATCCGCGAAATGACCAGTTGGGCTTGATGAAATTCAAGAAAAATTTGTTTTTTTTTCTAAGTTAGATAGAAAAGTTTGAATTTTTATCTTTTCATCTATCAAACATAGAGTTATTCTTCCATTCGACTCTGAAAATGTTCTGAGATTTTCAACTAAAAATTGCCTTTCAATGCATTATATAATTTTCGAATTATAGTGAACTCCTTTTCCAATGTAATGCGATTACTGTACTTTTCAGGCCACAATTTTTCTGATATCTCAATAATTGCACCACCCTCTTCCACGTCACTAGAATGCACTATTCCTCATTAATATTTATCGTTCTGTTTAGAAAAACACTGTGATGTATTATTGTATGTATCAATACTTGTTGACAACAGACGGTTTGATTTCATCAGCGGTTTTTGTTGCTTTTGAACACTTCTGATCTATTTTTCTGTCAACTGGCATCGTTTTGAATACTAGAATCCTCCATATAGCCAAAGTCATAAAAATTGCAAAGAGTTTTTTTTTTATTTTGATCACTTTTATGTCTGGTTTTTTGGCGAAGTTTGGCAATATTGATGAGGAAGGATGCTTTTCGGCCTGGGAAAATTTATTTACAATAGGATTTGTTAGCCTGTTCTCGGAATGGGTTGATAGAAGCTCTAGCTGAAAAACTTTATTTGGAGTATTGCTTCTGCTAGGGCGGTTTCAGACGGGATCCAGAGTTACTACCTGCCTCCCAATTTCAGCCGACAATCCTTTTCTGCTCATTCCCTTTCCAATCCTAATGTACCATAATACCATTCATATCCCTTTTATCCCGTTTTCTATCTATCTATTCCTCTTTCTTTTCTTCCTTTTTTCTCATTTTCATGCCCATCAATTTAATGTGTTCGCCCCTGTTTCGTCCTGTGTCATCGTTACATTTTTTCCATATCATATCAAGGTTAGACCCCCGTCTCTCTCGTTTTCTCTATTTCTTTCATTTCATTCCTATTTTAGGGTCAACTTCTTCTTTTTTCACAAAAAAGGTTCCTTAAAGTGCACACATGTCACCATTAAAACTTCTTATGAATTCTAAACACATTGCACTTTTCTCGCCTCAGAGACAGATGCTCCGTGAGCCACCTGCGTGTCTTAATGTTCCATTTCTCTCTTCTTTTTGATTCGTTTGATATGACTCATCTCTTTCAACCGAATGATACATTCACACTCCCACACATTCAATTATTTTATCAATCTGAAATAAACCTGTCAGGTGTAACATCTTGTATAGATCCTGTCTTCTTTTCTATTTGTGCTCTATTTCTCTCTCTCTCTCCATTTCTTCTTTATCTTTTCTAACTCTTCTCCCATTTTCAGTCAATTATACCCATCTATGAGCACTGAGAAGAAGATCTAGCTCTCATTGGCTCTCGAAACATGCGGAAATGTGTAATTAGCTGGATATTCCTCGTTTGTCTCAGCTGTGTTAAATCATTCAATCTCGATGTTTATGCACCAATCTATAGGTTTGGTCCCAAAGGGACTAACTTTGGATATTCGGTTGCAGAACATTTTAAGGGAGAGAAACCAGTGTAAGTCTTTTCTTTCAATTTTCTTGAAAGTTGTGAACAGGAATACCTTGAAAAGTCGAGCCCAAACATTAATACCGTACTCTTCTTGTTTCCAGAATGCTGATCGGTGCGCCACGTGGCGAGTCTGGACAAACGGGGACCGAACGAGCGGGTGCAATGTACTCTTGCGACATCAACACATTTTATAATATTGGATCACAGCATTGGTACGTTTCTGAGGAAGGAGGAAATGAAATGATTGATTGATTTGAAATTCGATATGTTTAGGTGTGAACAGGTGCGTTTTGAATACGACAACGCTGAAGATTATGCGAAACGACCGAACGAGACACGTGGCAGAACTGTTCATCCGTTGGGAAAGAATGATCAGTTGTTGGCTTCAACGATAGTGTCGAAGGGAACAAAAAATGGAAGTGCATTGGTGAGCATCTCTTTTGTTTTCGGAGAGGAAAACGTCATTGAAAAGGGGTTCCAACTTACAAGAAAACTCTGTGATACCATTACTTACTTAGAGGAGGTGAGAACTCAAAAAAAAATTGGGTCAACGTTCGGTAAGTGATTGCTCTGTAGGTCCCGAACTCATAACCGAACGCGTATGGGTACAAAACCGCAACCGGCTGAGCTACACGGCCGAGAACGCGGCCGCCCCTCGTGGCTGTGATAAATGTGGGTGCCTCTCAATCACAATTTCGATTACAACTTTTTTGCGTTCTTACCTCCATATGGAAATTCCATATTCCAGTTTCGTACTAGAAATAAAATTCCAGGTTTGCGCCCCACTTATCCGTTACCATCAAACTGCTGCATATCCACAAGGAGCTTGTTACGAACTTGAGTCCAATCTTCGTCTTCAATCCACATATGCAACATGCGCTCAAAAGAATCTTCCAACTACTGATAGACACAATGAATACGGAGGTTGTATGGAAGGATTCTCTGCTGCTATTACTCAGGTAACACACTTTTTGTAATGCTTTCTTTCATCAGTATGTTCAGGACACCGTTGTGACTGGTTTGATTGGAAGTGTAAAGTGGACGGGAGGTGTTTTCGCAAAGAAATCCTCGGCGAGTATTTTCGATTCAGTCGTCGAAAAGTTCACAATGAATCAACCAGCAGAAGATAGTATCAGAACGAGACTCGTTGCTCACGACTATCTCGGTTATTCTGTTGATATTGGAAGATTTGGATTCTGGTATGAAGATGGAAAACCGATTACTGTAGTCTCGGGAGCAACGAGATATGGAGAGCATGGAGCAGTGATTTTCCTTCCGTTTATTCAAGATTCGAGTTCGAAACTTACTTTGAATGAGGATAAGTTTATAATAAATGGAACTGCAATGGGATCAGCATTCGGATATTCGATTGAAGTTGTCGATTTGAATGGAGATGGATTTGATGATTTGATTGTTGGTGCTCCATTCGAACATCGAACTGGAATTGATGGAAACTTTGGAGGAATTGTTTATGTGTATTTCTCTCAGGGAGTCCAACGACAGAAACATGAATCTCACTTGGTATTCCACCCACCTAAAGTTATCAAGAACCCAGAT
Source organism: Caenorhabditis remanei (assembly GCF_010183535.1). Lineage (NCBI taxonomy): Eukaryota > Metazoa > Nematoda > Chromadorea > Rhabditida > Rhabditidae > Caenorhabditis > Caenorhabditis remanei. Next base: position 6,039,345 of record NC_071330.1, on the reverse strand, counting down.
TTCTATTCTCAATTTGGTCTCTCGATTACAAAACTCGGAAACGTCGATGGTGATAAGAATGGATTGAATGATTTTGCTGTTGGAGCACCATTTGCATTTGATGGCGCAGGAGCAGTTTATATTTATTTGGGAACCAAGAATATCGATAAATTCCGAAAGAAGCCAGCTCAAGTTATCAAGGGAAACGAGCTTCCGAATATTCCAGATGGAATGAGATCTTTCGGTTTCTCGTTGTCTGGTGGATCCGATATGGATGATAACGGATATCCAGATCTACTTGTTGGATCCCCTTCCAAGAACTTTGTGGCTCTTCTTCGTGCTCGTCCAGTTATCAGTATCGATGCAAAGCATAAAATGCAGACTCGAATGATTGATATTGATAAAGGAGTCAACTGTCCACGTGGATCGAAGACTTGTTTCCCTCTTGAAATGGTGATATATGTGGATGAAGAGACTACACGAGGTGCTGAATTAGTCGACTTCTCATCTGATGTCTTTATTTGTAATCTGGAAGCAATTCCATATCGAGCTGATATCACAGCACGTGGATTCATCGAAGGAAGTCATTCACACAACTATTCATGGCCTTGTGGAAGTAACAGTCACGTTCAGAAGAGAACTTATCGACAGAATATCTATTTGCCAGTTCAAGAGGCGAAAGATTGGATCACTCCGTTGAAATTCAGATTCACAGTGAGCATCAGGTTAGTATTTGGAATTGCTTTAAAGGAGGTGAGAACTCAAAAAAAAATTTTGGCTCAAAGTTCAGTAAGTGATTGCTCTATGGGTCCCGAACCCATGGCCGAACGCGCATGGGTTCAAAACCGCAACCGGCTGAGCTACGCGGCCGAGAACGCGGCCGCCCACTCGGAGCTGTGATTAATATGGGTGCCTTTCAATCACAATTTCGATCACAACTTTTTTGCGTTCTCACTTCCTATAACTTACTTAACTTCCTATAACTCTGTCTAACCAGTTTTTAGTGCTAAACATAATTTTGAAAATCTGTCTAGAAATGCAGACAGCACAGTAATTTCAATTTTCGTGTTGCGCAGTTTATTTTGATTGAAAATTAGAGTCGATAAAACTAAAATGGATCAAAACTAGACCTTTAAATTATTCGATTGTCATTTAAAAACAACCTGAAAGTTAGTGGCATTCTCACAAATCTAAATAGGCATATCCCTTTTTTGAGTGGATAATTTGAACTGTTCTTCCCTTCCCCCCATCCATCCAAAAGCTCTTGTGCTCCCAAATGTTCCTAACTGAAATCTTCTTTCACAAACTCCACAAACGCTTAGTTTCACAACGTCATCTATTATTTCTTGCAGAAACGAAAAGAAGCCGATTCAACCCCCGCAAGGAAGCCAAGTCGTCGATTTGAAGCACTTCCCAGTCCTGAATAAGTACGGTGCATCGTATGAATTCGATGTTCCCTTCAACACTCTTTGTGGAGAAGATCACACTTGTCAGACGGATTTGTCGTTGAAGGCAACATTCAAGGATATCCCATTGTAAGATATTTTGGATTGAGAAGTTTAATCTAAATATTTTTTTTCTTTCCAGAACTCCGAATGGATATGTTTCAAATGTCGGCGAAAAGGATTATCTGGATGTGACATTCACGGTGGAGAACAAAAAAGAAAAGGCTTATCAAGCTAATTTCTATTTGGAATACAATGAGGAGGAGCTGGAATTGCCACAAGTACACGGAGCAAAACGAATGATAGCAGAGACAATTGGAAAGAATATCGTACATTTACCACTTGGAAATCCAATGAATGGAGCATCAAAACATCATTTCACTATTCAATTCAAGTTGACACGTGGAAGAACTGAAGGAATCGGAAAGGCACTCAAGTTTGTGGCTCACGTGAATTCGACATCTCAGGAAACAGAGGAAGAGTTGAAGGATAATAAGTGGGAAGCTGAAGTTCAGATTATCAAAAAAGCGGAGTTGGAGATTTATGGAATCAGTACTCCTGATAGAGTTTTCTTTGGAGGAAAGGCGAAAGCTGAGTCTGAATTGGAGTTGGAAGAAGATATTGGAACCATGGTTCGTCATAATTATACAATCACTAACCATGGACCATGGACTGTTCGGAATGTGATTGCGAAGTTCGATTGGCCATATCAAGTTCATTCGAGATTTGGAAGAGGAAAATGGGCGTTGTATCTTTTAGATGTTCCAACTATCACCACTGAATTCACGGATGGAACGAGAGAAGTGAGGAAGTGTTCCATCGAACAGAAGTATGAATATGTGAATCCAGCGGATATCAAGTTGAATACAAAGTACAGTACTCAAGAGACAACACCTCATCGAGTAGAGCACAGGTATAAACGATCAACTGAGTCTCAAGAAGACTATCAGGAAGCAGATGAAGAAGAATTGAGAACATCGAGAGATGAAGAGAAACCAGAAGGATTAGTTCAGTCTCTTGCTAAAATGTTCAGTTTTAACTTCCACTCGGGAGTTGATGGAATCAAGAGAGAAGTTCACAATTTGGTATGCTTTATTCTACATATTTAGAGTGACATCTTTTCTTTCAGAGTTGCCAAGAAAAAACTGCGAATTGCTTCACAGTAGTTTGTCACTTTGATTTCATTGATGCCAACTCTGCAGTCGTCGTGGATTTCCGTGCTCGGTTGTGGAATTCCACGTTCATTGAGGATTTCTCTGGAGTGGAAAGTGTCAAAGTGAAGTCATTCGGACGGCTGGAATTGGATTCTTCGCAAGGAATTGATGATAATCCAGACAACAATCAAGCGTCTGTCACAACTTCTGCTGATCCCGATAGGCCTACTATTGGTGAGTTTTCTTGGCAACTACTTGTTTGTTAGTAGAAGAAAAGAAGCGTGAGAAGTGTGCTCAAAAAGTTGAAAATCTGTTCTAAACAGGTAAAAGTAATTCTGCACTTTGAATTTTTTTCAATGTCCCAACTCTAAACTTCTGATTTTAAAAAGATTCCCTTTAATAAACTTTTTCCAGGTGACTCCCGTCCTATCCCATGGTGGATCATCGTGGTAGCCGTCGTCATCGGAATTCTCATAGTCCTTCTCCTCAGTTTTATTCTATATAAATGCGGTTTCTTCAAACGAAAACGTGTCGATCAACCATCTCTCTACACTGCCCAGTTACGACATGAACGAGAGCAATGGGCTGAATCGGGACTATAGGTGCTCTTCTTTTCTTTTTCTTTTTTTCTCCCGGATCTCTTTGATGGAAATTCACTTTGTTTCTTTCCTAAATGTGATACTTTTACACGTTTCCTGTTTTTTTCTAGGATATACTTCACTTTTTTTGAATTCATGACGTTTCTTATTTCCTCATCTTGTAGTCAGGCCTGAATGTCTTGACAAAAAAATCACCGGTGCCATTTTCATTTTTCAACAAAAACATCATTTTCAACCTTTGAAAAAGTGCTATAATTTTAATTTTAATATTAATAAATTATTTTGTTTCTTCGGTAAAAAAGTTAAATGCAAAAAATTAATTGTCATCATTAGTGGATTGCCGTTTCAGAAGCATCCATGAGCTTCGTTTCCGCGGAGCTGCAGCTGAGAATTGATTGGAAGTTAGTGAAAAAGTTACATATAAGGAAGGACTCACCGACAAGCATCTTTGCTTGATTTTTATGAGTTATTTGAATGATACAAGGGGGTTGCATCCATGGTTCTCCGTCGATTTGCATTGGAAACGATTTGTGGGTTCTGAAGAAAAATAGGGTTTATGAGAATTTATCATACGGGTATAAGATTTGGTTTAACTACAAACTCCATAAAAGCCAGCAACTCACTGAATAACAACTGTAGAGCATTGAGAAAGACGTCTTGCTCCACGAACACCCGCTTTGATCTGCCCCATTTGCATTGCAGACTCCAACCCGACTAGCTGTAACAAAATTGGAATGTAGCTGAGCCATCAATTCTTTCAATTTACCTCAATGAGTCCATCCCCAATATCTTGAACTCTCGTCTGCAATTGCATTTTCTCAGCATTTTTCATTGGGAATAACCCCATCCGTGACTTTGACTTTCTACTTCTTCCCCATAAATTGGATCCACCGTAGATTGATGGAATATTTAGAAGTGCTATCCCTTCAAGTGACGCGTCTTGACCAAGGTCGATGGATTCACCGTCACACTGAATTATGGGGGTTTGTCTCGAAAAATTGAAGGAGATCTTACCAGAATATCAATCTGTTCATGAAGATTCTTGCAAGAACTAGAAAGTGTCTCACTCGTTCCCAACTCGAAATACCACAGTTTGTTACGCATTCGACTGTTAAATTTCTCGGGAAACTTCTCTCTCATCACGTGGAATCGATGAGCGATGGAGGCATCCTGAGTTAAAGGAAGGAAAACGTTGGCAATATGCAAAAAATTTCAACTCACCACTCCAATCGAAAAGTAGTTGTTAATAATACTATATGGCGGCGAATCTCCTTTTTCACTTGCCCTTCTCGTATTCTTATTCTCCGTAATCTCAATTTTAATCTGCCAACGATCCATATCAATCAGACTTGACTTTTCAATCTGTTCCAATATTTTATGCAAATTCTCATTTTCATATCCGCCTCCCCATCGGAGACATCTTGCCAAATCATTTCCAGTACCTAATGGAAGTACTGCAACAGGTGGTCTTCCATGTGGAAATGTCATTTTATCCATTGATTCGAGAACCCATCCGATTGTTCCATCTCCTCCACAAACCAGAATATTACAGTTTTTAAGAGTTGAGAATAGCTGGAGACCGGGCTCCGGACCAGTCTTACTCAAATCGTAAACCTGTCTCGGGTTGAGAAGATACTCAAACTTCTGTAGTATTTTCACTCCTTGTTTTCCTCCACTTTTTGGATTCACAAGAACTAGAAGAGGACGACAGTCGTTACTCGGAGAAATAGCTTGAAGGAGACTGGCACTGTGAGATCCGAAATTGTGATTTTTCAGAGAAGTTGAAGTTTTTCGCTCGAGAAAAGCTGGGAAAATGTGGGTCGGTGGAAGGATGTGATGGACGAGAGCACCGAGATCACATTCTTGAGCAAGTGCTGACATACATCGGTGGTGTACCTACAAATGGTTTCAGTTTTCTGGTCTGACAGGTCCTGAATTGAGAATGGGACAGGACAACAAAAAGTTTTTAAAAACATTTTGGGATGTGATCCTACTTCAAAGGTCATCTTTCTATAAAAAACAAAGCTAATCAGAGTCAAATTGCACTTTTTGTTTGTGAAAAACACTTTTTGCAAATATTGCAATTACTGGTGACCTTTATAATAAAATTAGGTTTGTTTGTTGCTGGAGATAATTAGTCACCGATTAATTAACTTAATCCCGCTGCACAAAACTTACGTAATTATGGCACCATCGACATCCCTTGCCTTGAAACACTCCTACTGTAGCTTTACATTTCACACATTTGGCAGTAGCATTGGCATCTTGCCAGTGATGGTATAACTTGTCTGAAACACAAATTTCTTGCGTTGAAATTTCTCGGAATCTCACCTTGCTGTCTGCTGGAATAGGTCCGGATGCAGTTAGTAGCGGCAGAACGGACACATCTCTCATGAACTGTGTATTTGCATACTGAAATTTGAGGAATTGAGGTATACCAATACAGAAGAAGAAAGCTTACATGAACAACTGAGTCCCTGTTTTCCACCCCATCCAACCAGAATACTGCAGCAAGCATTGCAGTATGTTGGTTTGGTGAAATGACGAAGACGCCACACATGGGATCCGTCCTCTTTCATTTCCTGAAAATATTGTTATAGGAAAAGTCAGGTATGAATTTTATAACTGCACTCTATTGAATCCAAAAAAGTTATGCAAGCCGGTTTTCGTTGTCCATACTTACCGTATCAAAACCTAACAAAACTAGAAGTGGAATATTAGTGAGACCTCCTCGTCTCCATTCGTCAAACGATACAATTCCATCATTATCATAGTCAATATCAACCATCATTTGACGAATAATTTGCTCTAATTCAATAGTATCCCATTGTTGATATCTTGCAACATTCATCATTTGTTCAATAATTCCGTCGATTTCAGACTTGTCTAAGAACCCATTTCCATCCGAATCATAGACATGGAACACCACTGAAAATTGAGTATGATCTAATGATCAAGTGACTTGTCTCTCACCATCAAGTTTATTTTCGGGAGTATCTGCTTCTAAAAGAGATAAAGTACAAATGAGTGGTTTCAATGGAATCCGTGGCTCTTGGGATTCATTTGTTGCAGCTTTTGGTCCCATTACATCTGGAATCAACTCACACTTCTAAAAGTGCAAATGCCCTCTCCCCTTACCATCTTCTGGGATACAAACCAATGCTTGTGGTTCACTACCCGTACTTCTATCAGTCTGTTGTCCTGATCCTCCAGCAATATTCAGCCCAGTCATTCTTCCAGATAATGTATCTGTGAATTTGGCTCTAACTGTGGAGATAGCATCCTCGAATAGGCTTGTTCTTCGTTCTTTAATGGGTGGTTTGGAAAATGAAAGGAACAATTGATCCACGAGATCACTGGGTAGATCAGCACCGAAGTAATCGATAAGGAACGCACGGAATCCATCGATATTTATAGTCTGAAAAATCCGCCTTCCTATTTTTCATCCACTTGTTTTCGATTGCAGCTGTAGTAGTACAAAATTGATATTTCTATTCTAATCTCTCGCATATTTTCGTTCCAGTATTTTTTTCAAAATTCAAATGTATTCTAATTCGATTTATATGTATCTATATTTGCTATATAAATACAAATCAAGTATTTTTTCTCTTTTTTGCAAAGAAATCTTTGAGACCGGAACGTCTTGGTCACTTGATAAACACGAGCAATTCCTAATGAATTACATGCAAAACGTGTCCCCCGTTTCCTCTTTTTCGTTCTTCTTGTACTCCTTCTACATTTTTCATTTTTCTCCTATCGCATGTCACCTCATCATTTTTCAGAGCTTGAGCTCAACATTCACTCCATCAACAAAAATAAACAGAGGGAAACGCATCGATTTCCGCTTATTTCACTTTTGATACGTGGTTGGAAAATTGAAATTTATATTTATACAGCTATGCTGGAGTAGATGAGCTAAAGGATTGGGAAACAGGAACAAAAAGGTAAAACGGGTGAATTGAGGTAACCGGAAACGGAGATAAGAGCTGCTGGCCCTGGTGGTCAGGAAATTAAAAGAAGACAGAGAGCAACCGAAAATACGTCAGAGAGAAGGAAAATAGATGAGATGTGGTCTGATCATGATGATCAGTTCATCTAACCAAATGAACGTATCTCTATGCACCAAGTTACTATAATCTGATCCCATTTAGACTAACCAATAAAAGGCTTCTTCTATGTTGAGACAAGGTTTTTAAAATGTCTGGAAAAAATATTATACCGCTTTCCCTCATTTCCAAAAAAGAATGATGCTCGAAACTTTCATGAATCAAATTGTTTTAATGACCGGAGCAAGTTCATATTTCAGAACTGACCGTTCTTGAACTCAAAATTGATCGTATTTCAATTAGTTCACTACCGAAAATGAACAAAAACTTGAGATTCATGTCGGTGATCTGCTACATAACCGTTTCTAGTTTGAAAAAGATTTGACCTGTAACTGAGTTTCTGAAAAAAGAGACACACTGATCAAAAGATAATATTGTCTAGAGATCTGCGTCAAAAAAGACAATCTAGCTTGTCATTCAGCTCAATATCGGCATTTTGTCTCTCCAAAAATCAACACTCAATGCAAGGGCTTCTTTCAGATCAAAGCACACGTAATAATTGAAAAAAGTAAATTCTGCGAAGGTTGCAGGAGCACAGTAAGATGGATTCTACACAGAAAGATCATCGTTAGAGACTAGAAAGTTTACACTGGATATCAACTGAATTTAATATAACCTACACAATTCAAAAAAATAATTGTCGTTCACTTGAAAATTCACAGGTCTCAATTATACAGTACCCATGATTTTACCTGAAGAACTTTTTGTTCCTTGTACTCTACTAGCTCCATATGTTTCATAAAACAAACAACATATTTATTTTGCCACCATTCCATAAACTACACTATTTGTTTCTCTCTCCCACCGCATATTTCATCTATATAATCTCAACAATCAACACGAATTCCTCTTTTTCAATCACTGATTTGACCTACCTGTCCATCAACCGAAAGATATGAGTAAAACTTCCCGTCCTGCTGAAAATCGCTCAACATATCTTTCAACTTCCGCCGAGAGTCTGCAAATTAGATTTTCTCTTCGATGTAGAGTCAACAGATTCAATTTCAGGTGTTCACTTTTATGTTTTTTTTTTCTCTTTGGACGTTTTGACTTTTCACTTACATGCTGCATATTCGCTGAGTCGAGAGAACTGCTCAGGTGATAATAGCATTTTCTGAAAATGGAATAAATATGAGATCTGTTATGAAAAAAGGAAAAAAGAAAATGATGATGATGAGGTGTGGAGATGAAGATGATGAAGTAAGAAAAGAAGAAAAAAAGGAAAAAGAAGAAGAGAAGACTAACGGATTGAGAAGCGAGAGGCTCGTCCCGACTCAAATCCAGCTCCTGATATTATGTATATTAACACATTTATAAATACACTTTTAATACGTTTGACAAGATTGGCCTCTTTTTCCCTTTTCTCTTCTTCTTCTTTTTGCGCAGGAGAAACGACTCGTCGGAAAGAAAAAAGGGGAGGAGACGATGTGGTTGCTCTCGACTGCTTCTTCACCACCTCTCCCCTCCGATAATCCTTTTTTCAGCTCTTTTTTGAGAGAGAAGTCACGCGAAGAATCAATCGACACCTCAATTGCAGAATGAGACTTCTGTGGAAAGAAGAAAGTTCACAGATTGACGCATATTTCCGGAGAAGTGATTACGACGACGACACATATGACCTGTCATAAGAAAGGTAAGAAGCTGAAAAGGATATGAAAAAAAAGAATAAAAAGAAGACGTCGAAGGAGTAGAGGGAGAAGCCATGAAGTTCAGCCATATGGAAAATTGATAAACCTCCTTCGTTTCACTGAGCCGTTGGTGTGATTTGTGATAAATCGGATAAAAGAAGGGGACAAAAAACGTTGAGGCGTGTCGTAAAAAGGGGAAAGAGATGAACTGGAATGAGATTAGAAGAGATGGGTGACGTAGAGAGAAGTACAGTTTTAGTACGATGTTTTCTGTTGTAAGAGTTGTGAATCATTTAGGAAAAATATAGTTGGGAAGATATTTATGCAATTCAGAAGAAACAGTTCATGATTTAACTACAAAAAATCTTTCAAATAAGAAAAAGCATTTCCCAAATAATTCCAAAAAGGTGATGTTAAGTAAAACGCTGTACGAAAAGAGTGGGCAGAATTGGATTACAAAAGACAGCCTCTTCTGACAATGAAATGCTCGAAAGGATTACTTTTCAATTAATATTTCTGATTGTTTTCCGAAAAAAAATGATTCTACGAAGCAAGATTAAATATCTTTCATACTATTTAGAGATATTTAGCTTACAGATATATGCATGTATGGCTCATACATGGTCAATGAAAGGACATCATGAAAAAACTAAAAAACCTATGGCATAATGTACATCGGTAGCATAGTTACGCGGAATTCCGACTTCCGACTTCCGACCTCCGTTTTCAGAATTTTCATTCCGACTTCCGTCTTTCCATAACTGTGAAATCTAGAAAGAGTACATTTTGCAGAAATGCATAGAAAAATATCTAAAAGGACATTGAAAAAAATTCCTTCACCAAAAATGGTATGATTTTGTCTCATGGACTTTTTGAATATTTGCGAAAAATCTACTTCCAACTTCCTTTTTCAGATTTTCACGTTCGACTTCCGACTTCCGTTTAAAAAAAATCACATCCGCGCAACTCTGCTCGGTAGTACTGTGAAACAACATCAACTTAATTTAAGAGTTAATTCTTATCACGATTTTGGAATCAAATTGTACAAGCTCCTCTCCTATGCTGCTTCCTTCACGATTGTGTATTAGTGAACTTCGTGGTCGAGAAAGATTTTTTGGTCCAAATCTCATAGAAGGATTTTTGAAATCGGCTCAAAGGTTTTATCTATCGTTATCTGATACGTGAAAATGTCTGATATCGAAAATCGAAAGTTGCCATTTTAAGAAATTGTTTCTTTGGTGTTTGATGCCGTTCTCCTTGGTTTCCAAATATTCATTCATTCTTCCGTCCTCTCCCCTTCAACTCCTTTCCTTTTTCCACGTGTTTCCCCTCTCTCCAAAGATTCCAAACACTTGTTCTTCATTCCCGTAATAATCTGGGTCAGCTATGCCTTTCTCTCAATTACCTGCGCTACGACGTCGTTCTGACTAATTGCTCAGAACCGTACTTCGAGAATAGAAAAGAAAAGAAACCAGTCGTAAAGTGAGAAAGAGAATATGAAATCTCTCAACTTTCAATCTGTCGTTTCGCAGTTTTTCGAGGTTAGTTACTGATTTGTGTTCTTGGTTTTCTGAAATTGATATATTTTCAGTATGAGAGTACTGTTGTTGTCCGTTGGCCACTTCCATTCATCATCATTCCTCCACTACTAACGGTCTCAATTGGTTTGTAGTGTAGTGACTACTATTTCATTCCGAGAACACCCAAATATATAAATTTTCAGTGACTCTCACGGTTACAAATTTCCATTTGAATGTTACAAACGACACTCTTCAAGTATTTCTTCCGGATGATATGAGAAGTTTGAGGGATTTGAAAGAATTATTGGATATGTTTCCACCAAAAGATGCTCAAAGAGACACTTATAGTATATTCGGATCGAAATTTGTGTATACTGTAATAGAGGATGAGAATCCGGAAGGCAATATTCTCTCGTCTTCTGGAATTCAGAGGATGGCGAGACTTCATAAGTTTGTGATGGGGTTGGAGGTTAGTTTCAATTTCCGCGGCCCATGTAAATAGCATATTTTCAGACAAGACAAGGTGACAACGTTGCTATGAACTGCTTAAGGAATCGAGATGATGAAGCTTGCACAATGCATCCGATTGCTTTTGCATTGGAAGATAGTACACCGGTAAATTTTGTCAGTCAGTATGAACAATGCAATAATACTTTTAGGAATTCGCCATCCAATTCCTTCTACGATATCCAAATTTAAAGTTCGGGGACTTTATTGTGGATAATGCAATGGTTTTTGGCGGCGTCAAAATTGAACCAAAAGTGAGAACACAGATTTGAAAAACTAACCGAGTATTTTGTTTTCAGTCTCACGATAAAGAAGGAAACTCTCCAATTCGATCTTCAAAAGCGGTTCGAATGACTTATATATTCGAGGCTAGTGAATCAACGGAACGGTAACTCTCTCTCTTAATTTAAAGCTAGATATTTCCAATTTCTTGTTTCGTTCCAGATGGATAGACCTATTTCTCACAGCAATACCCCGTTACAAAGAATCCAACTCAACAATATTATGGTCATCATCTAAAAGTCTTGCAAAAGAAATGGAGAGAAATGGGGAATTATTGATACCATGGATGCCATGGACATCATTAGTTCTCGTTGTATTCTGTATGTTCGCATGTTCCTCTTTCCAAGTTGTCAAATCTCAACCGTTTATTGGATTTTTCGCCATGTTTAATGCAACAATGGCTACAATTGCATCAACTTCTCTCCTCATTTATTTACAGTATCCGTTTCTCCCACTGGTTTTTATCATGCCATTTTTAGTTGTTTGTAAGTTTCATTAGTTTTCCGCACTATTACTTCGAATAGCTGGAAATTTCAGCCATCGGAACTGACAACATGTTTCTGATGCTGAAAAGTTGGAGGATGACCAAAAAGTCATCCAACGAAGAACAAAGATACATTTATGCCCTCACTGAATCTGCTGCATCTCTATTCCTGACTTCTCTGACGGACGGTTTATCCTTCGCTATCGGAAGTATTTCAGATTTTCATGCAGTTCGTGAGTCACTTCCTACTTGGTTATGAAATGACGCTTTATTTATTTCCAGGAGTATTTTGTACATATTGCGCAATGGCAATTCTCTTCATGTTCATATTTCAAGTCACATTTTTCAATGCTGTCATGTCATTATGTTGTCGGAGAGAAGTTTCTGGAAGGCATCCCGTTTTTTGTTGTTATGATACGGCACCATCTAGTGAGTTGTCCTGAATTTATTACTGAAAATCACTGAAATAATATCGATATTTCAGATGAAACCAAAATTATGAAACAACACTCCGATCCTAGCTTCGATTTTGCTTCAATCGTCGCCAAGTACCTGTTCAAAATCCTCAATCCATGGCCTTCTCGAATCGGAGTATTTTGTATTTTCATAGTTTACCTATTCACTGCAATTCATTACGCCATTGGGTTACCTCTAGGACTGGATCTGAAATTATTGGCTCCAGATGATTCATATGTGTCGAAAGAGTTAGAAGCACAAGAGAGGCTATTTGCGGATTACGGTGGATTCTGTTTTGCACTGGTACGAGCTAAAAATATATCGATTCGAGATCCGATGGTACGAAGAGATCTGATGAGGTTGTATCATGATTTGGGAGGGTGAGCTTGAGACTTGAAACTTTTCGATGAGTAACTTCAAACATTTTTTAAATTTCAGAAGTGAATACAGCTCGCCTGCGGAGTTCTGGCTTCAACCGTTCGAAAAAAGTCGACGAGGAAAGAAGTATTCAGAATCCGACTTTTCAGATGAACTTCACACATTTCTGGCAAAAGAACCTCATTTGAAGTTTCGAAATGACATTCGTTTCACGATGACTGGAAAGATTGAAGCGATCAAAATGATGTTTCGAGTGAGGAGACTGGGAAAGGATAATGATGCTCCGAGAGCAGAATACATGAGGAGAATAATGGAGACAAGTGGATTCAGTGGATTCGTTTATGATACAAGTTTCTTATTGGTAGATCAACAAATGACTACGGTTTATAATGTTATCATTGATGTAGTGTCAGCAATTCTAACGATGCTTTCAATATGTGTTCTGATGGTGGGTAAGGATCGGAAGTTATTCGGATTTTGTGAATGTTTGCAACTGCGCTCCACTGAATTCTTGTTCGTGTCTTTTCAATTTAAAGATTCAGTGGAGCGCAGTTTCAAGACGCGTTCTGCGCTACAGTTACTTTTTAAAATTACTCAAAAATCTTCAGGTCCCTCGACCCGTCTCTGCAATGTGTATTGCATTTGCCATCCTCTCTGTAAATATTGGAGTAATTGGTGCCTTGGCAGCCACTAACACTCGACTTGACATCATCTCCATGATAACAATTGTTATGAGTGTTGGTTTCTCAGTCGATTATGTAACACATACCACTTTTCATTTTGTTATTCAGAGAGACAATCGTCTAGAGGTTAGTATATCTCATATATTAATTTCCCAAATTATTATTTTTCAGAAATGTCTTCTTGTTATGACGGAACCAATCTTACAGTCTGCTCTATCCACTGCAATCGGAGTCTCTTTGCTGTCTTTCGTTCATTCTTATATTGTCAGAACTTTTGTGAATACCGTATTCTTTGTAGTCGGATTGGGAATACTTCATGGGTTGATATTCCTTCCAGTTCTTCTGGATACAATTGTTCCAGATTCTGAGTATATGGTGGCTTATGAGCCACATCAAGATGAAGAAGAAAGTCATTATGAAGATCCTTATGGGTTATGAACAAATATTTGTGGATCTCTTCCAATTTTAGTCAGTCACTGAATGTTTGTAAATAAAGCTAGAACATAATAAAGCACATGAACATAAAAACATTTTTTCTTGATTACTTTTTCGAATGGAGTTGAATATTCTATCCAGACTCCGTCAGTCCAGGCAACGCGCCGCAAAAATTGGCTGACGGTATTTCCTTGATTCCGGACCTCGCCGATTAAAAGTTCAAGCATTTTTTCCCTTTCTTGAGTCAGACTGTATGTCAGTTCGTACCGAACTTCATATCCGAATCGTCCAATTTTCGATTTTCTTCTCATACTTTGAAAAGATTCCGAGACATTACTGGTTACCTTCTCACATTGAAAGTTTGTTTTCTTGAACTTCAGAAAGTCCATAATTTGCCCTTCTCTACTTAATTATACCCCTAACAGAATTCAGTATCCTTTTCTATCTCACTCTGCAGTCAGTGAGTGCAGTGTGAAGGTGTGAGAAACTCGTTTCGGTTACTATGACAATCCCCTTTCTTCCGGTTTTCAGTGGGCGTGCTGTTATTTTTTGGAGAGAGAAAAAAAGAAGTGGAAAATTCAATCATAAGTTTGTTATTTATCTCTCGTCTGCTCTCCCCCCAATACTCAATTGGAAAACAAGAGACGAGGAGCCAGTCTCTCTTTGATTTATGAATGAAATGGTCACTTATTCTCGCCGCTTTTTTATCTCAACTATACAATCTGGTTCTTGGGCATGGTAAGTTTAAACTTCAAATGAGAAGAGTATGAAGATTACTGTAGATTGCTACTGTCCGTTATGTGAATTGGACAAACTACCTGACAACTGTACGACTATCCACGGACATATTCAAATGGGTTTGGAGTCTACAATGCCACCGTTTGAGGTGAATATTAGCAGTTTGGTTTAACTTTTAAATTATTCGTAACTCCGGATGTTTGGACGTCTAACATGATTCATCACGAGGGATTTCAGTAAAATATTAGTAACATTGACCTCATTTTGGAGGGAAACCCCTCATGACAGTCGCATTTTTTTTCGATTCGACGCTTTGGTTTAGCCTGCAGAGTTAGACAAGACAATTTGCGGAAAATTGGATTTTAGATGTTGCTTTTTCCGGATATCCAGATGTTCCAGATGTTCCACAACTGTTAAATTTCAGATCATCGAGTACAAACTTCAAAACGTGACCACCATCTTTGGATGTATCACTATAGCGAATTCTGGGTTCACCACCCTTTCCATTTTATCGAATCTTGAAACAATTCAATATTCACAGAGTGGAAATTCGTCCACCTGTTCATGTACGTAGCTAGACTTCTGAACTCTTCAACTAAACTTAATTTCCTTTTATTTTCAGCTTATGGAAATATAATAACGATTGCAAAAAATAGTTTACTGCGTAGGTTGTACTTCACAAGTTTGAAGAAGGTGAGCAAATAAACGAAAAGTTTCAAAAAAGAAATCCGATATTTAGGTCATTGTGAGCAAAAAGTCAGAGTATGGCATTTATTTAGTGGATAATCCATCGTTGTGTCTGTCGGAAGATGAGTTGGAACAGTTTATGGAAACAGAGAAGTTTTATGCTCCACATATTCGGATTTGTGATCCAACAAGTTGGTTTCGCGGGTTACGGTAGTTGGTTACGGTAGCAACGTTATTCCAGGAAACTACTGTAGACTCGACAATTTTGATTTCTTTGACGAAACAAATATTCCTACAGGATGTCAAGTTCTGACGGATTCTTTGGTTCTGAATGGAACCAAGGATATAAATGAGACTGATTTTCAGAGCAGGTATGCTTCAAGAGTAAAGAATTTCATGATGGTTTTCTGATTTCAGACTGAATGATATTGAGCAAATAATGGGGTCGATTATAGTTTTTGAGAGTGATGTTGTCAGTTTGAGATTCCCTAATTTATGGAGAATATACAATTATCAACGTGAGTCAAAAATTCTTTGATCTCCAATTTCCTGCTCATTTTTCAGCTGACCTTCCGGTTATCTTCCTCCAGGATAACCCCTACCTGGCGGATATTGAGCTTTCAAATCTCTCCTCTATTCCATATTTTGGCAAATATCCAGATGTTCTCTTCGCATTCTCTAATCCATTACTCACTCAATTATCTCTAGACACCTGCGAAAATTTGTATAAACTTGGTCAGATAACAATCGGTGAAATAGCAGATTCTATTTGTGGTAAATAGTTTATTTTCGATTTCCACCTGTTCACATCAGAAACATTCCAGATAATCGTACGAGTTCTGCTCTCCCAAATCAAGATCAGAGCCAGAATCACACGACCGCAACGTCTTCGGAATTCACAGTGGAGACTGGAAAGGGAGGAAGTAATTCGACAACGTTGAGTTCTGTTGGAAAAGTAAGTTATCAATCAAGAGATTAGAAAACAATTTAATCTCGATATGTCACTTCTGAAATTTAATTATATATTTTTCAGAGCGGGCCGCCATCTAACGATACGAAGGACAACTTGAACTATCGGGTTTTCAAACCAACATTTGTATTTTTAATGTTTTATTTATTGAAGTTTGTCATGGAGTAATTATAATAAAAAAGTTGATAAAATGGCACGTACGAGTGAAGTTGGGTAGAAAAAAGCTAAGACCAAAACGGTGGTTGTCACAACAACGGTCTATCGAAACTGAAAAGAAACTATGTTGGAAATGGAGAGACGCAGAAAAAGTTTGGTCCGTTTACTGAAGAATTTCGGCAGATGAAAGTTGTGAAAATCTCAGAAGTCAAAAACAAAGGAGATCGGAAGTAATATTCATGAATTTAGGGTTCATAAATTATTTCAAAAAGTCAGACTTCCTGACACTTGCAAGCGTTTCCCTAAGAAAAATAACTCAAAATTTCAAAGAAAAGTCAATTCTTCCAGAAATTTTTAAAAGGAAGTCGGAAGGTAGGTAGAAAATCGGTATACCGTAATTCCGGGAAACTCTGGAGCAGACATAAACACTCGTAGTGCAAAATAAAACAGATTCGTGTTGGCAAAGTGGACATCTGGATAAACAGACAATCGCTGGGACACTGAGATCTATCACTAGTCTCACCGTTTCCTTCAAAAATATATCTGCACACCATCCATCTCGTCTGCTGCAGAAACCAACAAACCAGTTGGATATCTCTCCATTTTTTGCATCTCTTTTTTCAAATTCCCATCGGTTTCAAAACTGATGAGTAAATAATCAAATAAAGAACGAACTGTTCTTTTACTTTTCTCTTTCAATATCCGCGCACCCCACGCAACTTCTTCCCTCCATCCCAATTGATATCCGCAGTATTTGTGCTGGATTCGATCTCTCTCTCTCTGTCTATCTTTTCTCTCGGGGGCGTCGTTTTCCTTGTTGCTCCCAGATCTCTTTCTCTGACATCTCTGTCGTCTCTTATCTCTCATCGAATTGGCTCCCGGGAGCACTCCGCACACTCATCCCCAACTCTCCAAGTACACCCCACTTTATTATTATATTCGATTCGTCTTCTTCATCTTCTCAAATCCTGTCCCCTTGTTATTTTGAATTTATTGGATACACATTTGAAATCTGAACAATATATTCTGAAATTTATTTTTTGCTGAAAATAGATAAATCCTCATGAGCAGTTCTCCACAAAATGAGGCAGAGGCTCGCGAAAAAGTAAGTGAAGATATTGGAAGATTTCGTAATTGGGGATGACTTTAAACTTTTTGAAACATCAAAAATTAACTTTTGGATTCGGGAATGTTGCTGAGTAGGCGTTGATTCTGTAGGTTTTCAAAAAATCAGAATCTTGATTCATAGGGGGAAACTGAAAAAGGTTTAGTTAGCATGGATTTATGAACGCGCTATCAAAATTTTAAAGAAAATTATAAACTCAAGAATCGAAAAAAGATACTGAATGACTCTACGCCAGTTTTCTTCTTAACGAATTCCAAAATGTATACGGTAGCCCGAATTTTCAATATAATCAGGTTACAAAAAACGATGAAACTCGAAAGTCTCGTTTTTTAAAAAATATATTTGACAAAGTCTTATCTGAGATTCTTGAATCAGTTTGAAAACTCTCTCTGATTGTCGTTATGAACTTCTTCTTTTCTCCAAAAACTTGTTTCTTGGCCTAAATTTCCCAGAGTTTCATAACCAGTAACACTAGTTTTCGACCACTTATTCAGTGTGAAAACAGTTCAAATCTTCAAAAAACAACCAAAACCATATGACCTCTCTCTATTTCTTTCAGATGCGCGAGCTGATGTCACGTCCACCATCAAGTCGACCAGCTGATTTCGTGAACCCTCTTGAAAAGATCGAGCAGTTGCTGACGTGTCCGATTTGTCTCGATCGCTACAAGTAAGTCTGTGATCTCAATCAGCTGTTCGTTTTGACAAAGTTGTGTTAAGAGATGGGGGGACAAAACAAGAAAACCTAGTGCAATTTGAAGTGATTTGAGAAGGAGAAAAGAGCGTGTGACTTATTTCTTTTCAATGACTGACCAGTGTTATCACATGACCCTCTGAGTCTCTTGGAGTACCGCTCGCTGATTTCGATTTTCAAAATCTAGACTTTTGTTGAGGGAAGAGGAAACTGTAGACGAAAGCATAATAAACAAGTGATATTTGCTCCCCGCCAATTTGTGAAAAACAACAATAAAATCAAGACTTCTTTTGGGTGGAAAAGGGAAGTTAAGTGATCAACAATATAGAGGATCAGATCACGAATCGAAAATCTTGTGAAGGGAGAATCTGGTAGTGGAACAGGAAAGAGAGTACATTGATATCTTGTGGATTTAGGAGAGGGAGTTAGTTGTTAAAACATCAGAGTTTGAGCCAATAGAAGGAAAACTGAATGATGAGAACTAAATTGATTTTAGTGCACTTACCATTCGGTTTTAAGAGTTGAAAGCAAAGCATTATTGTCCAGGAGAGTCATCGTTTGTAGCAGCATCACCAGATTAATAGGCTTCGGGTTTTTACAGTTTCAGTGCAAGTTAGTCTTGGATGCCTACTGGTGCCACAAATACAAAAATTTTTAAAGAGATTTTTAAGTTTTCGAGAAGTAAATCGTGATTTGGCGTACAGAAATCTTTCAAGTTTTGTTCTAAATTCCCGCTTCTTTTAACTCTCCAGTTACATCTGATTCTCCAGAGTACTCCAAGTTTTTATACAGAAAACCCTCTGGTTAAACGAAATCTCCCAATTTTTATGTTCCCTGGCACAACCTTCCTCTCTGTTATTTTCCAGTTCAAGAGTCATTGAGGTCAGCAGATCAGTTTTCGAGACTCATAGACACCTATGAATGCATGAAACCGAAACTTTATATATCAGATTACTCTAGCTTTGAACACTTATGTCACATTTTACACATGCTGACACGAAGTTGTACAGACATCAGGACACACAGGTTCCGTTCATTTATTTCCAATAATTCAAAACTTTGTAACCGTTTCGAAAGAGTTTTGGCAAATGAAACGTTATTTCGGAAACTGCTGTTTACGCTACAAACTACAAATTAATCACGTAATGACTTCAGTCGTCTCATCTTTTTTCTTCTTCAACTAATTGTATTTCGAAACAATTTCTCTCTGTGAGAGTTGTGTCCATCACGAACGGCTTTTCCTCTACTTTCCATTTCTTTTTTCTTTTTTACAACCGGAGAGAAGAGTGAAGACACTTTCGCCTCTTTTCCACTCGGAATCTCCGCCAATTTCAAACTATTTTGCCATTCGGATTGAGGAAAAGAAAAGATGCAAAGTGTGTGTATTACACCTCGGGAAAAGAGAGAGCAAGGGGATGCTCTTTGAAAGATATCGAAGAGAAATCAGACAGATAAAGATGACTTTTATGATTTTTGTAACGGAAACGAGTTGTGAAATCGAGGAACTAACCCATATCGTATCAAATTTACAGACAACCAAAATTACTTCCTTGCCAACACACCTTCTGCTATCCATGTCTGGAAAGCTGTGCAGATACTCTTCACCGAAATCTGAAATGTCCAGAATGCAGGGCAGAACACAATATTCCATACGACGGAGTCAAGGCTTTTCAGGTACCAGAAATCACAAAAACCTAATCAAAAAACAGGAAAAAACAAGTATGTTTTCAGCCAAACTACACACTAACCGGGTTTCTCGAGATTCATCTGCAAGCCACTCCAGAATCGTCGGCAGAAATCGAAGAATACATTCACAGGTACAATCTGGAGAGATGCAAAATATGTGATGAGAAAGCGGACTGTGAGCCATGTGCACATTGTGATCGGAAGGCATGCAAAGAGTGTCGACAGACTCATATGGATATGCTGAAAAGAGACATGTCGAGACTGTTGAATCAAGTGAAAAGACTTGCCAATCGGATTACGGAAGCGTCGGATAATTTATCGAAAGGAATTGACATGATGACTATGAATTGTGAAACTACGAAAGCTGAAGTCAAGGAGTATTTTCACAGGTGAGTCATTTGGGAAATGGGAAAACAATCTGCTGGTTGAATAGGATTTTGATATATTTGTTGGTCTTCAAAAGACCTCGAAACTCCACAACTTGCTAGGCGCATCACAAAACGTTCAAATTAAAGCTACTCATTACTACTTCCCCCATTTCCAGATACCAACGAGAACTGAAAAAGAAAGAAGACAATTTCTTGATGGAAATCGACACTTTCCAAGCCACCGAGAGCAGAACAATGAGCAATCTGCGAGATGTTCTCGAAATCGAGAGTTCCAACATGAGCGAAGCAGTCTCAAGACTTGATGCTGCAATCAAGGGAGAATGTTCGATTGATGATGCTGACTTGGTTCGAATGAAGAATACATTCACTGAAGGACTTGAGTATCTAAGGAATTTCCAGGTAAAACTTAAATTTGAAATCCAGCATACTAACTTTCAAAATTGTAGCCCGACGCAGATGAGTTGTTCAATCGAAAACTTCGCTTCTCAGCTGGAGACGATGCTGCGAAACTACCAGCAGCTATCGCTACTTCTGGTGAACTTTGTGTCTTGGTTCCTCAGTTTTCGGGAAGGTAACAACTATCCTCTAGAACTAACTCATTCAATTTCTCTTTTCCAGATACCTCCCACTAGAACAATCATATCTTCCTCGCCCATTTCGTTTACCATTGGAAAGTGACAGTTATCGAGTGAAAGCAGACGAAAGAGCAAGCATGAGAGAACGGGAAAACGATCGAACTTCTTCTAGACACAGGTATGTTTCAGAAGGGAATTGGTGGACTAACATGTCTTGAATAGTGGAATTATGTAGATGAAATGATTAGATTAGAAAACTAACAATAACAATGATGAATGTTAAGGTGAAATCAACGTCCGTTCAGGCTCTACATCATGTTTTATATTATTTCTTTTTGTTGGTTCAATGTATTTCGTTTAGTAGTTTTGTCTAGATTTTGTTAGTAGTTGCTTTTAGAAAATTGTAGTTTTCGTTAATTATAGAAAAAACAGTGCTAGTCAAAAAAACTCAAACGGGTTTTTGAAGCTGAAAATTCTGAAAATTTTTCTTACTGTGTTCACAAGATTAGCTTTGGATTTTGGGTCACAGTAATCTTTTGAAAACGTTCTGAAATAGGTCTTTTGAAACCGAAGGTAAAAATATACTCCCATTTGTAGAGAGACCTTGTATTGTATCTTTTATTTCAAAAAAGTTAAGCGGCTTTTTGATGATTTGAAACATTTTGAGACAACATAGTTTGTAGAAAGACATTAGAAGGTTTCAGCTTTCAAAAATTCTGAAATTTTTTTTATGATTCAGTACTGTACTTAGTTAGAAACTCATGTTATAAATCTAATATTAAACCAGTATTCGTATACAAATATTTTGTTAATTTATGTTATTTCTAACCTCTCTCGGTTCCTTCTAAAACCTATCGTTTCCCATTCTATTCTCTATCTTTTTTCAGTCATCGAAACCCTGAACCCGACGAAAGCTCGATTCGTTATCGACGACGTCAGCAATTAGAGGAAGAAGCATGGAATAGACTTCGTAATTCATCAGCTGCTCCTTCTCTTCTCACCACATCCACAATCGTCACTTCGGATACATCTGCCTCTAGAACATCGCCGTGGGCTGCCGATCGTGTCTCACGATCAGTTGAACCAACCAAGTCACGGCCAACAAGTCTCATTGTTCCGAACACTGAAACTCCAAGAACAGTGTCACCAATTGCCAGTAAGCCACCACTTCCACCAGCAGCCTCTTCAATTGACCGAACCGAAGATGCATCACCAGCCCCTTTACCTCAACTTCCGATCCGTAAACCTCCATTGCCACGTCAGCAATCAAGTAATGACGATTCTTTAAACGAGAAAGTGGAGACAATCCGACGAGCTCATCAACAACGCCAAGCAAGTCAAGCGGCGTCACGGGCTGTCTCCAGTGAAGAATCAGAGGGAGAGGATTTTCCCGTGAGCACGAACCGCGGTAGAATACGAATAGTGTGTCGTGCGGCGTCCGTCAACCGAGAAGACGGACTGATGACAATGATTCCTGGAACTGGTACAATTCTGCATACCCAGTTACCACAATCTGTCCATTCTCAACCACTCACTAATGGAACAACCACTACAACAACCACAACAACAACAACACCTTCAGGAGAACAAGTCGCGATTCCAGTCACACATTTCACAGGTGAGGAAGATGAAAGCGACATCGTCGTGCCTGCATGGTTACAGCGTCGGAGGCAACGCTTCCAACGCTCTCGTACCAATCCAGACCTGCAGGCACAGTTCACAAGTGCTCGAGTGCAGCAACTTCTCGCCGAACGTCAATCTCGTTTAGACTCATCTACAACGACAGACGAAGAGAAAGAGAAGTTGGCTGTAATGAGACAACGTGGCAGAAGTGCGTCACGTGAAGCCGGTGAATGGAGAGCACGTGGTCGGCCACGGGCGGTGTTCGGAAGAAAAGGTGCAAAAGATGGGGAATTGAATTGGCCGAGGGGAATATGTGCTATGGCAGGTGGTCTTGTTGCAACTTGTGATTCGTCTAACCATCGTGTATGTGTGTTCGATAAAGATGGAAAGTTTGTCCGTCAATTCGGAGGATACGGATCGGGTAGTGGTCAACTTGACTCTGCTGCTGGCCTGGCTAGCTCGAAACTTCGTATTGTTGTGTCCGATAGGTACAATCATCGGATTTCTGTGTTCGGTTTAGAGGGTGATCATTTGTTTTCATTCGGAGGACATGGACAAGGAAATGCCAAGTTCAATAATCCTTGGGGAGTGGCTGTGGATGATTTGGGAAGTATCTATGTTGCTGATAAGGTATAGGATCTGAAAACACTCATTCCAGAAACTAATACTTTTTCAGGACAACCATCGTGTTCAAGTCTTTGATAAAAATGGTCAGTTCATTGCGAAGTTCGGATCATTCGGACACCTTCCTGGTCAACTTAACAGCCCACTCTTCATTGCAGTTAGCAGAGTAACCCATCACGTAATTCCTGAATAATCCAATAGCCTCTAAAACATTATTTTGTTTCAGGTGTATGTATCCGATTCGTCAAACCATCGAATCAGCGTATTCGATCCACATGGTGTCCATTTGTTCTCGTTTGGCGAAGAAGGTTTTCATGGTGGACAATTCAAATTCCCACGTGGAATTGCTATAGATTCGCAAGTGAGAAACTAGAAATATAGGAGGCTTATTATCGTAATCTCAACTTTCTATCTTTTAGGAAAACATAATAATTGCCGATTCTGGCAATAACCGAATTCAAATCTTCGACGCTCAAGGTCAATTCGTCTCCTCGTTCGGAACTTGGGGTGGAGGAGCAGGACAACTCAAAGGTGTTGAAGATGTTTGTGTTACAGTCGACGGTTCAATTGTTGTCACTGATCGTGAGAATCATCGCATTCAGATCTTCTAAATGTTTTCTTTTTCGGGCATTTTCTACTTTTTTACTTGATTTCTTTTTTTAATATCAATAATTTCTGTTCTCGACACCGATGCGATCAATTTAGTGTTTTCAACTTTAGGTACAAAAACACTTGTTACAAGTATTATCTGTATTTCAATTCTGAAAAAAGTTTAAATAAATATTTATTTGACTATTTTGAAGTATCGAATTTCAGTTCTTTTTTTATTTACATCTTCTGAACTGGGGAATTTTCCACTTGTACAAAGTTTTAGTATTTCGACTTCCATATTTATCTTCTCATTTTTCTCAGCGTCTTCAGATGTGAGCTTTGCCTTCAAATTATTATTTCGAAAATTCATTATACTAATTCATTCAATAAATAAATATATATTTTTAATTTGTGGAAAATGGAATACTCGATTTGGCAATTAAAAATGAACACAACGATTATTGAGTAACAATACTGCGAAGAAGGGTTGACGATAGTTTCTCCAGCTTTTTCACGTCTTGCAACTGGTTTGTGCTGTATTGAAGGCAGACAATATCGTCGGTGAGCTTCAGAACAAGTTGCCCCTTTGTGTGATTGTATTTGGTGACGAATCTGGAATTTCAATTGATTGGATTGGTTCTAAATAAAGTGAACTTTCTGAATTGAAAGAAATTTCTTACAATCGAGGTGAGTTTTTATGATATTTACAAGAACTTATTACCAGACTTGCAAAATTCCGGGCCGGCCCGCCCCGGTTTTGGCCCGGCCCGGATTTGAATTTTTGAACTTTTTTCACTACAATTTTTCGTCCAAAAATTTATTTTCTGAAAATTTTTCTTATTTTTCCTCAAGTATATTTCTCAAAAACCTTTGAAACCTACAAAAATTGTTTTTAAGAAATATTTTTCAAAAAAAATTGGGAAATTTTCGAAAAAAAAAAATTGAATTTTTTTCAGTACTGAACTTCCGGGCCGACCGGGCCGGGCCGGGCCCTAGAAATTTTCATTCCGGCCCGGCCCGGCCCGGCCCGTTGCAAGTCTGCTTATTACGGTTTTTTAAAACTCAAATTCAACCAGGACAACTGGAAAAATTGAAATTATAGTGAACTTTTTAAAAATCACGAACCTGCACTTTTCTGGATTCGCACTGTGCAGTCTTTCAGCAGCTTTTGCGAATTCGTCCCAGCTTGTGAAGTATGTCATTTTGTCTGAAAAATGTATTATATTTTGGTGTTTTGAGTTGATCAAACGGAGAAAAATAAGCAGAAAACAGAAGATCGTGTTTTTGTTTATTCTGACTACATCTTATATTTTAACAAAAATTTTTTGAAGTAAATAAAACTTATTGAGCACTAGTGCTAGCACTGAAAACTGATTAACTCGAGCTTGACGAACCTTCCACACATACTTGCAACGGGCCGGGCCGGGCCGGGCCGGGCCGATTTGAGAATTTTCACCGGCCCGGCCCGGCCCGGGTCACAGTACAAAAATTTGAAAATTTGAATTTTTTTGAAAATTTTTTTGATTTTTTCGCAAAAAAGTCGAATTTTCGACTATGTTTTTACATATCGATAAAACTCAAGTTTACATAGGATTTTTGACTATTTTTGATAAAAATTTCAAAAAATTTCGAAAAATTTTGTGAAAAAATTGGGCTCATTTTTTGACTCCGGGCCGACCGGGCCGGGCCGGGCCGGCAACTTTCTCTACCGGCCCGGGCCGACGGGCCGAGCCGGGCCGGGCCGATATTTTGCAAGTATGCTTCCACATCACGTTTTCAGGGCTGTCGTGAAATTGAGTACATTGTCCGCAGTCTGCCACCCACCGGTGTTTGCGTACTCTCGGAAAAATGTATTTCGGATTTTTTTGCAACTCTGAAAATTAAGTTTCATGACCTTTTGAACTATCAATTTACTTTTTCCTTTTTATAGAAATTAAGTTAGGTATTCAAAAATATTTTAGTAAGTAGACTCTATACTAATCAGACGTATTTTCATGTCAAAAGGAAGAAAAATATTTGAACAACCATATTGTAGATCCTCTATGATTCTCGTCTTATTTTGTTACTGAACGCATTTATTTTATCTCATCATTATTGCTCCTAAGTGTGGCTTTCCAATAAAATCGGTTTTCAGACGTCAAAATGACATCCAAAGTGGGAGCGGTTGCTACCAAAACCTACCGCGAGAAGCTCGGACCTGAAATTCTCGAAGTGTTCGACAAAAGTTATAACTCTTTCACAGACGTACAGGTAAGAAACGAATTTATTTGAAGTGAATTGATAGAAACAAGTAAGCAACAATAAAATGTGAGATTCCATTCAGTCTTTCTTCAACTTGGCCTGTTCATTCTTTTTAGCATCATCCCATGGAAAACGGAAGGGGTTTGCAGGCGTCATGTCTCTCCATTCTCTGTCTATATCGATGTCATATTCGGTTATTTTAACTTTACAGCATTTCGCCATAATTATTACAAAAAGAATCGCTAAAACGATAACGAGAAACACGAATACGTAGAAAGATTCCTGAAAATGTGATAATTTATTGTTTAAAAAAATTATTAATTTACCTCATCAAATAGTTCGTTAAATGTAGGAACTGCTTGATTCATCTGATGAACAACGTCCAGCATTAATCGAGTCTTCCCGTTTTTTCGTTTTCCTTGGTAGTAATATGCTCCCCAGTCTTGTTTAGGTTTATTCATTTTTGATGTAAAGAATTTAAAACAAAAATCGGGAAGCCAGAAATATTAGTTGAGAATACTGAGGGTCGCCAGAAAGCTTAATAGGTCAGAAAGAGAGGAGCTGGGATATTGATTGAAGAATAGCGACTCTTCGCTAGAGACGCAGCGTAGGGAGAGAGGAAGCACTCGGCTTCTCGCAGCTGCGCGAGGGGAACCATCAGAAAATGGCAGTGTTTGTAATGTGATTTATTGTGTTCTTCTTTTCAGGTCCTCGCCGGTACTCATCTCTTGAATCTGTCAGATGTCGTTGTTGAGTCACCAACCGGATCCGGAAAAACACTCGCATTCGTTCTACCGATGATGAGAATGATTCAAAATGCGAGACTCCAACCAAATGAAACCGGAGCACTCATTTTGTCACCATCGAGAGAACTGTGTAGTCAAATTGTTAACGTGATCAAGCCGTTCGCAGATAAACTGAATCTAACAGTGGAGACAGTCACTGGTGGACAGAAAGTGGACAAAAACATCAAGATGTTCAAAAGTAAGAGTATCAACATTCTCGTCGCCACTCCAGGACGCCTGTTTCAAATCATTCAACACGAAAAGACAATGATCGCCAGAGCAATGAAGGGTGTACAATTGTTGGTTATCGATGAAGCGGATCGATTCAATGAAATTCAATTTGAGGATCACATGAGAGAAATTCTTTCATGTATTCCAAAGCAACGTCGTACCGGATTGTTTTCGGCTACTCAAGTAAAAGAAGAAGACGATTTGATGGTTTTCGGTTTGAGAAATGCTAAACAAGTGAAAGTATCTCAAGAGAGAAATTCTGCGGCTCCATCAACACTGAAAAACTATTTTGTTGAATGTCCTGCTGATGAGAAAACGAGTGTTTGTCTTGAATTCATTCGTCAAAGAACCGATAAGAAGGTTCTTATTTTCTTCCCTTCCTGTAATTCCGTGCGATATTTCCAAAAGGTAATTTTAATCATTAATCAGCAAAAAACATGTTTTATTCAGATCTTCGAAAGATGCCTCACCAAACGTCCTCTCTTTTCTGTTCATGGTAAATGCTCGAACCCACATCGTGCTTCACAAATCAAAGCATTCTCTGATAGTAAAAATGGAGTGATGATCTCAACTGACGTGATGGCTCGAGGAATTGACATCACTGATATCGACTGGGTTATTCAGTTTGACCTTCCAAAACATTCCAGCTGGTTTGTTCACAGAGCTGGAAGAACTGCAAGATGTGGACGTGATGGAAATGCATTGATTCTGATTGCCACTGAACAGCTCGCATATGTTAACTTCCTCGATAACCATGAGAAAGTTAAACTTGAGGAAGTTAAAGTTCCAACCAGTACATCTAGAAAGGCAGAGGAGTTGAGACAGAAGATGATCAAAATTCAGTGCTCTGATCGTGCTATTCTGGAACTCGGAACTCGAGCATTCGTCAGTCATATCGAGTCATATGCCAAGCACGA
Organism: Caenorhabditis remanei; assembly: GCF_010183535.1. Taxonomy (NCBI): domain Eukaryota; kingdom Metazoa; phylum Nematoda; class Chromadorea; order Rhabditida; family Rhabditidae; genus Caenorhabditis; species Caenorhabditis remanei. The sequence goes on along the minus strand of NC_071330.1, from coordinate 6,011,657 downwards.
TTGTCATCTCATTTGCTCTCTTGATGGTATTTTTAAACGATTTTACTCATCCAAACAGTATCCTTTCAGATCTCAACGTAGTTGGACTCGCCAACTCTTATGCTCTTCTCCGATTGCCAAAGATGCGAGAGCTGTCTTCAAGAAAGGACCTCGAGCAATTCGATAGAAGTGACATTGAGACTTCCGAAATCAAGTATGCTGATCAAAAGCTTGAAGCCAATCGGGACACTTTTATGAAGGAGAAACACGATAAAAAGATCGAGTCATTGGCAGCAAAGGAGAAGAAACGACGAGAGAAGGAGGCACGTAAACTGAAGAGAGCTGGAGGACGATTCAAGAGTCGTGCAACTGGAGCAAATGCTGAAGAGACCCGTGCTAAGAAGAGAAAGTCAGAGGAAGAGGACGATGCTCAAAATGATATTCGATTGTTGAAGAAGATCAAGAGAGGAAAGTTGAGTAAGAAGGAGATCAAGGATGTTCTTTAAATCAATGTTTTTTTGTTTTTTGTTTCTGTTTTTATATTTTATCCCAATTTGTTGTTACCGTTACTCCTTTTGTTATCAGTTTTCTGTTATCAATCTTAATGAAATCTCGTTTTTTATTATTGCAAAACGATATGAGATCGCAAAAATCGCAAATAGGAAAAAGGAAAAAGGAAAGTAAAATGTGAGATTCAATTTTTGAAAATAAAGTATAAATCGGAGATCACTCAAATGATTTAAAAAGAAGAATAGATCGATTATGAGATCCTAGATGAAATTAATATTTAGATAAATAATTAGGAATGAGGAAACTAATAAAAATTAAAAGATAAGTTAATCTACCACTGTTGATAATGTGGATTCTCGACGACTCCAGAAGAAGCGCCGTGATCGTCCCAAGCGGTTGCGAAGGGGTTTGTCGGGTTGGGAGCTGGAAAAACCATTTATTGAAGAAAAATATAATTTTTCGATACAAAATTTTCGGGAGAGGTCTCAGGCATTCTTTGCTTACCTTGTGCAGTTGGTTGTGCCTGATAAGAAGCCTCAATTCCAGCTGGAAGAGTAGTGAAAGTCGTCTCAGCTGCACCATATCCAGTCCCATTAATTCCAGTTTTATTCACCAATTCCTTATTCGACCACTCCTCTTCTTCCTTCGGCTCCGCCCACTCTTGCAGTTCTCCAGATGCATAAACTGCATAGAAAGTGACTCCAGTGAAATGAATGAGACTTGCTAAAAGGAAAACACTTGTCCATCCATGTTTAGAGTGAGCAGTGAATGCTTCTGTCACAAATGGACATGTCAATCCAGCAAGTGTACCAATTCCATTTGAGAAACCCATTAGAATGGCGGCGTAACGGGGTGCAATGTCCAAATGGTTCACGTTGAATCCTGAAATGGCGAATCCAGACATTCCGACGGCAGCAATCAGAGCCATTATAGCAGTTGTATCACTTGTTGTGTAGGCAACAATCAACATGAAAGCAGCTTCTCCTCCGAATCCTCCACAATTGAATATCTTTCGAACTGCAGTTGTTGAGAGAATCTTATTCGAACGGAGGTAATCGGCAAGTTGACCTCCCATCAAAACGACACATCCCATCACCAAATGAGGAATCGCTGCGAGGAGACCGGACTGAAAAAGAGGAGAGTACGGTATGAAAGTTGTCTGTCACGATTCTTTCTTTGAAGCGAAATTCTTCAGTGACATCTAGTATCAAACCCGATAGACTACCCAAAACTGCACGTACTGTCTCTTTCGTAACAAAAGTCAAAGAATTCAACTAAAGATCAGTCGGTATTCATTTGAACCCGGCGGAACGGAGGGAATGGGAAATTGATGACCTTCAAAGAATTTCTGAGATCAAACCACATATAGAAAAGCACAAATTAATGATTTATGTGAAGAAGAGATGAGTTAAGTTGGAATTGATGTTGAAGACTAGACTTTTCAAGTTTTCCAACCAAATGAGCTGGCTAAATGGTACAAGCCAATAAGATACGGTGACGTTTTGATTTCGAGCACAGCCATAGAATGTCAGAGAGTCATCAAAACTTCAGAAATATTTTAAATGCCTGTTTACACGGAAAATTCTGTCTTATATCGATGTGATGTTAATCAGTGGAATGAAGTTTTCCCATACTTGCAACGGGCCGGGCCGGGCCGATTTGAGAATTTTCACCGGCCCGGCCCGGCACGGCCCGGTCGGCCCGGGTCACAGTACAAAAATTTGAAAATTTGAATTTTTTTGAAAATTTTTTTGATTTTTTTTGCAAAAAAGTCGAATTTTCGACTATGTTTTTACATATCGATAAAACTCAAGTGTACATAGGATTTTTGACTATTTTTGATGAAAATTTCAAAAAATTTCGAAAAATTTTGTGAAAAAATTGTGCTTATTTTTTGACTCCGGGCCGACCGGGCCGGGCCGGGCCGGCAACTTTCTCGACCAGCCGGGCCGGGCCGATATTTTGCAAGAATGAGTTTTCCAGTTTTCTCTCCTTTTGTGAAATGTGGGGGATGGTCTCGAAGCTCGACTATAAACCGATCGTGTTCAGTCATGGATCCCACGAATTAGTGCGTTAAGTATCAAGGTTTCCACAACTCCTGCTAATCGTGACAACTTCATAAAACATTGTTGAAATCAGTTCGCCACAGAAACAAATGATCAATTCAAAGACTAAACTAAAACCAAAAAGTTCTTGATCTCACATTATCGGGAATAGAAGAATGTGAGAATGACCGCCAAAATTGAGAGATGTTACTACAGATGTAGACAATAACTTCCTTGTCGATGTCTTTGTTTGAGTTGTTTCGAAGCAAACTAGAGAAGCTTTTCAGTTTTTTTTCTGATTCAGAATTTGATTGAAACAATGATTTCAAACAGAAAATGTCTCAAATACTGAAGTGGTGAGACTCTTTCCGACTATTATGATTGGTGACCAAATGACGCAGAATTTACTAGGTTGGCACGCGGAAATACATGCAGTAAAAGGGCGTGAATCTATTTCGGAAATCATCTTGAGCTGTGCGGAAGTAAAATTTTTGAAAAGGGAAGAAGGAAGAAGGAAGTCGAAGGAAGTAATTCCGCACAGCTCTGCTTGGGACCTATAGTAAATAATCTGAGTTTAATTGTCTCTAGTTTGATCTCTTACAAATTTGAGGGTCATTCAAAGACATTCTTCGCTTCTCTATTCGTTAGTTCCGACGACCAACAAATGACGTTCATTAACTTTTTGTTCTCGATCACCATCTTTTTTTCTCAACTTTTTTTTGTAAATAACTGTACGTGCAGATTCATTTTGTCTTTGATTTTCGAATCAATATCAAATGTTATCTTGATGGTGAATTTTCTGACTTCGGTAGTGAAACCGATTTTTCGAACATTTTGGATCGATAGAGAATGTGTTCTTGATATCTTATCATTACTGTTGGAATGGTAAACAGAAGATGGCATCTGTTCAAAAATCTTTCTTGCCAAAAGTTTTTTTTTTCGTTTTTGATAGATAGAGGAATACACTTTTAGTCAAAAACCAAACAAACCCACATCAGCAATTTTCATTCCCAACGCTTCCTTCATGTAGGTCAACTGATTTTGGAGAAGAAGATAAAATGTCCAACTACGAGCGAAGTTTGCAACTGAAAGAAAAGAAACATTGAGGAAACAATAGAAATGAGTTTGAAGAGTTTGAAGTTGGTTGAGAACAACTTCAGAAATTTCATTTTTCTAAAAACATAGATGTTTAGGTCTCAAGCATATGGTACCGAGGAAGATTTACGGATGCAGTGATTCAAAATTTAAAAAGTCATTTTGTGAAAAAGGTAATTTTCCGCGTGAACGACAAAAATGAACCAACTTTCTGAATCAGGTACCATATTCGACTCGGAGAGTTGTGATTTGAGACTAAAATTAAAAACAAGTTCCAAATTTCAGAAGATTCATAAGTTAAACCTTTTGGTATCACCGAAGTGGTCAGTACAAACTCGAAAACAAACAAATATTTTCAAACCAGTTTCTAGATATACTATAGGAATAAAAAAGGAAAGTATAACCTATGTAAGCAATAAAAAAATTTAAGGTTTTGAATTCCAGAAATCTTGTTTTTTTTTCTATTTTTTACAACTACCGTAATCCTACAATTTACTCGTTAGCTTACCAATGATAGCCCAAACAGGTTTCGAAGTGACAATGGCTTTCCAAGGGATCGATCTGATCTGAAAATAATAAATTAACTAACTCAAGATTCCGTTCTCGTTCATTATTACAGTAGGATGTGTGTTCGATACATGGCCAATTGCGTCTTCAATGAAAATCTTTTCCTCTTGTGATATAGTTGGATGGAATGCTGGCTTCTCGAATGTAACACAAAACCAAACAATAGCCCAGATGACACCACAGACTCCTGAAAAAAAAAACCTTCCGATTTTTTCTTTCCTCTTCTTGTTCTTTTTGTTTCGAGGACACATAAATGGTGTGATTGATGATATCTCTCTCCCTTCTTTCGTGCAGTGTAATTGAACCTTTTCCATCTGATTGTCATCAGAAAAGGAGAGATTTTTTTCGTTTCGAGAACAGATAGGGGCGGGGTCGCTTATGGAAAAAGTAGTTTAAAAAGAGAACAAGTTGATGAAATGGTTACTTATTTACGAGACTGAAACTATGAAGTGCTTATTATTATTATCGGTACTTTTGCCCTGTGTTTCTTCACAGTTAGTGCAGAACTATCCGAATGTTATTCTGACTGGACAGCCAAGAGTTGTGGCGAGGAGGATACTCAATGTCGATATGGTAAGTCTCAGAAAGTAATACGGTAGGTCAGCATCTTGAGTTTAACTATGAACCTAACTAGTAATCTAATCTTACCATCCGTATCAATTTCAGAAAACAGCCCAACAACTAGCCCTCCCTGACGACCAAGAACATATCAGATATCGAGTGAATGTATTGAACAGACAAGAACTTCCACAACCCGAAGAAACTCCTTATCTGACTCAAGAAAGAACTCCAGTCATGGTCTACAGAAGAATATTGAGACCAGCCAGAATCACGTTCACTGGAGACGGAGTTGCGACGGATAGCTGGCAAGGAACGAGTGATGCAGTGGAGATGGAGTCATGGACATTGAATAGAAGACCCACCGTAGAAGGATCATTTGTACAGAATCAACAACCACAGAGATCTTTTCATTAGTTTGATTTTAACCTTTTTTGTAGTTTATGTTGTTGTGAAAAAAAGAGAAAATGATAAATAAATGACTTACCATAAAGATAGAACGGTGACGCCCATGAGACGTACGAAACCAGGAAGGCGGAGAGGGGTAAACCAAGTACAGCTCCAGCATAAGAACCAGTGAATGCAGTCGTCGCGAGTTTAGATCTTTCCATCGGAGGAGCCCAATATCTCCAGACACCATGCATTGCGGGATAGCATACTCCCTGAAAGTTTCAGCCTTAGATTATATATATTTATTAGGAAGGATGATGTGGCAAGGGACTGCAGATCACGAAAATGAGTCAAGATCTAATGAGTCTATTTGTGTTGTAGTGCATATAAATTACTTACTTGAACAAGTCCTTGAGCAATTTGAATAAATGCCACTAGATAGTCACTTTTTGCTTTGAAACCATACGGAAGAAGGATATTCAGGAAAGCACCGACACCGATTCCAAATCCAAATAATCTACAAAAAAGGGGTTTCTTCATATTCTAAACCGAATATCTCACTTATTCGGAGGAAACTTTGCAGCGAGAAAGCCAGCGGGAATCTGAGTGACCAAGTAGCCGTAGAAGTACGAACTCTCCATCACACTCAACTCTTCGATTGTCCAGTTGAATTCGTGCATCTGAATCCAAATATAGAATATTGAACCCTACGAAAGAACTCACATGAACTTTGCCCCATGGGTCTGTATAATTCTTGTACATATGCGTCTTAGCTGCACCGAAATTGCATCGAATTCCGAATGAAATCATGAATCCCATGTTGGCAAGAATGGCTAGAAGCCAACGTTTTCTACACTTTCCGATCCAAGTTTGCTCCATAAATTGGAGAACTTTGTTGGAATGCATTCGCATTGGGTTCTCATTTCCTTCTTCTTGCCTGAAACGTTTTGAGGATTGAGGTTCTAGGCTCATTCTTCTTTTCTCTGTACTTGGTTCGTAATATTGGACTCTGACCTTCTTACTTTCAGTTTTCTACGGTCTCTCTGTACAGTGATTCATGCTAGATCATGACGGTATCACTCACAGACGCTCTCATATTTCACTTCGCTATAAAAGAACAAAGACTTCAAAAAACCTCAGTCGAGATGTTTCTATATAACAAAGAAGCAACATCACTACACATTTTGGTCGGTCATCTATGCTAACCAAATCGAAAGATCACAAGAATGAGGAAGTCAGATAACTTTATGATATGAAAACTTGCACACGAATGAACGACCAGGAAACAAAACCTAGAAATCGAAAGTTAAAAAAACATATGGTTTGCTAAACAGAGTGAGGCATTATTTACAAGTTACTCTATCGGGTTTCTGTACCATTTCCTGATTCGATCTTCGATTTTTATTGAGTTTTTGGAACTTCATTTTCTTCATTACGTTGTCAACGATAAAAATGAAGGTTTTAACCAATAATTGTATCTATAAATCATTCTGGGAGACCGTGATAGTCTCTGAAAGTCAGCTATTTTTTCAGCTTGACCCACGAAAACTGGGCCAGATACCGTATTCTAGTTCATCATCTAATCAGTTATCTTGAACCTTGTTTCTCTGTTTCGTCAATCACTTCCTCTTCTTTTCAATTTCTTTCAAATTTTGTACAAACGATGCATGCTAAAATGTGACAGTTTCTTCTCTAGTTTGTCTTCTTCTCTGCTTTTTTCATCGTATTATTACACTAAAGAAAGGTAGAAAAGTATCGTTAAAGATCATTTGATACTTAAGGGATCACTTTTTGTGTTATAATCAGAACTGTAGCAAAGAAGATAACTGAACTAACATTTGTTGGGGAGGAGCTGGAGAAGCTGCAGACGAGGTGACCGATGATGCAGCTGCGGTCATTCTGAAAACCAGTAGACATAAAAAATGGAAAAAGGAATCAGAAAAATAAAGGTAAAGTTTGAATGAGTGCACTCATTTCTGCTTTTTCTCATGTGGCAATTTCACGGCCGTATGGCTTTTTGTTCACTCCGGAAATGGTTTGTGTCGAGGAGCAGTTTTTGGGTGAATAGAAACACAGAAGAAGCGGAGAACTCACTTTGCAATCGGGTCTCCAACCATTTGTTTGCCACGATCCCAAGCGTCGTTCCATGACGACATTGTCTGAAAATTGGGATGACGTTGAGAGTTTCAACAGATGAATGGAGAAGCACAAGTTTGGTGGTGGGAGGATAGAAGGATGTGAAGGAAGTCGAAAGGTAATAAAGAAAAGGAAACGATGAAGACGTGAAGAAGGACCTTTCCTCTTCTTTTCAGTCTCTTTTTTATGATCTACTACTCGCCCGGGCGGTGCACAACCCTCCCTTCGTTTCTACTACTTATTTATACATGCACTTGTCTTCTGACGGCTTCTGGTTTTTGATAGATGGGTAAGCTAGTGAGATATAAGATGGAAGAAAGAGTAGGGAACACTGGAACACTTGGAATAACAAGTTGTTATAATGCATAGCAGAGATATCTCTGAATGTATTCTGAATCTTCCTCTTCTTTTTCTTCTTCGAGAAATATTCAGAAGTAATTCAAAATGACATGCACATATTAGTGCAGTAGTCTTCCGCTCGAATTAACTGAAAAAGCTTTCGAGATGAAGCAAAAAAATAAGATGAAAAACGGGGGAGAGTGAGTTTGAATCAATACTAAACACCTGTCGGTTCAAGGAGTTACTTAGGGTTTGATAGAGTTATGGGGGGGGGGGGGGGGTTAAATTTGATTTTTCCATTATTTTCTGATTTTGAATCTGAAGTGGCAGTTACGGAGGTAGACGAAAGATGAAGAAATATCGTATAACGTTTTATCTTGAATTCTTAATTAATCACTTGAGTTCACTAGGTCTTTCCGTAGTTAAGAGGTGAAAAACAGTAGTAAAAATCTTTAAAACTGAAGTAAAATACGGCATTTCATCCATTTCAACTACGAGACCCATCTGGTGTTCGCGAACCGATAATCTAAGTTTTTCTCAAAATTCGAATCCATTTTCAGACTATTTCATGTAAAAATGCAATCACCTTAATTTAGAGAAGCAGGTTGACATTCGCTCTATCTAGGAACAAGAAGAATGTCAATCTCATTTTGGAGAGTTTGAACACAAAAGGCGATATTTAAAGTCGACGACATTCATAATAGACATCCCAAATTATCAAATACTTGGCTATTCCGTAAGCTAATGAGATTAACAAAAGGCTTCTCTTGTCTACCTAATTCTCAACAAATTGATCGTTCTCTACACAGGAACCAATCCACGTCATCAGGAAACGGAGGTGGTCACGACACGAAGTAAGATCTGATTTCAAGTCAAAAACGGGTGGTTGTAGAAAAAAAGAAAAAGGAAGGAAGCAGAAATGGTGGGAGGGACGGGACCGAATGAAGTTGACATTAATAGAAAATCGACTAAAAGAAAAAGAAGGACTGCACCACCAGCCGAGATGATGATGACGACTTTTTTGCCTTCTGCAACACATCTATTAATCTTTTTTCTGAAGGATGAAGAGGTAGGTGTGTTATGTAGTTTATGAGGAGGGAGTTGGAAATGGTGAAAAGAGAAAAAAGATTGTTTGCCGAACGGATGTGGTGAGATAATTAGATTTATTGCCATAACAATCAGTTGATTCAAATAGAAAATAGGTGGCAGGTTTGAGAAAAGGTTGAGAAGTTAAGGGTTCTAGAGGTACCAAATTATCTTTTTACTTTCAGCTAGAAATCTGAATAATAGGACGTGTACAGCTGACCGGAAATCCAGAAAAAGACGACTGCCAAATCCGGAAACCTATCTGGAACACAAAGTTTGAAAGTTCCAGAATGACCCTATTTCCATACGTTCGTTTTGGATTCTCAGCTATCGAAAATCTAGAACCGTTAACTCAACCCTTCAGCTCACCACAAAGAACCTATCAGTATCTTAACAATCAGTCTGTCACTGAGAATCCAGATTGGACTACTGTAGTCTCAACAAGAAAACCGAATACATTCTAGACATAAAGTTCTCGAAAAAAAAGAAAAGCTTTTCTAGTCTGAAGTCATCTCGTTTCAGAGCTTTCCGTTATGTTTACTGCACGCCTTCATGCACATAAACACCATATAAGAGAGTGAAGAAAGGTGTATTGAAAAGCAGTGGACAATGAAAAGAACATGAAAATCTCATTAGTTGATTAAACCAACACGTTGGTTCTAGGGTTCTATGACTCTTCTATGGGTCAGTCCCCCATTTTCTCTGCGTCTCTTCCTCTCTTTCAATATTTCAGAAGCAGCTAAAAGGTCGGACGATTGATGACTTCCCTCCTTTCCTTTTTTGACTCTCATAAATCGTCACCTTTTGGTTGTGTCGCAAAACCTTTCAACTCTTCGTTTTTCTCTTTATTTTTTCTCCTTTTCAACAAGTTTTGAATTACGTCCCCCGACTGAGCCGGCACTCGAGAGGTGCCCCCCGTCGACGCCTTCTGAGAGCAGAAAGGAGAGAAAAAGTAATTGCGACACGTCAGGGAAACACATAAATAAAATTATTCAGTCAGTCAGTCGACACTTCTGAAGGCAAACCAACGATAATTTATTTGGCTTTTAGCACGCACAGAAACTTCTTCTTCTCACTTTCGCCTTTCTCTTTTTTACGGGAAGAAAGGTGATTAGATGAATAAAAATGAGATGGAGTAAGAGGAAAGCATTGGGAATTTCAAAGAAAATGGATTCTGGAATATCTGAATTGAGCAACAAGATAGTCAGGGATCGGATTGATTTATCAAGATTTCAACTGAGGAAGTTTCAGGTAGAAGCTGTAACAGAGACCGAATCTAACGGAAAAGAATTAATTTTTGAGCGAGTATGCATAAAGAATCCAGTTTATCTGGAAAACTGAATTTGTGGAGATTCTGAATATACTCGCTCATCATCAGGTTAAACGGAGTTAGAAACTTTTTAGTTGAGTTAAACTGTGAACGGAACTGTCTAAAACGTGTTTTTGGGCTAGTGGCCAAGTCGTACAGTCTTCAAATTTGACTTACATAGTTAGAGAGCATGAGAATTCAGTACTTGTTCTCAGATTTTTCTCAATATTCAAATGCATCGCCAAACGAATAGTTTATATATTGACAGTTACCCAAACTCTAAATTTCATTTCTATTGGACTGTAAACATTGAGATAAATATTCTCATAGTTTTGATACTGACCAAAAAATAAAGACAGACTCAGAAACGTAATTTTGATCCAAACGACAGGACATAGTTGTGAAAACTCTCACATGACTGGAAAAATCACTAAAGTTCCGTAAATTCCGAAAATCATAAAATGACATCAACTTATTCTGGAAATTGAATACCCAATAACATGTATTTGATAACACCCAGACACTCAACCAATCGACACCGGAAATTAATAAAATATCACTGAGTTTTTAAACTACATTGAATTGACAAATTCTAAAATAGCAACAAAGAACCGAGTCTTCTGAAATGTTGATGATTTCAACCCGAAAAGTAGTATAAAATGAGAGAGAAAGAAGACATTTCATCAATCCACTAGTAACACGGATTATGATGATGCTGAGTGTCAAAAAAGAAGTGGAAATGAGTGGATGAAAGATAAAAAGCATCTCTCACTTTTTTCCTGCCGGATTTAAAAGGAGACTATCGGATTAGAGCATCCTCCTCATATCAACATCATAACCAACTAGAGAATTTATGTTTTTTTTTTCATGTCGAAACAAAAAAAGTGGAAATAAAAACAATAATGGAAGGAAATGATTTTGATGGTTCCAATGGAGAAGATCCAATGACAGAGGAAATTGAAGACAAAACGGAAGAAGTGAGAAGGAGTGAAGCAAATGATGAACATGCGAAGAGAAATATGATAGGGAATAACAGAAAACCCTGATTTTTTCGTTGGAAAAGTTAATATTATTGGAGGATCATGGTGTTCAACCGGGGGACAATCAGAAAGAGAGACATGTTAAATAGTTTATCCAAATACCTAATGTAAGACATTCGACTGAAACGAAAGGAACAGAAAGTGAGATGTCCAATTCTTATAACCTTTTCTGTTTCAGGATGAGAAAAGTTTAAAACTACGTTCGGAAAGCCAGTAAGTAGGGGTTAAGAATCCTACAATACTAACTGCTCCTCTAAAAAATAGTTATCCTTCTCGTTCATGTTTGATCTAGATAAAACTTTTCCAATACCGAAAAACATTAAAAATTCAGTCGGATTATGACGATTCTCTGACTATTGAGTACTTTTAATCTAATCCAGCAGAATGAGACATCCTAGGTGAGAGAATAGAAGGGAACCTGGACACGTCTCTCCTCCTAAAAACAAAAAGAGTTTTTCTCCGTTTACTCTCCAGGAGGGGGCGGAGCATCCACAAAAAGGTGCCTTTCGAATGACGACAAAAAGCAGAAAAACGGAGAGACAAACTTGTGGAAAGTTGGATTAAAAGGCAGAAAGGAGAGGTAATGGATGGCAAAAAACGAGAGAAAAGAGAAAGATTTTCTTTTACGGAAAAGGTGATGTTTTTTTATTTGTTGCAAGATTGGATTAGTAGGAACAAGTTACGGGATAATGGTTTATTGGAAACCACAAGGTTATGAGCCTCTCAGTCGATCATACAAACTGCAACCAGAATATGAGAACCATTTCAGCGAGTCCTTTTGCAATTCTGCTATCGCTATGCAGATCCCAAAAACAAAACAAATTTAAAAACCAAAAAAGTTTATTGAGATTCCATTCACTATACTTTGACGAGTATCTTCGTCATCCGATTCTCGGATATTAGTGCACTTCGAGTCCATCTCCCATTTCGAAAACGGTTGGAGATTTCTGAAAAATATTTGAATTTTCAGCCATCTGTTTTCAGTAGTTTTCCTACCATGCTACGTTTTCCACTACTCTTGATATTCTTCTTCTCGTCAGTACGAATTCCGAAATGATCGGCGACCGATGGGACACGTTGTGCTCCGTTTACTCCGATTTCGGTTCCTTTGGCAACAACATTCCACCAAGTTGTCATTCTCAACGAGTTGTATAGTGAAAAACCAACGAGAAGAAGCTCGAAGAGCACAGTGTACCATGACTAAAATCATGCATCTCTAGAAAATTTGGAAGATTCTTGAACTTACGTCCAGTTGATACATTTCTGAATTGGCAGAATAAAAGTTCTACAATTTCAATACGATGTGATTTGTAAAAAGGGCAAGTCAGGGTCATTTCACTTTATTTACGAGAATTTTCCTTTTTTTTTTAAATTTAGAGCACATTTTGAAGTTTATATTTAATTTAGCACATCTTTCAACAGAAGTCACCTAGTCTACTTTTTTTCAGATAAAACCGTAATCTATATGGTTGCACAACAAAGCAGAGGATAATATAGAATAATCACAGAAGTTTTTAGAGGGACAGACCTGACCAGAAAACAGGAAATGGTTATATATGGGAGATGGATAGGGGAGAGGGGTGGGGGAAGTGAAAAGTGAAGGATGGGAATCAGGGGGATCGGGGACACATATAAATTTACTAAAAATCTTAATAGACACTAATTACTGAACATTTGGTATTGAGCCAGACTCCGATGGCAGCGTTGGATTAGCTTCACCGCTAAATGGATCCACGTATTCGGAAGAATCATCTGCAAAATTGCTATTCAGAAGGAAGAATTAAGAAAACTCGTTACCATCAGTTGCTGAAGGCATGAAACTAAACGATGTTGGAATTGGCATCGTTGGAGGCATCATCGATGGCATTCCAGTGTTCATGGCTGGCGCTTGACTTGTAGCCATTCCTGCTTGTAGATACCGTGATCCAACTCCACTTCTTGCATTCCGGAGACTATTAGTACTTGATTTGTTGGAATCCGCACCTCCACCCATCAGATGAGGAGCAGACATCACTGGTGGCGGAGGAGCGACCACTTCTTCTTCGACTCCAGCACCCACGTATTTCTGCTTTACCGGGTCCCAGACAATCTGGAAATGTAATAAGTTGTCACATAATACATTTAGTGGTACATACCGATGGTTTTTTGTCATCTGGAAGAATCATTGCATTAGATGATGGAATCGATTTGATTATTTTGTTTTTAATCGATCCAAACCATCCTCCAGAACCGTTCTGATCGACTTTCATAGCTGGGACCGCTGGTTTTTGTGGCGTTGGAGGTGCTGTCTATAATGAATAAATGGTTGATTAAAATTAAAGAAAGTGAATCTTGCCGTCTTCGGATTCGGCACTGAAGGTTGGCCATGTGTTGGCTGCATAATCGTTGGAGCGGAGGACACAGCCGGTGGCGCCATTGCAGTCGGAGGCACCGCTGTTGGTACGATTGGAGCAGGTTGAAACGAAGGTTGAGTGTACGAGGGAGCTGCAGTACCCCATACATCTTCTAGCTCTGTTCTTGGACTTTTCGCAACATCAGCATCAACTTTACTAGCAATAGATATCGGTTGAGTTGGTGTAGCCGTAGGTTGTGTTTGAGTCACGGGCGTACGAATGGGAGGAGTCATTTGAGGAGGGAATGATGAAGAGATTGGTGGTAATGGAATATCAACCGGTGGTGGTAGAGTCATCTCTGGAGCAAACGACTTCATTACTGGAGTTGGAGTTAAAACAGGTTGTTCTACTCTTCTTGGTGGTGCTGGTGTTGGGGCTGAATCAGTGATAGTAGATGTTCTGGACGTCGATATAGTAACAGAATCTGTTGAAACAGAAGTGGCTGTTAGAGTAGACTCGTAAGAAGATTCCGATGATGTTATGGTAGATGGATGCATAGAAGTTTGAATAGGATTCTTCGGTGCTCCACCATAATTCTGAATCGGATTTTGTAGTTGCTGCACTACAGCTGGCTGTCGATAGCTCTCTTGAACTGGTGGCGCAGATGTGGGAGCATACGCAGGAACAGATTCATCTTGGTACTGAGAAACCATTTTCTTCGAAATCTCAATAGGTGCTTGATGTTCATCGTGCCATTTTTGAGCTTCCGAAGCGAGGGAATGGTCTTTCATAGAAGGCAATTGCTCTTCTTGAACTTCATTCACAGGCTGTGGAACTTCATTCAACATCATTCTCATAGATGTAATCCATTCGATTTCAGCTGTTGTTGTTGCAGCGACATGTTGGAGACTTTCTGCTAAGTCACACAGATCGAACATAGAGTTTCTATCGAATGCATTAATATACACCCACAAAGATCTCGCTACTTCTGTACAGTATCTGAAAGCATCTGTAGCGAATCCACCATAAGAAGCTAGCTTCTTTGCGTATTCGATACGTGCCATCTGATAGTCAACCGATTTCGCCAATGGTGAGTTGGTGTTGCCATTTCCTAGTCGGAGAGCGTAGTCAAAGATGTCAGTAGCATGAAGGTCAGTGAATGAGAAACTGAAAAGCGATAAAGTTATAAATGAAGAACTGAAATATCGTACCCAGCAGTTCCCGACAGTCCGTCCACTCGATTCAGTAACTCGGAACCACTGTGAACTAATCCAATATGTTCTCGTGATCTTTCTTGCCCCTCGGTATCAGATGTTGCCGGTAGACTGAATGAATCGTAACCGGTAAGAACACAAACTACAAGAAGACAGAAATCGGCAGCACAGTTTCGTTTTCTTCTAGCCAGAAGCAAACCAAGTCGGTAAATCTGAAAAAAAAAACAAAATGGACTTTGTTATTCACAAAGATTCGTACTGTTAGCATAGCTGCCTCTGAGCTGAGGTTAGCTAAAACAATCGCAGCGTGTCGTTTCCAATTGTTCTCGTCATCAAATGCCGAATTAGTGAGAATCGGAGGTAACTGATCATTAGCAACCGCGACAAGTGTAGCAAACGGATCATCAATTGACCGAAGATTCATGAAGCGTGTCTCGATTTCTTCAATTTTCTTGGCATCGTTCGGATGTAATCTACGAATTAAAGTCATAGCATCAGCATACAGTCCATCAGAAATTGCACTTTCTACAGCCTCATTTATGTGACCACCGAGAAGGAATTTATTGAACCGTTCTTTAGCATCCGATTTGTGAGTAACATCTGAAACTTCGGAAATTCCTGTTTTCTCAGCAAGCTCTTCCGATGCATTCGTCAACAAAGCAGCAATATCAGGTCCATTGACTCTCTGAAACAATTCATTCAATATGTTGGAAACATAAGTTTATATAACTATTTATTGAGGAAATTCAAGACTTACTCCCTGTTGTTGAACCATAATTTCCAGCAACTGCCAAATCAAAAGCGCATCCACAACTTCAGTTTTTTTCACATCTTCAGAATTACGCATTGATCGAAGTGCATCAATTTGACGTTGAATATAAAGGCGAACAGAATGCGATGGTGTCTGTCCGGCGATCAGTGGACCTTTGAAGTTTTGCACAGATTCTATAACTTTTGCAGATTGTTCATCAAAATGAAGCAAACTTCGCAAATCATCAACATGAACACTCGTAGTACTGAGAATATGGCCAGATATTGGATCAGCAGTTCCTGCCGGGCGAATGATCACAAGCTTTCCACCAACACCAATTGAAGCGAATTGAAGACAAGAATGATAATGAAGAGGTCCGTTGCTTAAAACGTCTTCTGGCTGAGAAATCATATATTTTTGTTCTTCTGGCTCATCGATACGGTGTCTATAACAATATAAAATTTACATAGAAATATTTTTAAAATAGTTTCTTACTGATTAAAGTCAAGTTTCTGACTTTCAGCCTCTTCTTTTTGTTGTTTTTCGTAGGCAATGCGAGAAGCATCAATTTGCCGTTGAGTGTACTGGTCTTGCATAGATTTACAAACCTGGAACATACAATTTTATTGTTTAACTTTACTTTCAAACTACCTTGGAAAGAGCTTTTTCTTCAGAGTCACCATCACAAATATGATTCCAGTACTTCTTGTTGAACATATTGCGAAACTGTTTCAAATTGTGAAACGGTTTCTTGTAAACGGTACAGTAATAAATATATGCAACTCGTTCGATCGGCTTGAACCGATAATACTCTTCAGGAGGTGGCATCATTCGTAAGACATAATCAACTATTTGGGAACCAAGGTTCACAACTCCGTAGTAATATGTTTCATCTTCTTCGTTGTAGCGTTCAACTGGTAACGCGTTGGTAACACTCCTTGAACCTTGTGCTCGCCTTGCTTCCATATTGTACCCTCTCATCTCTTCATCTTCTCCCTCTTCATCATCAATTTCTTCCGAATTATTTCCAGATTCGCCAGTTTCATAACCACCGAAGTGGTTTCTCGCTAGAGTACTATACTTTTCAGCAGCAATTGACCTTGGCCTTCTTGGCTCGTTTGGCATTAATCCCCCTCCCATACGACTGCTCATATAATCACTGGCATAACCAGAAACATTCCGGGATTGAGGATAAATTGCAGAGAAACTTTCGTTAGCGCCACGGGATGAATTATGGTGATATCTGAAATTAATTGTTGTGAAATGTTCGATGAAATCAGTTTCAAACCTTTTGTATGACATATCATAACCATTAAAAGTAGAGTTATGAGTTCTCGCCCCTCCATTAGACATATTAATGTTTCCATTTCCTTGTCGGTTACTTTTTCGTGAATTCTGGTGAGCAGGTTGGATTATCATTGGGCCGCGTGTCTGTGGAAGGTCTTTGTCCAACCGGCTTCGACGTGGTCTTCAAAAAAGAGATAAATTTGTTTCATTTTGCGAGGAGAAGCTTTCAAAAGATTTTAATCTGTATACACACCTCGAATGCGTCACAGAAGAACCGTCATCTTCGCCATTTCTAGACGAAGGCGGCGAAGCCGAGTAAGGTTGATTCCAGTCGTTCATATTGATAGAAGGAACTGTAAAATCATGTTTTTCTTCTATTTTTATTACTGTCTATCATACCTCCGCCATTCACTCGTTGGTCATATTTCATCGAGTCGATCTGCAATAAATTCTAGAACAGTTCAGAGTCAAGTTATTGAGCGGTTGTTGAGTAAATAGGGAGGCGCAGCGAGGCTACGGGAAAAGAAAAGAAAAGGAGACAGATTGAGGTCAACCGTGTCACTTTTGTGCCAACACATCGACGCGAAGTCACACAGGAAAGGGCCAAGGAAGTTTTCGTTCCGTTTTCCCGAATAAGAAGAATAAAGTGAATTTAATGATAAGAAGGACAAGTGAAAGTGATTGCGAAAGGTGATCGATCGATCGAAGTTCTCTCTTTTCTGTTTTTTTGTTTGTGACCTCGCCACTTGAAAAGAATCGATAGCATCGTCAATCTTTTGATTCATTACCATATGTTGTTGTTGAGTGGATGCAATATATGCATCGCTTCTCCCGGGTTCAGATGGATGGATTCTTACCTTGTATCTCCGCATTCGTTGCTCGAAATCCATTGAGACAGACATGTTGCAATCAGTCAGAATTCAATTTTTGAACCGCCGCGCGTCCACGACACCTAAAAGATGGCGTGGAAGCCACGGAAATTAGCAATAATTGGAGCAACGAGTTCACGCGTTAATTTTTATAAAAAGTTGGATTTTGAATGTGCAAATGTCGTCAAATGTGGTGTTTGCGTATACTGCAATGTGTACCGTAGTTTTCAATTTTTTTAAGAGGCACTATCTGTAAGAGTGAGAATGTTTGTGTTGGGCCTTGGCACAGTTGCAAAAAGTTGTTTCAATCCGAACTCTTTTTGCAGCATATGTACCCCTATGGTAGTGATTTACAAAAAATATGTCACCAGTACTCTATGACGTCATCATAGGAAAATATGCCCAATAATCGACTTTTCACCCAAAAATTCATAAAAATTTTAATTTTCCAGATAACATCGGGGCACTTTCGTAACATGTTAGAAATGTTTTTGACTACCCCTACACAAATTTCCAGTCCCCCAGACACCCCAGAAACCGTTCAATTAAATTTCATTTTCATGTTTTTTCAACTTTTCTCGAAAATTCCCTCTAGAAGTCCTCAAATTTCACATTGTATACGTATTCCCCGCAAAAAGTTCTATTAGGTCCAATTAGAAGCATCAAAAAGTAGGGGGACCATTTCCAGATATTTCGATTTTTTGAAAAATCACATAAGGGTCCCCCCTTATGAAAATTTCATTTTTGAAAAAAATTTCAAAAAAAAATTAACTCCGAAAATGGTCAAAATATTGATAAAACACTTAAAATAAACTAATCTCAAAATATTAGATCTCAGAAATGCGTTTGAACGGATTCCGTTTTTTTGATCATTCAATTTTTTTCCAGTTTTTTCCCGTTTTTATCAAGAATTCGTACAGAAGTCCTCAAATTTTAAAGGATATCCTGATTCCTCGCAAAATTTAACATATTGTTCAATTGACATCGTTAAAAAACAGGGGGACCATTTTGAGATTTTTCCAATTATTTCGAAATTCAGATAAGGGTCCCCCTCTTGAAAGAAAATTTTTATCAAAAAAATAATTCAACTTTTTTTTGATGCAAAAAACGTTCAAACTATAAAAAAATGTTTTCGATATTTTATTAATGTTCTCAACGTTTTTGCATCAAAAAAAAGTTGAATTATTTTTTTGATAAAAATTTTCTTTCAAGAGGGGGGACCCTTATCTGAATTTCGAAATAATTGGAAAAATCTCAAAATGGTCCCCCTGTTTTTTAACGATGTCAATTGAACAATATGTTAAATTTTGCGAGGAATCAGGATATCCTTTAAAATTTGAGGACTTCTGTACGAATTCTTGATAAAAACGGGAAAAAACTGGAAAAAAATTGAATGATCAAAAAACCGAATCCGTTCAAACGCATTTCTGAGATCTAATATTTTGGGATTGGCTTATTCCAAGTGTTTTATTAATATTCTGATCATTTTCGGAGTTAATTTTTTTTTGAAATTTTTTTCAAAAATGAAATTTTCATAAGGGGGGACCCTTATGTGATTTTTCAAAAAATCGAAATATCTCGAAATGGTCCCCCTACTTTTTGATGCTTCTAATTGGACCTAATAGAACTTTTTGCGGGGAATACGTATACAATGTGAAATTTGAGGACTTCTAGAGGGAATTTTCGAGAAAAGTTGAAAAAACATGAAAATGAAATTTAATTGAACGGTTTCTGGGGTGTCTGGGGGGCTGGAAATTTGTGTAGGGGTAGTCAAAAACATTTCTAACATGTTACGAAAGTGCCCCGATGTTATCTGGAAAATTAAAATTTTTATGAATTTTTGGGTGAAAAGTCAATTATTGGGCATATTTTTCTATGATGACGTCATAGGGGACTGGTGACATATTTTTTGTAAATCACTACCATAGGGGTACATATGCTGTAAAAAGAGTTCGGATTGAAACAACTTTTTGCAACTGTGCCAAGAGGAATCCTCATCTTACAGACAACGCCTCTTAATGATGAAAGGGTGTCAGAATTCATTATTAAAATGAGTTTTCTTCTATGAAAAAGGTGAAAATTACACATTTTAACATTAAATATTCTGTAAGCGTTCTGAATACATCTGATTGATTCAAATATACTCAAAACTGATTTTATATCTTTCATTGACCTTTGATCTTTCGAAGACACAAATTAAGCTATTTACATACAGTTTTAATACAGTTTTATTAAAACTTTACCAAATTGTGAGTTAATATAATTTTTAAAAAAAAAATATATATATAAGTGAATTAAAAAATTACAACCCGTAAATAGTTTTTGCTCTGAAAACAAGATCTGCTTGCCATGGAAGAATTGTTCCTCGTATCGCACTCGTCGGAAGCCATGAATATCCGATGATTGACGTTAAAATTCGTCGTTCTCTCAAGGAAATCGCCCATACATCATGTTCAGTCCACGCGTTGTCTGTATCATTTTCGTTTTCTGCGACTTCTGATGCCAAATGTGCCGGGCTTGTATCATTGGATGGAATACGCTTGTCAGCAGTGACAATGGTACTGTCAAGACGGCGCATCGAGAACATCTGAAAGCAAAAACATTTATTATATTCTTAAAACAAATACTTACATGTGCATCAGAATCCGAAACTCCGATCATTTTGAGAATCGAAGTTAAATGTTCATCCTTCGACGAGTTCTCCAAATGCCATTCATTCGGAACATTCTTCTGACTATCCACTAAAACTTGACATTGTCCTTCAACTCCACCACTCAACACAATATAATAACATCTTCTATTCGCTCCGAATCTAGGGTGATTTCCTCTTCCAGCCATTCCAGTTCTTCCGTTTGGATTCAATGGGAATCCGGCTGCCGAGAGTCTCCAACACTTTTCACTATTACTCGTTACGTCGTTGGCTTGTCGACTTCTCCAGATTCGTTTCAATTCACCCACATTCTGAAACAAAGAAGTTACGGAATGCATTCGAATGAATTACTTACCTGCTCAGTTGCAACATCTACATATTTCTGAACATCTCCTGTGAAATCTTCAGAAGGTTTACAATAGAACGGAGGATTGTATCTTGGAACAAGCACCGCCCATGGCTTCGAAACCAAGTTTACACTTATTTTCATAATTGAACTTTCCGGATATTTTTCGAAGAATTGCAGCTCAGAGGCTTTTCGGGTTCCAGATTTCTCATAAGAATCGCGTAAAGTCATCATTCTGATATGGTTCTGAAAATGTAAAAAATGATTTAAAATTTGAAAATAGAAATGTTGTTATCTCACATGAATATTATGAAGTTCTTGAAGTTCTGACTTGTTCGTAGTTGTTGTTTTCGGTTTTTGTTCCGTGTTTCTCCACTGTTCCATTGATAATTTCCTCCAAAATGAGTTCACGAAATCATTCTTTTTGAATGGAACAGACGGGTTACGGTAGATTGATCCGAATCTCCATGTCGTTCGATTTTTGTCTCTTTGTTCGAAATCAGGATGGTCAAAATCAGAGAAGAATCCAGTGAAAGAGTTGGTAAATCGACAACAAGCAGAACAAATCAGACAGAGAATTGTGAGTGGAGGAGGAAGAGGTGGGCGGAGTCTGAAAGATAAATTGAATCCCGTCAAGGGTGAAGTACTCACCTAAAATCTTCAGCCAACGAATAAAATTGGAATCTCCATATCTTATCAGCCTCATCATCAACATTTTTTGCAGTCTTTGAGAAAAAAGCGAAGAGAATCGGCCAGAGAAGTAATTTCAGAATAACAAAGTACTCGATGATGATCAAATAGGCTGGCAGAGATTGTGCTGGGCAGGAATTGTTAGCATATTGTCCCACTGATGTACAGTATCTTTGTGGTGCTCCGATGAATGATTTTCGACATGTATCTGATTCGTTGAGGTCTGAAAATTAGGAGACTTAAGGAACATAAGTTCAATAAAATAACTCACTCGATAGGTCGGTAGTGAATAAACTGAGCCAAATCCATGACATTGTCTTCTTGAGAACTTCAATAGTAACTGGTCTATCAGGGAAGACAACAGCTTGAATCGCGACTCCACTACTCAACATAACAAGAGCAACAAGGCAGAGAAAGTTGGTGAAATCACGGAGAAGCATCAATTTGACACGGACGATCATCGGACCGAAGATATCAGATAAGGGGATGTAAGTGAATAGAGTGGAGTAGGAGACATAGAGAACGAAGAAAGCTGAGACCACTTTGGCAGGGTATGTCGATGTGATTCCCTGAAGAAGTTAGGTTAATGGAGGTGTGGATCTCTTCAGATAACTTACCACATATTCCAATAACTGCTCAGCTGGCAACACTTTCATCATCAATAAAAGAATCAAGAATATTCCGAAAGTGAACACATCGAAAGTCCTCCAAGGCATCGCTAACAGCGGTATCTTTCTTGTTCTTGCAGTCAGTACATACAGACTCTCAATCCACCAAATAAACGACCAAACCCATAATCCAGTATCCCAAACATTGGAACCGCATCCTGGGAGGACTACCTGAAATTGATTTCAGTGAAATCTGAATAAGTTGAGTGGCAGGACTTACTGAATAAGCTAGACAACAAATATAAATTATTCGAAATAAGAGAGACAACCAGTATTTTACAATTGGAGTTGAGTAGAATGTGGAGAGAGTTGGAGCATGAGCACGACGGATTCGATTCTTCTTTCCGAAAGGTCTTGAATCTTTTTCAATTTCTTCGATATTCAACGGGAAAACCATCGATTGAGGAGTTGCTGACTCAGCTCCTCCGAGAGCAGAATTGAATCCAAATGCTGTTGAAAGTGGAGCAGTTAGTGCAGTTAAAGCTTCACTTCTTGATGAGATCACACTGAAAAATTTCATCTTGAGTTAATCTAAAACCAGACAGACATGGAATACCTATAAGTAGAAATGGCTCTTTGTTTCTGTGGAAACTTTCCCACATCCAACAGAGCAACTGTTGGAGATATCGAATTATCTTGTTTCGTTCGATCCCTGGGACGAACCAGCATCCAAAACTTCACAGGAATAACGAGAATAGCTGAGATACAAAACTTGGCCCATTTCGGAATGAATGTCGGAAAGTTTTTCGCTTGTAAGTTCCCGTAAAGTTTCCGATGAACCCATCGTTGGCAGCATTCATGGGCGATGATGTCACGGGCGTTACACTGAAAAATACTGAAAATAATTGAAAACGGAATGAAAAATAAACATACGTGATAAGCTAGCTGGGTGATATTAAACTCGTAGAAATGTTCCATTGGTTGGCAGAGAAGTTGGTAGGCTTTGGCTGGGGAGGAGGTGAAAACCTATAATTGAGAAAAATAGTTTCCCATTTAATAAGAATCATTTCCATACCGTATCAAAAAGTTGTGTTGCTGAAGCGGAAAGAGAATCGGACAACTCGTTCAATGATTTTTCATAGAAATGCCAATCGTGACTCTGAAAAACAAATCCGAACTTGAATTTCACCAGATAAAATGTAGGCCTACCTCGTGAGCTAGAGACCTCGAAATTCTTGACAAAACCATTGAGAATGCTACAGGCTCATCAGCAAATGCAGCGAGACACTTCACGATTCCAGGTCTATGCAGAAGGAGACTCCAAATTGCTAGGATTTTGATGGATTCATGTTTATCGCGATGAGAAGAATCATTGCAGAAGACGTTAGGATCAAATAGATTATTTACTCCAAATGAAAGCTTCTTTACCAATTTCTGAATATCATTTGCAAATCTTGGATCGATTTCAGATGGAATATAAGAGTAACCCATCGATTGACAAAGAACAATTGTAGTGAAAAAGTGCTCGTCCGCGTGATACATCATTCGAATTAGCATATTTGAAGTTACTCGAATCGGGGGATTCAGCTGGAGTACAGACGATAGGAAGTGCAATTGATCGTCTTTAGTGATACATTCACATAGGATCATTGTGAGTAATTCCTCGTCTAGTTGAGCAGCCACATCCATTGAAGAGAGTACGGATGGACAGTTGAGTTTAGCAGCTAGAAGAAGTACTTGTCTCTCTTCTCCTGTGGTTGCATAACACTCCAGACATCTATCCACAATTACAGATGACAATTCAGAAAGTTGAGATGAATCAATGAATTCAATAAGTTGTACGTCTCCAGAAGTTGATGAAATCAAGAGTTTTGTGATCAATGTATAGCAATCTGCTAGTCCAAGTGGATATAGTTGAGATCGGAGCCTGAATAATATAAAGGTAATTTCCATTTTTAATAACAGTAAAAGACTCACCAGCTGACAAACTTGTCATTATCAAAATTAGAAGTTTCCAGAAGCAAATGACTCGAATGAAGAATTGCACAAAGTTCACAACTGTCTTGGAGGATGACAACAGGAATCCCATGTTCCACAAAGAAAAGAAGTTCGATGAGGGATTCTTTGGAGGCTCCTGTAACAAATTATTGTAGGCGTTTTGAAAAATACATCCGGAAAACGGGTACAGTAGCGGAGGAAAATTACATTTTTCAGAAGAAATCGCAGAGCTTTCAGAGTTTGTAATGCTTTCGAAAGTTCTTTTTCGAGCAATTAGTTGTTTTTCCAAGCAAGTCCAGTCCTTCATTTTAAAAATTGGCAACTTTTATCTTCGTTTTCATCGAGAATAATTATACCAGATTACAATAACCGAGCTACAACTTTCTTGTGCGAGCCCGTACAAAAAATTTGACAACTACGATAATGAAGCTCCAGATTTTTTCTATAACGACTATAAAAATTTAAATTTTACAGTGGTATTTGGGTCCGCGACACCCTTTCAAAATCAGTAATTTTCAATGGAAACTGGAAACTCCAAACTAAAAACTGTCATATCTTCCGGAATCCATAGAACTTCTTGAAATTTCATGCTTGGTCACACAAGGTCAACAATTTCCGTTTTCCTTATCTCATCTTCTTTCTAATTAAAAAAACACTAACCAGCGAAAACAGCAACCGGAAACGGTCTTTTATCATTGGACGGAGATAGCAGAATGGCCGCCGAATTTCCGTATGTCGACGGACTCATTGGTTCAGATGGGACACCGATCAGAAGAGCTGAAAAGTAAAAAGGTAACTTGTCTTCTGTGTATTGAGTTGTTACCTGGCGGAGGATGAGCTAGTTTCACTGCAGTTGCTGCTCTCAGTTTAGCGATAGACGCTGCTATAGTCTCGGATGAATCATTCGCCTCTTTCCGACAAATAAGCATCAGAGTATTCAAAGAAGTATCAACGACACTTTTTGAAGTCGTCGAGTCAGAAGCAATGACGTCATCTGAGTTAACAAGAATATGAAGAACTTCTGCTTGATGTTCCAGCTGTGGTAACACGTTTTTCAAGGCTCCAGATGCAACTCTCGACAAGGGATCATTGACTTCTCCAGATGATATTATCCATGTTCCACATCCGATAAGAAATGATTTCAGACCGTTTTCCACTGATGACATATATTTTGTAGAAAGAGAATTTCCATGAGAAATCAAAGAAATTATGATATCAGGTACACCTTGATCCACTTCAGAAGCCGCCGCTGCCAGCCTACTGTAGATATGTTTAGTGGCTCCCGGAAGAGCTTGGGGACTTCCGAGAATCAAGGCGGGGCATAATTGAATTCCAGCATCCGAACCATCAGCAGACACAACAACAGGTACAGTATCAGGTAAGAGGGACATATCCGGCACGTTGGCCGGATCTGATTCGTCCATTTTTAGGAACTGAAAAGTTGTGAAAAATCAAGATGATGATGATGATGATAATGACATGTAAATGATAACGAGATAAAAAAATGAGGAGAAGAGATAAAGAGACGTAGATTAAAAAAGGAGAAGGGTGTGTGAAAGAAATAGACAGTGTGTGATAATATGGGGGAACATGTCGCGCATCGTTAGTGTGAGATGGCAGAGTAGTGCCACACACAGACATTATCAAACCAGTTTCCGATTTATAGAAAGACTGATTTGTCAAAAAATAAGGGAAGTGAAGGAGGGTGATCTAATTTCAGTTTAATTGGGCATTGAGTGGCAAATTAGGTAAGTAATGTATCAGGTGGTGACTGATTTGGATCGGAATCTATTCCAAGAAACTGAACTTCGTCATGAAATGTTATATAAAGAACTAAGAGCAAGTTAGGCCCAGGACAGGATCCACGGTTAGAATTACGGTAAGTAGATTTGGAGACATATGGATTGGCTACCTTTGAGAGCACGTCCTGGAGTCTAAGAGCGATATTACTACAATTTTTCTTAGTACAAACCTAAATTATTAGTTTTTTTGTGGATCTTTGTTATACATGAGCTCGTCATGGAAATTTATGGATTGAAACTTTTGGAGGAACAATAACTCTTTAGGGAATCCTCTTGTAAAAGAATTTTCTCATTTACCAAAATTAAATTCTAGGTTTTTACTTTGCGTACTTAAAAAAGTTCCCTTTATATAAACACTCTATAGACTTCGTGACACAATCTCAAAGTTAGACAATACTCACCTTGAAACTGGAATTGATTCTGAATTTTATATTTTTCAAAAAGTACAGTAATTGTGAAAAAAAGTGAATTGGATAAACAGACAAATAAAAAAAAACGAAAAAAAAACTAATCTGTACTTACTCAGAAAGTCAGGTAAGAAAACAACTGTTTAGATTGGTCAACCTCTTCTCCCGCCCTCCCCTAAATCCTGCTCACCGGTGCGGGCGGAGCCAATCAGTCGGTCATTAATCGCCCCTGGAGCTTGGAAAAAGTCGTAAAAGTGTACACGATGGCTGGGGGAAACACGATGTCTTCAGATAATAGTGTAAATCTTAATTGCCACGTCATACAGCTAAGCACAAGAACTCATTCTGCACGGTGGCTTGAGGACCAAGGTGGTCCGCATGTCCCCTCCGTATTGTCGATGACAGCAGGTGTTCTTTTGTTAAAAGTACTGGAGAGATAGTGTGTGAGATGGAGAGAGAGCAGAGAATTGGATTGCGTATATTGTGTTCATGGCTAACGGTTCGGAAGGTCTATTCTAATGAGAGCAAACAGGAAAACCTCAAGGAAATAAAATAGAGAAGGACTGTCAAAAACGGGGAGAAAGAAAGGGATTAATATGCAAATATCTGAATGGAAAAGATGTATATAAAAGAATTAGAAAACGGAAATTGAACATTAAAAAAACATTGAAATGGGTCACTATCATCATATTCTTCTACTTATTATCGGATTACGAGTGACGATTGAAGTACGAGGAAACACAACAATAGAAGGAAATACAAGTGAGTTGGTTGAGCTCGGAGAGAAGAATTTGATAGGACAGGTGGCATGGATAAAGGGAGTTGAAGAGAGGAGAAGAAGATTTATGTTTCAAGGCATGTTGCGGTTTTTTGATATCATGGAGAGGATTAGATAGATTTCATGGGGTGACAGAAAGGTTAGAGGGATGAAAAGGGTCCTCTAGTAGATTAAAAGATCTTCTAGGCTTCTGGCACTGTGTCAAATAATTTGTTAACTGTAGAAGTAATTAAGTTCTAGTTTTGATCTACACATCCTTACAAGAATTTATACTATAGGACTCAAAGTTTGTGTAACCATCTTATAACTACAATCACTAGTTTTTACTGTAACTTCAACAATCCTATATCCAGACACCCGGATATCTGCAGAGACATTATCAAGCTGACCACAAATACTAGAAGTTTCACCTCTATTTTCAGATAACTCATCTCGTGTCCGCGATTACATCGACCCTCCGTACCCATCTTCTTTGATTCAAAACCCAAATGTTCGCACCAAACCACTCGTTAGACCTCGAAAAGATGACGACTGCTCGGATGAGATTTTGAGAAAAGTAATGAATGAGGTGAGATTATCTGTGTCTTCAACTCTTGAATATTCATACTTTCAGCATATAAGTGATGAAGGAATGACGGAATCAAAGAGAGCGATCCATGCAGCTGCTCGGCGAGATTTTGAGGGAACTTGGAGTGTCATCTGTGCTCCGTGTGCATTCTCGTATTTGGCTCATGCTCAAGAGTTTTGTATTCATTCGAGACATGGGATCACTTGTCTTTTGTATAGAGATGGATAAAAGCGAAGACATTTATTTACAGATAAACCTAATAAATTATTAAATTAAAAAGAGGAATTAAAACCTGAAAATGAAACAAACTATAATTGAAACTACGAGATGAGATACAGTAGAAGCAGAAGAAACGAATGCACCGAGTAATCGGATGTCAAACTTTTTCTCGATAACTTCCTTTTTATGAAGACGTAAATCACATTTCACTTCTCCTCCATTCTCGATGTTTTCGATTTTCAGATGATATGGGACCGTCTTTTTCGTTTCCCTCGATAAAAACTGCAACTTTTTAGAGTCATTCGACGCCTCATCAACCAAAAAACCCACCGGGTACTTGAAGTTGTCAATATTCACACCATCAAGTGTACACTTCACCCCTTCTATCCTCTTTACATCGTGCATTCTGAGAAAACAAAAAAATGAACATTAAGTGTTGGAAAATTAATATGAATGATACCTGATATAGTAAGTGTGTCCTTCTTCTGCTAGAAGAAGAGTCGAGTTTGTCATGTCAATATTGTGATTGTCGGTTCGGTCTGGAAATGAAGAAGCTATTGGGATGTAGTCTAGTGAGGTTTATGGGTTGAAACTGAGATTCAATGTTTCTATTTTTCAAAATTTGCATTAGTCCTCTTACTGTATTCAATGTTACAGTATGTTACGTCATTATGTATTTTAAATTTTATGACTAGATACCAAATTGAATGAATTTAGGTAAATGAACTGACCAAAACAGCGAAAAAGTTTTCTGGTGAAGGTAGAAAATGAACAATTTTAGGATTGTGACACCTAACCAAAAATAGTTTTTATCTTATGTTTCTTTATAAAAGAGGTATTTAGTTTCGTCGGTGATCACTTTTTATTAAAATCCCGAGGAAAAAAGATACAGCGCCATAAAGCAACGACGCTCAAAATTCTCTTTGCTCAAGGATTTGCTGATTTGAGGAAGCTTTCACAAACTATATCTTCACGGAAAGACACGTTATCAAAAAGTGATAAATTCGATAAAAAATAAATTCTAGACTTCTACTGTACATTTCAAAACACTTGGGACACACTCTTCTGCATCCTGAATTTGAATCGGATATAACGAAATTATCTGTAGTGATATAATAATTTAGGAAACCTTTTCCCTTTCCTTTTTTTAATTTCCAAAAACTAATTTTTACAAAACTAAAAAAACTCACTCTGTACCACAATCATTCTCGAGTAACAAGCATTTCCAAGGTCTTCTCGAACACAACACTCATATTCTCCTGGTAACTGATTCCGTATTGCATTTGCTCCCGATAGAAACCTGCAAACTCTTGATTATTCATGCTCCACTGCCATATGGTCTCTTTTGTTCTTTTTCTCTCTTTTTTCCTTCTAATTGCCCACAATAAATCGGTACGTTCTATGTTCCTCTCTCAGTTGGTAATAAAGCAACAAAACGGTTGGTCATGTCCTTCGAGTCAAGGGCATATTTTATAGTATAATTTGAAAAAAAGAGAGGGTAGAGGTTTGAATATTTTAGAATAGTTCTAGAACTCACACAAATTCATTTTTATGGATCTGAGTTCGCTCTGGAAGAATCGAGGATCCATTGTATCTCCAGTGATATCTTCCAGTATAGGATGAATCGAATTGACCGCAGAAGAATTTGCGTTCTCCTTCTTGTGATATATCCATTTCTTCCCAGGTTATTGTAGGTCTCTGGAATGGGAGAGATTAAATGATTAAGACGTACAGGAAAGCGATTGAAAATAATTTTGACATTGATATATTTGACCGTAAAAGTACGTCTGCGTGTTTTTCGATTTATCCAGATACCGTAAAACCTGCATTAGAGGCGCACCCGCTAGTTTGGAGCATTCTATCTCGGCTGTCTTTAAAAATATGAAATGTTTGTCAACTGAAGAAATATTCTTTGAATATTAAGTTATATTTTGTCAGTTAACAATTTTTCGATATTTCCTCTCGGAACCGAGATATACCGCTGTGAACCGGTACCGCTAGGTGCCCCTCTATTACAGGTTTCACGTATCTGATGTTTTAAATTTTCTGGGACCTCACGTAAATCGGGGAACAAAATTGGGGAAAGTGTGCACGGACGTTCCCAAAGTCCCGGCGCAGTTTTTCAAACCGTAGTTGTTTTTCCCGACCTTCATATCCAGATTGGAAGTCTCCCCAAATTTTTGTGAGGTCCCGAATTTCTAAACTAGTTCTACGCTTTCTACAAAACAGCAACAAAAAGTACCACCCAACCCAAGATCAAACAAATCCTTACCATAATTTTGACCCAGTTGGCAGCAAGGCAACAGGAAACCAGATGAAGAACGAAGAAACATCTGGAAACATGAGAATCCAGTCTAGAAGGATCTATCATTCAATCCATCGATCATACCTCGTCATGTTAATCAAACTTTGCGGATAGGTGCTATTAGAATGAGTAATAATCAGCTTAGTATAGTAATTAGTGGTCAGTTGGATCGGAGAGGAAGCCAGGTAGTAGGCAAAAGAGGTACACTTTGGATGAGGGCGGAGAGAGAGGACAAATAGAAGACGACCCTTCTCCGAGAGAAAAGGGGACGGACACGGTGTTTGCTCGACTGAAACAATACACGCGGAATGATTGAAAAGATGAGAGATTGAGAGAGAACAGACGATACGTCAAGGCTATTCCGTTTTTTTTATTCGGAAGCAGAGGAGCTTCAGAGGAGGACAGAAGAAGACGAGCCGTCTTTATGGACTTTCCGTATAAGGGCGGAGATTTGAATTTAATGGGTAATCAAGTTGATGGAGAATAGAGGGGAAAGAAGCGGAACATCACAAGGAATCATAGAGAAAACGACAGATGAGACTGTGAATGGAGGATGGAGAAGGGGGGAATGGGTAATGAACATTTCATTTTATTGAAGAGTAGAGGTATTTTGAAGACGATTTGAATCGACAGAAATTGGAGATTGAGGGGGATCTAGAAGTTTCGACTCTGGTAGTTTCGGTATTTTGTATTTGATTTAGGAATAAAAAACTATCTATTGTTATCTAAATGTTCCAAGAAATCAGTATTTTCAGGAAATCTGCAAAATTTCAGATTTAAAGTTTGGGAATCTGAAATGTTGATGATCCTCCAAATCATGCATTTCCTGGGTCAGAACCGGATAAATCTGATAGTGAGCACCAGGCTTATATCCAGTGAAATCGATTAACTGATAACTAGTTATAAACGTTCAGTGAGCCGGTTCTGCAGCATCCGAATCGGACAATCTTATGGGGTTATTCAGGTCATGTAAAAATGCATTTTAATACAT
Organism: Caenorhabditis remanei; assembly: GCF_010183535.1. Classification (NCBI taxonomy): domain Eukaryota; kingdom Metazoa; phylum Nematoda; class Chromadorea; order Rhabditida; family Rhabditidae; genus Caenorhabditis; species Caenorhabditis remanei. The sequence continues at coordinate 5,980,787 of NC_071330.1, read as the reverse complement.
TTTTTTCTTATTCACGAGAGTCGAGAAACTATTTTTTACAAATCTCAGTTTACCGATGGTCTAACAGCGTTTTTCCCTTTTTTTGCATTTTTCGACATGCGTATGTAGAAAAACTGTCAAAAAATTGGGGAGAAAAGTAGTAAAATGGGAGAAAAATATGTATTAAAATACATTTTTCACTGGTCGTGAATAAGGAAAAAATGTATTAAAATACATTTTTACATGACCTGAATAACCCCATTAAAAATTTTGGATGAGTTGGATATATGAATTTATTACTTGTTTTCCAGTCATCCCTGTCTTGAAATTCAGAATCAGAAGACTCAAAAGAGAAGTTGGTCCATTTTTATTCGTTTCATAGATATTTTCAATAATGTACAAAACTTCAATAACACTCCAAATTGAACTCCTTAACCGTACCAAATCATAATACCCCGACTTGTCGAAAATTGAACTTTTTCTCAGCCCGACCCAACCCAGTCGGCCCGTATTTAAAAAATGGGTACACATATTTTAACAGAATTTTTTCGAAAATTGGGCCGAAAACAATTTTGATTTCGGCCCGGCCCGGCCCGTGACAAGTCTAATAATACCTAACGCATTCCAAGAGACTGAACATCGTGCTGATGATCGAATACAAAGAGGGTTACTGTAGTTATAGAATCAGATATGAAGATATATCAAAGTAAGGAAATTTTTCAGGCGATTACGGTACGTTCAACTCATCAGATCTAATCATGAGATGACGACGCTCTTCGGCCTGTTGAACCTTGTCTAGACGCCCCGCCCTTCCTCGTATAACGTAGTTCACTTGAACGTCAGAAATTTCACGCGATAGAATTTTGGGATCTTCTTCTAGAATACTATAGCTACAGTACTCCCTATAACATAACTTCTGTTCTTATCCTAAACTGTGAAAAACTGTTGACATCGGAACTCATGATCCCGAATAAGAAACATAGTTGTATGCAAAGTTACTCAGATCATGTGGTTTCATTTATTGGAGAGTCAAACTTGTTGGTTCTCAAAACATCGAACCTGTTTTTCTTTTTTGTAACATGACACTTGTTGTTTTTCTGTTTGAAATTTATGTTATGTATTCTCCAGGAAATGCAAATATATTTTTTCGGAAAACTCGCATTTCATAATGTTTCTCATGACTATTGGAAGAATTTGCTGGGAAGAAAACAATTGGACGAGAGTGGAAACTTAGAAACTTCAGAAACAAATCTAGAAGACTTTCGAAAGCTCGAGTTACAGTTTTATGTGTTCACAGACATGCATATATGGGCGCATCTGAAATTACAGAGACAATGTAAACAGAGCAAACCGACAACGATAAATATCAGGATGAGTTATTATAACCGCTTCAGAAAAGCAACTGTTGTTCTACCAATGCACAACCCAAATGATGAATGTCTTATTCGACTTCTCTCAATTTTCACCATTTGACAAGTCGCCCATCTGTGTCCGATATCTCATTTCGTGTCCATCCAACCCGTTTCGCCCTCATTTTTCCTCGCCATCCGCCAGCGCCCAAACAGACTACACCAATGCATCAGATGTGTTCCTCCTCCTGTTTTCTCTTCTATTTTTCCTAACGTTAGCCTACCCGATAGACAATGGACACCTTCACCATAACCACCACCACCACCACGACTGCTGTTTGGTGTTACGAGGTTGGCCCTTCTCTCTCTGCCTCTTTATTCACCATACGCCTTATGTCTCTTTCTTTTTCCCTTCCTATCCAAACGGTCAACTCGCAGACCAATTCTAATCGTCGTTGCACTCCATCTCCGCATCTCTCCGCGCGGTCAACGGACTCTGCGTCTCTTAAAATTTCACGCTCTCTAGGCAGTAGGATATACCGGCCGCCAAATTCGAATTCGGATTCTGCTTGCTTTTCCCTTTCTCCAATAACATCATCATTCCTTCAGATTTATATATTTGATTTGACCTTATTTGTCTCATATCAAGGGTAATTGTAAGTTTGACTCCGAAAAATTATAAGATTCCCTCAGAAAAACGAGGAAAAGCTCTGATAAAACAGCCATATTATCAAGGTTACTGTACATTTGGTTTCAGCGAAAACCTGCTTTCGAGAGAACAAAATAGAGGTTTTCCCGAAATTTTATGAATTCCAGTTGACCAACCAAGAATTGTTCTTTCAGAGTTCAGTGAAACAATCAAACTACATACAAAACAAAAATCCGATCCATATTTCTTTCAGTCGACCAAAGTTTCAATTTTCACTTAAAAACTCTGTCAAAAGTATTTATTTTCTGTAATTTATAAGTACTTTTTTATTTTTTCAAAAACTGTTTCCAGAAGTTCAGACAATGTCGAAATTATTGAAAATTACAACGACTAATCGCGGTTATCGTACTTTTCAATTGAATTTTTCTTTGTAAAATAATTATTCGAACCAAAATTTAGATTCGAGCCTTGGAATTCCAGTTGGGATTTTGTAGATTTTTTTCAACCCGAAAAAGCTGTTTTAATTTTTTTTTCAATTCACCGCTTTCCGGATTTGTCAGTAGAGCACTCTTGCTTCGTTATTTTCTTGGATTTTTTTCCAATTCCAGCACGATTTTTTCTGGCAAACTGACACGCCTTCACACGTATTCCACTGCTCTCGCCTAGTTTTTCAGAGAAATATTTTATTCGTGATATTTTCCTACCTTCCTTGATGTTCCTCTTTTAATACTCTTAATATTTCCCGTTCCCGAAGGCGCGAACTTTCAAAATGATTCAATTTCTTGTATGAAACGAGAGAGGACAATTGTTCACCCATTTTGCGCCTCCTCTTTTCGTCTCCTTTGTGAAAGGTAACTTGTACCGCCCGACACCATATGGACAGAATTTTTGAAGCAGATTCATCATTTTCTATACAGGAAGAGAGAAAGTTTGGAACATTGGATCCTGGTGGTTCTTTGGCATTAGACTTGGAAGAAGACTCGTGTTTTAAGTTTCTCAGTATTACTCTCTTCGTCTTTAAAATCTTAGTTAATGCTTTTCTTCTCCGATCTACTCTTTTTCGTAAATAAGAAAGTTGACAAGAAGAAATTAAAGTTCGCACGTTGTATAGATTCAATTCGATCGAAAGGTCCACTCTCATTAGCCATTGAGTCTCATCGGCGTCAACCCTTTTATGTATCATATCAGAGAGGGCAAACACTCTCGCTCCCTCACACTTGTACTCTTAAGAAATGAGTGGTAAAAGGGAAACTTTTCACTTTCCTTCTACTTTTAGTTTTCCTTATTTCAAATATATCGATGGCTCGCACCTTTTTGGCTGATTTTGATTTTCTGCCATTTTATAGTTTTATCACCTTCTTTCTCGACCCGCACTTCTATAACTGATAACCCATTGCGTCGCGACGCGTAAATGTTTACGTTTCAAGTACGGGGGTCGGCGGCGATCAGTTGCTCTAACCTCTCTTAAAGTATAATAGTATTACTGAACTTCTTGGCGCGGCGCCACCTCGACCACCAATTAGTCGAGTGGCGCAACCTTGGAGGTTCACCTTCAATGTCAGTTACCTCCTTTTCTTGCAAGCGTGACGAAGGAAACGAGACGATTTCGATGCCCTAATCTCAGGTTAATATCTCAACCGTTATTCCCCTATTTTTCAAGTTCGAATCGTTTCATACATTTTTCCTGATTCTGAGATCTAATGGCGTTTTTTCAATGTGCTCTAATTTTCTAAACATCCCCGACTTACTGAAATTCGCTTTGCCATATTCTAGATGCAGTCATACTCCATATAAATCGCCGTCTTTCGCATAAAGTTGGAGTGTGCATTCTGATATCCTTCTTTGTTTTGATAGAGAGAAACAGGGAGAGTAAGAAAGAGCTCAGAAGATTAACGAGGTCCGAAGACGGTCAAAACGGTCAGTCTCTCTAGTTGCATAACCTGCCTTCTTCGTTTGTTTGCCGGTCCCATAAGGATTCGAAGGTTGAATGTATGCTCCAAATGAGTCACCCAGAAAACAATCAGAGCATCCATTTTTGGTGCCACTCGTTTTTCTTCTTCTTCTTCACACCAAGGTCCTCATTTCAATAGATTTATTCATTCGATCAATACTCCACTGTTCGTTAGAACCTATAGACGTAAGAGCCTGTAGAGGACGGGTCACATAGCCAAAGGACGGCTTACGCAACCGATTGCGTGGGCCCTTCCACCCGTACGCTTACCCTCGTGTTCGCCTCCAATTCTACCTACATTCACATTTACGCCCTCACCAGTTTCCATTTCTATTCACCTATTTTTCTCATTTTTCAGACTGAACTCCCGATCAAGTAGTAGTAATTAAGATTTCTTTCGGTAGAAGAAAATAATTTGAATATGAAAGGTGTTGAGAAGGTCTGTTCAGAACAAACCATGTTTCTCGTGTCATCTCTTGCCTGCGAAATGTATTATTGGACCATCAGCGTTTTTTGGTAGAATTTCCCGTTTGTCTCAGAAATAATTATAATTAGTGTAGAAGGTATATCAAATGTACTTTTTTGATAAGCATGATAACTCTCAGTTCTCTTTAAAAAACAACTAGAAGCATTCGAGACTAGGAATAAGAAGGAAATTCGAAGAGAGAATTATGAATATTGAAAAAAAAACTCACAATAGGACGAAAGTCGGAGATTTTCACAATGTCTTCTTGGAGTGACACCGTCACCAATCCATCAATGGTTCTTTCCAAGACATCTTCACATCTACCTTCTGAATATTGATTTCTATGAACATACTTCACGCCTCGCTTCTAGAAACAATAAATGTATTATTCCTGAAAAAAAGTACAAAACGAAACACTTCTCTACCATTTTTCTGTCCCTATATCTAATATAAGTTACTTTATTTTCCTTAATTTCTCTCCTGTTTCTCAAAATTGAATAATTAAAACCCTTTTTTTCAGCCTTCAGCGGACAGCGCGTGCGCGCATAGGAATTATATATCAAGCGCTCAACTGACTTGCGACGAGTATGCGGGCAGCACTTTCATTAAAGGTAAAATTTTGGATTTGAAGTTTCCAATTATAAACACTTTCAATTTTCAGGCTAGCAATGGATCTGCTCCAAATGCAGAGAACAACAAGCAGGCAGCAAAAAATGCACCGGTAGCTGGTAAGCTTACCCGTCAGATTGGCACCAGCAACTTGCGTCGAGAAGTTATTTCGATCAGAGAAGCTGATAGGAAACCTCTCATCGAATTCAATTCTAAGGAGAATTTCGAGGTTTTCGAGGATCCAGATCCAGTGACGGATGTGGTCACGCATATTGATAACGATGAGAACGACGCAGATGCGATCGTGTTTACAACTGAGAATGTTGGTGTGCAGGATAACAACCTCATCAACGATTTGGAACGAAAGATGGAAGAAAAGGTATTAGTATACCACACATTGGTTTAAAAAAACTGAACGTTTTTTTCAGAGCCACGCTGAGCAACTAAAAATTCAGTTTGTGCAAACTCGTGACAACAATGACTCATTTTCAAGACTCTCGGAACCTCCATCAGAGATGATGTCTGTTTCGACTGGTTATGATGATGATGACTTTGATGTAAGTTTTTTAAACCAAATATTTCTACCTACAATATTTTTTTCAGAAAGCCTCTGTCGCTTCATCAATTTTCACAACAACCGTACGTGCATCATTCTCTTCAATTCGAGTTGACTCCGAACCTACTGTCAATTTGAAAAGAGAGTTGGTAATTCGAAAGAAAGCCGAAAAAGACGCACGAGATGAAGCAATGTTCTCATCTGACGAATATTTTCCGGATATTATCAAGTACATGATGCATCGTCAGCTGAAAACCCGCCCTGCACCAAACTATTTTACGAGGCAAACCCAAGTTAACGAAGAAATGCGAACTATTCTGATTGATTGGTTCAATGACGTCGTGAAGGAGTACAATATGAAGCAAGAAACTTTTCATCTGGCATGCAATCTCGTTGATCGAGTCCTCTCTTTTCTCAATGTCGACAAAATCCAATTCCAGCTTGTGGGGACAACGTCTCTTATGATCGCTGCGTAAGTTTTCATTCACTATCTTTTTTCTTATCTCATTGCCTATTTTCCAGGAAGTATGAAGAAATCTTCCCTCCTGAGATTCAAGAATTCTCGATTATCACGGACAACACATACGGAATCGAGGAAATTCTACGGATGGAAAGGTTCCTTCTAGCAAAGTTTGATTTTGTTGTCGGCCTTCCAACTGCAGCGTGGTTCGGTGCCTGTTTTGGAAAGAGAATGAGGTTCACTCAGTGAGTTGAAAATTAGAAAATGACTTGAAACTAAAGTTTATATTTTCAGCAAAATGACAAAGACTATGAGATATCTCGTTGATCTTTCCCTTGTTGATGTCCATTTTCTGAGATACCGACCCTCGGACATTGCCGCTGCAGCCGCTTGTTTTGCAAATGTACAATTGGGGAAAGAAGCATGGCCGAAGGAGATTATCGAAGACACTGGAATCGACACGGATGACTTTGTTGATGTACTGAAAGACCTTCATCACATGTATATCACTGCTTCAACATCGGATTACAAGTCGATCTTCAACAAATATTGCGAGACGGATGAAAAGGAAGTTGCTCTTGTTTCTGCCCCAACGGACAAATTTCGCGAGTTGTTCCCCACGATATTTGGAGCTCCTCGGAAAATTGCCTCAAAGTGATTGCCAATTTTTAGTTTTTTCTGTCTATCCTGCCCGCTTTATTTTTGTTTGAAAATCAGGCCCCGAAATAAAAACCTGATGAGACTTCGAGGATTGAAAGACTCAAGAAGATTAGGTTTGATTTCACAGCATAGTCCTGAAAAGAACTGATGACTAAATTCCGATCTTTTACTTTTTGAGCTTTCAATAAACTTCGAATCTCATTTGTTTTCAAAACGGACCCTGAATTTTGAAACAGAATTCGCCTACTCTCCCCCTATTGTTTTCTGAAAAATCCCGAAATTCTTTCATCTCTGTCCCATGTTGTTTTTAAATTTCTCTCTCAAACGTCTCCAAATTATCTGTTTAGTATTAATGTGATTAATGTAACAATTGTTGTATTGTGTTTTTACTTCCAAAAGCTGAAGCAATGCATCTATGCGGATGTAATCCGCCTTTTCTCAGTTTCCATTGTTAATGACAATCTGTAGTATTACGATTGGCTGTATTACAGCTCTCCCTCTTTTTAACCCCTCCCATTATATCTTAACTGCTTGCTTCTCATTCTTTTATGATACTCCTTTCCCCTTAGATATCCTCCTGATCCATGATTGATCATCATTTCGAGACGGTCTCTATTTGTACTGCTCGTTGTTTTATATTTGTGCCACGATCTCATCTCGTCGTTGTCTTCCATCATCACTATTTTATCTATCCATTGCGCTTTCCACTTTCTTTTAGCTCTTCTTTTTAAATTATAACAACCAAAAATTTACTATTTATTTATTCTTGCGATAGTTGAGAAGATAATCTTCTTTGTCAAATAAATCTGTGAGTTGAATTCGAAATGTTTAACCGTAGTAGTTCCCGTTGTGTTGATATTCTGTAATTTAACTTCAGGTTTTCAGAGAAGAAAGTACTGTGCTTACGAGAAACAAACTGCTCCGCCATGTCAGGATCGATTTCTTCGATATATGTAGAGCAGGACATATACCATATTCTGAAAATTGAAGTGTTGGGCAGTGTACAAAGTTCTCTGACCCCCTAAAACAGTCCACACTCCCTTTCTCCTTTAAAAATCAAACCGTTTCGAGGCCAATGATAACGATTTGATAAGACTTTGAAAGATTGGGGTGCGTCTTTTGCGAAGAAGACGTCCGTTTCCTTCTTTTTCCCAATCTTTCAAAGTCATGGGGCGTATTGAATGATGTTATAAAATGATAAGAAATACCTGCAAAAGTATTTGAATCTCTCCTCAATTCTCGACGGCTTACACCATTTCTGCATTCGTTTGTACTCGTATTCACACTGTAAAAGAAGTACACAACTTCAATTTAACCCTTATTGAACTATAGACGTAATAAATAAAATGACGATTCGGGGGGAGAAAAAGAAACAATTGGGAATGATTGATGGATTGATTTTCGACCGCATGTGACTTCTCTAGTTTAGTTACACCCACCTTACACCGACGAGTACAATGCGGATGAACAGATACATCACAGTTTGGACGACATGGAACTATCTTTTCGAGCTGCAAAATGTTTTATGGAAAACTAAAAAGAGACACGTTTCAGAGAATCATATGATTTCGACATGGAATAGGTACTGTATTGTTACTCGTTGAAATCTGAATTTAAAAATTTCATACTGTCTTTCAGCGTTTGAGAAGTAGCTAATCGACAACTCAGCACGCTCAAAAAGACAAAATAATCATGGTGATTCTTTGATGAAGCGTTCGAGACGACATCGCTGTCTGACAGAATTTTTTTTTCATATTTCTAGAAACAGACCCGTGAAATGATATGAAAAGATTGAAATGCGATATCACATATCTATTTTGGAATGAGACTCTTTTTTTCTGAATAATCGGACCATCGTCCACGTTCCGTGATTATCTATCCTACTGTACCTACAGTACTACCTGCTCCAGTTCCAAAAAGCAATTTTCAGGTACTCACCTTTCTCATCAGATCGTCAAAAAGCATATCTCCAACATCATCCGTCAATTCTTTCTTGTGTTCTTCCTTTCGTTCTCTATCCTCTTCGGGGTCGTTTCTTCAATATATCACATCATTATTTTCTCTTTTTCCCTTTCAATTTCTTCTCACCTCGTTCTCGTGATACACGCCGTTTTGTAACTCGGACAGAACTTTCCAATTTTGTCCATTATCCGCCGATGCTTGTGCAATTTCTCCGCGGTCCAAATACCCCTACAGTAATAGGAGTAGTTCTCGTGGTAGGTCGCACAATATTCACCTACATCGAGTGTTGACTGAAAGATAACATTGATAAGAATGCACATTGTCATTTTCTTTCATTTTCTCTAGGAATCCTCACTGAGTTATACGCATGACAAGCCCTGGAAAATGGCTGCTTCCGTGGCGCAATAGGCAGCGCGTTCGGCTGTTAACCGAAAGGTTGGTGGTTCGAGCCCACCCGGGAGCGAAACTCTTTTACAACTTTTGATTACTTACTATTCGTAATCTCGGTTCAGACCATCTGCTTTCACTCTCATATGAGTCGAACTCTCGGCATTCACTGATAGCTACAGTAACAAGAATAAAGATCAATCGACGCATAATGGACGTATCTAGGACCGAGACAAGATATAAAATCACTTTTGATTTTTAATAGAGAGACACAAATAGACACAACAAACCGTCACACAGATGAAATGTGGCAACGGAAGAAGAATGACGAAGTCGGCGAATGCAAGACAAAAAAAGAACCAAAGTGGGAGGAGAAAGTGGAGAAATGATAAAGGATGGAGGGGGTTTTTGAAAGAAAAAATAGGGAGAATCAATGGTTTGGAGCATTTTGGAACATCTGAAAATCTATCAATTGAGGAGTTTTGAGATTCCCGAGGAGGAGATTCAGAAGACTTCATTCAAATTGTCAGACATGAAATTTTACATTTCGAAGACCACCTGGACAATTTCTGATTTGAACTGAACTATGATACAGTAATGAAAATATTTATGTGAATTGTAACATTTCTAGAAAAAACGAAGATCAACATGTTGTCTTTTCCATACAATATCACGTCACTTTGGTCTGAAAACCGGATGGTTTGTTCCATTTGGGTGAAACATCTCCACTTTCAACAAATTATTGAAACGGTATTTAAAAATTAAATTTTTTCAGAAAAGTTTTCGATACGCCAAATCAAAAACACAACGGACCTCCCCTCCCAGCTTCTCAACAGAACCACTCATAAATGAAACCGATACGATTTGAAAATTGAGATGTTTAACTTTTTACAGTATGTCGAAGTCAGAGCAGTTCATAACTGAAACCAATTTATTCTTCAAGTTGTTCTGTTGCACATGAAAACAATTTCTTTAACCAAAAATACATGTTTTCCAAGAATTATCGTCATTTCAGTTGTTCTCAACTATGCATTTTTTCTTCCGTTTCTTCTATAAAATCTCGAATAAAAATCTAATTTTCTTTGCTCTTATTGTTCATATTTTGTCAAGCAGAAACCTTTCTCCTCCCCTCCTCCATAAGAATTATCCATTAGTTCTCTTTTTTCATTTGCCTCCATGGGCTCAGGTGGCTCATAAACCAGAAGGTGGCTCTCTCCCAAGAGACTTTCTTCCCTTTTCTCTCTTATTTCTAGAGGCAATTTGTATGTTTGAGAGTGGAATAGCAGTAGTTTGACAAGTGTGCATTTGACAGGAAAACGGGACGGATGGACATTTTGTGAGAGCTGGTGTGGCGGTTTGTTTAATTAGATGGGAATTCAGAAGAGACGACGACGACATCGTCGGATGAGGATGATGATGGCGGCGGTTCCCTAAAGAGAAGAAAGTTTTTTCTTCTCTTTTGGTCATTTTATATCTGAAATACTCACTCTTCTTTCAATGATTTCATTCAAATGGATTAGAGAAGTAATATTCTTTTTTGGACTGCCTTTGTTGCATTCTTCATTCAATTACTATAGAAAACGTTATAACGATTATAATGTTTTCGGAACCTTCAGATTTTTTGGGTAGTTTGAAGTTGAAAATGTATAAAATTAAGTTTTTATTACATAATCTAGAGAAGAAAGGCAGAAAAACGCTTTTTAGATTTTCTCACGAAAGAAATTTTCCCACATTCTGTTTTTTTTCTTCATTGATTGTGTAGATTCAGAGCTTTTTCTAAGTTTATGTTTTCAAGTTTTTATTTCTAGATATCAAATTCATGCCATATCAAGTCTGAAATTCAGAAACCAGGCATCACAAATTGGAAAGAATAAGTACAGTGCCGGCCAAAATCTATCAAAATTTGCTTTTTTTCAGTTGAAATTGTCCAACTTTGAGAGAGTGTCATAGTAAAACTAACTGTCCCACAAAATAAATTTTTATAGGATCAAACAGACCAAGAGTAGAACTCCACTTGTGTAGTTGACAACGTTTTTGTACGGGCACTCCCTAACAAGTTACATGTCGACAAAGTAATTTCTCCCTCAAATCGACCCGTTTTTGTGCAAAAACGTTAAAATGACTATAACTCTCTAGGGAGTGTCAGTACAAAAAAGTTGTCAACTACAAAAATAAAGCTCTACCTTTGTTCTGTACGGTTTATGCATAATTTACTTTGTGGGACAATCAGAATTACCATGACACACTCTCAAAGTTGGACATTTTCAACTGAAAAAGGCAAAATATGATAGATTTTTGCCCGGTTTTTGGCCGGTCTAAGTTTTCATTTTTCTTAATATTCAAATACCGTTGAGTTTCGAAACAACTAAATTTCAAGAAATCATCCTTGGAAACATTCAGATTCGAAGATTCAAGGATGCCAACAGTTACCGTACTCCAAGGAGCTTTGATTTTTGGTTCCAAAAATAAGTTTCAATAGTTTTTCTATAGTTCCCGAACCACTCTCCCCTCTCAAAAACCCCGTGAAATCTCTAATATTTTTTTTAGAAGAAACACCATGAGGAACCCATTACCAATATACTTCCTTCGTGTAATGTGTGTTCTTTTTTCTCTTGTTTTTTCCCCGTTCCCTGAGAATCTCATCTGTCTTCGTTACTCCTCTTTCACCTAATCCTTCTGCTGTTTCGAGTATTTTCCCCTCTATAATCCATTTCCAGAAACTGAAGAAATTTTGGAATTTTCGGAAAAGAATTCGGATTTTTTTGATATGTTCAATCAATTTTTCGCATTTCTTTCCCATTTTTTCTCGAGTAGTTTATCAGATTTCCCATTCCGTTCTTTTCCGTTTTCATCCTTTTCTCTCTGCACAAATCCAATTTATTTCTTCCTTTTTCTTTCGCTCCTCAATTTTTTCGTCGTTTTGTCAACTGAACATCTTTGATGTAAAAAGTAAAAAGCATTCAAAAAAGGACGAGAATGAATGAAAAATTTTGGGAAAAAGGACGGAGAAGAGAGGGAAAAGTTGTCTTTTCAATTTTATAAAAAGAGAAAGAAGGACTTTTCAAATTCAGAAGTGTAGAGAAAAGAGAAAATTTTGGAAACATTTTATTGAATGTTTTGAGTTCCAATTGACCTCCAAAGTATTCTCGAAAGACTGGAGTTCTTCTGTAATTTCAAGTTCGTGGCAAAATTTACAAGATATTCCTCTCTTACTGTAGCTGAATGTAGAGCTTATGAACAATTCTCTGAAAATCAGCAGTGAATGAATTCAAAACAGCCTATTATTTCCTCTCCAGAACCAGGGTTGGGAAATTCCGGGCTGGGCTGACAAAAAATTCTTCCGGCCCGGCCCGGCCCGGTCGGCCCGGATTCAAAAAATGTACACCATTTTTTCACAAATTTCTGCAAAATTTTCATTTAAAAAAAGTCAAAATTTTCAAAATTTCTCGTACGCTAATGTTTTTACCGATATTCTAAAACACTGTCGAAAATCCACTTTTTTGCAAAAAAAAATCAAAAAAAAATCAAAAAAAATTCAAGATTTTTTCAAAAAATTTCAAATTTCTACAGGAGCCGGGCCGACCGGGCCGACCGGGCCGGGCCGGGCCGAGGAAAATTTCTCAGTCGGCCCGGCCCGGAATTTCCCAACCCTGTCCAGAACGATTCAATCTTTTTTTCCGCGCAACGGGCACCCCAGCTTCTGAATTTTCGAACTTTAATTCTTATCCTCCAGGACCTCGTCGCATTATCTTCTCCTTTTCTCATTTTCTTATTATGTTTATCTCAGAAAAACAACATCACCATCTGCAAATTTCCATCTGGAATAAGTAGAATACGTGAGTGTTGTGCTAGTACTGAAGACGTCGTTGACGAAGAAGACGACTCGACTTCTTCGTCTTCTTCTTCAGTGTGAAAATAAGATAAGAGGACTCGACGCGATTGAATTACGGAGAAAAAGTCGTCGGATGGCTCTTCTTCTTACTCTTTTTCAGTACTTCTTCTTTCTTATTTTTATATACATTGACTTCACTGATTCTAGAATCTTATTCACATTTTCAGAATGCTTCTTCTGGCATTTCTCATGTTGATTCCTGGTGTGGAGACAAAAGAGACACCGGTCAAGTGTGAGTATCCGGATGAGAAGAAGGTCAACGAGTGTCTGCAGGTTCGTATTTTTGGTTTGGAAACTTTTTTTATGGGAAGAATTTGAAGATTTAATGAAAGGGTGATTTTAGAATTGATCAATCATATTTCTGTCTTGCAGAAGCATGCCGGAAAATAAAGTTTTCTAGGAAAGTAGGCTAAAATGTGATATCAAAATTTGAAAAGAACAAGTTGATATAGAAAATGCATCCCGAGTAAAAATACAGGTTAAAATTTATAAATTTTCAGCCCATGCTCGACTATGCGACAAAACTTCAAGCTGAGACGGGCGCCATGCAATTCCCACTTCAGGGTGGACATGTTTTCAATCAATTATGCTCGATTTATACGGACTTCAAGGTAATATAAATCTGAAAATATCATAGTGACTACAGTATCCCATTTCAGACATGTGTCTCTTCGGTCCGTTGTGATTCTCTCTCGATTGACGCTGTACATGCTTCATACAGTTATATGTGTGGTTCTGGTCAACCATTGTTTCAAAAACATGCTGGGTGCTTTGCAGAGGTACAGCTTTTTAGGTTTTTGATGCGGGAATGACAAACAAAGACGAGTTCTCTAGGGCACGGTAAAACTAGGTTCAGAACTAGATCTACAGTAAGAAATCGCGGTTTTTGGGACTGTTCAAAAATGGTTGACTTTGGAAGTGACTTCTATTTCTGTAGAAATGATAGATCGAACCCAGGTCTTCATTTTTGTAATGGATGTATTTTTTGTAAGGAGACATCCGGGAAAAATTTAACTGGACTCCATCTGAAGCAATTCAGTGCGGAGAATCCCGCTTTCCGAGCGTCATCATCTCTACTGAAAGAGATTGTGCTACAAAAAAGTTGCCAACTAGAAAATGAGTGCTTTAGAATAGGTCTGCAATTTCCACAAAAATTAGAACTGTGGGATATTCTAAAACTGCGTGAGTTGGCCTCAAAATTCGACTGATTTCCAGTGAAAACTGCCAGTTGATTGAACAGAAAGTAAATAGAGGGCTCAAATCTTAATTTTTCTCTTCATTTAATTTATTTGAAAATCCCACATTTGCATCACATCTCATCCCCGACCATCTCTGAAGACTACCAACTCAATTACAGTAATCCAATTGTTTTGTAGGTTGAAGCTCAAAAAGAGTACATCAGTTGTAAAATCGCAGCGACTCAAGCGATCTCAGAAGCTCAAGGAGCTAAAGTAAGTGGATCTGATTTTGAAACAAGTGTATTTATTTAATCAAACTTCAGAGCTCTTCAACAGAAGCGTATTTAACTGAAATGTGTCGAGCAATGGACGGATATTTGAGATGTTCTCATCCGATCATTCTGGCTAAATGTGGTGCTGACGCATGGACTTTGGTCTCTACGGTGAGTTCTAGATATAGAAAACTGAAATATCTGGTTTGTGTACTGAAATTTCAGTGACCTTAAATGCAACTCAAAATGATCCGCCTTATCGTTTTCAGGTAACCCGTGACAGTCTTGGAGTGACAATGCCAAACTGTGACATGCATTCGGCACTCTTCTAATCCAGTCTTCTTCACGTGTAGTTTCAGTCACTTTTCCTTCTTCTCAAAGACTTTCATACTGGTTCACACTATTTTTTCACAACAATGTCATGTTTTTTTCCTATTTTTTTCATTATTATTGTTCGAAGTTTAATGTGCAATAAATGTTGAATGTGTTAGAAGTCGGTTCAAATGAATCGAAAATGAAAAATACTCTTAAAATCTGAATTAAAGTTTTCGGGGAAAAATTCGTCATTTTCAAACTTCCGCGCAATTGACCGCATGGAAATGTAGGCGTGCCTTAGTATTGCAATTGCTGCGCATTTTTTCATGCCTTTTTGTTGATGTTTACTTTTTTCAAGAAAAAAACATATAATTTCTATTTCTATAGATTTTGAGCAGTTTTCAATAATTTTGCATGTTTTCAATAGCCGCACATCAATTCTTACACTCAATATTAATCATTTTTCGACTACAAAAATCCCTTTTTCCACAAATTCTTGTCTATCCATTCAAATTTGAACTTCCGCGTTAGACCCAAAGGGCGCTCAACGAAACATTCTTCGCGTCAAACCCACCCCTGGCGCCTTTGTCGTCGCGACGGCAATACTCGAAGCGGGGAGCGCCCCTCCCTGTCGTTGAGGACTGAAGAAGATTGCCGACGTGCAATTCATAAGTTTTGTTCTTATTTTCAATATATATCTATTCTCTTTGGCAGCGTAAACAACGTCTTCTCCAACTCGCCCCAAATGCACTTCATAGTCGCTATTCTCATTCGTAAACACTCATTTTCAGATGCGCTTCTCGCGGAAGTTGCTGGGCCCGTTTGTGGGCTCTCTGGCCAAAAAACTCGATTATTACAGGTTTGTTGATGTTCCAATCTTTGTATTCTCTGTGGTTTTGATCGTATTTACGAGAAAATAGAACGAAAAACACAATTTCTATTGACCTTTGTTCTAATCGGAACCAGTTTATTGTTTGTTTTCAGTCAATTTCAACCCTCTTCGCTCACAATTCAGCAATATTTGGACTTTGGACGAATAGGAACTGCAGCCAACTCGTACACATTTCTCAAAAATGAGCTTCTCGTCAGGCTTGCCAATATCATGCAGGAATTCACACTTTTGCCACCAAAGCTTCTTCAAATGCCTAGCTCAAAAATGGTGTCAAATTGGTATGCGGAAAGTTTTGAGGATCTTCTGTGTTTCGAGGCTTCTGATGCTTCACCAGAACAAGTGGCAAGGTAGATAACTGAGACAAATATCCATTAATTGTTGATATTCGTCCATTTCCCAGATTCAACGATCAACTGACAGTTGTGCTGAAAAGACACGCTCACGTCGTCGAAACAATGGCCGAAGGATTGATTGAATTGAGAGAATCTGATGGTGTAGATATTGCCAGCGAAAAGGGAATTCAATATTTCTTGGATCGGTTTTATATCAACAGAATATCTATTCGCATGCTTCAGAACCAGCATCTGGTGAGAAATTAAATCTACACGAAAGTCATAATAAAACTTTTTTTTTAAAACATAATAAAAACTTTGAAAGAAAAGAGGTTTTCACAATTATCAAATGTGAAGTTAGGTTTTCTTTTGAAATGTTCTAAAGTCACATTTGCCCAAAATTCTATTTCAACAAGATTTGAACTCCAGGTCGTCTTCGGAAATGTGCTCCCAGAGAGTCCACGCCATGTCGGTTGCATTGATCCGGCTTGTGACGTGGAAAGTGTAGTGTACGATGCATTCGAAAACGCCCGGTGAGTCGCTATACGAAATATACCTTTTCGGTTTTTGATAAGCTATCCATTCCGCCAGCCACATACTGGACATTCGTGTGTGTGTCTGAGTGGAGGACAGGCCTCTGTGTGTATGTCAGTTGTCATTTGAGCTCGAAAACAAAGTTCAATTCTATCCTTTGCTTCAATAACCTACTCTTCTTTCTTTTTTTCTTTCTTGGAGAATGTTCTTTGAGACGATGAATGACGTGTCATTTTTCTGTTCGAAAAGATGAAGTGATAGGTGAGAAACCTGATCATTTCAAAGAACAAATCAAGAAAAGTAAAAACATGTAATTTTGTTCACCTGTTTTCGTGGGAAGATAAATGTCTTAGAAAATGCGGAGGTGTGCTGAAAATGGGACTCGGATAAAAAAAAGAATTTTGAATAAACGACTTGGGGATATCTCTGGTTTCCAAAACTTGAACAACCAAAATTTTTTAAAGATTCCTCTGCGATCGTTACTACTTGACAAGTCCATCGATGAAGTTGGAAATGCACAACGCTGTTGAAAAGGGAAAACCGATATCGATTGTAGCTGTCCCAAGTCATTTATATCACATGATGTTCGAACTGTTTAAAGTTGGTTTTTTCCAAAGTTTTTTGGTGGGCGCGTGCGTCTCAATGTAACCTTCTTAACGATGCCGTCGGGGTAACAACGATGACTATCTCTTTTTTTGAACACATTGTACCCACGTGCTGTGCCGACTGGTTTTGATACTAAAAAGAGAGAGATAGGAGATAGAAAGTGGTGATAAGAATTAACTGAATAGAGAAGATGGTGAAAAAAGAATTAAAAAAGGGAAACGAATTAAACAAGGGGTTTCGGTCGATAGTCTTTCTACTACTAATTCGTTTCTTGCAGAATGCCATGAGAGCAACGGTCGAATATCACGGCGTTGATGATGATTTGCCGGATATCAAGGTGTATGTTGTCAAAGGACAAGAGGATCTTTCTATCAAGGTATTTATTGGATGAGACACCATTTTGCAAATTGGGGAGCAATGTCAGTCAGGATTAAACAGCGGAACATTGTGATGTAGAGAATGTGCCAAAAACCCCTGGAAATGTTCTAAAATATTTCTCAAAAGTGCCTGTAGACATCATCGTGTCTGTCTCGAACTTCATTGTACTATTTTTAGCCACTCAAAAACAGAAAATTGTCCAACGATAAATATAAACCACGTTTACAAGTGATTGTTCTATTCCAGATCTGCGATCGTGGAGGTGGCGTGTCAAGAACCATTCTAGAACGTCTCTACAACTACATGTACTCAACTGCTCCGCCGCCACCAAGAGATGGAACTCAAGCTCCATTGGTGAGTATGGATTTGAAAATGAGGAAACATATTTGAAACTTGTCAGATTATAGTTTTTAAAAATTAGAGATTTTGGTTGAGTTTATTTTAATGCAAATCCCGGTCTAGATATTTTAAGAGTAGTTCATTGATAAATTCTATTATTGTATTCTTTCTATTTTTCAAGAACTTTCTTAGTGCTCTTCCATAATAGAGGGAAAAAACTGCTTCTGCTAAATTAAAAATACGAATGAGTAATATTCAGTCGGCTCATCTTCAACAGTTTAATTATTTTTTGTAACTAGAAACGAGAATTTCTGCAGGCTGGATATGGATACGGACTGCCACTATCCCGTCTCTATGCTCGATATTTCCTTGGTGATCTCTTCCTTGTTTCAATGGAAGGACATGGAACTGATGCGTGTATTTATTTGAAGGTAAAATTGAAAGTTGTTTTCTAGAAAAGAAAATTTTCTCTGAACTATTTCTCAACGTTTTGTCATTTTCAGGCTGTTCCCGTGGAAGCAAGTGAAGTTCTTCCAATCTACAGTACATCATCCCGTCGAAACTTGACAATGGGTCCACAAGTTGCTGATTGGTCTCATCATGTACCTGGACAAGGAAATCGTCCAGCTCAATCTTGATATCTAACACTTCCATTGTATTTATTACCGTTTGTTTCCTTTTTTGTAAAAGTTGTGAATATATTCTAGCCCTTTCTTTCCCCCAGTTGCTTTTGCTCTCCGTCGTTTTCTTCTCCGGTGCCCAGTACTCTCCTCTCCCGAATTTTTTGTATATAAAACATTTCTAGAAAAATTATTCGTCTATTTTAGATTTTCATTATTTTACTCTTCCCGTCATGAACAACTCTTTCGTGTATATATAACTTTATAGGTGCGATGAGCAACATCAGAACAACAGTAAACCACCGGAATCATTCAGTTAGTCCAGTTGGTAGGTATTATCTTCATTTTCTTCTCCCCGTATTTCACGAGTTCGTTGTGATTTTCATATGTTCGTCTCCCAGTTTTCTCCGATTTCCGATTAGACTTACCCCAATTTTCGGAATAAATCTTTCAAACTCACACGCATGTTTCGTATATTTTAGTAACTACAAGTTTGAGTTTGAAAAGGAAGCTCCTCTCTTCCTTTTCGCTTTTTCTCCTTCTTCCACGACAAAACAATTTAATTTTCGCGCCGCGCATTCGGAAAACTACGACGACGAAAGCCTAGGACGACGTGCCATGGAAATCTTCTGGTGTTTTTTGCAATGCTCTTCTCACATCTGAATGCGTCGAGTCTCTGCGGAGTTTAATTGAGAAGACCTCCCTTTTTTGTTGTTTTCGACGCTTTTTATTTTATTTCCTGTATTTATCGTTTTGAAATTAGTTTTGAGACTATTTTCTTTACAATAGCAAAATTCAAAGTTCGCGCTGTTTTTACCGCGTGGAAAAATGGGCGGAGACTCTCGTTTCCGCAAGGCATCGCAAACTTTTTCCACATTTTTTTGTTGTTTTCTTCAAGTTTTCAGTGTAACTTTCTGTTTTTTTTCGTTTGTTTTTACTGAAATCTGCTTGACTTTTTGATTGTTACTCAAACGCTGGTTTTTCTGTCGAACAAATCTGATTACTCTTTCTTTATTCCTGAAATCTTTCCGAAAATTAACACCTGCCGTTTTACTTCCCATTGTTTTTTCCTTTTAAAAATTTTTTATTTTGGAGATATGAATATTTCTAGTATTCTTTTCCACCAGCTTTCCTCTTTTCACTAGAGCTATTAGAAATTGATCATTCTCTTCATTTTTCCAGGTTTTTTCCTTTTCCCTTGACTTCCAGCTGGTCCCTCAGGAATTCTCTTCTCCTTGACGAATCCGTCTTCTTTTTTTCTGCCTGACTTGTCCTTTGGTTTTTTTGGCATGGGGGCCATGAGGAAAGAAATGCTCGAATATCCTCGCCTTTTTCTTCTTTTTCTTTCAACGTAATGGAAGAAAGATGCGCTTTGCGTCGTGCAGTGTTTGGTTTCTCGTTTTGAATTTTTGAAATTCGGCCGAATGGATTTATGAAGATGTTCGGGAATTCAAAATAGTTTTCGTGTCAAACCACGGGTTATCCTAGCTCTCAGTTTTGCTTAAAAAAATAGCTCAAGTGGTTTGTTTTTCAGATATTTGAAAAGTTGATTTTCCGAACAGATGTGACACGTTTATGAGCGTTCCCCGCAAATTTCAGGGATTTTTTTGTCAAAATTTTCGGATTTCTAGAAAACTAATTCAGCCAAGTTCGTCAACGTAGGATGTTAGTTTCTGTTAAGAGTTGAATATGTTTGAAGGAATTTGTTTTTATAGATAGTTTCGAAAGTTTTATTTCTTTTTCAATTTTAAATTAGTTTTTTTTTAAGCATTAACAGAAGCACATTCCATTTAAAAACTTCATTTTTTACATTGTTAGCTTAACACCTTTTTAGCTCCTGTCGAACTTTTGTTGCAGACATTTAAATCATCCTCTTATATCCCATAATCGAAAATAAATGCCAAAAACCGTTGTTTCTTATTTTAGGCTGCACTCTGCGAAAGCTCAACTGACATCATGAGATTTTCCCAGCGATTTATTAGCCAAATCTGTCATTCTCGTCACAAATTTTCAAGTTTCCGTAAAAAGATTCTCGTGCTAGATTTTGCAAGTTTCATGAAAAAATCATAAAAATAGATTTTTGTGTGTGTTAGTGCCTCGAAAACACAAAAAAACAGAATTGATAAGTTTCGAAGTTAACAGGTACATAACTTGCCCACTAAAACTTACTGAAGACACACGTCACTCATTTGCCAACTCACTATTAGGCCGATTCAATCTGACGTAATAATATAGGAAAACGAGTGAAAAAGACAAGAAGAACGGGGTTAGGATACAATGATCCCCCGCTCGATTAGACATCGGTCATGAGAAAAAGAGACCACAGTGTCTTCAAAATGATGGGTACACAGTTCATCGTCTTTCCCTCCTACCTGCCTATCAACCATAGGAATCATCTATCAAAACAGTTTTGTTTGTGCTTCTCCAGTTGCCCGTGAACTTTCAAACACACCGCTTTTCCTCTAACTGTCTGGGTCTCTTGAATGCTTCTATTCTCCTCTTTTTTCTCCCCCTTAGGCTAGGATAATCCTGCTCAGAAACTACTAACTTTTGAAGGTCGGCGGGTTCCGTTTTGTCATTTTTCTTCGCTTTTCATATATCCCCTGCCACCTGTTTTTTTCGCCTCGTACGCCTACCCTTGAATCTTCTCTTCTGTCACTCTCCCATGCACTTTTTTCGTTGCAACCTGAGAATTTGTTCCTTCGGGTTTTTCTTGTGTATTCTGTTTCTCTCTCAGCTGCTTCTCCCACAGACTTTGTGCTCTTGTTGATTGACGTGGAGTTTTCTCAGCGTATGTGTGTGTTTTCAACTGATGAGAGGATATTTTTGCATCTGGTTAATGATTAATGGACATCACGATGATCCTGTTGGTCTATTGACGGACCACAGAGATAAATGCTATAAATTCTTGGATTTTCGAGTTATTAAGTGCAGACTGAAATTGGATGGACACTAAAAATAAAAATAATAAAAAATAAAGCTGGAAAGAAACCTAGAATTACTGTCACTCTTTCGAATTTTCGGATGCTGCTAGACATGTGGTCCTCTACAATTTCCTTTCTTTTCGCTAACTGTCTAGCCCAATTTCTGTTGAGAAAGTTCAGTTTTCTAACCAAACCTTGCTCGAATTGGTCTTTTATCTTAACAATCTTCAATCAGTTGTTCTAAATTCGTCATCATTTCAACTTCTTATCACTCCCTGTCTCTTCTTTTGTTCTTTGGCAGAAAATACCCCACGTGACAGAAAAGTAGACGATTTTAGTGTGATAAGAAGCATGTCACGTCTTGCTTTAATTTTCTTCTTCCTAGTTTCGTTTTTTATTCTTACACAACTCATGCGATTGTGCTCTACGAAGCACAAGAGTTCTTTTTTGCGAAATAACACATTCTTTACCATTGTAAGGTCAATATTGACTCAAAATGTCGGACGATAGAAACCTCTTAGTGTACTTCTCACTACACTGATACCGTTTTCCTATTTGGTTTGAAAAAATGAAACTTGGCTTCAGTTAATCATTTAATGAACGATCATTCACTATCATGTGAAACTTTCCCGATTTCATCCGTTTAAAAACATCATCATCTAAATAAAAGTTTTCGAAAGAAGTCAGTTGAATGCAATGTCAACAAACATTTTCATTTCGAAAGTTTCATAGAACAAATTGAAGAATTGTCCCTCCGACTTGATTTCTTTTCCTCAGATATATTGTTGTCTTTTCTTATTCTGTCACTTCTTTTTGAAGTCACGCTGTTCCGGGGTCAGCTGGCTTTTCGCTTCGTTTTTATGTTTCGTTATTTTGCTTCCGAAGTTCCGCATTTCATCTCGGAGGATCAAAGGCTGGTGACCTTGCCAACGATCAATGTCTAGCAGATACCTTGAAATTTCGAACAGATCAGTGGAGCGTTAAAATGTTTTCGTTTTTTTTTCAACCTTTCTAACTTGATCGTGAGAAAAGTTTGCTAGAAAACATGTTTACGGTAGGATGAGAAACTTTTGAAGATTAGAATGATCTAGACAACTATTTGAAACATTAATTGTAAAAGGTTGGCTCGTGGAACGAGCTTCAAATGCTCTATTTTTACAAGTTGAGAATCAAATTTGAGTGGGACGAACTTTAATGATTTTCTGAAACATTTCTCACTCCTTATCAACCAAATAAGACCCAAGAAAAAGATCTGAACCTGTAAAATTCACTAACAACTTTTATTCCTACCAGTGAATTCCAACTATTTGTATTTATCCATTCTTGTGTCCTCCTCCTACTATGTTCTCCAATTTCATCCACACAAAAAATGTAGTTACACCACACATTTCAGTGCGAGATGAACACAAAAACCTCCCATTTGTCTCCACCTATTTTTCAGCTTCTCCTTCTTCCCATCATCATTCCCTCAAAATGATACACATTTTTTGTCTGTTGTAACAACATACTGATCAAGAAGATATCCCGTCATCTCACCTACTCTCTCCCACCCCACGTGGGGTTGTCTGTCCGTTGATGACGAAGGGGACCGGATAGCAATTTATAAATTCATATGTCTCGAAAGGGAAAGTACGCACTCGCTTCAAAATTGGAAGAAGAGAAAAAACCCCAAAAAAAGGCAAAAGCTGGTGGCATTCCTCATAAATTATAACGAGCTTTTCTTCTTTCCCTGCTCCTCTTCGGCTCCCATCCTATCCTATTCATTCATCTTCTTCTTCATCTTTCTTTTACTGAGTCTCTTGATCCTTCACACTCTCTTACTTTCACCTCCTGCATAATAATGAACAAATGATACTGTTCTGTTGCAAAGAAGGGAATTCCTTTGTGAAGTCTCAAAGAACGAGCATATGTAGTTTTGGGTGAACAGTACTCTCCTTATCGGGGTTGTTTTATGTTTTCTGCCGACCTCCGCCAGTGGTCACTATGAATCATGACGCTTAGACACCAAAAAACGACACCAAACATAGAATTGTAACACCTTTTGTATGTTGTTTTGAGTGAAGATTTATGTTCTGAAGTCAAGTGTTCGAAATTTAAATTACACTTGAATTTAAACGGAACACTTCAAACAGTAATGTTTTAATGACGCTAAGACACAAGACTAGACTTCAATTTTGCAGTTTTTAGCGATTTTTTGTCTCAAGTATTTGCTCTTCGGTCAACTTCCTAATTCCTAATTCCTATTCTTACATGTATTCATGTGTTTCGATTATCATAGTACATGAAACTACGCCCCCATTAAAACGAAAAAGAAAAATTACTAGTTGAGTTATTTCAACTTTTTAAACTTTTTCTGGTAATTCCACGAAATTAGTCTCCACGTTATCTTTAGTAGCGTTCCTATTCTTTTCTTCCAAATATTCTTATTTTCCACGTGTGGTTTTAAACTTTCGATTCGAATCAAAAATGCCGTTTTCTTTCAGTTCACAAAGCGAATGCGGTTATCTCAATGAGTTTCCTCTATTCAATATTTGCACCCATCATTTTTCTTGTCACATTCATTTATAACCATGTAAGTTTATTCTGATAACAGGAAAAAAAACAATAATTTCTCTTTTCCAGGTTCTCCTCATTCTATTCACTCTTTGCATAATTGGAGCCGTCGCTTTCTTCGTCTCTTACTATCTTTTCGCATATTCCAATACTTCATCATCAGGTTCATCAAGCGCCGCAACATCCGCTAGAAACTCTCCAAATAGTAAGTCTATCTGTGTTAAAACTCATCTCTCTTAACCTCCTATTTCGATTTGATTACAGAAGAACGTCATAAAAAAGTGGCAACTATTCTCGAGACAGACAATGAGGACGACGAGGCACGTGTCGATGGGCCTTCGAAATCGGGTACTCCAACTGGATCACTTCCACTCGAGCCGCCCAATTCACTTCCACTCAATATGGTTAATTCGGCAAGCGGATCGAATTTGTCGGGTTCAAGGAGAATGAGAAAACGGGATTGGGCGAAAAAGATTTATAAAAGTCTTGTGGCATGTTTTCCAACGAGTAAGAATGATTATAGTTAGACATTGTATATTTCAGCAAGACTCTCCTGGTCGCACTCCAACTGATGATTCATCCGACGAGGAGAGCGCGAATGTCGTAATGGGTGGTCAGTCACTTCCACGTCGTCGTAGTAAACCGGGAAGCGCCACCTCCGGCTCCAGAAGACGTCATTCGACAGCTTTTCAGATGGCGAAAGAGTATGAATTAGATTTTTCTGATTCCTTTATATATTACTTTATCTTTCAGCTTACTTCGTCGTGGAAGCCGTGTATACTTCCGTCAGAATCAAGAGAACAACAAAGATACACGTCTCCGTCCTCCACAAGAATTCTTTGAGCCAACAGATCTACCGGAGATTCCACAGAATTTACAACCGGAGATTTTCTATATTCTTCATAATCTGAAGTGAGTACTGTGAGGAATTAATTGCAACTATCGAATGGCAATTTCAGAATGCTCGAATTGCCATCAGAATGGAAGTTAGATCCACGAGAAATCGAGGTTCGAGCGTTCCAAGCAGGAGAGTATATAGTGAAACCAGGAGAATCAGATGACGCCATCTATGTGGCTATTGATGGAGAATTGACGGTTCATATTCGAGTTAGTGATGAGAGTTTTTGAATTCGCCTATTTTCAAGTTTTCAGCACATGGAAGGCAAGGAATATCTCGTTAAACGAATTCCCGCTGGCGGAAGCTTCTTCTCTCTCCTATCGATGCTCGATATTCTTATGGATTTCCCTTCAATATTCCGTACTGTGGCACTGAAAGCTGCAGAGCCGTGTAGAGTCGCAAAGTTTCCTATTACATCTTTCCGTGAATCGTATAGTAAAAATCCAGAAGCATGGATCCGGCCGATTCAGATTGTTATTACTCGTTTGTTGCATGTCACTCTGACTACACTTCATCAGTATATGGGATTGAGTAGCGAGTTGATGAGAAGAGTGAGTATTTCGAATTATGAAGAAACAGACGGTATCCGATATTTTCAGAGAAGAGATGACGACAGAGGTCGCAATGGTAGCAGCACATCCAAACTCCAACTCTCGTTGTCACTGAAGAAAAAAGAGAAACCGTTCAATATCAATGACAGTGAGTTGATCACGATAATTTGAGTTCTCAACCTAGTTCGTTTTTAAGGCGAAGAAGATCAGCTCAAAGTAGCCAGAAAATGGATGGCCGAAGCATTCGGACTCGTTGCCGACGACGTGTCTGAGCAAATAGCAAACAAGGTGAGCCAAAATTCGGAATAGTTTCAGTGATCCTTGTTATTTGCAGATTCATCTCGAAAGCTACGAAGCAGGGCACGTACTCATTGAACAAGGCGCCGAGGAGGAGGTTCTAATGATGGTTTTGCACGGAAATCTGATTCTCGCTCAGGTTAGTTATTAGGAAACGTCTTGAATAAGAACGCGCATCATTTTAGTCCGGTTCTCAATATTTTGCTGAGCTGGAAAGGGTGAGTATACGGAAAAAAGAGAAGAGTGATACGGTTTCCAGTTATTAATTTTTCAGCGTGATATCTTTACACTAACTTTCTAGAATTCGTTCTCAAAGCTCTTTACGAAATTGAAATTTTTTAGGAGTCATTGTTCGATGAAGAAAATAATGAAGAAGACGAAAGTGCAGTGATTCGAGTTACTGCTCGTGAACTTGTCGGAGGTCTTCAGATTCTAACGAATGAACCATCGTTCTACACTATTCGTGCAGCAGTGCCAACAAAAGTGGCTATTATGAAAAAGAAAGATTTCTCAACGTAAGATCTCACATGTAAGATCTCACATGTCATACATAATTTGTTTTTCTCAGATTCTTGGAAGCCCACCCAGAGATTTATCTTCCAGTTGCTCATTCAGTTCTTCGACGTCTTTCTCCTTTCCTTCGTGGAGTTGATTTTGCGCTAGATTGGGTTCTTGTCGATTCTGGACACGCTTGTTATCGAGCTGGAGATATGGCTGATTCACTCTTCGTCGTTCTCAGTGGACGTCTTCGTTCTGTTGAGAAAAAGACAGTCGTCGAAGAGTTCGGTCGTGGAGATGTTCTTGGAATGATGGAAGTCTTAACAAAGAAGCCACGTGCCACTACAGTGCTCGCTGTTCGTTTCTCCCAACTTGCCAGAGTCCCAGAGGGACTCCTAAATTTCATCAAAATGCAGTATCCACAAGTAGGATTCCGACTTGTGCAGTTACTCGGACAGTACTACAGTCAAACGAATCGTCGTGCACAATTTGCTGCTCCGACTGTTATACGTAGTAATGAAAGTGG
This sequence comes from Caenorhabditis remanei, assembly GCF_010183535.1. Taxonomy (NCBI): domain Eukaryota; kingdom Metazoa; phylum Nematoda; class Chromadorea; order Rhabditida; family Rhabditidae; genus Caenorhabditis; species Caenorhabditis remanei. The sequence goes on along the minus strand of NC_071330.1, from coordinate 5,954,154 downwards.
AGCAACTGACCCAATGAGTCACATCAAAAATCTTCACACCATTGCTGTCGTTCCTGCTTCTCCAGATGTTCCACTTGTACCATTCACTTGTGAACTCTATCATGCACTCTCCTCAAATCTTCGTGTTCTTCGTCTCAGTAGTCAGAAGGTGGCTGCTTGTCTTGATCCGAGTGTTCTTGAAAAGTAGGTGACAATATTCAAATTCTTATAAATAATCAAATTTTCAGACAAACTGACTTCCGTCTGATGCATTGGTTGAATGTTCAAGAAGACACATATCCACTTGTGATATACGAATGCGATTTCACTCCAACCAACTGGACGAGACGGTGTCTTCGACAGGCTGATGCTATTCTCGTAGTTGCTATCGGTGGAAAACATCCAGAAAAGCAGACACTGATGAGAGAGTTGATGAGCATGAATCAAGATGGAGTCCGTACGAACAAAGAATTGATTCTTCTTTGGCCAGAAAGTACAAAGACACCATCTGGAACAATCGAATGGCTCAAGAACAGCTATTTCTCAGGCCATCATCATATTCGTGCACCGAAAAGAATGCTGCAGTGGAATAGAAAAGTCAGAAAGTCGAGTAGAATCGAACTGATGACACCAACCTGTGTGGAAAATGAAGTGATAGATTATTATGAGAAGAATGTATTCTGGACCACTGACCGAAGGACTGATTTCTCGAGGCTCGCGCGTATTCTAACTGGAAACGCCATCGGATTAGTGTTGGGTGGTGGTGGTGCAAGAGGAGCAGCACATGTTGGAGTATTGAGAGCTCTTCGTGAAGAAGGTATCCCAGTTGACATTGTCGGAGGAACATCGATTGGATCATTGATTGGTGGCCTCTTCGCAGAAACTCCAGATGATACAATTGTTGAAACAAGAGCTGCTTCGTGGTTTAATGTGATGTCATCTCTCTGGAGAAAACTTCTTGATTTGACATATGCTCACAGTGCAATGTTCACTGGTGCACAATTCAACTACACAATCAAAGATCTATTCGAAGAACGTCTCATTGAAGATCTATGGATATCATACTTCTGTATTTCCACTGATATCAGTACATCGGAAATGCGAGTGCACCGATCTGGACCTCTTTGGGCATACTGTCGTGCATCAATGTCTCTCGCTGGATACCTTCCACCACTCTGTGATCCACAAGATGGTCATTTACTACTCGATGGAGGATATGTCAACAATGTACCAGCTGATGTTATGAGGAATCTGGGTGCTCGATGTGTCATTGCATGTGATGTTGGATCAATTGAAGAAACCAATTTGTATGATTACGGAGATTCGTTGAGTGGCATATGGGTTCTTCTGAAACGACTCAATCCATTTGGAACGCCTGTTCGAATCCTGAATATGGAAGAAATCCAGAGTCGTCTCGCTTATGTTTCATGTGTTCGTCAATTAGAAGTTGTCAAGAAGGCGGCATACTGTCGATATTTGAGACCTCCGATTGAACCATTCAAGACACTTGACTTCCCGAAGTTCCAAGAGATTATGGTAAGTTTCTAGTTTAATAAACATTCTTGAATCTCATATAATATTTTCCAGGCTCTCGGATTGAAATACGGACGGGAAGCTGTACACGAACTGATTACACACGACCGTGCCGGAATCCTTGGAGACGAGAAAGAAGCAAGAAAGTTCAAACGACAACAGAGTCGTCGTGAGAAACCAGATGTCTCTCGTGCTGTTTCGTTCACTGATCTTGCTGCTGCAATGTCGAAAATTCCTGTGTCGCGCCCAACTCTTCGTCATTCAATGAGTCTGAATCCATCGGCAACGAATGGCCCAGTTGGAAGAGCCGGTGATCATTTCCTGTTGGATGATGATTTATTCCATGGTAAGGAAGAAAATCTGAATTAATAAACTATATTTTGATTTTTTAGAATCCGATTACTACGAAGAAGAATCATCTCAATCTGAGACTGGAAATGAATCATTCACTGAAGACGAAGATCTTGTTATTGGGCCACCAAGTAGTTCATCATCTGGTGGTGCTAGTGGTGGTAGTGGTAGTCAGAATGATCCGAATCGAAGTATTCCAACTCCACGTCCCCCATCTTCCTGAATCAGGAACCCCCCTTCATGAGTTCTCTTTCCCTTTTGAAGATCTCATTTTCATTTTTGTTTTTTTTTTGTTGTAGATTTTTCATAGATAGATACAATTATTCCATGTGCCTAATTCATTGTTTTATAGTCTCTTTTCCTTCTCCTATTGTGTCTTCTCCCCGTGTGTCAAATGCACTTGTTTCCCAAAGTTTCTCTTTATTTCTTCTCTCCGCCTGATTGTATTACGGGATTTCGCTTTCGTTTCTCTGCCTCTAAACCGAGATAATTTTTGTCTAGAATCTAGAGTTTTACTTTTTGTGGAATTGTTTCGCATATGAAGTTTCTTGTAATTTACTTTGATCTGAAATTAACCATTACAACAATTATTTATACTAAAATATACTTTTTATTCTGTGAAAATAACGAATCAAAATTGGAGACAGTGGGAAATATATTCTTTGTATTCTGATGAACACCGGAGATTCTGTAAATAAAGAAGGGATCGGAGGGAAAAAAATAAACCTCCTAGATTCTGGGTACTTGGTGACAAACGGATTGAAAAAGATATGCTGAAATTCAAGGGATCGTTGTCACTGAAGCAGGAATAATCAAATATTAGAAATGAAGAAATGGGAAAAAGAAGAGATCGAATCATTAAAAGTTGGCTGAAAATCCGGGAAAGGATATTCTGGAAGAGAGAGAGAGAGAGATGAAAATTCAACAGGGATTATGAGGATAATGACAAAGGAACGTTATACTGAGGTTTGTACAATCGAGCTCTATTGATAACTAATGAACAAGTAAATCGTCGATAGAGCGTGATTTAATGGAGACTTTACTGTTAATGAAAACATAATTATTAAGACGATTCAAGGATTTTCTTGGCTTCTAAAATCTGGTCGCATTTATCGATTGTCAGGTAATATTCTTCCTGGAGGGGACAAAACATTCTACAATGTTTGACTCCTCCAATAATTGTCTGATTTTCATCATAAGCACGTCGACAGATTCGGCATTCGAGAATAGCTGTGCACGTTCCTTTGTGACGTTTCGAACATTCCATACAGTGTCCTCTTTGTTTCAAAAGACGTCTTCTCTCATCGATACTCGTTGTTCCATCACATTCATATGGATGATGACGTTCTCCACAGAACATGCATGGATGAGTCACTGGTTTTCCTCTCTGTTCCATCCATTTATCAATATCTTGTGATCTTTTCGAGTACTTTTGATACAATTCGACAACGTTCACTGTGATATTTCCATGAAAGAGTGATTGGAATTCATTTTTTGAAATACACGATCGGAGAGAATCCAACACTTTTTCTTCGTTTGGGCGGAGTCTTTTTGGTTGAGGTGAAGACGGGCCGTCGTTTGAATTATGTGAACGTTTTGGAGCGACTGGGATGATTGGAGATGCGATCTTGTTTGGAATTGGTCTTGTTGGTCTGGAAGTGGAAGGAGATGGTGTTGAAGTGGGCGGGACAGTGGGCGGGACAGTGGGCGGGGTTTGAGACTTTGGAATAGGAGCAATTCTAGCCAAATCATTGTGAACTTGACGTGTCCACATGAGCCCAAGAGTTGACAATTTGTCAATCTTCTCGAGTGGTTCCAGTTTTGCTACCACTGTTTCGTTGAGTTCGAGCACTTTTTTGAGTGCTTCTGAGTTCTCTTTGATGGTTGGATCTTCTTCTGTTTTCTTTACTGTTTGTTCTAGAAGTTGCTTCATCATTTCCTTCACTTCACTCACATCTTTCTTCATTTGATGAACATCGTTTTGAACATAGTTCAACTTGCCCTCCAACAAACGAAGCTTCTCCCACTGACAGTGATTCAAAACTTCAATTTTATGAATTCTATCCTCATCATTCCCTGGTTGAAGTGTTAGTAAACTAGTGAACATTTCCTCTTGAATCGCATGTTTTCTGGCGGTGAATGCATCGTTTGCTCCAGTCATTTGGATGACTTTTCTTGTTTTCTCGGTGAGACCGTTCATGAAGACAGCAAAAAGATATGAATCCTGTCTCTCAACTTGTCCTCCATTCACTATTTCAACCAACTGTCGACATTTGTCGAAGTATCGAACGACTCCTTCTGTTCCTTGTTTGATTGTTGCGAGACGTCTCTTCGCTTCATTTACATCTATCTTTCCGGAGTCACTCTCAGGAGTGTAATTGGCCGATGAATTGGCCATCGAGGGCTGAAATAATTAAATCGTTTGGATTTGGTTTGAAGATTGTTTGGGAAGGAGGTGGGGAGTATTTCGGAAGTTTCATCCAATTTTCTCTTTTTTTAATTGAGTGAATAGGAAAAAAGACAGTAACTTGTGAGCCCATGAAACAACTATTCGGAATCTTTCGATATAGCTTGTAGACCTAATTCTCATTCTAGAAACACAAAACTCCCAATATTCGGAATCCGCATCAATCTTGGAACTCGGAATTCGGAATTCGGAACGAAACGCCCGGAATTCCGGAAAAGTCCGAATTCCGGAGGAACTATTTCGAAGGATCAATTTGTCTACAGGAACTGAGCGGAGGTGTGTTTTAATAAAACAGAAATCGAAAGTTGGAATTCATTTCTTCATTTGTGTCTTCCACAAAACACAAACATCTAATTTGATTAGTTCGACCTAATTTTTCAACCAAAAATTCATACTTTTCAAGAGAGAATTGAAGTTCTTGAAAATTCTCAATCAGTCAAGATCTATATTGTAAAATTATACTCTTCTTGTTTTCGAGAATGGAAATATGGGGAGAAAAACGAAGAAATGGTTCCTGATGTTCTTCTTAAAACGGACACGAAATATTGGCGAAAAATACACACCAGGAGCTAAATTATTTATCATTCTCTTGGTTTTTTTTTTTGATGACTTCCGTTCAAAACCAACAAAAAGCTGTTCATTGAAAATGAGTCAATCAATAGTACGTTTTCAACGAGAATGGAGGATTTAGAAAAACGATTCTCAATAGTTTCGAAACTTGTCTGATTTTCTCAAAAAAAGAGAGATAAAACATGAAGAATGAGGGGGCGAAAACTGTTTTCTTTGTGTCGAAAGGAGGAATGAAGAATGAGAAGAATCTCAATATCTCTCCATTTTTTCTTTGTTCTCACCTGTGAATCCCAACAATTCATAACGAAAGAAAGAATTGTAGAAGCAGCGATTTGAAAATTCTTTAATCAACAGAATGCTTCTTTCTATTTATTTCGCGGGTTGATTATATTGATGAACTACGAAATAGGTGGGAGAGCATATGGAGAGGTTTCCGACTGATAAGAAGAGTTGAAAGAAGAAAACGGAGTCTTATCAGGCAATAAATAGTTGTAAAAATGGTACGGAGTATTGGGAAAGTGGAAAAGACTTTTCTATTTTAGAAAGTTTATAATCATCTGTAATTAGTTAATTGGTACTACCGGAGGAAAACAAAATGATGACAGGTTCCTACAAAGAACAACTAGTTTCAGTGAATTTTAATGTGCTCTGCGTATCCTCAATTTCAGTTTTTTTAGGATTTCAATTTTCCTATACTTAAAAACTTGTATTTTCACAAAAACTTGGAACCATGCACAAGTTTGATAGCTGGTTGAAAATAGAGTACCTTTTTAGAAGAGAGGTTATACCTTCCAACTAATCTAATAACTAATCGAAAGAATGCATAAAATATTAATTCAACACCACGATCTCATCATGTAATAGAGGTAACATATACAGTTTTCACTCTGCGTCCAAAGAGTAAAGAGAGAGAATATTTGGAGGACGGCAGTCGCAAAAAGGAGAGAGAATGTTGCCGTCCGAATAATTATCCTCACTACTATGATCGATTCTTTGCCGTACTCAGAATGAACTAGGTCACAATTCTCGAGTGAATTTTGAGAAGAACTAGAGTTTGTTGAAATAAAAAGTTTTCCTTTAAAAAACGAATGCTCGTTTGCTGCTTTTTAGTCCCACGAGATAACGAGAGATATAAATTGAAGAAAAGAAGAAACGAAGAAGAAACGGGACTTCCTGCTCTGCCAAGTTATCTGATGAATGGCACTGCATAGCACGAAGTGGAGGAAGAGATAAATCTTTTGGTTTAATGTTTATTTGAAGACGCTCTTCATTGAATATTCTCTATTGAATATTTCTCTCCAGATGCTTCTTATGGACTTTTACTATTGTCTTGAAAAATTGGGTGATGCTCGGAAAACACATTATGTCTCCAGCATGGAACTTAATTGGAATATTCAGTTTCAATTGGAATATTCAGTTTCACTTTTTGAAATGCGAAAATAGATCTTATCCTTGATTGAACTTTTCTTTCTCGGAAATTCCCATATTGAGACATATTTTTCGATTGAATTGATAGACGCGGCATTTCCGTTCTCAATTCTTTCTTGCAGAATTCTCTTCCAATGCTGTTGTCATTGATTTCCGAAAATTTTGAAAGTTAAATCAAGAGCTGTCTCTTCTGGAGTCCTTCTTGCAGGATGCTCTTATTTCCAGAAATTTCAGAAAGTTCAAAAAAGAAAAGTTGACTTGAAGTATTGCGGAAATCGAACATTCTCGGAATAGAAGTTTCGGAAGGTTTCCGGTATTAAAATGTTCCGGAAAAAGTCGGAAATTCCGGATATTCCTATTTCCGTTCTGCATAGTTCCATGGCAGAAAAGCTCTTTCTTTAATTCAAGGTCTCTTGGACATGTTCCTTTTCCAGATTCACTTCTGCCAAGTGACAACAAACTCTTGTCACGATATTCGGATTCGTTCGAATTGTTTCTTCTAGTAAGCCTCAATGAAGCTGTTTCATTTTCAGACTCTGTTCGAGTTATTGATAGTGACAGCGTCTGTCTGTGTGTATGTTTGTCCATTAGGAACAAACTATACGGTCTTTAGTTGGAAATACTTTTCTGACGGAATTGTGGATCTTCGTCTTTTTTCTCTTATTTTACCTCATATTCCGGTCGATATGCAACGATGGCGCCAGTTCGTTTTGCATGTCTTGAACTACTCATTATTACCTGAAAATATAGAGAAATTATGATAGAAGAAGAAGAAGAAAACGAAAAGATTTGAAAGTGAGTTAGGATGAAAAAAAGAAAGATAAGATTCTAAATGTCACTCGGTTATCCAGTTTTTCATTCGATTTTTTCGAAGAAATACCGCGAAAAAAGATGGGAACAACTGACGGAAACTTTTGTTCCGGATCGCGTGATGAAGAAAGGAAATGAGAGTGTGGAGGATGGAGAGAGAGTAAAATCTACTGGATGGATGAAAGGGCATTTTCCATTCGATAAACCAGTTGCTTCTATTCGGAATGTTGCAAAACGAGTGAAAGAATCAGGAAAAATATCATACAGTACGAAAAATATCGATGATGGAACGTTGACACATATTTTGTTATTGGCTTTCGATTTGATGTATGTTGATTTTCCATTATTTTACATAACATACATATCATATGAACACAATCACCGTGAGCGATCAGAAAAAGACACCGGAACAGAATATATCAAAATAGATGGGATTCGAAGCTAAAAACAGTATTCGATTTATCATTGAATTCGTGTAACTCTTGAAGAAAATGTTGCATTTCCGACGGATCGAAAGACTATTAAGTGAATGTGTAACCTTGAAAAAAACTGGCTATTTGAATGAACTTCTCGAAGTGAAAGTAATTAAAATCTATTGTTAAATTTCTTTCCATTTCGACGAGGTTAGAAATGTCTCGATGGAAATGAAGGGTGAATGAGAATTTAGAGATGGTTGAGAGAGATACTATTCGAGAATCAATGTGAATGAGAAGACTATAGGTCAACTCATATAGTAGCATCTGCTCATTTACAACCTTGTGTTTGGAGAGATGACCCCACTATGTATGCCTTCGAGATTCTCATTTCTAATTTCTTTCAAGTACCGAATGGCCGATCGGAAGAATAATAAGGGCCCAGTTTCAAGAATCAACGTTTCAATGAGTTTTCAGACAAATTCAACTTCTATCATCTCAAAGTTTGACATTACGTCGAAAATCGTTTTGGGAAAAAAAAACGAAATTTCGAATCCGGATTAAACTGGGATGAGCATGATTTTTAATCTCAACAAAAAAAATGAATTCGCTATCAAAATTTTGACATCAGAGCCAAGAAAATTCAGAGAAAACAGTTTCACGCGGTACAACAGAAACGTCAGCTACAGTAACCTCCTACAGTAACCGAACGCGGCTTCCTTTTGTCTTCAGAGCTTTGACGAATTGATATTATATTCACTACTGCCTACTCAAAAACTGACCGGCATGCGGTTTACACAAGAACTGTTACACCGTAACTTGACAATAAAGACATCCAAATATTATAGCACTTTACAATAAATGGAGCGAAGATTGCAAAGCGTTCATTCTGTTTGCTCACACAGAAATTTAGTTTCATTCGCCCGATTTAGCCAAAGAAAAAACGGTTGGTCAGGAATCTAGTTTGATGTTTTCTCGAAAGAGAACAACAAAAAAGAAAAAAGCCGTTTTTTCCAATATTTCGAATAGATAGACTGTATATGGTTTTATTCACAAAAAATGTGTTCAACGAGCAATCTTGATTAAACTAAATAATGGAGAAGGATGAAGTAAGCCATTCAGTATAGACAAACCGAGCTATTTAAAATACATTTTCCTCTAATTAGTCCATGGCCTTGTGGATCTCAGACTATACTGTAATTATAAAAGGACAGAAACAGCTGTTTCTAATCCCACAGAGTACAATAAAATAACCATCTGTCACCCTACCGAACGCGTACAGGGTGGTAAGGCGAGAGGACCGGAATCGTTCTAAATGGAGGTTGCAATTTCCTCTCGGTTATACCTAAAGCGTCCACTCTGGGAACAGGTTTTCGGTCAACGTTTACATAGACCTGATGGACTTGAATGTATAATACATGATTGGAACTAAACTTTAGAAAATGGAGAGGACTGGAATTCAACAGAAGATATTGTATAATATTTCTGGAATTTGTTTATGAATTGGAATGTGGAAAGGACTCCAACTTGAGCATGTTTGAGAAGTTAATTATGAAACAGAGTATTGAATAAAAATGTATTATTTGGGAGTTGATGGAGCATAAATACTGTCTGGTTCAAGTCAATAAAGTAGTAACTTTTAATGATAAAGTGTTATCAGTTACTCTGACTTGTTGATTGAGCATGTTAAAATATTGGCCTGATTTAAGATGAATGCAAATCACTTGGTAGTGTTTGCGTTGGTTTCGGTTCGCCACGTTTACCACAATACTGTCTTCTATTTTTCTGGATCCACTCGAGGGGTTCTCACTTCAGAAGTCGGAGAGACACTTTTTAGACCTTTGACCAGAAATATGTGTAAACATTTCGATTCGATTTCAACTGACTTCATGCCTTTTCATGATTTCTAGCAATGTTCGTTAGTTAGTCATTGGGACGATGCAGAAATTTGTGGGCAGTTTGATTTGGAACTTGCTTCCTTTGGACTATAGGATTTTTTGATCAGTTAGTGACCAGACTCAGATGACAATAGAGTATAGAATCAGAAGCGAAGATGACAGAATTACACTCGAGGGCTCTCTCGGCTCTTCTTTTGAAAAAAGCTACCATTTCATTTTATCGATGTCCGCTATCGAGGATCGCTTGGGAATTGCAATGAAAGAAACTACCAGTTTTCGCTGGACTCTCGGAGTAATACCCAAATAGAAACGAGAAAAGGAAAAGAAGAAACCAAAGAGTGAGTGGTCTCTGCATCTGACCACTACTCTCTCCAAAAGAAAGGAGGCGTGCTTCTCTATTCTGAGAAATAGAGTATATTCACGTGACCAAAAGGAGCAGAGAGTGTGTAAAACTGAGAGAAGAAAAGAAGAAAAGAAGGGCAGCTTCTAATCTTTTTGCATCCTCGAATGGCACGTCATGTCACCTGAATGAAATGGGATTAGGGAAACAAGAATGAATGTTGAGTGAGCCGGTGAGCAACTCACGTGATGCTCACGTATTACTGTGAAAGTTTACAAATTTTCTGATTCCAGAAGCATCTATTGTGAGGTTTCTGTAAACGTAATTGAAGTATAGCCAATTTTTAATCAGGAACTACATAATTCACAAGGAAAAGAAGGAAATGCAAAAATAAATAGACCCCTAGAAATTCGAAGGTAAAAATTAAAAGTACATCGGTTTTAAAGCTTTTTTGGTTAAAACACAGAAAAAGTTAGTAGTACCCGGAGATGAATAAGCAAGGGGGAAAGAAGAGAATAAACATGAAATGACCTATTCGTTCACAGAATTATACAGAAGAACGGCAAGAACAACACAAATAGTTCCAAGAACGAAGTAACTTCCAACGAAGACATTGTCGAAAATTAACAATGAAAGAACAACGACAAGAATGATGGAGACAGCAGAGGCCATTGATTTGTATAGATTATCGAGATATCTCATAACAAGAGAAATGTAGAGACCACCGACTCCGAGAAGAACCACAACTGCGTACACTTTTTCAGTGTATCCGTAGAAAAATCCCTTTTCCATAATTCTGTTATAGTCAGTGAGGCATGCGATTGAGGCACTGATCTGTAAAACAAAAACGTTTATCTAATTGAGAAAATACTTCGAGTTAAGTTTCAATTAAAGTAATCTGCTACAGTAATCCAGCTCACTCACCACTCCACAACTGTACATTTGCATATTTCTAACCCAAAACGGTGTACTTCCTCCATCTTTCAGCATCTTCTCGAAGTAGACACCAGCGAATCCAGCAGTCACACATGTTGCCAATACAGCGGACAATCCAACAATATAATTTTCAGCGGACTCTCTTTTTTTATTCGCTTCTGATGCGGGAGTATTGTTCATTTGAACGAAAGCAACTCCGAACATCAAAAGAGAAATAGCCATCCAGCGACGGGCTGAGAATTTTCGACCGAGGAAAAGCATCATAAAGAGAGCAGTGGAAACTACTTTCAATTGAGTTGTTACCTGGAAAATCGAGAAGTCGATCAACTCAAAAGCATTCGTCTCGTTACCTGATAAACACCAGCATCCAAATTCGATAAAGCCAAAAAATCCAAATTATTCTGAAGAGCATAAGCGAAAGAGGGAACACTCATTTTCAACAGCTCTTTTGGTGCATTTATAAAGTATCGGTTGACTTGCTGAAATTTGAATTGAAGATTTTGCTTCATAAACAGATAAATAGGATACCTCTGAAAATCGCTGGTTGTCGAATTCGCATTCCTTGTGAAACATGGCAAAAGTGATTAGAAGTTTCAGAAGTTCAGCACATAACACGACAGAAGTTGAAGAGTACATCTGACCGATACATGATATATTCGTGGTTGTTTAACTACTATTTGTACAGTTTTCCTTATGAAAACTGGTGCTTCCATAGGTTCTAATAAATATTTTAACTTCTAGAAACTCACCATATCCTGTGGCACATCAGTCTTTGAAGATTTGATTGTCAGCGTATAAGCCGTCCAAATGAATGTCATACTGGCAATCACGTAGCATTTGAAAGCGACACTTGGACGAGAAGTGATTTCTGAATAACTTGGTACAGTTTTCGGATTGTGATTTGTTTTAGATTGCTGTCTGTATTTCTGTGTGTCATGATGTCTCAAACACAGTTTCCGAGTTCTTAGGTCCAGTTCCGCGAATGCCGACCAAAGAAACACGCATCCCCTTCTCTTCATGACTATTTCTTTATTTCCCTAACGTCTCTCAAACGAGAATCGGTTTTTCACAATCTATTATATTCTCATTTCAGTTTTAGTTTTTCGGAAAGTTTTTTTGTTGCTTAAATCTGGTAACAGCATCTCTTTTCCCCCTCATGATATATAAAACTGATGTTTTCAAATGTTAGCGAAAGTTATTCACGAAAAGAGCTAACAACCGAGATTTCCGATCCGTGGACTTGAAATCGTTCCTAAAATCAGTCTGACGTTTTCTCATCTGCTGAAATTTTTCGACAGAAAAATTAATTACAGACTATTTAATATAAGAAAATGTCATCTACTCCTGCAGAAGAACCAAAAGAAGAAGAAGACGAATGTAAACTCGAATTCAACATCTTCGGTGAATTTTTGGATGATATTGAACACGAAAATGTTGGAATTCTAAATCCGAATAAACCAGCAACCAAGAAAGACATTGATTCATTGCTCAAATTAATTGGTGGATTCCAACATTGGCCACTTCTGAATGAAGATTGCAAAATAGAAGTAGTCAAATATTTGGATTATCCATCAAGGTGTAAATTGGAGAGATGCTCGAGAGCAGATTACGAAGCAGTCAAGAAAACACCGGTGGAGGTGTACAGTGTTGAATTATTTGACAACGAGAAAGATCCTTACACACTTTGTGTCGAAGAATTCGTGAGAATTCAGAATTAAGGAATTTGCAAAGTGCCAAAAACAATTTTCAGGATACCGTGACAGTTCGTGTCCAGTTCCATCACGACTTCAATTCTGGAAAACTATTCGAATTTATCTTCTCTCAACTTGGAGACGACACTGAAGTTCGATGGCTACAATATGTTTCGAAAATACGTCCGAAAAGCAGGAATTTGATTTTGAAATCATGCAATTACTACGAAGAAGCTGTCAAGTTTGGAGAGAAATGGATGAAAAAAGGAAATTATGAGATGAAGCGTGTCACAATTGAAATGATTAACTATCCAGTTGAAATAAGTCAAATCAAGTTCTTGCCACGGTGCAAAAGTATTCGAATTGCTGCTGATCACGTAGAGACGTTCCGTTGGTGGTTTCAGAAAGTTCCTGATCAACTCGTAGATCTTCAACTTTCGACTAATTTTGATAATCGTGATACCTGGACAATACCAACTGAATTTCTCAATGCTCCACAGGTGGGAGTTTCAAAAACTTTTCGGATGTTTCCATCCAAACATTTCAGATTATGCTGACTCCTGAGTTTTATTTCTGGTGTCGAGCTGCTTTCACAGATGAACAATTTCTCAATTTGAAAGCTAGTAAATTTAGTTTCGATTGTGTAAATGTCACTGAGGATGGAATTAATCAATATATCAAGGTATTTTAGAACTAAAACTTATCTCCATAAAAATGAGTTCCTTTCAGAAATGGGTTAGTGGAAAAGGTGTTGAAAATTTTAAGCAAGCCGTGCTGTGGTCAATTAGAGATTGGGATCAATCAGCAATCACACGTGGATTGGAATTGAGACCATGGGATACTGATTTCAAAACGGAGGCGTTAGTTGGTCTATCGAAAAATCGAAAAAAGAAGAATTTTCAGAGCCGGATTCTGTGATGACTTCGAAAGAGTCTGTGGACGAGGAACGTGCTATCAGATTTCTAGTGCAATCAATCCATATGAAAGTCTTACTTTGTCCTTATCTGCAGTTCGTGTGTCTATTTATGGAACTGGGAAAAAGATGGAATATGATGGAAGGATTTATACTTATTATTCAATTCCTTAGAATCTCATTGCTTGATTTTTTCGAAACATGGATGAAGCTAGATTTTGTGTTTGCTTTCGAATAACACGTATTGTTTCCAATTTTTAAAAATTTATAACCGATCTCGATAACTTGTGACTTTTGGAGTCACTCGTCAAATCACTAAAACTTGGGTAGCGTCTCGTAGAAATGTTGTGATACAGAGACACCACATCAGAAATAGAAACTGAATCATGTTCGATTTCCAATTAGCAGTCAAACTTGTAATAAATGTGAATCGTGATTTTTATAAGGTTTTTGTCTGTATATCTTGTATCCTGATTCCTCAATCACATCATTTCCTATTCTATAAATGATGCACAAATCACGGTTTTCAGAGTTCACAAGTTCAACGAATGCCGACCAAAGAAACACTCTCCTCTTCCCTTCTCAATGACTATTTCTTCATTTCTCTAACCTCTCTCAAACGAGAATTGGTTTTTTGAACACATTTTCCTTTTCATTTCAGTTTTCAGTTTCTTATAAAAACCTTTTCCGCGTATCGTGTAAGCTTCACTACTATTTCGAAGTTATTTATTGAACTTATCAGTTAGAAAGTTGATTATTAGAAAAATGATTTTTTTGCTTGAAATAACGGATGGATTGTGCAATACATCATAATGCTATTCTTCGCCTCGTGGCATATAAAACTTCATTTTATTATATCTCTAGATCACAAAAATTCTCACAGCCTAGTTTTTATGTTGTGGACTAGGAAAGTCTTCTTCTAAAACAAGTATCTTCGCCGTTAACCTTAATTGTTTTCTCCCGCTCTTCTCGTCGCCATTTTAACCATCAAAATTGTAGACTCGTGAGTCAATATGTCATCTACTCCTGCAGAAGAGCCAAAAGAAGAAGACGAATGTAAACTCGAATTCAACATCTTCGGTGAATTTTTGGATGATATTGAACACGAGAATGTTGGAATTCTAAATCCGAATAAAGCAGCAACCAAGAAAGACATTGATTCATTGCTCAAATTAATTGGTGGATTCCAACATTGGCCACTTCTGAATGAAGATTGCAAAATAGAAATAGTCAAATATTTGGATTATCCATCAAGGTGTAAATTGGAGAGATGCTCGAGAGCAGATTACGAGGCAGTCAAGAAGACACCGGTGGAGGTTTACAGTGTTGAAATGATTGACAACGAGACACATCATTACTCTCTGAGTATGGAACCATTCGTGAGTATTCACTTAACTTCACTCGATAAAACATATTCATCAACATTTCAGGATAACGTGGTAGTTCGTGTTCAGTTCCATCACGACTTCAATTCTGGAAAACTATTCGAATTGATCTTTTCCCAACTTGGAGACGACACTGAAGTTCGATGGACTCAATATGTTCCAAGAAAACGTCCGGAAAGCAGGAATTTGATTTTGAAATCATGCAATTACTACGAAGAAGCTGTCAAGTTTGGGGAGAAATGGATGAGAAAAGGAAATTATGAGATGAAACATCTAACAATCGAGATGAAAAACTATCCATTTGAAATAAGTCAAATCAAGTTCTTGCCACGGTGCAAAAGTATTCGTATTGCTGCTGATGACGTGGAGATGTTCCGTTGGTGGTTTCAGAGAGTTCCTGATCAACTTGTAGATCTTCAACTTCTCACTAATTTTGATAATCGTGATACCTGGACAATACCAACTGAATTTCTCAATGCTCCACAGGTGGGAGTTTCAAAAAACTTTTCGGATGTTTCAATCCAAACATTTCAGATCATGCTGACACCTGAGTTTTATTTCTGGTGTCGAGCTGCGTTCACTGATGAACAATTTCTCCATTTGAAAGCCAATAATATTAGTTTCGATTGTGTAAATGTCACTGAAGATGGAATTAATCAATATATCAAGGCATTCTGAAACGGTCACAGGCCTCCACAAATCTTAGTAATTTTCAGAATTGGGTCAGTGGAAAAGGTGTTGGGAATTTCAAGAGAGCTCTACTATGGTCGAATAGAAAATACGATGAATCAGTAATCACACGTGGTTTGGAATTGAGACCATGGGATAATAATTTCGAGGAGGAAGCGTTAGTGGAAATACAGCAAATTCGAAAGAAAGATGAATGTTTTTCAGAGCCGGATTCTGTGGTGACTTCGAAAGAGTTTGTGGACGAGGAACATGCTACCAGATTTACAGTAAAATTGATCCATATGAAAGTCTGACTCTGAGCTTGTCTGATGATTGTGTGGCTATTTATGGAACTGGAAAGAGGACTGAATGGAACGGAAAAACGTATTCTAACTACTCGATTCCATAATTTGAACATTAAATCCACGCCTTTCTATAATCTATTTGTGATAAATTTGCTCTGCTTTTCTGTTCATTCCATTATCCAAAATTCTTACCTTTCTCATCTTTGAGATCATCTTTATTCAACGGTAGCAACTTCTCCTTATCTTCCTCATCAGTGTGTGCAATATGTACATTTTGGAATTTCATCGAAGTTGATGGTACTGTCGCTGAAAAAGTGGAGAAATAAATATTCAAAATAATTATTTGATTTCTGAAAATTGAGAAAAATTATAAATATTTCAAAAAGTGTAGAGAAGAGATAACGATGGGGCGTCTCTGTCGTCGGGTGTGTCCACTACGATTATAGGTTTGTTTGCCTATTTTCCCGTCGTTTTTAAGAGAAGAAGAGAGGACGAAGCCACGTTCAAATGTAGGGGAAAAGCGCATCGAAAAAGGACAACGAGGAGGGGAATGCATAACAAATATGTGAATGTGTTGGTTTTGTTTCTAGGTGATGGGTGGCACCGTCATTTGACTTTTTGGAAACAACTGCTTGGAAAAAAAGAAAACTAAATTTTTTGGGAAAGGAAGTTGAGAAGAGCAATAATTGCAATTATGAGGGAAGATTCACATGTCTGAATAAACTCAGGTTGTACGGGTTACGGTAGTCGCACATCATTCGAACAAAAAGTATTTCCACTTCAAGACGCCAAAATGAAGTTACGATTCTCAGTATGTCTCTAGATTTATGTAAAACAATATGAATTTCGAAAAAAGAAATTAGAATTTTAGAAACTCATTTCTATGAAGTTAGAAAAACTGAAAAAATCGGAGTGAACAATTTTTTATCATTGAATACTTTTCAAATAACAACTGTAATTTACAAATAGCATGTCGCGGAATTAATAGGTCTTAATTCACGACCTACCTAAATCACCAAAGCCACACGGGCTCACAAGAATTGTCACAGTCCACACTAGACCACAATTTCGGATAACTATCACACGATAACATATCTATGCTGTCCTACAATTATAAAATCTATTGTAGACACTACTCACAGCAACAGCAAACCATGATTAATGAAGATAGCTCACCAAGCTCCCTCACAACTATTTCAGTTTCACAAACTTCCAAACCCACATACCTTATCTCACTACAACTGAGGGATCAGCTCAAACCACTCGAGCAATCAGTTACAAACTACGATCAACACTTGTACTCATGATTCGTACACATTCATAGCAGCAACTGCTTCTACACGAAATCACAGCATTTTGGGAGCCGCCACAGAGTTCTTCTCGTGGCCCCCCAGTGTCGTGGAATTAACTAGCCATTAATTCACGACCTTCAATAACCAGCCTAACAACTCTATGGCGTCTGTTAGATTCACAAATATCTAACCAAAATGGCTATAAGAAATGGTTTTGACAATGAATTCAATACGTGTTACGTGACCTTCCCGAGGAAATGCTCAACAACTATCGTCGACTACTTGCGTGCCCTGACCTCTGATTGTGCCGACCCCAAGATAACGATCGCCCTCGATTTGCTGCATATAAGGAAACGGAATCGTCAGTTCAACCACTCTTTCTTCGACCTTCGTGGCTCTACTCTTGGACTCTTGCTCTCTCGGACAGTCAATCAACTATTGGAAGCTCCACCAATCGGGATCTCTACCGTGGCTCCACCGATGATCTGGCTTACCAAGAATTCAAGGAAACTAAAGTATCCTCACGTCCCATTCACCATATTGAATAAACCTGTCAACCTTTCCTATCTTGTTATTCTCGCATTCTAAGTCTGACTGGGTTCACCTGCCCTCTAAAGTCAGCACATAGCAAGCTGACCAGTCGTTAAGGAAAACTGATCTCTGTTCTCTCTTCCTTCTTCTGACCGGTTCTCCATTTCATCTTTCCGAAAAATCAGAATCCCTTCCCTCCTCCACCTGGTCCCTTTTCAAACAGATCTGCGGACCGTGCCCATGAATAAATGAATTCCATTAACTCCCCTCGTTCTAACGGCTCCATCCTGTCGCTCATCTTATTCTCTATCTTCTCTCCTCCTTCTATACTATTTTCATCAAATTTTTCTGCGTCTCCACAAGGTGCAATGCTATTTCGCAGGGCTAATAAACGGGGCGACGATAACGGGGCGCACAAGTTGACTGTCGGAAACACATCTGAGTGAGATGGATCAGTGGCGATAGAAGAGACGCAGCTGTTGTGATGACTCTAGACAGTTCAACTGGTGATGATGGACTCGTGAAGCTAAGAAAATAGGGAAAAGTGAGATAATACGCAAATTAGAGAGGTATAAGAGATGGAGAGAATGTAGAAAATAATTGTGAAGAAAAGAAAGTGCTACAGGTTATTTTGAAAAAGAAAAGGAATCCATTGTCTATCTACCTAATTACTCGGACATTCTAGAGATCAAGATGGTAAGTCTTAGATTACTGTAGATTTGAGATTATCATTATTTTAGATAAATTATTTTTGTATTTGAAAATAGTGAAATTCCAGAACTTTGAAAAATAAGATAGGAGGTAACTGGAAAATCTAGAGAGATACATTTTGAATCAAGTTCTGAAAACCTTAAAACAACCATGACGTAAAATAAATTAAAACAAATTCAGATAAACTTCGATGGAATAAAAAAGATCACAGAAAGGCTGAAGTGGAAACAAGGTGAGGAGTTCTCCTCTTCTTTTCGTTTCATTTTGTTCAAAAGACCAACCGCCGATTTAAACTACAATATCCAGCCCATAATCTAAAAGTGTCAATTGAGAGGAAAGATTGAAATCGGAAGATTCTCTTGGAAGGAAATATTCTTTTATTACAGGAGATGAAGATGAGAATTGGGCGAAAAAGGCGATCGACAATTTGATGAAAAAACTTATAAAACACAACAAACAAGCACTCGAAAACCTGGAATTCGCGTTGAGAGTGAGTGTATTTTGGTGGAGATTTTTATCAGAAAGAGATTAAAAATTAGAATACGTTGTTACACAATCCTTGATGGACAAATGAGATATTTAAGCTACAAACGATAGATTTTATGGCTAGATTCTAGAATTTTTGAAATTTATCTGATGAGAAACTCAGAGGATGAAGCGGAAGAACCTTAACAAGGATTGTGGATTAATTTTACTGAAACTATTCACTGAACTTGAAAATGTTGAGGACAATTTTAAGCGGAAATTTTCTATCAAACCAGTCAAAGATTTGAATTAAAAAGGAAAATCAAGAGAAGAAAGAGAAAGTTTTCAGTGTCAAGGACAACAAAAAACTGAATGCGTGACAATTCCACGGTCATTGGATGGACGTCTTCAAATTTCGCATCGAAAGGTATCGTATAGTGAACTGACTTCAAAATAAACAAAACGAGAAAAGAGCGGAAGTTATACATTTTGTTTATGAATCTGGTCTAATTCATTGGAGAAGCTGGCTTTCTGAGGGCACTTTTGAAATACTTTTAACCGAGAAACAAATTGAACGAATTCCCTCTGATAACTCACTTTTTTCAACCACGTATTGGCAAAATTGAATTTTTGTTTTGACACTAACACGTCAGGCTTTAAAACGTGGAAGCACGCGTTTAATTACAGAATTCTCGAAATTTCGATTTCAGGCTCTTCCCCACGTCATCTACTGCCGTGTCTATCGTTGGCCTGATCTACAATCGCATCATGAGCTGAAAGCCATTGAAGACTGCAGATTTTGCTATGAATCCGGTCAAAAAGACATTTGCATTAATCCATATCACTACAAAAGAGTCCACGCAGCTGGAGTGTTACCACCTGTTTTGGTTCCCAGATATTCTGAGAAACCGCCACAAGAGGTGCCACCGACACTTGCCAAATTTCAGTTGATGGAGATGAGCGGGTCGAAAATGCCACAGAATGTCAATATGGCAAACGTGAATTTTACGTGAGTACAGAACTAATATGGAAATGCAGAAACGATCCTTGAGTTAAAAAAATTATAATTTTATGAGATGATCAGTCATATGGGGGAACAACACAGTGAGCGGAAGGTAGGGGATAGCAAAAGAAAGATAACGGAAAGGTGAATCACCCGTCCGAAACAGGAAAAAGGCATAAAAGGAAACAAAAAACAAAAAGTAGTCGAATCTATCTATGATTTACTAAACAAAATTAATACATATCGAGCATTTCGGCGGCACGCTTTTTAGCGTTCATCAGTGGAATCATTCGTTTTAACATCAAAAGTTCTCGTGGTGGTGCGAAAAGGGCGGCTTTTCTGATCGACTCCATTGCTCTTTCGTAGTTTTCTCTGTAAAATTAGAAGATGGGAAGGTGCAGACAATCAACGCTCGCTTACTTTTTAATCATTGGCTCCGGTCCATTAGTCCCCAAAAGATGAAGTACGTGAGCAGAGAAATTGTATGGATCAACAGAAATAGCTGCATCGGCACTTGCAGTAGTCAGACGGAGGCGTTCGGCTTCTGGTTTATGCACATGGAGGTCACTGAAACTCATTCTATGTTTGCGATTCCTTCAAACAAGACACTCACGCAGTCTGAAGATATCTACTCGGTACCAAGTATCTCGTTTTGATCTTTGCGGCCTCATTGAGCAACTTCTCCGAGCTTTCCGTGTTGTTAGTCATCATGTATACTTTTGCCATGAGCACCAAATTGAAATGTGTCGATCGTTGCTCAGTGAGCTCCTCCATCTCACGAATTCGTCGATGGACATCTCCATAATCTTCACATGTACACAATTTGAGGAATGAGGCGATCATATTGAGATGTGGAGTCAGCGTTCCGTGTTTAACAGCCTCCTCGAGAAGTCGATTAGAGTTGTTCTAAACAGATACATTCTCAAAACAACTTCAGAAAACCCTATTCATGCTCACGGTATCAGCCATCATTTGCTCTTCGTGACTAGTCGTAGCGGTATCAAGAACACATCCGTTGAACTGGAAAATTGGAAAATACACTTAATAAACACTAACTCATCATTACCACAAAGATAGCAGCGAAAGAGTTCAATTTGAAGAGTCGATCCTTATCGTCCTGTGGAAGAGCTTGTAAGAATCTAAAATTTTCTTTAAAATTTTCGTTATCCAAGTTACAAAATAACTTACTTATCAACATCACCCATTGTGTACATCAACTCAATCTTCAACACATCGAATGAATCTCTCATCAGCTTTTTTCTTTCTTCATTTTCCTCCTCTCTAATCAACATATCAATCTTCGCTCCATACTTATCCACGTATTTTGTCGCTTCATTTGGATTGATACCATAACTGAGCATCTTTCCACGAAGAATCATCGCTGGCGCATATCCATTTTCTTCAGTAAGCAAATCAAGAATCTCCTCATATTTTCCCTTTTTGAATATATCAAGAGCCAATTGATATTGTCTAAAAAACTGAAAAACATAGCGGAATTAATTTGATACAACTCACTTTTGATCTTCACTAAGAACATCCGGTTCGAAATTGGTCAGATCTGTTTTGAAAAGATCCAGAACATCCCAGGTATCACACCATTGTTGGATTCTGAATAAAGCCACCGGGGATGGTTTGACTTCTTCGATTTTTAAAGGTTTTCCAATGAAACAGTCGGATAACTGCAAGTTTGAAAGATTATTGAAGAACTTTGATGAAAATCTTACCGGTTCAACAGTGAGAAGCTTTCCGAAGAAATCAAAGTTAGCCTTGTTCAGGTTACTGTCAAGGGTGAATGCAGCGAGAAGATCTGTAATCTTAGATGTTTGTTTATTATACGAGAATAAAGTATAAAAACTTACAAGCAAGAGCATCCTGCTTCTTTCCAATATCATGAAGTGCTTTTGCTGCTCTCAAGTACGCCTTCGCATACTTTTTATCGACTTTCAATGCTGCTAGACAGTCATTCAAAACATCGAACGAACTGTCTCCAACTTTTTCACGACAGGCGGCACGATTCTGATAGAGCATCGCAACTATATTTTTGTTTTTTGGATTGACACCGGCCTTCTCGATTCCTCGTGTAAATTCTTGAATTGCTGCAGCATACTGCTTCTCTTTAAACTTCAAATTTCCCAGAGACTTGATCTCTTCAAGATCTTTATCCAACTGAAATTTCAAACAATGAATCCTTTTATTAAAATTTCAAATCCTTACATCTGATCCACTAAAGCTCTTGTAGGCCATGTAACCAACTCCGGCAACTGTTGCGGCAGCAGCCACTCCAATAAGCACTTTCTTCGTTTGGTCACTTATACCGGTTGTTTCTGGCATTTTTCTGAAATTATCGTGATATTTTTTGACTGAAACACGAAAGTGAGCAAAATGATGTAAGAATTACTGATAAAAATGAGAAAAAAGGTTTATGGTAAACAACGCGCGGTCGGAATGCGCGGAGTGTCGTTGTTTTTGGTCTGGCGTTTCAGAATTTCTTCAGAAAAAAAAACAGACTGAAAACGAAAATCACAGGAAAATTTTATCAGAAATTCGTAGAAAAAAACATTTAGTGTAGCATCCATTATACTAATCTCAAATTATTCACTTAAAATAAATCAGTTAGCGTAAATACTATCTCTAAATTACAGTACTCCTCTTGTGGTTTCAAGACGCGTCTGTCGCTTTTTCAATATAAATCCAATTGATATCTATTTTATTATATTCAAGAAAACACCCATGAGAACACGGTAGTCAAGTGAGAATAACAATTGATTTCTAATTTTCAAAAAAATAACAAAGGAATTGAGTATCGAGTACATGGTTTACCGTTATGAATAATCTTCTTCCCGCTCGCATAAATATATAAACCTAAATCAGAAAATTGTAAAGTAAGACTCTCGTATGGATCAACACGATTGGTAACTTGATAGCACCGGCCACCACCACAGACTCTTTTGAAGTCATCAATAAAGGCGTCTCTGAAAATATTTCGGTTTTTGGTTTCTGATAAGATTAGGTTCTAGAACCGGTTCTCAACTTACGCTTCTCTCTGAAAATCCTCATCCCACGGGCGAACATCGATTCCACGTAGTATCGTGGCTTCATCTCTTTTCTCCAGTGATCCCAAGTTAGCTTCTCTGAAGTCTTCAATTCCGTTTCCATTGATCCACATCTGAAAATTCTGAAATTTCAAACTTTCGTATTCTTTTGGTACCTTGATGAACTGGTTTATCGCGTCATCGGAGACGGTTATAGCGTTGAATGAAATCGATTTGTTTTTCAAATTGAGAAATTGTTCATCACTGAAAGTAGCAGGGTCACCAAATCCTAATCGAAGACTTGAAGTAATCTGGACAATAAGTTTTTTTTTTCGTAATCAAATGCATATAGTTTCACCTGTGGAGCATCAAGATATTCTGATGGAATCGTGAGCTCCACTGAGCCATCATCTATGAAATACACAACAAGTAACTTGATTCTTTCTGGGATTCGTTGTAGCCACCATTTGATCAGTTCCACGTCATCAATCCCAATTTGAAGCTCTTTACAACGTGGCAGAAACTTGATACAACTGTTTTCGATGGGATATTTTTTAGTTGAAACACTGAGTTTCTCCAATTCAAAGTGTCCTTTCTTCATAATCCTCTCCGCAAATTTCACAGCTTCCTCTTGATAATTACAAGATTTTAAAATCAAACTTCTTGCTTCCGGGTACTTTTTCAAATGAAATTTAAGCCATCGAATTTGAGTGTCCTCTCCAAGTTGGGAGAAAACTAATTCGTATTCTTTGGTGGATTTAGGATAGAATTGAAATCGAACAGTTACTGTATCCTGAAAATATTTTGTATGATATTCAGAAAAGTATATATTATGAACTTACAAAATCGTCATAACTGAAAAAGAAGTGATTGCTGTCGTTATCAATAATCTGTACACTGTAAACTTGAATCGGCGTTTTGTTGACAATCTCATAATCTGATTTCGAACAAATTCCTAGTCGACATCTCGATTTGTAATCCAAAAATTTGACAACTTCCATTTTACAATCATCATTTAAAAGGTGCCAATTCTTGAATCCACCAATGAAATCAGTCAACGAACGGAACATTTGTTCAGGAGACTTCCTATGTTGATTTTCTAATTTTTCCTTCTCAATCTCTTCCAAAAAATCTTCGAAAATGTCGAATTGAAAAGAGTTTGAATCCACGTCTGTTTCTGATTCATCTGGCATTTTGAGTTCAAACGAAAACTCTGAAAAAAAGAAAACTAATAAAAATAGAATTTCGTGAATTATTAAACTTCGTTGAGTTTGAAAGATAGAGAAGAGAAAATGACAACAATGAAATCGTGGGTGTTTTAAAGTGACCAATGTCCATTGAACAAGAGAGGAGAGACACAGAGAAAAAGAAAACACGAGAGAATTGAAATTGTGTTCGGTTGAAGACATACCTTGTGATCAGTGCAATCAGAAATTGAGACTAATAAAAAATAAAAGAAAAGTGTTCGATGACAGAATGAGGTCAGATAACAAATTCAAGCACTTTCTGAACGAAATTAGACTTTCCCAGATTTCAGTGGATCTCATGAAACCACTGAATGTCTGAATATCTTCATTTTTGTAGAATCAATGAAATGTTGTCAGAGCTACAATTGCGTAGTTGGCAACTGATTGTGAGAACTACAGATCCTCACAAAGCAGTTCCACTCTATTCAACCTTTGATATTGCGTTTTAGTGAGAATCTGTGCAAAAAAAATTTGACAAAAGCGAAGGTCTACATCTTATCTGACCAAAAATGTATCATATTTTGCCTTTTTCAGTTGAAAATACCCAGCTTTGAGAGTGTGTCATGGTAAAACTTACGGTCCCACAAAATAACTTTTTACGCATCGAACAGACTAAGAGTAGAACTCCATTTTTGTAGTTGACAACTTTTTTGTACAAACACTCCCTAGAGAGTTATAGTAATTTTAAGTGGACAGCTCAAAATTGCATTATTTTACACTGAAGTTGGTCGACGAGAAGCTCTACAAAAATTGAGATAATCGGACCACCGGTGGTTCCACAACTCCAAAAGTAGCCCGATTTTCTCGTACAAACTGCACGAATACTGACAATCTCACTCTTTTCCAGAACCAACCAGTTCCACCAATACAATCAAAATGGAATCGAAGAAATGGATACATCTCAAAAATTCGACATCCCGCCAGGTGTTCCGACTTGTTTGGTTCCATTCGATAAGGGATGGGATGAACAGTTCTGGGCGACAATCAGTTATTATGAGTTGAATACGAGAGTTGGAGAACAAGTGAAAGTATCATCTTCAACGATTACAATTGATGGATTCACGGATCCGTGTATCAACGGAAGCAAGATAAGTTTGGGTCTTTTCTCGAATGTCAACAGGAATGCAACGATTGAGAATACGAGAAGACATATTGGAAATGGTAAGAAGGGGGTCATCGCGCTCTAATGTACTTTTTTTAATTTTTCAGGAGTCAAATTGACCTACGTCCGTAGCAATGGAGCACTATTTGCACAGTGTGAAAGTGACTCTGCAATCTTCGTTCAATCTCGTAATTGCAATTATATCAATGGATTCCATCCGACGACTGTTGTCAAAATTGCAAACAAATGCTCGTTGAAAATTTTCGATATGGAGATTTTCAGAACTGTGAGTTCCTTTATGAAACTTCCCCTTGATTCCGAGTTTTCAGCTACTGGAAGACTGTAGTCGTCGTGGGTTTGACGCCTCTTTCGATTTACAAAAAATGACATTTATCCGAATGTCATTCGTAAAAGGATGGGGTGCAGAATATCAGAGACAGGATGTCACTTCGACTCCATGCTGGATTGAGATTCATCTTCATGCTCCGTTAGCTGTAAGTTTCAGAAAAATACATTTATCTTCTAATATTGAGCAATTCCAGTGGCTCGATCGGGTTCTGTTCACCATGTCGCCAACTCCTCGGCCGATTTCTTCCATTTCCTAAATGTCGTGTCCTGAAAAGTTTTTTTTTTCAAAATTTGTTAACTAATAAAATGTTCCCTATTCTCAATCCTCAAATTTATTTCAAATCGTTTCATTATGTCACTAATACCACTACTAAAGGTTAAATCTATTGGGATTCAATATAGATTATGTGGGCAGGGGATCTGTCAGATCCTAGTAGGATTCAGTAATTAAGTACATGCTTTACAAACAAATAAGGCAGCGGGTCGATGGGAAAGAGGGCTTTGTGAAGGATAGGAGGAATGTGAAAATCGGGGAAATGGAGTGTAGAAACCGGATTAAGTGAAAAATACCAAAAGAGAAGTAGAAAAAGCAGAAACAAAAAATACACACATTATTGTACAGAAATTATGATCTGAAGAATTCAAAGTAGTTGTTCATTCAGCGAGCAACGCCTTCATTATGATGTGGCAGGTGGCGAAGAATTCCATAGTTTGAGAACGAACGACGGCGTCGGCTTCGGAAGATTGCGTCGAGATTTCATCGAGAGATTCAATCGAGTTCTGTAACTGTGGAATTTATTAGATTTCTGACTCTGTTAGAGTAGTGGATACCTCAATATCACCCATGTAGTAAGTGCTGTTGACTGATGATTTGAGTGAGGCGTCAGTATCATCGACACGGACTTTTGGGATGTTGATAGCTGAAAATTCAGATTTTTGAATTCTCCTTTCTGATCATTTTGAACTAACATGGAGTAGCTGGAGACAAGAGTGGAGAAGTGAGTGGAGTTGCGAACGTTGGCTTGGGATTATTTCCATTTACATCACTTTTTGGTCTGACGACTGAAACGGAACCAGCACGGGAACGGCAACGACTGGGTGTGTTTGCTGAGATTATAGATGAATAACAGTTATTTTTAATAAAATTTACCTTCTTCGTCTTCTGTCAACCCCTTGAAATCCAACAGATATCCTCCATGTTTCTCTTTGTCAAGTGAGAACAATTGCAATGAAACTTTGACTGGATCAGGATTCGTTGGAGTTGGTTTGCATCTAACAATAATATGAAATACACTGAGTATTTTCCATTCCATATCAACTGCTTGAAGACTCAAAAAGACATGTTTCATTGTCTCGACTGGATCGAGACAAGCACGAATTCCAAGATTCCAGGTCATTCTTTTCTGCTCTTTCTTGAGTCCTTCCAAGATTTTTCGACCGACATTTGCTGAAAGAAATCAATATAAGTTATTATATCGAGTGTTTCAGTTCTTACGTTTACTGTTGACTGGCAACGAAGAACTTCCCATTTTCATAGTTTTTCCTATTTCCCAAAAGTCTTCCATTGCTTTTTGTGACAATTCGTCTGCATTTCTTTTGTGATTCACTTCGAGACGATAGGCGATTGAAAGGAAATGATGATGATCTTCAGCAAGGAGGGCTCCAGTAACGTCTTCTTCTTTTACGTCGTATTTCTGAAAAATGAAAGTTAGTCTCGGAAGGATTTTTTAAAATCCTACATCAGCAACACATTGGACTACATCAATATCTACAATCGACGACTCATTTTCGCACTCCGGGAACAAGTAATACGGAAGATCCACTTGAAACCAGCCATGGTTCACAATCATTTTTACATCGGCTCGTTTCACTGGATCAACTTGAAGCATTTTTGAAATCAAGTCAGCTGCTGGTTTCTCCATTGAATACGGGACAACGTAACGGCCGCCTGGAAAAGCATTTTTCAGATAGCCAGATGAAAACTGTAACTACTCACTTTTAATTTTCGAGAACAATGTGGGAACATGTTGGTCATCAAACGGAAGAGTTCCACAGAGCATTGCATAAAGTATAACTCCACATGACCATAAATCAACTTCTGGTCCAACATATAACTTATTCGAAATTAGTTCGGGTGCAGCATAATTAGGAGATCCGCATGAAGTTGAGAGGAGATCCCCGTCTGTCATGTAATTTGAGAGCCCGAAATCGGCAATTTTGATGTTCTTGTTGCTGTCGAGGAGCAAGTTTTCTGGTTTCTGAAATTGTCTATTTCAGTAAACGCTTCTTGTCTTCTGAACCCTTACCAAGTCACGATGAACGATCATATGCTTGTGACAATAGCTGACTCCAGAGATTATTTGCTGGAAATAACGACGGCTTTCCTTGATGGACAGCGAACCTTTTCGTGTGATATAACTGAATAATTCTCCTCCAGAGACGAGTTCCATAACAAGAAATATATCGGATGGAGTACTGATAACACGGAAGAGACGAGTGATGTGTGGATGGGAGAGTTTTTGGAGATTATCAATCTCATTGCGTGTTTTTATAACTGTACCCAGTCCCTTCATTCTTGCACGATTCAGAATTTTGATAGCGACATCGTAGCCTGTTTGAATGTGAGTTCCTTCTGAAAAGTAGGAAGGAAATTAGAAACTGATAGCTTCCGAAAGCTATTTCTCACTTTTGACAGCACCGAACGCTCCTTTTCCGATTGTCTCTTTGATAATGAAGTTGCCAATTTTGAGATGTCCAGTGGCGGCAAGAGCAATTGTCTGTTCGAATCGACCACTTGGTGGCACATGTCGTTGGCGAGTATTTGATGCGTTGGGGACAACCATTTCTGGAAAAGAAGAAATAAAGAAAATAGAGGAAAAGAAACGGAATGAAATGTGAAAGAGCCGCCGAGAATGGTTTTAAATGTGAAAAGACGGAGAAAAAAACGAATGTGAGGAGAGCGGGAGAGAATTTCGAGGAAATATATTTATGATGTCACGGTGAGTCGCTGAGTAACACAGAACTACAAAATGTTGCCATAGAGATATTTTCTGTAGGCGTGAATTCGTTTTTGAGACAGTTGGCAGAACAGATTTTGTTGTTTTTCTAATGTTTACAGTTGGATTTTCTAGGGAGGAGAAAGAGAAAACAATTCGAAGAAGAAAATATACTTTTATCATTCAGAGCAAACTTTTATAGAAATAGACGACCGAGACTAGGATTCGAGTACTTCATGCTACTATACATCCAGTCGTTGGAACGATTCGTCTAATCATTGATCAAGACAATCAGAAGTGCAAAACGAAAACATGATGGCACACAATTATTCAAAAGGAAGACCCCTCGGCCTATTGGGTCACGAGAAAGTGTTCGATGGGAATCGAAAAATGATTCATAAAAGAGGACAATTGTGAGCGCCTGCGCCCTCCCCTTGCTCACAGTGTGACAATAAATGAAATCAACCGAGAGACCATCTTCTCATAAACATCTGCCTGTATGGTTTTTTTGCTGGAAAGACAAGGAAACGCAGAGAAGAGAAGCATGGACAATGTTTGGTTGTCTGAGTATATTTCTGTCTAACCGAACACACAGAAACGACACCTCTTTTTATGAGCCGGCGAAAAAGAATGAGGATGATGAAGAGATTGAGGAAGCAATGAATGGGATGAAGAGCAGAGTGAATGGATAGATGGGACGAAGAGAGGGGCGGAGTCAACATGGGAGAAGATGGCACCCAAAAACTGTGGTGATGTCAGATGGGTCACCAAAACCAAAGTTTGTCAACAAGAAGGCGGAGTCTGGAGAAGTCTAGACAAATTACAACACCTGTGGAAGTAATAAAAATTGAGAGATTACAGTAAACCAGAGAGACTGATACTGTATCACTGATGGCAGACTAATAATAGTCCTTTGTTTCGGATCACCAGAAAGAACTATCAAAACAGCTCGCCCGATGTTCAAGTCAATAGAAAACAGGGTCGGGATAGTTTGAAGTACCCACTGACCCTTCGTCACTTTTCTCTCGGAACAGTAATCATATGACCTACAGATCAGTGGGATGTTGACTTACTGGCATTTTATTGTTGTTTCTAATGTTATTTCATTTCCGCGTGTTCCTCTAATTTGTTTGTGGTACAAAATATTTGCGATCAGTTAGCTGATGAAGAGAGTTGAAAAATCAAAATGATTGTGATACTGTAAATTGTTCTTTGTAGCCGGAATGGGATTCAGAAAATAGCTATCATCCAAGATTGCCACGGTAAGAAAAGTGACTTTCAAAATGTCCCGTGTCATACTTTTCCTAATGAACAAATTACCAAAAATACACATGGAAGAAGTGAGAACAAGAGACAAGAACATTAGCATGCAAGTGCAGCAAGCCACAGAAGTACAAGTCATATGACCACAGTACGGAGAGAGGGAGAAAAGTGACCAAAGGTAGCAAAGTGTGATAATCTAGACCAAAATCTTAATCTTACCCCGAGTTCATGACTTAAATGACGAAAACGCATTACAAATGCCTCTCACTTTCTGAAAAACCACATTAACATGATCGTTACAGTACCCGAGTTGTTGACACTTTCCCCACCTCTTTTCATGAATTGCACACACAAACGGAAAAAAAGTTGTACTAGTCTCTTGTCTTTCGAGGGTCAACCATTTCAACACCTGTTTTTGGTGCCATTCGATATATTTGTATCGAAACAAATTCAAAGAGACGAGACAAGAACATGAAAAACAATCTTCTGTTTCCATATATAAAGACAAAAATAAGAGAATCTAGAGAATGCTCTGGGGGTTATTTTCGGATTCCAAAAATAATCATCGTCTGTGTCTAGAAATATCTTTTGGGGGAGAAGTAATGGGATGGAATCTTGTGATATTGAAAACGAAAACGTCAATTCAATTCTCTTGGGGATCCTTTGGTGACTTCTTTAAGTGCATCAATCGGTCGTGGGAAAAATGGGAAGAAAAAGGAGAAGAGAAATGGATTCCAGAAATGACAATAAACTTTGAACATAGACAGTGGACTGAAAATTGAAAAATAAGCCACATATTTTTTTATTGGAAAATCTCAATATTCTTCGGAGAGAACGAGTAGCACACTGCATTTTTTGTTTAAAAAATCCCAACTTTTTCACTGACGCATGTAGTTAGGGTACACGGGGAGTACAGCAATAAATCATGCTCGCGTTGCACAGAGTTCCTTTCTTTTGTGCACCAAAAAAGCAATTTTCCAAAGTAATACGCTTTTGGTCAGTTCCAAAAGGAGAAAGAAGGAACCAATTTTCGTACAATTCGAATTTGAGATCTTAAAAAATATATAATTACAAAAAGTTTCAAATAGAAATAAAATCTTAGAAAATGACGCAAATCGGGAGTTTACATATGGCCACACAACATGCTAGAAGGAGGGAAACCTTACATTTTTCGAAAGCTTTCGCTAGACAACGAACACATGTTTATCAATGTCAAAGAAGTCTGAGGAGACCCGAGGTCAGTCATTTCTAAACAGCGAGAATGCAACGAAAACACGTGGTTTTACTGAAAATGATTGTAAAAGATTATATTGAGAGAATTGGAAAGGTAATTGACAAAAACAATGAAAACATTCTCGACAAAAGCGAAAGACTGGGAGTCTAGGAATTGGGAGTCAGAGGTATTCCCACGTATTTTCTTGATTTCAACATGACATTTGATAATAGCTTCTGATAAAAAAGACAATGATTCCTGCAATAAATGCTTTGATAGACATATGAGTTTGTTCGAAAAAAATGACGAAAAATTTCGGAAAGTGCAAACTGGAGACACGAAGTACGGGCAGAGAGAAATGCTTCGAAATTCAAAAAGTGTTGTTCTGTTACGACGCGGCAATAGTCGTGCGCAGCCAAGGAAACAGAAAGAAAAACTAAAAAAAAACAGGAGAATTTGTAGGGAAAGCTATTTTTCAAGTCGTCAGAAAGAGAAAGAAGAAAAATAAATAAATATTCGAGAGGGAGTTTTCGACTGAAAAATGATTCTTCTTATCAGTTCTGAAACACCTTTTGAGACCTTGAATACTCACGTAGGTGTTCTGTGGAAGAAAAAATTCGATTAAAACCGAAAAACTGACGCAAAAAACAAAAATAATAGTTGAGAGAAGGATTACTGTATGCTTCAAGGCACATTTGAAATTATGGTTGTTGGGTCTCGCAGCGAAAACATAATTTCAAGCTTCAAGCCAATGTCTTTTGGAAATAATACATTTATTCGAATTGTGACAAGCTTTGAAAAAAAAAGAAGCAAAACATTTGTGTACTAAAAATCAAGAATCACAGATATTCATAAATTAAGGGGGACAATAAGGGGATGATGGTAAAATCGAGATAGTGGGTACTTTGGTTAGTAAAATTTCAAAAACGTGGCACAATTTGACAAAGAAAATTCTACAAAACCGAAAAACGCAATGGAACAAAAAGTAAATGTGGGTGGATGCAAAATGTACTTAATTTGAGTTTTGTGGGAGAGTGATAATAAAGCATCGGGAGATGTGGCAAGCGGGCTGGAATAGCGCCGGGATTGATTTTGCATTGTATTCACATGAATATATTATAGAAGTGAAAGAAGAGAAAAGCGATAAAGAATGCAATGTGGAAAGATGTGAAGAGAAGAAAACCGTATTTGCAGAAAAATCATGGAAATGTGAAATTTAAAAAAGAGAGAAAGGGGAACGGGATCTACTTTTCGTGGAATAACAGTTTCGCTAACTGATCCTTGGCAGCCACGTTTTCCTTCTTACTGTCAACACATCGAGCAATATCTTCCGTATCGACACTTTCCATGTCACAGCTCCTCTTGTGATACCTGGAAATAAACTGATTTATTTATCAGTTTTTTAATAAAACAATTATAACTTTCCGGAAACAATGAATTCCGATGAACGATCTCTAGTACCAGTTCGTCATTCTCAGTTTTCTTTAACGCCCTTCTATAAATTTAGGTATCCACTCACCGTATTCTGAGAGTTGGTTCTACAGCTCGAAGAATGTGAATTCCATCTTGCCCCAAGAACGCAGCAATCAAATCATTTCGTCGTTCATTAGCTCCCAATTTCGCTCTTGCTGTCACGTAATCCACTCCATACACTGCGAAACACGTGAAATCTTGAGAATCGAATCGTCCGTGTTCTTTCTGTACAATCAGAGCTCTCTTTCTTTTTGGTTCAACTCCATCTCTCAATCTCGAAAGAGCTGCTTCACGAGCTTGTTCGGTTGGAGTATCTTTTTCTTCTTTTTCACTCATTTCCATTCCAGAAATTGTTGGATGATATTCAACAAATGGAACTGGGAAGAATACTTGATAATGTTTGATTGTATTGATACGAGCCCGATCGAAGAATTCTTTTTGTACATCGGCATGGGGGGAGAGAAGAAGATAAATCGTATTAGCTCCGTATCGATCAACAGCATCATCCAACGCAGCAGCTGCAGCCGTTCCTTTTCCCTCTGTACTGACTGGTGGTCGAACAGGAAGAACATCAGTCTCGAGAAGTGATCTCTTGCATCGTCGTTTCAACTCTTCCATATCATTACTGATTGCAGTTATTGAACGAGCATCAATCGGTGGGAAAACTGCAACAACCATACGAGTTTTTCGTGTTTCTTCAGTTGGGGAGAGGCAGAGGCGGGCCTGTCTGGCGAGAAGTTTCCGAGCTGGAAGGATCTGGAAGTTTGCACTTTATAAAAGTTTCCCATTGTCCGATTTTCAAATTTGATATTTTGATACTCCCCACTCTCATCCTAATTTCGAACTTGCCTCTTTCTCGCTGGCAACTGGAATGACAACAGTGACATCTGTGTCTTCTTTTACATATGGTGCCTGATTCATTAATTGTGTGCTTGCAATCATTCGACTAACGTGCACTCTTCGTTCAACCACAATCTCCTTCAGACTCTCCTCGTGTGCAGCCTGAAACGTTTAATGTAAACAATCTTGAAGGAAGAAAGAATTTTGATGGATTTTGGCTGAAAGGCTTACCTCGTTGTCACCTTCAAATCGATTCTCCATCTCCAACATCTCATTTACAGTTTTTCGATATGTTAAATCAATCATATAATCCATTCCACGTCGTGGATCAAACACTCTGTAACCATTCCTCAACTGGACGAACTCCAGCTCTGGTTCTTCTGTTTCGACTTGCTGTCTTGCTGCCACGACTACTTCTGCCACGTCATCAAAATCTTTTCCTTCCAAACGACGAACATTTTGATTGGGCTCGCTTCGGAAAATTTCAGTCATTGTGAAGTATTCCCAGGTTGGAACTTGATAACGGTTTGGTGGCTTTGCGAATGGAGGAAGAGCTGGTGGCCAACTTATAGCTTCTCCTGTCTCACGAGCCTCTGCTTCAGCTAATCTAGAAAGTTCTGCTTCCATTTTTGCAATTTCTCTATCGGCTCTTGACATTTCAACTCTCACGAAATAATCATGAAGAGCAGACGCGTCAGCATCGGAAAGAAGTCGTGGCACAACAAGAGTTCTTTTGAATGATGGAGCACTTTTCCAATCCTCAATTGAATCATGAGCAGCCGGCGAATCAGCTCTGTGAGCACGCCATACTTCATATCGGACGCCTTGGTGGAGCGGTTGGCATGTCAAATTTGTGGCAATTTGGACACATTTTTCGAATGCCAATTGGTCATCATCAGAGCCCATGGCAAGAGAATTGCAGGCGTTTCGATTGCTGGAAAACAATTCGATTAGCAACAATTACATACCAAGAAAAACTCACTGCATCAACATACTCAATGCTGGATGACTGAGAAGCATTCCAGAATCTAAACGACATCTTCCACTACCGTCTTCCGCTGGCTCTCCCATCACAACTGCCTCGTTCCAGTTCATCTGAAATTATATAAATTTACAATGAGATATTACTCACAACTTTTGAAACTAACCGTATCGATCATTCTGAGCAAAACAAATGGGTTGATGTATGTAGAATCTTTGGCAATGAGTAACCAGTCATAGTTATCGTGAACCGTCTGGAAAAACACCGGAATCATGCTAGAGAATTAGAGAAAATTTGAGAATAAGGACCAGGAGTAGCATAAGGGAAAGTGAAAATTTTTAGAAGGAGAACAAGAAAACACCGAAATGGAACAGATACGTTACGACATCGGATCAACTTACAAAAATTGGTTATTTTTCAGATATCACAGTCGATTCTGTAATTTTTATTAACCCATTTCAATTTTTCCAATAAGAAAATTAAGTTTTTACTTTAAAATGAATTCAACCTACCATATTGAAAAGTAGACCAAGAACCATTGAATGCGTCTTCTGCCCGTTCAACTTGTATGGACTCAAATTTGTCAGTTGGGCCAAATCGTTGTCGATTCGGGAAGAGTCAGCAAACAATTGAACTCGTGGAACATGTCTACCGAGGGTCGCGTTGATTGAAAGAGCCAATGCCGACTCAGCCATTACTGCAGCCATAATTCGTTCTCGAGTTCCTAGTTCAGTGGCAGCGAATCGGGTTCGAGTAACTTTAGGTGTGGCGTCCTGATTTGCTGGTGGTGTGGGCATTTCGTCTTGATGGACCTGGATGATAAAACAGTTTCTGTTTATTTTTCGATCTGAACAACTTACAATCCAATGTTCTGAAACATCCTTATAAACTCGTCCCTTCTCCAACGCCGATGGTTCCAAAACACTTTGTTTGTTTTCTTGACTTCGACATAATGTGAATGCAGCCAATGAGCTACTTAAATCGATGTTGGGTTGCGACGAGAAGAAGTATAACGCAAGAGCGGCGCCGATGACGAAGCCGAGCACAAGGTGTACGCCTGTTCGACCGCCACCAACCATATTCTGAAGAAGTGTAATTTTACGAAAGAAAGGAGAAGTCAAAATGAAATGTGAAGGTCAAAAAACTTACCAACAGGCACCTAGATACAGTTCCGATTGATGCTTTTTGAGGTCGGAAACAAGCGTCTTCTGCAAAAAAGATTTGGAGTAGAACAAGTGAAGTAACAATAAGAGATCAGAAAGTGTGAGCATGGGCAAACATTTAGGAGAACAAAATGATGTTTGAGCACAAGAAAAGACGGAAAGAAAGAAAAGACAAAAGACATTGTATGTTTCTGGAGAAGAACGGGAAGAAAACCGTTCATTTCGGTGGATGTCATTCAGAAGACGTCGTTCTTCTCTGTTTGTCTCCTGTGACAATGCTCGTAAAACGAATCGCCTCAGTTCGATGGACATGTGAGGGGAAGGGGCGACAGCCTTCTTTCGGTATGCGATGCAGACAAAAAAACAAGAAGACGAAGAAGAGGTTGCCACTGATCGACGCCGACATCGTAAGAAGTGCGGAAGGAGTGTGGAAACAGAGGAGAAGTAGACATTTCTGTTCTGTACTTGACCTACCTGTTTAAGGAAGAGGTCACTTTTATGAAAAAGTTTGGAGAAACCAGTTGATTCGTGAATAGTGAAACTATTAATTTGGGTTTAAAGTTGGGTTAATTGTCAAGATCATACCTCTAATTAGTATGGAATTACAACGAAAAATTGGAGTGGTTGAATCAGAAGGAAAGGATGACAGCTGACTTATTGAATGGGTTTGGGTTAATCAGCCACGTTATATGACTCACTTTTTCCCGAAGCATAGAAATTTAGAAAGGAAGTAAACAATAATCAGAATTTATCCAAGAGTTTGAAATAAAGGATTCATGCAAATTACTAAGTCGTAATTCAGCTAGTTCGACAGGCCAAAGTTACAAATAGCTTTTTTTCAGATACTTTATTGTACAAAAATCAATAATTTGAACTAAAATCTTCAGAGCAAAGCACAAAATCCATCTGCCCCGCACAGAAAAAAACAAAAGCGATGAAGAAAAGCCGAGAGAATTGAAAAGAGTGTGCGGCAGCTATGCGAAAAGCGCGTGGCCGGCCTGCGTTCCGCTCTTCTCGGACTCCGCCCACTGCAGGAATTTCATCCGATTTTCGCGTTTTCTGGTGCAATTTTTAAAATTTTCAAGTTTTTAGCTAGGTTGTTTCTACTAATACACACAAAGAGTGTATTTATTTTAGAAAAATAAACAATCCAGTCTAAAATATGCCAATTATTGCAGAAAATGCTCCGTTCACTTTCCACGATCTCCAAGTCGACTGTTCGATGCATGTCGCTAACTTCCAAGCTCGCTGCTGAGCAACCATCCAAGCAAGAGGTAATATTCAATTAAAATAACTATAGTTGCTAAGCATTTGATATTTCAGGTCGACGATTTGTTCGCCGAAAAGCCATCTCATCAGAACGATCAACGACGACATGCGTACAGGTCTGTAAAGACATTTTGTGAATATCTTTCTTGAGATTCAGAAAGACCTAGCTTTGGGACATTTTCTTAAATTTCCCGAATGAATATCTGAACTTCATTTTAATATAAAAATACAATTTTTTCAGGTAGAATTTTTCCGTTGCTAAATCTATTAAACAATAATTGAAAAACTAAAAGCAATCCGAACCGAATTTTTCAGCATGAACAAGGTGGAACTCGTCGGAGGAGTTGCTCTGGATCCATTGTACAAGGAGGCGAAGAACGGAAAACCATATCTTCTCTTCAATCTCATCACCAACTCGCAATTCAGACAACAAGACGGAACCACATTTGATCAAACCGAACGTCACGTCATCACAGTATTCGGAAAGAATGCCGAGAATCTTTCAAAAACTATCAAAAAGGGATCTCGTCTTATGGTTCAAGGAAGACTTCATTACAACGGCGGACAGAAGGATGAACAAGGAAATCGCACTCAACGCAACACTTACATCATTGCCAACACCGTTCAACCATTGGCTCGAGCTGCCAGAGAGAATCCAGATCAACACTAAATACCTATTCCGATAGTTCCGTCTTCTTATTTAGATTATTGTTGTTGTTTTTCCTGTTGACGAGTTATATTCACCTGATTAAAATATGATCCATTTATCGAAATGAGTATTGTTTTCGATCCCTAAACGGTTCATTCCGTCGCATTGTTTTATCTCAGGTTTATCTGATCGTTCTTTGAAAGTTCGGTGAAACTGATAAGTGATAAGCCCCCAATCGAGGTCATCAAAACAGAACATGTGATTAAATACATGCTACACTCAAAAATGAATGAAGCGGTATTGATTTTCAAAGTCACAAACCGTTCCCGTTGTCGCCAGCAACACTCTTTCTCCTCTCGTCCCCAAACCAGCAGTTGTTGTCGCCCCCGAAACAACACAATATCTCTTCCTTTCTTTTTCTCTCCTGGAGCTTATGTTGTTTGTTGGTGGAGCGGTTTCTCAGAAGTTTTTATCGATTTTTCATTTTGAAAAGATTTTGAATCTAATTTTTATTCTATTTAAAGATTGGGAAACCATGAACCGAGCTGGACAACGTTTGGTCGCCTGTGCCCCACGGCAAATTGCATTCTCCAGTGCTATCAGGTATGTGATATTGTCTGAAAGTCTTTATAGTTTTTTTTCGTTCTAGCTAAATATCTCAATATTTTTTGTGATATATTATGGTTTTTATCCTCGTTCCTGAAATATCTATCTGGCCATTAAATAAATCAATGTTGAAACAAATCATTGTTCCCAATATTTCCTGTAAATCTTTTTGATGTCATATCACTTGAACTGAACAACTACCGATCAGTTTTTATTGATTTGTTGTTCCACACTTCCCGTTTTCGTATTATGTTTTTGTTTATATTTGAAACCAGAATTTGAACCTTTACGCTGACGTCACAAACGACATAACGTAAACCATAGTTCGTCAGTCAGGGCAGAAGTCCTGTGCAAACAGCTGCTTTTCCTGTGTTTGCACTTTTGCCGATTCTTCCGGCATGTGTTCATTTCATAAAATCAATCGATTCTCAGTCATCCTCATTACTGATATACGTATATATCTCTGTTTAGTTTCTATTTGGAAACTCGTTTGAAGCTTTTAGCGAAACGAACAAACCAGCCAGTTTTGGTTCAGTTTTACACCTTCCAGTTTTTGTTTGATAGACGAAACCGAGAGAAAAGACCGAAGAAAACGGAGAGAAAGTTCAGAGAAAAAGAGGTTTTCGTCTGGGTGTCTGCCATCTCTCACACTCTAACACATCATGAATTCGTCGTTTGCTTCATTCTTCTCTCTTTGGTCGCGGTTATTATAGTGTCTTCTAAATTGAACTTTAAGAACTGCTGACCCAAAGGTCTGTCCTAAAAGTTCAAGCGTAAGAGACTACTTCCTTTTTCTCTCTTTTTTTCGAAGTTTACTCATTTCTTCTATTGCATTGCATGTATGAAGATGGCTCTGTTATGCTACATCGTCATGGAGTCTTGGTGACTCATCCAGACGATTTCGCAACTAACAACGAGCTCAAAATTTCTATGATTGGTATCTTTCGTTCTTTTTTCCTTTTCATATTGATCACCATCAAACCCGTTATCAATCATTTTTTCATTTCATCGTCGCTTTTTCTCTTTTCTCTTCTTAATAAAAGTTTTCGTTTTCAATTGATTTGTCTGGCCGCAATGGTTGAGAAAAGCCGATTTATTTCATTGATTTCTTCAGTTGTTCCTTTTCTTTTTTGTTCAACCCGATAATCATTTATCTCTCAATGAAATCTGTCTCCCTTGTAAGGACAGGAGAAAACCGGTTTTCAATATAGGAATCACCTCATCTAGTAGTTTCGGAAAAAAATAATTCTAATTTTTTTTCTAAACAAACTGTAATTTTTTACACTTTCTTTTAAATTTTTTCTAACAAATCTCTTCTATCGATAAGTTAATCTTCAGATGACAATAGATAGAATTTCGAAAGAAGAGCTATTAGCCAACTATGACACATTCCTATTCGATGCTGATGGTGTACTTTGGACTGGTGAAATTCCAGTACCAGGAGCAATCGAATGGCTGAATCTTCTACTTGATGATAAAACCAAGAAAGTCTTCGTTCTGACAAACAACTCTACAAAAACACTTGATCAGTATATGAAGAAGATTGAGAAGTTGGGATTCGGTCGTCTTGGAAGTGATAATGTGATCAGCCC
The DNA here is from genome assembly GCF_010183535.1 of Caenorhabditis remanei. NCBI lineage: Eukaryota > Metazoa > Nematoda > Chromadorea > Rhabditida > Rhabditidae > Caenorhabditis > Caenorhabditis remanei. The sequence goes on along the minus strand of NC_071330.1, from coordinate 5,914,689 downwards.
AGCCATTGTTCTGGCGGAATACTTGCAGAGTAATCCTGGAAAATTCGCTAAGGAATACGTCTATCTGATTGGAACTGAGAATCTGAGAGCGACACTTGAAAACGATGGAGGAGTGAAATGCTTTGGAACAGGACCGGATAGTATTCGTGATCACACTGATGGAGATTTCATTCATCACGTTGATATGTCTTTAACTCCGAAGGCTGTTGTTTGCAGTTACGATGCTCACTTCAGTTATCCAAAAATCATGAAGGCCGCTAATTTCTTGCAAGATCCTAACGTGGAATATCTTGTCACAAATCAAGATTACACATTCCCTGGCCCTGTTCCAGGAGTCGTTATTCCCGGATCTGGGGCCACATCTGCAGCAGTTACTGCTGTGACTGGAAGAGAGCCAACAGTATTCGGAAAACCACACAAACCAATGGCAGACTTTTTGCTCCGACGAGCACAAGTAGATCCGAAAAGAACTGTTATGTTCGGAGATCGTTTGGATACTGATATCATGTTTGGAAATGCAAATGGGTATGTTCCCGATATTCAGTGATACCTTTAATAAAAACTTTAAGATATGCAACTGTTTGGATGTCAACTGGAGTTCATACAATTGTAGATGTTTTGAATGCCAGAGAGAAGGAACAATTCGATCGTATTCCTACATTCACTCACTGTTTCGCTACTGGAGACTGATCTTATTAAATATTCGATCTCTTTGTTTTGCTCGCTTTAGTATTTTATTAGGAACCTTCCTTTTTTCTTATTAGGATAACTTGTTGTTCTCTCTTCTCTTTTTTCCGCTCAAGTTTTGTTTTCTCTCACTTTTGTCGAGACTCTTCAAAATAATAAATTTAATTAATTTTCAGACAACTCTCCATCACTCCACGTCAGCAAAATGAGTCGGAAGAGCCACCACAGAAGCAAGGATGGATCAGCAAATTGCTTAAAGGGCAACATGTGGATCCATCTAGTTGGCAAAAGCAGTCTCACTCGTCATTGCTCTCTAATTCGGAGCTCATGTACGAGTTCATGAGTGAGTTCGTTTTTCGTTATATTTATGATGATTTATATATGTTTGCAGCTCACAACTACCGTCCAGGAGAGCAAGAGGCTTATTTGGATGCATTCGGAAAGTACAAACAGGAGATGAATGTCAAGAATCCATCGATTGAACTCGTCGGTTCATGGACTTGCTCATTCGGTAGAACTCGTGATCAGGCTATCCATTTGTGGAGACACAACAAAGGATACGAAGACGTCGACTCATCGATTGCACTTCACGGAAAAGATTCTGGAATTCGCGCTGCCGATAACGACGTCGCCAAGTTATGCGGTCGCCGTAAGAATCTCATCGTGAAATCGTTCAGCTATTGGAGAGAACCTGAACAGAGACCACCAAATCACGTTTATGATCTTCGTTCGTATGTTCTTCAACCTGGAACAATGATTGATTGGGCATCTGCATGGGCTAAAGGAATTCAATACAGACGTGAAGCGAATCAAGATGTTGGAGGATTCTTCGCTCAAGTCGGACAACTCTATGTCGTCTATCACATTTGGGCTTATCCATCAATGTCCGATCGTAATGATACTCGTCATGCCACGTGGGCAAAGCCTGGATGGGATGCAACTGTTGCCAATACAGGTGGGAATTAAAACAAAATGTTCAGAATATAAATATTAAAATTTTTCAGTCCCACTTATCAAGAAGATGCAATCGAAAATCTTGGTGCCGACTAGATTTTCCCAGCTCGAATAAACAGAAAACGACGTGAAATATTCTCTAATTTTTCATGTTTTAGCTTCATAGAATCCTTCTGAATTTGTATTTTCTTCCCCGTTTCATTTTCTCGGCAATCCTGTAGTCAAAACCGTAAAATATATATATGTACTGGTGTCTGTGCTCTAATCTTTGCTTCTCTCATGTATATTATTTTTCCCTTCTTCAGCAGCGTCCCCTTTTGTCCCAGTCACTATATAAATATTGCATCCTCTCATTATTATTTATGCGGTTTTTTCTCGTGAACGCGGTTTTGTTTTGCCGTTTGAATACTTCTGTTCGTACTCATTTTATTGATTTCCTTCCAATTACATCAATTCCAGAAACTAGAAAATGTCTCGCAACCCGTTCGACGATGACTACAGACCGAGTGCCGCTTCATCCACTAGTGAGTTTTGAAATATTTGTTTTTTGACTCTTTTTGAGTGTAAAACAAGTTGCGAAACCCATGTAGTCAAAATATCACTAATTTCCTTCCATTTTTCAGTGCCTGTGAAAAGTTACACAACAATGGGACAGCATTCCGCTGAAGACGAAGCTGACTATTATGAGCGTGAAATCGAGAAAACCCTTCAAGAGTCCCTTGACAGTACGGAACGATCTCGTCGTCATCTCGAAAATTCGGAAAAAATAGGAACGGCGACGGCCCAGCAACTCCTTGAGCAACGTGAAAAACTCGAGAATACCGAGAAGAATCTCGATGAGATCCATCGTACAACACAAATGACACAACGCAATTTGAACAGTCTCAAGTCGTTCTTCGGTGGATTCTTCAAGAATAAATTGTCGAAGAAACCACAGGAACCAGGAGAGGTTGCGGCTGTTCCGCAATCGAAATCAGCTTCTCGATTATCTGAAACTGCTGCAACTCTGTCAACCGGCGGAAGCTCTGCGTCATTCTCTGGACCATCCGGACAACGAACTCTCAATGAATCAAGTCGCAATGCTATCAAGGGAACTCGTTGGGAGGCAATGGATAATCAAATTGATGAGAATTTGGATTTGATGTCCGCAAATCTTCGCAACTTACAACGTCTTGGACAAGATCTTGGAAAGGAAGTTGATGCTCAGAATGAGATGCTAGATCGTATCCATTATAAAGCTGATCGTAATGATGTCATTGTTAGGGATCAAGATAAACAGGTAAGCCTTGAATAGTTGGAAAACTGGATAGTTTAAACTTGAGTTAGGAATTTGGTCATTTCAAGAGTGAAATTGTTTATTCACATTTTTCAAAATACTGTCTCTAATAAGTTATTTATTTTTCCAGATGCAAAGAATTCTTGGAAGCGATGCATCTACTAGCCAAACCACTGCTGAATCGTTGACACCGAGTATGGATACATCCACCAAAATGTCACTTGTGATGAAGGCAACATCTCTCTGGAAATGATTTTTCTCGTCGTCCCCACAACTTCTCAGTCTCTCCAGTGCAAGAAACGCTCCCCGAACTTAACCATCCATTTCTTCTTACTTCTAAAACACTCCGCTTCTTTTCTATTTTTATCGCACTTCAAATATAGTCATTCGTCTTTTTCTCTCGAAAAAATTGTGATTAACTCCCAAATCCCAACTTTCCACCTTTACTTTTACATTTTATTGTATTATGGATGTTTTGTGTGTCTGTGTAAAAAGTGTACATGAAGATGATTCTTTCAGACGGATTTATTTAGGAAGCTTTAGGCTCAGTTTATCAATTTTCATTTTTTAGTAATATGTACATTTAGACAGTTTCGATGAGAGACAATATCAGAGACAAAAAAGACAAGATGTGTGATTTTCAGATTGCGAAAGGGCGGACTAGAAACTGGAGAAAAATCGGGTTTTTGGCTAAGAAGACCGGGAATTTTATGAGAAAATCAGAGAGGAAAAAGGAAATGGTAACACGTGGAAATGGGGGAATAATCTGGAATCGTGGGAGTGGAAGTTTCAGAAGTTAGACCAGCTAAAACTTTGAAACGTTCGACTCCGCCCACTTTTCAATTCAAACAACCATTTGTAAATCAGAATTCCTGATGTCAACTGCGAGTTCCTGAAGTACTTTTGTAAGAGCACGGAGACGATCGGCAGTCGAATCCAAACGTTGATTTATGATTGCATTTAGACTAGAAACTGTGTATGCATCGATTGATTCTGGTAGTTTATAGTTGTTATTCGAGGTGTCTTCGTCTTCGAAATCGACAGAAGACGTAGGAGAAGAAGCCATCGAAGAGGACGATTGCTGAAACAAAACTATTATTTAATCAAATTTTTTTCATAGAAAGAATTTGCACTTTTGATGGAAATCTAAATAGTCCTTTTTGCCAGTATTCTTTTCGAAATTTCTACTAAACTGACAACAAAAGTTCACCAATTTCCAATTTTTTGTGCTCAATATTTTTCCTAGATCTAACTTTTTTGTTTTCCTTCTCCTTCTTATTCCCATTTCCCACTAAACCACGTCACCATGGTGATATAGAACAAACTTGCACAATTGTCATCTCTCATAACAAACCACAGAAATAAATATGGCCATTTTTTCCAAGAATCGACACAAAAAAAAAGAAAAAAAACATTCTGATTTTTGGGAAAATGCGAACAAAAGAAACGTGTGATGTCAGAAAAGGGAACGGATGTGTGTTTTGTTCACAAAAAAGGATTAGAAGACTCTCTTTTTTAGAAATAGTCATTAGGATTACTGTAGTTTCAAGACATATTCTCACCTCACAATCACAACTTTCATCACAGAATTCGTATGTGGCACACGGTGAACTCCTCTTCAGAGTAGACCTTCCTCCGATTCTTTGTCGCTCTCCTCGATTCCTTTGTTCATCGTTTGACTCCACTGGATGTCCACAATGATCCAAACAATATCTGACTGTAACACGTCCATCCATCGTCTCGAATACGTGAACAAATGCAGTGCAAGCGACTGTTGTGTTCAATTCATGGTTTGCCAAGTCATCGGACATTCGACGACGTTTTGAAGTTGCTGATGGACGACGTCGGCAGAGAAGATAGTATTCCTGGAAATAGATTTGCGTTTCTAGAAGAGACTCTAGAAAATGTCACTTACATCTTCATAACACGGTCCCTGACTGGATCCCAAATAGCCTCCATCACAACGAGAATCCTCAATGTTTGAGAGCCAAATTTGGAAATGAGCAAAGCTTTCGAAGCATTTCGACTGCATCGTTGAACGGAAATCATGGCATTGTGCCATATGACCGCAAAGTTCTTCGGGACTGTGGATGGGAATGTCGGATGGACACATGGGACATCTCACTTGGATTGCTGATGTACAATTGTAGGTAGACATCTGGAAATAGGAGACAGTTGAGTTCAAGATTCAGAAACTGATAAGGATGAGAAATGAGAAAAAAAAGAAGATGGATGGAAACCAAAGTTTAAAAGTGAATACATACTTGATTTTCAACGAAAAACATGGAATGAATGGGTTAATCAGGTTATCACATTTTGAGGTTTTCAATAGATTTTGAATAGTTTTTGCAAAAAAGAAGATGTTACAAGTGGGTTCATCAAGGTCTCATGATTTGCAACCATTATCAATAGAGCATTATTGGATAACCACAGAACTTTAATAGAAATGAACGTTATGTCATTTTGAATGACATAATTGGCATAGATTAAAAAAACATTCATTGACTGTTCGAAAAGCAATCAAAGAGAGCATTAAGAGTGGAGAGAACGCAGAGAAATAGAAGAACGTAAGGAAACTATTTTTGCAGAAAAAGAGACTCTCCTAAACTGGTTTTTTCTCTTCTCATCTCACACATTGTTTTCGTTCCAATCACCACATCTTCATCTTCCCTTTTTTCTTCTTCTTTGTCGCCTGGCGCCAAGTGACTAATCGAAAGAGAAAGAAGAAGAAGAAGAGACTTTTGGAAAATTTGTAAGAAGAAAAAGGAGAGTAGAAGAGGAGAGACCCATGTGATGATAATATCAAGAATTCGGGTAGAAAGCGGTGAATGTGTGTAGGTGGAATATGAGAAGTTTTGGAGAATTTGAGAGAATTCTAGAAAAAAGAAAAAAGTAGAAGGAGATGAAGAAGATGAAGACGACGTGACTTGGAGCAAAAACAAGATGTTGTTTGGAAGGGAATCGAGAGAGGGATTGAGAGGGTGCATGCACATCAAAATGATACCAAATTAGGAGAGAGAGTCGATGCTGTTTTTCAAGGAATACAGTAGTCTGTACGGGCAAGTGTAAATTAAAGAGAATGCAGATAGTCTTGTTTCTATGCTCTTCTAAAAATTTTCGTATCTCGGCCAGATTTGTAGAGAGGAGAGGTGTTTTCAACGAAATATTTCAAATTTCAAATGAATCGTTTTTAATTTTTGAGATATTAGATTGGCACAGTTCTTACAACTGCGCTCCACCGAAAAGGCCTTGAAAAATGTTACTTTTTCTCCGAGTCTCTCAATACTGCACACAGTTTTCATGGGTCTCGGTAGAGCGCGGCTGTAACAAGCGTGCCGTGCTAATATCGTCGATACAATCAATCTGGCTTACAGTAAGAACATTTGAGTGACGGTCAACAGACGATAAGTTTTTTGAAAAGCATGAGCTTGCCTATCTTTAGACAAACATATGATACACGATTCTACGATATGATTCATGATTTTCGAAAAAAAAGAAGAGGATAAGCCCCACCTAAATATTGCAGCCTTTAAAATATCCAGAATAATCTAGAAGGAGAATGATGTGAAATGAGCGGGATTAGAAGGAGTCAGAAGTGGGCGGAGCCTATCGAAATCATTTCCGCTTGTTTTCTGTCTCGTTTTTCTGTCTGATTATGCAGACATATATGAATCAGATGGCTGCTCCGTGGGATACAATTTGGGTAGAAATGGAAGAAAAATAAGAGAAAAAATATTCGTTTCTAGATATCTGTACAAAAATAAGAGGAAATGGAAAACATTTGGAAGGAGATTAGAAAATGGAATGGTGGAGAAAATATTTATGATTTTGGCATTTGAATGGGGATATCTCATGACCTGTAATCAGTTGGAAAAAGGAGTAGGAGGGAGGATAAATGACCATCATGATTGGGATTAGAGATATCTCAAAAACTAGAAGAGATAGAAAGTTTTTGTCAACTAGTCAAATGTCCTTCTGGAAATTTGTAACATTTCATTAGTTGGCAAACTTTTTCTAGGTGCACTCCTTACGGAACTACATACAATCAAGTTGATAGGAAATAGAAACTAGCAGATATCATAGAGAGTACGGAGAAACGAGACTGTCTGACTTCTCTGCACTCTCTCGATTATCCTCGCTGCTCGATATCCACTACAGTAGCACAAACTTGTATCCGTTATCTGGGAATGAAGCGTTCTCATGTGTGACGTCTTTTATGTTTTTCAGATGATGTTCTTCCTTTTTTTCATTCAGAAAGGACAAGTGTCGGTTTTTGTGTTATTTCCGTTCAAATCAGCAAATAATAAAAATAGAAAAAAAAAACTAATTTGCACTAGAATTTCTATTCGGAGAGAGGGAGAGAAACTTTGAAAGAGTCTATGCTGTTTTGATGAGAAGCTATCAAGAAGTTTTCAACTGATAAAATGATTCTCATAAAATTCTCTATAATTCGTTAGTTGACAGTTTTATGAAGTAGGAAGTGCACGTAGAGATATGAACGGTCAAAGTATACCCTTCACGAAGAGAGCACAGAGAGTCCAGACACTCTCGTTTCTCTGCTCCCTCTCTGTCTCTCTCTCGTTTCGATACAAAAGTCCAAATGTTCTTTTGGGTGCTGGTGCTCTCTCTGAGAAACAGGAATGGAGTCGGGACGCACTCAAATTCTGCGGGAAAATCGGGGTTGCTCTCAGTCTCTCTCAGTCTCTTTTTCTCTCAAAAAAGAGTGTGTTGCTCTAAACGAGAGCAGGCGCAGCAAAACAATTCTTTTTCTCCTCCTGCCGAAGACAGAAAATAAAGAAAAATGAGGTGAAAAAGAAAATAGAATTGAGAGGAGAAGGAGAAAGAAGTCTGCAAAAATGGGGTGGTTGGTGTGGGAGGGTTGGTGATGAAAACGAAGATGAAAACAAGAAAAAGTTGAGAGCAGAGAAAGAAGGAAATGGACGGTTGGGAAGAAGAAGAAGGAGAAGAAGAAGGCTATAATTTCAGAGAACAGAGTGATAGAAGACGGGGAAAAAGGGAGAGAACGAAGAGGAGGAAAGGTTGCAAATGTCCAGGACATTTTGCATGGTCCACTGGAGTCGGACATCCGGACAAACAGACAAACCGATATGTGGAAAAGGGACACAAAACCAGGTTTGTAAACGACTCATGCCGAGATCATTTTTTCTTTGAAGTAAACAAGCGAAACGGCGAAAAAAGCGAATTGTTTGTCTGATAAACAGCTTGTGATAAAATAAAACGGCATTCCATTCGTTTAAAAGCGAACAAAAAATGTATAAAAGTACATAGATCTTCTTCTTTTTTCTCCTCGTGATTCGTTGAGTGCGGTTGAAAAAAGTCAGGTTTAGACGATAAGAAAAAGAAGAGAAGAGTGTCTGACAAAAATGAAACAATAACAAATGTGACGTGTATGGGGAGAGAATGTTACGGTTTCAATGAAGTGGTAAAAGTTTAGGTAATTCGTGACGAAAATACAGAGATCAGAACCAATGAAACAACAGGTGGAGATTCCGAAATTTCAGGAAGATTACGTGGGATTTTGGAAATTTTTCTACAGAAAAATAGGGCTGAAAATCGGGACTTGAGCAAACAATAATCTCATATTAGGGGACATCCGGACAAACAGAGCCAGGACCTTTATCAACCACCAACTCCTTCAAAGTCCACAACAAAATTTTGTTATAAAAATAGGATAAAAAGTTGAAAATACGTTTCCAGATTTTGATTTTTCTTGGAAAACTGAAACTTTGTGAGTCACGCCTTTTCCAGAATCCTCTGCTTCTTTCCCTCCAATTATGCTCACGCCTTCACCCTCTTCAGATGACGTGGAAGTGGAAAAAGCACTCAATTCCTAATGCGACGACGACTAAAACGACTGCACGACGTCGTCTTGTACCTATTTTTAGAACAAGAAAAAAACGAATTCTATTTTTTTGGACGTCCGTCCCCGCGCTTTTTTATCTGGAAGCGGTCACAAACCACAAGAGTCTAAATAGAGAAAAATTGACAAAAACGGGAAGAGAGAAGGCGAGGCGTTTTGCAAGAATTCTGGAGCAGAAGGAGGCGATGGAGAAGAGAAGAAGAGGAGTCAGATGACGTGGAAGTTTTGAAGAAAAAAAGGAAAAAGAGGAAGATGAAATTGAGAATGCATATAAAATGAGAGAGGGAAAAAAAGAGGAATATATATTATATGTATCTCTATAAAAATGGATGAGAAGAGAAGGAAAGGGACCAAATGAATTCATGATGATGATGAAAAAAGAAATGGAAAATGGAAACTTTTTGAGTTTTGAATGTGGACGACCTTTGGCTCGCTAAAGGATGCAAGATCTATATATGGAGGGGAGGAAGCGAGGGTAATAGAGTGAAAACTTTTTGAAAAATTTTAGGAATTGACACGAAAATGTGGAAAAAAGGATAGTTGGATCTAGAAATCTAGAAATCTGAACTAGAGATAATCTTCCTTTAGCCCATCTTCTAGTTCTGAGATCTCAGATCTCGAATCCTCAGACTGAAACAAATTGGTCAAACTAAGCATTTCCGATTAATCTTATATTGCTAATCCATCAAAACATTTGACTTTTCATTCCATCAACTTTCACTTTTTTCTTTTCCGAATCACAGATTACCAAGCCGATATTCTTTAATTCTAGTGAATGTTCTGAGTGGTGTTTGAGAGATAAGGAAGACGAGTAGCTGGAGGTCAACTTTAGGTGACCAGGAGACTTCATAAACAATTTGGTATTACAACTCATCAATATGAATGACATTCTTGAGACATAATCACAAGAAGGTTTTGGGAGGAAAGAATGAATAGAAATTGCAGAAGTTGCAGAAAATGATAATAAAGATTTTGCAAATGAACGAAAACGGAGGGAGATTGGGTTGCACAAGTGAAAGAATAAAGTGATTGTTAAAATGAGAAGAAGCTTGGACGAAGAATCTAACTTGGCACTGAAGAAATTCTGAAATAGCAAATACCTAACAAATTTTAAGTTCATTCTACGAGCTTCGGGCAAATGAAAGTTTCAGATCTACCATAACACAACTGATTGATCTTGTACAATTTTAGCCAAGACCATGTTGTAGATGACACCATGAGCTTCAATTCGGTATAAAGATCGTTAATAAGCGTTCAGAAAAGATTTGATAGCAATTATTCTTTCAGCTACTTTTTGAAACTGTCACACACTACTGACATAATTCGAAACGGAACCAAACTTTTGAGAACATAGATCATATAGTCGGGTTAAAATACTAATATGAATTGAACGAACTTGTAAAACAAGAGTCACAGAAGAAAAGAATTGTATGAGAGAGAACACGAATTGAGCTCTCTCAAGAGGACGATTGAGATTTCACAATATCCGAGCAAAAAGACAAAATGAGCAATTCAGGAAACCAATCGAATAAATCAGCGACACAAAATGTTCGAAATCGGTCACAATGAAAGAGATGAAATGAAAAAAGACCAACTAAAAACGACACAAAATGTATAGAACATGGTTTATTGGGGAATGGATGACACAGAAAAACTGAATTGGATGAGCCTAATCAGGTGTCACATGACATTTGAATATTAGCTGAGTTTTCCCAACATTTTCCAAAAATCATGCGCATCAATTTAAGGGAACGAAACATCAAGAAGTCTTTTTCCAAACATCTTTTTTTATTTGAAATTGAATTGGAAGTCTCTTAAATAGTCAACAAGAAGATGATGTTGTTTGAAACAACAAGTTGTTGCTCAATGATGATTGAGCATTCAGATGGAATAAAATGACGGAAAAGAAGAAGAAACTAGACGGGCGGTGCAGAAGAAGAGGGGGGCAATCCACTATGAAATGATGATAACGAGACCTTTAACCGCTCAAAAATCATTCATTCTACTCTACAAAGAAAAAACGAGCATCGGAACGATTTGTGAAGATGTTTGCTCAGGCAACGGAGCTCAGAAGAAAGAGCATTTTTCTTTGCAAAACGAGAGGGAGAGACCAGCTGACTTGAACGGAGAAGTGCCACGTCACGTGGGAAGAAGAATAAGAGAAAAGAGGATAGAGACTCAGACAGGATTGCAACATTTGCAGAGGAGGCCGAGAGCAGCCAGCAAGCAAAAAAAAACGTCGGTTTCATTTTGTCTAGTGGTCTGAAGGACTCTCTCGATTCGATGTGATGTCTCGCGTTGGCGCGGAAGGGAGACATCACAGTATGAACGAATTGAAAGGGAGGAGGAGAAGGTTGCAAAATGAAATAAAAAAGGAATATGGGAGAGAGAAGAGAGACGCAGAGAGGTAGAGAGAGACAACTACAGTCTATGGAAAATATCTCAAAAAGGTCAGAAGATACAGAAGACTAAAGAATTGGAGGACAGGTTTTGATAAGAAAATCGTTTTTTTCGTTATTTATTGCACACTGTGAGTTCTCCGATATATCTAGTTTTCGGTCTCCAGAATTTCCAGAGCCCCAACGCCTCAAACTAATTTCGGACGAATTAGACATCATCGTTGGTAAATGGAGCAGTTGCGAAACGTCCTGGTTGCGAGATGGTAAATTGCAAAATGAGAGTTTCAGAAACGAGAAAAGAAATTCTCTTTATTTCCAATTTATTCGTTTATAAGTCTCTGCAGGTGAACTCCCAACTTCTCTTTTCTTTTTTTTTTTACTTCCTCTTTCTTTTTTTCTATTATTCATTCTGATATACAGACATAATATATATGAATCAGATGGCTGCTCCGTGGGATACAATTTGAAAAAATCATGAAAATGAGAGAAAAATAATGTGACAACTCGTGGAAATATAAGAGGAAATGGAAAACATTTGGAAGGAGATTAGGAAATGGAATGCTGGAGAAAATATTTACGATTTTGGCATTTGAATGGGGATATCTCATGACTTGTAATCAGTTGGAAAGGGAGTGGGAGGGAGGATACATAACCTTCTTGATTGGGATTAGAGATATCTCAAACACTAGAAGAGATAGAAAGTTTTTGTCAATTAATCAAGTGTTCTTCTGGAAATTTGTAACATTTCATTAGTTGACAAAAGTTTTCTAGATGTAAAGCTAGCTGAGTTAAGAGCAATTATAGTTGGAGAATGAGAGAGCTGAGAAGGAGTTAGAGGGAGTAGAGAAACGAGACGGTCTGCTTTCTCTAACTCCCCCTCACACCGTTCAACTCTTGCAATATCAAATTTAAGATAATTTCACAGAAATCGAGAAATTGTCCAAGAAAATCTTCAAATCTTCAACTCATTTGATACAATAGAGGATTAGAGAAAGAAACAACAAATAAACAAATGGAAAATCAATGTGATTCAGTACGTGTGACACCGATCAAATGATGACGTCCATCACTCCGTTCTTTCTCTTTCTACTATCAATTTTCACGATTATCACACAACATGTGAGTCATCTCTTCTTCTTTTTTTCTTGGAAAGCGTTGTGAAATTTAGTGTTGGGGTCCGAGATTCAGGTGATGTAGGTTTTTCAAATGTTATGGAGTTATGAAATTGAGAAAAATGGAACGGATTCCGAAACTGAGACGTTTCGCAACTATTCGCTTCTCTCGTACTGGAAAGTTTTTAGGATTCTGGAGCCAAGAAAGAAGGTAATTGAAAACAAAACAGTGGGCTTGCTGACATTTTGGATCACGGCATTGTTGCGAACTGCTCTTATTTAGACCTATCACATCCGCAGGTATCAAAATCTCCATTGTGTTTCGATGAACGAATAATTATGAGACAAACCGTTTTTTTTTTCAATTATTTCAATTGAAAGTTTGCCCCTCTTTAATCTCTAATTTTTGCACACAAAACCGCTAATCCGGTCACATAAAAGATTAAAGTAATCCCGATTCGAAATTTTAATTGCCATTTCATTTGCAGTTCTAGAACAAAAAAGAAGAAAAACATTTGCAAAATCCGTCATGACATCAAAAATTCAGAATAAACGACAGATGTTTTTATGTTCTTTTCGGGATGTAAACACACTACAAAATACAATGTTTTGCATGGAAAAGAAGAGGAAGAAATAAATATTTGGAAAAAGAGAAAACATCATAAAAAATATTGTATTTTGATTGGCAGAACAGGAAAACAAGTCAAAGTACTTCTATAATAACAACAATTAATGCTTATGAATATAATTTGAGGTCTGTAGTTTGTTTCGGTGAGCTCTGTAATCGCGCTCTAATGGAATACAGAGGAAAAGGTTGAGCCGTTTGTATTAGAGCACATTTGCTATAATTCATGCTTACTATCACGCTCCACCGAGACGATGGGCAAGAAGTGTTGGGAAAAAATGAATCCAGATAAGAAAAAGATTTTACTTAGTTCTCAGTGGAGCGCTGTTGCGAAAACGGTGTTGTGTTAACACATTAGTTATAAAAATCGCTTTGCATCAGAGCGCACTTTCAATACTGAAGCGATAAGAATGAAATGAGACGTACTTGAGCTCCAGTCAATTGCTAGGTCATCTATGATTTGTGAGTTGTTTTTGACTCCTTGACCACCAACAAACAAAACAATCTCTTCGTTTCCTGACTCCTGAATTTCTTCTTTTTTTGTTTCGATTCCTTCAAAAAAAGATATCAAATGTCCAAGTGATCATTTCAAAAGCCAAGAATCCAAAATAGAAAAATTTGATCTCTCCAGGAAATTGAAACCTTCTCTTCCTCTTTTTCAAATGTTTTCCGTTGCAGAATTGTCATTTGATTCCTCCAAAAGCCACGGTTTCCGGTGCACAGAATCCAGGTGGATTGACTGAAAATTTGAGTGAGTTATTCGAAAAGAAAACAGGGAGAGAGAGATAAACCTCAACTGTTTTCAGTCTCATGTGGAGCTTCATTCTGCGATCCGGAGTACTGTAAGGAAGTGGAAAGTGATGGGAAGAAGACGCTCGAGTGTGAACGATGACTGCATCTGCATCGAAAAAATGTTATGGATTTTGTGACAGTTTGATTAATGAAATATTTTGAAACACCGTGACCTTTTCATTTTCCAACTCAACATCTTATCTCACCTTTTCAATCAATACTAGCTTGACATTTGACCATGGCCCTTCCTAATGAGATAGCGATCTGACCTAGCCACGTGAATTGTTTGTATAAAAGGGATCTGAATCGACAGTTGAAGTCAGTCTGCTTCAAATTTCCCGTCATGCAAACCCTCTCTTCCCACTCCATGACCGGATCCTTCGATTGCTGCACCAAGCCAAGTCGAATCTCTCTGTCTCTGATCACCTGCTTCCTGAGAAATTCAGTGGAGCTGGCAACCCCTAACGGCGTATAGCAGAACACCTAATAGCCTGATGTTCTTTGTCCAGAGTCTTGCTCCGTTCAGCAGAGCTGTACGGAATTCCTTTCTCGACTTACATCTTCCGTTTGGAAAATTTCACTTCCGATTTCCTTCTTCCGACTTCCGACTTCCATTCTAGAAAATTTACTTGCTACTTCCGGCTTCCGTATTCCGTTTAAAAATTTTTGCCACTTATGACTTCCGTGTAAAAGTTTCAGAATATTTTGGAATTTTCGACCGAAATTTCGGATGAATTTTGCTGATTTTTGATGAAATTTTGCATGAATACTACGCCAAAATCCGTTATCAGTGATTCCCGTGAGAAAATTTCCTCGAATTTGTCATTGTTATTTTTGAAATTAACTTCCGACTTCCTTCTCCCGTTTTCCTTTTTCGAAAATTTTACTTACACACAGCGCTGGAGTCCAGCCGGGTCGCTTGATACTTTTCCGTCATTTTGCCAAACCCTCGTGCAAAGAAATATATTCATTCATTCATTTCATTCTGGCGGACTTCCTCTGATCCTCAAAACAATCCACACATGGAGTTCATCTTGATATTTTTCCACAGCCACGAGTATTTTGAATTCATCTTCGAAATACGTGGTATTCCCGTTTGAAGGGAGACATCTGATACCTCCTTTTCCTAGACCCATGTTCGCAACAGCTTAGCCCCTCAGTCTCAAATGAATCAGTTTTATGGGATTCCCACTTCCGACTTCCGACTTCCGGATAAGAATTTTCACTTCCATGCAACTCTGGAATGTATGGAAGATGTGGATGATTATAGTGGTTTTCAAGTTTTGATTTATTATTCAAAAATTCAAAAAAAAAATAGAGACTAGAACAAACATTTTGATTCAAAGAAAATTGAAATATGAACATAAAATAAAGCACCAATTTGAGAGATTTGGAGAGATTAAAAGTCAAGAAAAAACAATGAAAGGGCAAGGCACAATGGAGGAAAAAACAGGAAGAGGAGAGACTATAAATGATAAAAAAGAAAAGACACCCGCAGATGTAAACGATTAGATATAAAAGAGTTTGAAATTATTATGGGTACTAGGTTTGATGTGAACTGTAGTAAGTGCGCCCTACTGAATAGTTTCAATGAAGCACATTGGCTACAGGTTTACAGGTATAATAGGAATAATCTAGAGCATTTGTCCGTGACGTCCCTGATTATATTGATCTTGTGATGCGTAACGTGCCTGAGTATCTGCATAGTGAGCAGCTGGTTGACTGTCAACACGACGTTCGGCATGTTCGGTTGGTGGACGATTACGTTTGAAGAAACCACACTGAAAAATGACTGAGTTGGGTTACTGTAGTTTTTGTAAGGGTGAAGACGATCTATATTAATTGGAAGGTATGAAAAGTCCCTCAGACGTTCAAAAATATGAATGAAACTAACCCTCCAGAGCAACAAAATCAACAGAATAAGGATAGCCAATCCGATGAGAATAGCCAAAAGATACAACCACCACGGGAGATCTCTTCCTTCTTCTGATGCGATTGCATTCATATTCGTCGAAACAGCAGTGATGAGTGTCGGCTTATGTGGAAGATTGTATTTAGTTGAGGTGACACGAGCAAGTGCAAGAGAAGAGATGTCTCCACCTGGATTCCTCTCATCAACCAATGTATTCGTGTAGAGACGAGAGAATATCTCAACCAACACAAATTCGTCTTCTTTCAAATCATAAATGTCGCATTCGATATGAGTACATCTGAGTCCGTTGCAATCAACTGATGCTCTCGAGAGTGGTCCCTTGTAATCAACGACTCCTCCGGCTTCCTTTGATAGTTTGACAGCTTCACGAAGATCTGAGAATCTTGCTTTGTCACTTCTCGGCTCTCCACTTCTTGCTCCTTCCTTCTTCTTCTTCTTTGGAACTGGAGATCTCTTCACTCTCTTACTTCCAGCTCTATCAAAGTCCTCATCTTCATCATCTTCAAATTCAGGCCCATCATACTCTTGTTCATCTGGAATGTACTCGTAATCTCCCTTCTTCTTCTTATCTTCCACGTATTGCCAATTTCCAGTATTCTGTCGAATTTTCTCTTCATCTCTCTCATATACATGAACTTGTCCCTGTTGATGAGTCTGATGTTGAGATGGTCGATGGGATGTTGTTCGTTGTGGTTGAGTTGTATCTTCGTATGATTCGTCGTCTTCTTCTCGAGAATACTCATTTGGGGTCTTGGCTACTGGTGGCTCCGTTGGAACGTGCTCGTTGGTTATCTGGAAAAAGAGAAACTATTGAAAATTTCGGGTAAAGTTTTTTAGAAACTCAAAAAAAAAATAGATCTCGGAAAATAGATCTCAATACAGCCGATTTCTTCACACTATCTCAAAACAATCGCACGCGCGCAAAGACTTGATTCGTTTGGAAGCGACCCAAAACAAACTGCGAAGGAAATTCTTTGTCAACCGTACTCTAACTTATTTGACACAACTTAACAGCGCATCCAATGCACCCCAACGAAACCTTGTTTAACTGTATCCAATATAATTTAACTCGCCTTCACAATATTATGTTACCCTCACTGCCTACGTGTTATTTAAGTATTACGTGTACTGGTTCTAATTTATTTTCACGACTTATAAGTCGTAATAAATAAACAATTACAATTACAAAAAAATAATCGTGAAAGTTTCTATAATTTTTCATTGGAGCGCGTAAGCATTTCGATCTTTTAAAGGCCGTGTGTCCTCTCCAAAAGAAAATGTCATGGTTTACGATCTAACGGATTTGCAGTGCGCTCGAGAAACTTCATTTGTAAGTTTCATTGAAAATTTTCAGTCGTTGAGATCGTTTGCTAAGTTCGAGTTAATTCTTTGGGCTTTGGGCTCGATTCATGGAATACAAACTAAAAAAAAAACTAAAAACGTACCCTCAAGTTGAGTGGATTGACATTCTGCAATTGCTTGACACGACATCTTCCCTTATTCGGTGGATTCACAACTGGTTCAGTGATAATATACAAGAGATGTCCCCCTTCTGTTGAGAATGACGGCCAGAATATGTCAAGAGTGGCGGCGTCGATTTCAGATGGTCCGCGGTTTGAAATCTGATAGAGATGAGAGACAACTGGTCCGATCTCATTATCATCGAACACATCTGGTCTTGTTTTGTTCGTCATCGAGAAATCGACTTGTTCTGGGTTTGATCTACCATTCAAACTCAATTGGTTCTTGAAATCAACTGGAATTGTGAATGTCACTTTGTTGTCAGCTTGTGTGTGAGCTTCTTCGTCGTTACTACTGTTCACATGAGCATTTATACTGATTGGAGCAAGTGGTGGCTTATCGGATGAAGCAGTTACTCTCACCACACTGCTGACCACTTTGTTGGCTGGAAGAGGATTTCCGAGGTCACAAGCGAACGTCCATTTTCCATCGGAATCTGGTTCATCTGATGTTGGAGAACAGGCTGGAGCAGATCCAGCAGTTCCATCGGTTCCGACACTCTCGATTCCACCGTACTCGAATCCTTGTGGCACATCGAAGTAGAGTTTCGTCTCGTAAGAATCTTCTCCTCCATTTTGGACAGTCACATTGATAAGCATCGTGTTGTCTTGGGTCCCGAGAAGGAATTTCTCACGGTCACTGGAAAGTAAAAAGTTTTTAGGCAATAATTAATAAAAAAGTTAAAATTTCAAAACTTACGCAACAGCAGTGACTTTGAGATCTGGAACACAGAGATCATCTTTTCCACAGTTATTGGCAATGTTGATTTTGTTTTGGAATGAAAGTGGGACTGTTGTGTCGATGGCTGGCTCAAGTTTGTCTCCACGAAGTTTTCCGGATTTCGACTCGACGTAAGTGTAGTTGACGGACCAATGGATTGGGGAGAGCTTGTCTCTGAAATGTTTCATTTTTAGTAGAAATTCCCGAAATGTTATTAACTAGAATTGTTATAATTCCTTTTGAAATTTTCTCGCAGATTTCATAGCCATCGCTAATTGTAAGTTAAGTAGAGAATAGAAAAGCAAACCGTATTTCAAAATAATCCTAATCCGAGAGAGTTCACGAATCCTGCTTCTTTTTTTCAAATTTTACTGTCTGTTTCGGAATCCATTACTCTTTTTCAATTTTACGAGAAAACTCACTTCATTGTCGAAGAAGCGAAGAATCGATGTCTGAAACACTTTTGTCTTCCCTTCTCGAGTCTGACACGTTGTTCGATGGAAGATGGATGGTCTCTTGTCTTGGATCCAGATGCCACTTTGATGCTTCTGTCTCCCTTCTGAAACAAATATAATTTTAATTTTGAATAAAAAAAATGAAAAAAAGAAGAAAACTCACCACATCCTTTTGCAAGAAATAAGCTCTCGGTTCTGGTGAATGATCATCCAGACTGAAGCTCAAATCGAATTCCAAATCATTCGGAGTGTCTCCTTTTCCTTCATATTTGAAGCAAGTATTGATGTGTCTACATGCTTGTTTTCCCAACTTTCCATCCACATCACAGTTCTTCTCTTCCACATTGATGAGAGCACTTTCTGGTTCAGTTGCTCCGGTTACTGTGACGACTGGTTTAGTCAAGAGAACAGCTGCATTTCCAGATTTCCATGCTCCGACAGCAATATCCGGCATTCCATTTCCATCAACATCAACTCCTCCGGCGACTGAGAACCCGAATGCACGGGCGGTTCCGTGTCCGATTTGAGAGGCCTCGATCTTTTGAGTTGGCTTCTCACGGACACCGTCTTTTGATCCATGAATCACGTAGACGGCTCCTTGTTTGTTCTTTCCGGCGTATGGAGCACCAACGATAACGTCTGGAAGTAGATAAATTTAGATGATTTTTCATTCTTGTTTTGTCTGTTTTTTTAATGTCCACAATTTCAAATAAACCAATTGCTCTCACAATTTACTCACCACATGTCTACCCAGTCAGTCAGTGCATAAATCTCTCCTCCCCCGTAAAAAAGAGGTCACTCACCATTGTATCCATCCAAATTCAAATCTCCAGCAGCCGCCAACGAGTGTCCAAATCGTCCCCATTGATCATCTCCGACGATGGCGATTTGTTTTCCGAATACTCCTGGAGCTGTTTGAAGGAAGACAATCACTTTTCCAACATCGTATTGTGGTTTTCTCTCTTGAGTCTTTGCATCTTTCACACTTCCGTAGTCAGTGTAGAATGGGCATCCCATAATAATATCGTCTTTTCCATCCTTGTTAACATCAGCCACTGCAACAGCTCCACCACAATATTGTCCGTGTTGAGTCGACACTTCATCAGTCAAATTTATCATCATCTTCAGTTTCGATGTGTACAAAACCAGCTTTCCATGCAGATCATTTCCACGTGGCACTCCAGCAACAATATCATCGATTCCATCACCATCAAAATCTCCAGTCGCTGTCGAATATCCCATCATATCGTGATCGTATTCCTTGCTACCGTACTCGGTATTCGGGCGGTCAGTTTGATTTTTCGTGCTCTGAGAGAAGATTGCTCCTTGCCAATACCAGACTCCGGGAGCTCCCAGGAATACACGATCTTGGTTTTTCTTTCCAGGAATTGCTCCGGAGAATCCGCACTGACCGTAACCAAGACGATGGCGACCGTGACGGGCGGCTGGAGAAAATGAGGGATAGACTCATTTTAAGATTTAAAAACTCACGTTCTTGTTTGCATGAAGAGAATTCTTCGGTCTTATCGAATCCGTTTTCAGCATAAAAACATGTTCCAACTGGTTCAATTACTTCGAATTTTGAGTAGAAATACTTGTATTTTGGGGCACACATCTGCAAAATAAATAAAATAATGGCCTAGGAATTCGAAATTCAAAATACTTACCAAAAGTTTGTCATGCTTGTCATTAGATTTCACAGTTGCTCCGAAGAATTGATAAGCCTTATCTTCAATCGGAACCAAGTGACTTCCATTTAACTTTTTCAAATTTCCCTTCATTTTGTCCACGTGGACTTCACGACAAGTCGGGCGGTTCACAGAACAAGCATAAACTGCTCCAGGACGTCGGATTCCGGCGAGATTCGGGTTCGTGGTTTCGGCTTCTGGAGCGCCTACGACGAGACTGAAAACGAGGAATTTGGGTTTGTGCGGATGTCCAAAAAGACTTACACAGGCATTCCCTTCTGCTCATTATAGAAATCCAGAGAGTATCCGAAATAATTATTTGCCATATGATGTAGAACTACATTTTTAGTATCGATATTAAAGGCGGCGACCAACGAAAACAGGCCTAGAAGTAGGCAGAGCAGCCTGGTCGGCCGCGGAAAACTACCCTCTCGCATCTACTGAAAAATAGAAATATTAGGATTAGAGATCTTATTTTTCAAGAGTGAAAGTTGGGGAAGAAAGGAGGGATCTACCGTACTAATGGGAGTTATCTATGGAGCACATTAGCATAGTCGGTGAACTCTTTCTAGAATCCCTTGGCTCCTCCGGAAACTAAAAACCGGAAGCTCCGGAGGACGAAGAAATATAGACACGCGATTGCGAAACAAAAGAGTATCAAGAAGAAGAAGAAGTCATTTATAATTGAGAAGGGGAGACCCCAGTATTTGACACAAGAGTCATGGATTACATGGACATTAACAAGGAACAGAAGGACGGAGAAGGGGGAACGGAAATGAAAAGAATTGGAGATGGAGCAGAAATGACCGGTGACACGTGGCATGTGGTCAGAAGAAGAAGAAGATTGATAGAGGAAGAATTAGAAGAGGAGGAGCAGAAGAGGGAATGCAAATGGAATTGAAAAAAGTTAGCCGAAAATTACGAGATTTTTAAAAAAACTGTAGTACCTTAGAATTGTAAAAAACTAAAAATGAACATGTTGCTACATCTATCAACAAGAAATTTCGGTGTAGGCAAAGCTCAAATAACCCATATTAAAACCGACAAATGAAAACTCAGTTCCACATGTTTCCATAAAAAAATTATAGAAAAATAAAGTCCTTTTTTTAAGTCTCCCAGGTTCAAACAAAAATACTCGGAGTCTCGGTTTTCAAACGTCCGTGACGTCCTGAACTGTAGTTATGTATTATAGAGCTAATGCATGAGATCTAGTAGTGATTGGAATCTTTCTGTTAAAAATTGAAACTTTTCTGACAGAACTAATCATTCAATTGGAAAACAATACGCCTGTCATCGCGTTAGTCTTATTCTACATTTTTCAATGATTCTAACAGTAAAAGTATTGAAATTTTTTGGACAAAAAGTTAAGAAGTTACAATCATTTATATTTGCAAACATCCAATATCCAACATAAGGTGAATCTGGTGCATTCCCAAGTTTATAGAGTAGATCAACATTTTAGAAGAGCCACAACAATTTCGAATCTTCGAAGCGATGGAAAACTAGTTCTGAATTCTAGTATTCTTCAAAAATAAAGACTTTGAAACATTATCAGGTATTACGGTAGAGGAAGAGCTCAGCTCTCAGAAACGCAGATTCAAAAGCAATAACAGATTATTCAGAAGTCTGAGAAAAACTTATCTTGCTTCTTCCCATGAATTTCGTAAAAAGAAGAGTTTTCACATAGAAACATAAGAAACGGATGGGTGGAAAGAGGGACCAAATAGTTTCCGGATAGTTATCAAACATCTGGCACCGACGAGAGAGCATTGGGGATAGAGAGACGCAGAGACGGAGAGCATGAATCGAGAATGAAATTTGTTGTGAAATGGAGTAAAAAGGGAGTAAAAGAAAGAGAAAGAGGCGGAGGACACCATTTTTCAATGAACTCCAATTTCGGATGAACATTCGGAAAATCGGGAGAGAGGAGGAAACTAATTGTCAGCCATTGGCAAGATATGGTTGAGTGGACCTAGAACGACAAAAAGGTCATGTTTTGAATAGAAAGAGAAGGAGAGGATGTTGAATGGATAGACAAGTGATAAATTGAGGGAACGGGGGGAGGAGGATTGGTTAATTGGATGGTTGAGAGGGAAAATGAGAATGAATTGGATATGAACTTTTTGGAATTAAAAAATCATGGAAAGGAAAAAAAAGGAAAAGTTGAGGGTAATCATCTGAATTTCAGAAAACCACAGTTACCTTTTGTGTCAAAATATTAAAAAAAATTTCCAGAATTTCGAAAAAATTTGGGTTGTGCATAGCTTTGCAATCAAGGCATATGATGCTCGAATGATTCTAAACATTTGAAAATTCGAAGAAAAAAAAGGCGGAGCTTATAAACCAACTAGTGTAAAGGAGGAACTCCCGGGATCACAGTTCACAGCGAAATTCGTGCAAAGAAGTTACAAGTACAAAACTGAAGATCTAGGTTTGTTCTTTTTTTTCCGCTACGATTTATCCTTTCTGAAATCGATTCAGAGTCATAAAACTGACTATTTTCAGCCTATCGATACCGAGAAACCAAAAAATGAGTCATAACTCCAATAAATAGATGAGCAAGTAGAAAAAGGTTATTTTCAACTGTTTTCTTACTCTGACGAAGAAAAAAGAGGTGCGACTGACATTTCAAATGAAAACATAACCACATTATCTAAATTGAACAGCCGTCGTACTGTAACAATTTATGGAAAAAGAGTACAGTTTCGTGGTCTAAAAAGATTTATACGTGATTCGAAGTCTGACCGAAAAGTTTATAGAAGTTAATCATTTAGACAGCTAATAGCTTTATCCAGACTACAATAAATTCTTCGAATCACAGAAATGGAATACTTCTGCTTTCATTTTATGATCTACTTCTCGACTGTACAGTTAATACTGCTATAAAAGTGTAATAAATTAATGACCTTCTCAATTCTCGAAACCTTCAGAATGAACATGAATGAATCAGAAGTGTCTCCCTACTCTCACTCATTCACTCCCATAAAATAGGGGGTCCCTTTCATTCGAGAAAGCAGGTGGTGCAGGTGGAGACAGGGGCTCACTTTTTGTGAAGAATAGAATGTGTTGGTGAGGTTTTGAATTCTCGATGATGCATTCGAGCGCAACACGATTTTTTGTGTTGTTTTGGGAGGAGGAGAAGCGAAGAAAATATGTGTGAGACATTTAGAAGACGGAGGGAAAAATGTTTGGAAAATTGGTGGATGGAGTTCTTATGGGATGACAAATTGGACTGAAGTAAGTGAACCATTGGTTGAAAACTTTTTGAGCCAAGGCATTCTAATGCGAAAGTACTTCCAGTAAACTTAGGGAAAAGTAGAAGATGAGGCTCCCAGAACACGACCAACTAGTGGTGATCAAAGATCCGGTACAAAATGAAAATATCTTCATTCGAATTCCGTGAGAATAGGATTTATCTTTTGACCTTCAAGGGTAAGCTTCCATGAACTCGGTATCATGGATCTTCGGATTCAGAATTTGAAAAATGAGGGCTACATTAACAAGAAGCCGTCATCAGAAGAGCAACTTCTTCCAAATGATTGATAATATAGATATTCAAGAAACTTATACTCTAAATTTGAAAACTTTCAGAACTGAGCTCTACAGGAACAATATAAAGTGAGATTTGATGTAAAATGATTCAAAACATTTGTGTGTCGGTACAATCAATGTTTTTTTTCAGGGCACTGTCGTAACTCTTGTCCATCACCAGCTCTTCTCACTTTGGTTTAAGAGGCGGGGCCTAAAATTCCAGTTGAAAATGTGAACTTGCAAGTCTGCTCGTTTCTCAACTCAGCAATACAAAATGACCATACCGTAATCTTGAAAATATCAAACAGACGTAACGACACTAACTTTAGTTGCAAAACTAAACAAAAACAAGGGGTGAATCTGAGTGAAGGATCAATATCAAAAATCATATAATGCAGAGAAGAAGAAGTAGGAGAAAAGAGGGATAAAGTGCTCTACGGGAAGACACGGGGGAGTAAGATGGCAGGAGAAGAAGCCAGAGCATCCCGGGACGACAGGAGCAGCTGTCTTCTTCTGGTTTACATCGGGTGGCAATATCCTCTCTCTCTCACTTTCTCTGCATTGCTACACACTGTTTATTCTCTTTTCTTCTCCTGCTCTTGGCTCTTCAGATCACTTCGATGACCGCGTTGTGCTTCCTTCAACACCAGACGCCTACGTTCCGAAGAGATCCGATCAGAAAAGAGAGAGGAGGGGATCCGTTGATACAAAGGTTTCGAAATACTTCTCCGAGAGTAGTACAATGTTGGAATGACGTGGCAATTCGTATTCTGATGACTGTTACAGTTATGATTATTATGTTTTATATGTCTCTTCCCAATAAGAAAGAAGGAAATAGTTGGAAAAAGAAGACGAAAGAGAAGAAGCAAAGTGTACACTTTCTCTTCCTCTTTCTCAACCGATTGCTTTAGTTTCGAAAAAGAGAAGATGGATGTAACACTTGGAATCAAAAAACTTGGAAAGACGGGGAGGAAGAGAGTTATATTCTTGAATAAAAAAACGCTTGCTCTCCCATGAGAACTACTATTATGACATGTCATGATGAAGAGAGACTATCTCCCAGAATAATGGATTGTTGGGTTGAGTTGGGTTAGGATTTTAAAATTGTGGGGGTTGACTGTAACAACCCGGACAGCTCTAATGATAGAAATCTTACTATTCGAATTGCCATTACCTAGATATCAGTTTCAAAAAATACTGACAAAAACCCGCTTGAGAAAAACAATTATGAGAACAAGAATATACCGAAGTTTTAAGTAAATAGTAAGGTGACTCATTATTTTTAACAGGTTTATCAAGGAATTAGTCATACAGGAACACATTTTGAGAACCTAAAATGGCATTTTAGACTAAAAAGTGTTTATGCCTTTTGAAAATAGGAAGCAGAAGGGTTTGGAGAGAAACCAAGGAAAGTAAAATTACATACAGAAGGTGTCAAAGGGTCGGATAGAGATGCTAGCAACCACACAGAGAACAACTGTTCGGCACGAAACGACTTGCGAAACTTTCGGGACGATGTTAGTCATTTTCATTTATCTTTGGGGTAGTGGAACTGAACAATTGAGACTGGGTAGTTAATTTTTGTTAGGTTAGAAACATTTGTTTGAACAATTGGGTTAGATCTGAGAACCATCTCCAAGAATTGGAAAGTGTCGATGTAAGAATACAAAGAAAATAAAACGTGAGAAACCGTGTGCAAAAAGTTCTAGAAAGATCTCAAAATTTTTGTCTTTTCGGATTTCTTCTAGACAAAAATTCTCATGAAACCGATTTTTTGAAATCAAAATCACAAATAAGAACTTTTGGAACTGTTGGATAATCCGTCAAGAGTTTCCGTCAAGTTTGAAATCAAAAAGAAAACAAAAAGGGAAAATGCCAACATCTGACTTGGGAGTTTGAACAGAAACCTGATCCATGTGCGCAGTCTAAGTTACCAGTCAGAATGGCTCATTTTCAGTTTTTTCTTAAAAATTTGGATAGGTTCAGTTTTCAAGAAAATGGCCTCAAATTAAGTCTTCATTGAAGAAAAACTTGTTTGTTACTAGAATAAAAGTGCAGGTTAAAACTAAGTTCAAGGGAATAATTTGTTCAATATTGTGAAGTTTTCTCTGGTCTGAATTCTATGGATCTTGAAACTTTAAATCAAGATTTTAGTAAATCCAAAGTAGGAGATTCGAAAGGAAACTTTTCGAAGAAGTTTTCGAGTTTCAGGTCTAAAACTATTTTATCTATAACATTCAGAAAAATTTTGTAAAAGGAAATCCAGATGAAATCTCTGGAATATAGGATAGATATTTATAAAAACATGACAAAATTCGGACAGTCCGAAATTGAAAGTTTAATAAGAAGCGGGGATATAGAGAAAGATGTAAAATGAGTGTATATCCTGGAATAAAAGAAAAAAGAAAGAAGAGGAATGTTTGTCCGAAAGAGTCTGGCTGCCGAAAGGAAAGTGTGGGAACTACTTAGGTGTCAAAACGAAAAAGTGAGAGAGAGAGCAATATTGTTTGTTCGTCTATTGACCCCCGTCCTGAAAAAGGAAAGAAATGAGTAATTCACAAGGAAATAGTTATACCCGAGAATAGAAAAGTAGTCAAACGAAACGAGAGAGAGAATCGAAAAAGGGAACGGTGATGTATCCGAGTAATTGAATTGGATCATAGCCGTCTCTCCCCTCAAACCAGTTACGGTTTGCCGGAACTGGACAGAACCAAAAAAAGAAAAAAGAGAAACAGTTTTGAATAATCAAGAGATTCGAGGGTAATTTGTTGTCGATTAGGAGGCAAAAGGAGGAAAAATAAATGGAGGGAAGAGGATATACCCATCAATAAAAAAGAGGTGTGGCGGGTCGGATTCCGAAGGACATTTTTGAGAAAAAGATGGAGAAAAGAGAGAAAAAGTGATGAATTGGGTTGATGATGAAGAGAAGACAACCCCATTTGATATGGTCATCATGTTCTTTTTTTAATGAAGATGGTCTATGTTCTTTTTATTTATCTCTCTTATTGATAAAGATGGAAGTGCGCTTTATTGATAGAAATTGAGATTTGTATTTGAAGCATGAAGCCTCTCAGCTTTTAGAAATTAATAGTTTAAAAGCCGTGATATACCAAAACTGTACTAAAACGTATTGTTTATTCATCTGCACCTTTTCAGTCGTCATGTAAATTTTCAGAGTTTTTGATAGAACTGACCTACAGAAATTCAGATTTGCTAGTAATTTTTTCTCAAATTTTGTAACTTTGGGTTTCAGAGTACTGTAAGACGATGTAATGAAGTTTAACTTTACAATAGAGCACCACAATTAACTTGAACTTCCAAAATATCGACTTCGTTTTTAAAACCAAGGATTTTGATAGAGCGAGGGTGCCAAGCCATTCCTTTATAATACAAACAGACACTCGTGAAACTCCTTTTTTGTTTTAATAATCGTACAGTCGTGTAGTCGTATTTAATCTTTTTGACATAATGCCGAAATATCATAAAAGTGTGAAGACGTCGTCAAAACGGCGCCATCGAAATTTGAAAACAAGAAGAAAAGAAGACGTCCTTCTTAGCAAGAGAGACGAAGATTTGATTGCGCAATCATTAAACGAGACACGAAGAAATGGAAATCAAATTGAGATATTAGATTAAGGAGCAAAAGATGGGCGGTCTCGTTCTCCCGCCCCATCTCTATTTCTCAATCCGTTCCGTTTCTGAAGAAACGAGACAATTACCAGATTGTATTTGAAATTGAGAGATATATATATAAGGGAGCAGAAGAGAAAACTATGGGACTACTCGTCCAAAGAGATAAAATCAAAAAGTGAAGAAGAAGTGGGCGAAAAGGACACACCCAAGGGAATACTGAAGAAGGGAAGCGCCCTTTTTCATGGGTGAAAAGAGCATATGGTCGATGAGATATTGCAAGGGAATTATGAAGATTTGTGGGTTGAAACATACTCGACTAATTGATAATTAATTGACAAAACACGGAGAAAAACGAGAATGTGCCCAGTGGGAATCGAACTCGGGTTATCAACACAGAAGATTATTAGGAGACTTAGGAGACTTTTGGTGGACTCTGAATATTAACTAAGAAATCTGGATGTTTATAGTCTGAACATATCAAATCCTTGATCTCTATTCTGGTCAAAAAACCAACGAGGCGCCACCTTGGTTCTTCTTTCTTTCCTTTTTTCCCTCATGATCTTAACCGGTGTCTATTCAAGAATTCATTTGACATCATTGTTTTCTCCCTCCTCTCAACTTTCCTCTTTGTCAATTCACTTCTGTTTCTGATGTGAATCTCCCGCTGGGTGCATTATATAATGCATTATTAGCTCCTCCGAAGGAAAAACTATTTTTAAACTCCCGCCAAAAAATTTTTGTTGTGCCGCAAGTGCGCTCCGCCGACTACTCTTTTTTGATTTTCGTGATGAAATCTGAGATTTTTTCGAGTTTTCAGAATCGTTTTCCAAGAAAATTCAGCGGGAATCGAGGTTTATCGCTCTATAAAAATAAAAACAAGGTGTCAAACTACGTTTTAAAAATTAAAATGCGTCTTCAAACTTCCGTATTTGTATAATTTGAGCCGTTTCATGAACACCTTTAAACGTTTGCCATTTCCGTCTTCCACAAAATTGTTCTTATTTTTAACAAACTTATTTTTTCAAAATTGATTATTAAACAGTATCTTTCTCTCTCTCTCCCACCCTCCTAATCTGTCATCTGACCCGAATTTTATACCTCACATGCCTCTTTCCCCGTTTTAATCAATCAAAATAAATACAAGTACACTGTACCCTTTCCTCCCTTGAACACTACTATTTTTATTTGATAAGACAAGAATTTTCGGTGTTCTCCCCTAGTCTGTGTGTATTTTATCGATTTGTCCAGTACTCTTTTCTCCCATCCCTCTTCACTCACTTTTTCTCTTTTTTCTTCTTTTTGTTGCCGCAAAACCGCCCCTTCTTTTTGTTTCTCTTGTTTTTGTTCTGTCTTGCTCATAAAACTTTTATATTATTAAAAGTATATTTTTCCAGGTAAAATGTCTGACAATATCAAGGACAAAACAGAAGAGGAACTGAGCGCTCTTCTCGATCAAACTTTGAGTGAATTCGATAGTCCACCAGCGTGAGTTTTTTCTTTCTCAAAAGTTTTTGTAGTGAAAAAATTCCAAATATTTTAGTCCAAAACCACGAAACACTGACGATGAACTCGACGAATTAATGGCTTCAGCTGATCAAGAAGCTGCCCAAAAAGCTGCTAAAGATTTCCAGAAAATGCTCGAACAAATGGTTACACTTCAGGAAGAAGCCATGAAAAAGGCCGAAACCGAAGCTCAAACAGGCACCGGAAATCAAGAATTCGATCCAAATGATCCGGAAGCATTGGCTATGATGGATGCATTGAAACAATTGATGGAATGCTCATCGAATGTGGCAAATGCAAGTAATCCAGAGGAATTCATGGCTGGACTCGATATGCTTCGCTCTCCAAATTCACCGATGGAACCATTTATGAGTATGATTATGCAGACACTGGCATCGAAAGAAGTGATGTATCCTCCATTGAAAGAGATTTTCGATAATTATCCGAAATATTTGGAAGAGAATGGAGCTAGTTTGGACGCTGCAACAAAAGAAAGATATGAGAAACAATTTGAGGTAATTTTCCAAATTTTACTTCGAAAAAAATGTGAGAGAAACTAAGAATTGAAATTTAGTTAATTGTGAAAAACCTCTCTAGCTGAAAGTATGAAATTATCTGTCTAACCAGTTTAGACAAAAATTCCCTCTGGTTGGGTGGAACAAAAGTTTCTCGTTCCATTTTTCAAAATTTAAGTTTTTAGGTTCTCGGGAAAATCTGTTCGGAATTCGAAAAGCAACCCGACGCAGCCGAAGTTGCTCTACCGGATGCCGCCACTGAACCAGGTGCTCAACCTAATCCAGATGCCGCTGATATCCAACATTTCGAATTACTCGGAAAGTTGCTCGTCGAGCTTCAACAGTACGGATATCCACCAAAAGAACTCGTCGGAGCACTTCCAGAAGGATGGCAAATTGATGAGAACGGTCTTCCAAAGGTCGCTGACGCCGCTGCCGCCACTGAAGCTTGTACCATCATGTGATTAATCAACTAATTTGTTTTGTTTTAATCCTCCTTGACTAGTCTTTTTTTCCTGTTCTAGTCATAATGTTCTAGTAGAATATATATCATAATTGTAGCAATAAAACCAAATTTAAAAACACTCAGTTGACCCGCAACCCGCCCCCATTCTAAGTCAGTTAAACCCGATGTTTTGTGTTGATTTTCCTTTTTTAAGCCTTGTTTTAGATACCAGTTCGTTTGTGGCCAAAAAACAAAAAAAACAATACAGAGTCAGTCCTTTCAGTTTTCCTTCATTACATCCCAAATTGTTTATTATATAAAGTTTTTGAAATTGTGATTATTCTCAGTTATAAGATTCAAAAGTTTGTAAATAGTTCGGACAAAAATTACATTCAAATTGATTTCCAGCATATTTCAACAAAAACAAATTCAGATGTCGTTCTCATACGCGTCCGTAGCAGATCGAATGTATTCTAGACGAAGCTCGGAGCTCTACGATAATATTGCATATCTTCATCATCCGAGTGGTGTCACTGTCGTCGTTCTTCGAAATGTAAGAAACAAATTTGGAGAGTATCTTGGGGAAAACAACTGGGTTTTGAGCAGAAAAAGACAATTTAAGATAGAAAATTGAGCAAAAAAGGCCAAACTCACCATATTTTTAAGCAAAAATCGATGCTTTCAATTATCGGAAGAAAATAAAAATAAGGAAACTGATAAAATTTAATACTAACTATATGCATCACATCTATCTTAATTATATTCCTCTTTTCCAGATTCCCGAAAGCGAAGTGATCGAAGTGGATTTTGGAAAAACGAAAACACACGGAGCTGATCGATCGATGAATCAAGTATCCGGAAAAGGGAAGAAGGTTGACATTGAAATTTTTCTGAATTCAATAAATCAACATTTTTCAGGGAGCACTTATCCTCCAAACCGACTCGAAATTGTGCACATTCAAATGTAAAGATGGATCCGAACACGTGGTGAGAGCTGGTGTACGTGGCACTCTTGTTGAGGTAAGGAACAATAAATTACATTAGTTTCTAAATGAAACTTTACCAAATCAAAATAATTGAATTGCAGATGAACGATCGCCTGAAAACGCATCCAGATCTCATCAGAACTGCTCCAGACAATCAAGTAAGTCATTCGCATAAGTTTTCAGAATAATTCTTGAAAATTTCAGGGATTCATTGCTATTATCACATACGGTGCTGGAGTTCGGGATACTGAAGGAATGGGAGACGAGTTACCGAAGAAACGACTCCATTTAAAATCATCCAATTGATCTCTTTCATGTAATTTTTCTGTTGTTCTGTTGGTTGCTTGTTGTCTTCTTTTTGTGTTGATAAAAAACATGTGCTAAGGAAAAAATTATTTTTATTGATTTTTCTGAATTTTTTAAGCAAGAGATTAACAGATTATATAGGAAATTAGATAACAACAGTAATAAATATCGAATGCAAATCGTGGGGACTGAGTGAGAGTGGTTTTGAATTGAATGAGACGAAGAGGAGGATAACAATAAAACCATATTTAGATACAATTAACGAGGAGGTGATAGGGTTATTACTTGTATTACATGCACACAACAGGAGGCGCAAAGTAAGAGATTATTGTGAAAATGAGAGAGATTGAGTAAGAACGAAGTGATGCCAAGAGCAAAATGCGCTCCGTTGAAAACAGAGTTATTTTCGACCCGCAAAATTCAAAGAAAAGGTTTCCGACAGTATTGGAGGAGGAGGTTCAGGATTCAGAGAGAAAATGTATCCACGATGCAAGCGAAAATCGATTAACCGGGAAGGGTACGAGAGAAGGGTTTTCAGTGTTTTTTTTTAAAAGGAAACATAAACCGATACTTGGGGAGAGGTGAGGAGAATTTCAGTTTTTGAGGTATTTTGAATTGACACGATATTTTGAAGTGTAGGGAGGGATTCTATGCAGTGTTGACAGGTATTGAGTTCATCACTATCATTCGGCTGTCTACTTTCCATTTGGGGTTGCAGATGTTGGTGGGAGAGTTGGAAGTGATTGTTGAGGTTGTTGAATTCCTCCGTTCATAACATTTCCAAGATTCATTCCAGGTTGAGCAGCCAAAATGCGCGAGAAAAGAGCTGTTGTTGGGTTGACATTTTGGAAACTGTTGATCATCTGAAGTTGAGCGGCAACACTGGCGTCCTGGAATTAGATAGGTAATTGTATTATGTTTTTTAGGCTTCTAAACTAGTTCCTCTGATAAACGATATTTATAGAATGAAAAAAAAGAAAGCACTCACCATTGGATTCAGCGTTCTATAAATGTTCATCAGCATAGCAGCTTGTTGGTTAGCCTGGTTTTGTCTATCTGGACTCAATGCAGCCATCTCGTTAGTAGTCAGGAGTGGCTGAGCAGGGAGTGGAGTGCCGGCTGCCGAAGGCGTTGCTCTGAAATAACTTAAGCGAGATGAGATGAAATGTCTTTTGGAGTTAAAGTGAATACCTATGGTTTTGAATCGTCGAGTTTCCAAGAGTCGTGGCTGTGGTGGTTGTCAACGCAGCAGCTGTGGTGAGTGGAACTGGAGCTGGAAGAGTTGCTGCTGGAGTGTGGCCGGCTGATTTCCGATGATGCGAGTTGGTCTTAGTTGGCTTGACATCTTCGAAAAGAACACTGCTATGATTGGCTGGAAGTGGTGTAGACGATGTTGGCTCTTGTTTATGAACTTCTAATTTCGGTGTTGACAAATCGGGATGCTGTAGAATTCCGTCTCTTTGCCTCTTCGTTACATCTAATGTATTCACTTCAGCCAACCTCGAATTCAATGCAAATAGATGATCCCTTCGTTTTCGAAGACTTGTTAAATTTTCTTCCAGTCGAATGTTTTCAGATTTTAATTGGAAAAGACAACTCAAGAGTTGTGCCACGTCGAAATGAGCATTTGCCATGAGTAGTGTTGAACCTTGATCCCACTGCCTTTCTAATAGTTGTTCCATGAATGAAGGCAGGTTTTGTCGCGCATTGTGCGGTGTTGCAGTTCCGTTCACGGGGGCAGATTCAGTACTCGTTCCTGGTATAGAAATCGACGGAGCATTCGACAAGCCGCCATTTACCAGATTTGTCGGATTCGTTGAGTTCAAATGTCCTGTTTCTACAGTAGGATTCGGTGCACTTGGCGCCATTCCAATTCCTCCGTTTGTAGATGTAGAGGGTTGTGACTGTGCTACAGCTGCTCTTCTTTCCGCCGCCGTTCGATCCGCAACTCGATCTCTTTGGAAATCTGTGACAACTTCTGACACGACAGGTTGTACTAGATTCATCAACCTCTGCATACTTGCAGATTTTCCAACAGTTCCACCAGATGACGAGGATGATGATCCAAGGACTGCAGGAGGTCTTCCGTTGGCTCTCGGCCTCTTATTCGTTTTATCAAGCATATCATTTTTCGAATCTCTCATCCGTTTTGCTTTCGCTAGAGGGGCTGTTAGCACTGCTTTCACGGTCTTCTCCTCGTCTCCACTTCCATTTAGATGATATTCTGCAGCTCCGGGAGGCAATAAACTAGCCACACTTGTCGTATTTCGAGCAGGAATTTCATGCTGAAATAAGGGAAATTTGAAATAGAAAACAAAAGTTTCAAGAAATTTGAACAAAAATGTTGTAAATTTACTCACCATAAAACTGGAAAGTTGACTAGCAGCCGGATAACCATTCAGATCTCCAACTGAACTCGAATGGGAAGACGCCGCAGCAGCAGCTGATTGGATTTGTAACTGTTGCAGACAATGATTTCCAACAGTTGTTTCAGATGATGGAAGCGTACTCCCGTTAGCCATATTTCCTTTTTCTGAAGACGTTGTCGCTGACTGTTGTGCCGTCGATGAAATCAACGGTCCCGATGAACTTGTACTGTTTTTTGTTGGCAATGGAGGCGTCGGATTCTGTGCAACCGAAGACCTACTGGAAGTAGTCAACGGGGGTGAGAAGGCAGTAGGGGGCGGAGCGAAGATTCCAGATGAGGAGTTCTTCTCCGAGGCCGACGTCGATGAAGGCCTCTCGTCTAGACTGACAGCGTTGATGGCTGAACCAAGACCCAGAACAGAGTTCACTTGATTCGTCGGAGGTCTAATTGGTAAGGGGTCAGCAAGCATATGATTCACCTTTGGCACCGGTGGTGGAGGTGGAGGAGGTGTTAGAAGTACTGTAGTTGAGGTGGCCGCCGCCGTCTTTTTGTGCTTTTCTTGCTCTTTGACGAACCGTTGAACGGGTGGACACGCCGGGATAACTTTGATTGCGGGATCGTTGATCTGAAAGAAAAAATTTTAATTTTAAGATTTAAAATCAAAAGTTCATATTTTATTGAAAAGAAAGGCTCCGAATGTATGTTGGTTGCGCAGTGAGGGTGAGTGTGAGAGAGTACAGTGAATAGAAGAGACGCAGATGGGGACGGTTGGACGGAGGGAGAGAAGAAGCCCGAGAAAACAGTTGAGATGAAAGAGATAGAAGAGACGCAGAAAGACGGAGTGAGGCATCACAATGACCCAGTTCTTTCTTTCTTCTTTTCATCATCTCATATTCACGGAAAAGAAGTAAAGAAAGAAAAAGAGGCTTTTGATCGAAAAAAGGAGATAAAAATGAAAGGAAGTGAACAGAAGATGTGACTTTTCAACACCTTCTTATTATTAGTCATTGACGGGAGGAAGAAGAAAAGGGGCGGAGACGGAAGTAATAATGGAAAATCGAATCTGATTGAATTTGGTCTAAACTAAACGATATCAGAAAGAAAAGCACAAAAAACATTTTGAAAAATTCTATTTCGAAAACCTCATCGAAACTAGTTAAAACCAGAAGACTCCGCCCATATTTGAACTTTTGTAGAAAGTGGTAGAAAAGGGAGTAGAATACTCGAATGATGGATGAAAGATAAGATGAAATGATATGATAAGAAGATGTGAGAAACGGAAAGAAGTGTCATCTTCTTCTTCTTTTTGCCTTCTAGTTATTATTGGCAACCGGCCAACAAAACCGTGCGCCCGTGTGAATGACTGTGTGTATATGCGTATGAGAGTGTCTGTGACCATCCATTCAACCGACTGGTTGTCTCGTCTTTCTCTTTCAATACTTCACTATTTCCCACATTTTGTTCTTTCCCATCTGATTCTCCACTATGTCTAGTGTCTCGTGCCTACGATGGCGATTGCGGCGTCATGTTGAAGAGACGCAGAAAGTCTTACGCATTTTCGATGCTTTGGAGACACATAATACACAGCTACGCGCATAGACACACACACACACACACGTACACACACAGCCCCAGCCAGCGCCCCCCAGCAGCACATACATACGCATACACACACACAAAAGCCTTCCCTTTTCCCTCTCTCCTCCCTCCCTTCAGCAGTCACAAAAATGAGAAACACAGCAGCAGCAGCAACAGCGCAGCGGCGTCGTCGTCGTCGACGTTGCCTGTCGCTGTCTTCAACTGAGAGAGTGAGACCAGCGGAGAATGAGAGAGGGAAAGATAGAGGAGAGGACACCGATCATTCACCAGTCATCGGAATCGACACGGTATAGAGATAGACGGTGAGAGAAATAGAGACGGAGATGAAGAGTGAAAACGAGGTAGTGTTTGATCACAGGAGACCGGTGAGTCAGTCATACAAACATCGGAAAGACCTATTCCCCTTCTTTCGTTTTCTTCTTCTTCCTTCTTTCTATCGGATGATTGCAAAATGGAAAGAAAAAGAAATAGAGAGCGAATGAGTACAATCAAATGAGACGGCGCAGGTGGGGTAACAGGGAGTGAAACCACCGGCACTCGGAAAAAAGTTGTGGAGTTTCTTTTCCGCGGAGGTGGTAGAGATGATGATGATGATGACGATCCGAAGGACAGAAGGGAGCGAGCGCTACAATGGCCAGGGCCGATTTCGAATCCGACCCCAACTGCGCGTACTTTTCACTCTCTGTCTCTTATTCTCTATGAATTTGATCAGTCCGCCGATTCAAAAAATATTCGGGCACATGATTGATGGAAAAGTGGAAATGTTTTCGGAGAGGAATATAAGAGACTTAGACAGAGACAGGAACGGAGATATCAGAAAGAGGATGAATCTCTTCTTATTCTCTTTTCTCCAAGTTATGTTCCAAAAAACCGGAATTATTATAGAGTTTTGATATATATTAATGAGTGACTGGGTTACGGTAGGATACGAATTATATTCGTGTCCCACCCGATAAGTTTCGTTTCCGTTCGTATGTACTATGAACAAGTGTACTAGAGTACATTCAAAAGTATCCGAGTGAAAATCTTACTGTAGATCCTACTGTAAAAACTTGGAATTTCTTGAATTATAAGTCATTAAACAAAAAGTTATCAAAATCACACATCCGCGCCTAAACCAACGTGTTTTCTTTAGAAATAATGATTTTAGAAGGCAATATTCGACACCCACTTGAAACTGACCAGAACTTCAAAAAGTTGAAAAAAGGAGGGAAGAGACGAAAAAGAAAATGAGTGTGTTTTCAATTTTCTCGAGTGACAAAAAACCACCAGTCGAAACGACGACACTGAGATGAGAAAGGTGACATCAAACACAACGCCCGACCGTATACGAGGAAGAAATAGAAGAGGAGAAGACGCGAGAAATTTAACAAAAAAGTAGGTGGATCGAAAGTAGTGAAGAGACGCAGATGACTGAGAAGGCGAAGAAATGTTTCATCATTTTTTCAACTGGATTCAGAAACTTTTGAAAGAATACGTTATGACGTGGAATTTTGAAGAATCTAGAATCCTGAAGAGCTCGGGGAGGAAAAAAGAAATGAAGCACAAGGGGATGATGAAGGAAATGGTGGTGTTGTGTTGTCTCGCTGTCTCTATGGAAAAAAAGAAGAGAGGGTGAGGAAGAAAAAGGAGGACAAAGAAGAAGAGGAGAGGAAGAAGAAGAAGCTGAAGAAGAAGCGCAGACCAAACAACAGAAGAAGAAGGAAGGGGACGGCTGGATGGATAGACGGGGCATTGAGAAAAAAGAGAAGAAGATTCGCAGGCATCATAAGAAGAAGAAGGGCTTATAGAAAGAGAGGAAGTCGATGTTACATAAGAGAGTCTCCTACTCCGGAGCAGTCTCTTTCTCCGCTCTTCTCCCCTATCTCGTATTAGCCTCGATCGTCAATTTGTGTCCCTCTCTGTCTGAGTCTCTCCAGCTGCGCAAGTTCTACCTCTTCTCGGCCCCCCGGAGCACTATTTGTCGTTGTCACACTCAGTCAGCCATCGTCCCATTTTCTTTCCACCATCATCCATCTCTCGTTGTCTGCGTACCCCCCGTCTCGCCTCTTTCCTCTATTTTCGTTTCTCGTCTATCTATCTCATCTCATCGTCTTTTCGAGTGTGTGCTGTGTTGAATGGTGTATATGTGGAAGCACGCGGGGCGGGACCTCCCCCTTCTCTCCCTCCGTTTCGACCACAATTCTTCTTCTTCTCCTCTCCGTTTCCCTTATTCTTGTCCAGAATGAATAATAGAGATTCTAGACGCAGATATGAAAAGAGAGCTTGCTCTCCGAGAGGGTCCGGTAGGAAATGAAAGAGTGAGCAAGCTATAGAAACTAAATTCATAATAATATTTGTTGCTCTTTCTCTCTTCTCCTCTTTCCATACAATTTTCAATAGCCAGGTGTCTATCCACCTGCCTAATATTACCCTTTGGGAAGGACCAATTTCCCCCGAATTACTTTATTGACCGAAGCCAGCTGTGACGTAGATTTCAAGCTAATCCATGTACGCTCTATCCAATTCGGAGCCTTTCCAGAAAGAAAACCAATTACCTACCGCTTTTTTCAAATGATTCTCGCAATATCCACAATATTTTACATTTCTACTAATAGCTCCCTCTTCGCATAATAGTCCTTTTCGCTGTGCACACGTCACATGAAAACTTCTCTGAAAATGGAACAGTTAGAATGTTTAAAAAACTGAAAAAAGAGTTTACCTTGCAAGTCGATTTGTTACATGACATACAGGCTCCCTTTTTGGCGTCATTGGGTCGTTCTTCGTTACAGATGTAGCAGATTTTTTGAAATCTTAATCGAAAAATGATAAATTATGACACAGAAAACGCTTTCTAGCTGACAGATAGACTATTTATCACAATTAAGTTGTCTAGTCCTTCAAAATCCTCAAAGAATAGAAATCAACTCACTTTTCAATGGGCACATCCGATAATATTACTGGTTCCATCGAATGAACATTTCCAAATCGTACTTCTGGTATATAAAGTGCACAAATCACGTGAGCCCATCCATCTTTTCGATCCGTCCTTTTCAATGCACCGTAATCAAATGGACACAATTGACAACAAAATGTTTCCTCGTTTATACTTCCACGCATCATAGAAGCCGCTTTCGTGCATTTCGCACAGAACCATTCACCTTCGGGTACTTCTTGAATTCCGTAGCATCCTGTAATGCATTTTTATTGAAAAATATTAACTTTTTCGAATTTTTGAAACATTTCCACAGTTCGAAGCGATAAAAAACTCACCCTGATGAACGGCGACTTCACAATTCTCTCCGTCACAATAAATCAACGGATTGTCGGTCCAACCATTCTCATCCGCGCAAACGCAACATCCACCGACCATCTCCTTCATTTTTTGATTTTTGGGAATTCTGGAAATGGATTTATTGGAGTTTTGAATTAAGAAAAGAGATCAAGAAAGTTCTAAAAAGAACTGTCAGATCAAAAACTCACGTTGAAACTGTTGAAACGACGACAAAGGTGATTTAATAGATCAGGCGTGGTGCATTTGCAGTGGATACTGTAAGAAAATTCAAATTATATTTTAAAAAATGGAGAAAAGAAGAAGAATGGGGATTAAAGGGGGACGGTGCGCAGAGGAAAGAATTGAATCGTATCGATTTTATGGTCGAGCCAGCCACACACACACAAATTGAACAAATAGAAGAAATCGAAATTCGAAATTTTTCTACGAGGATGGTCAGGACCTAGGTACGGAGTGTAAACAAGGTATTCTGAAGAAAAACGAAGAATTCTGGATATGCACTAGAACGGAATCGAACAACTAGGTCTGAAGTGACACCTTAATTGTGATAAATTAGCTTTATCAAAGTGATCAACGTTTTTAGGGGGTCAAAAATCTATTTTAAAAGATTTTTGATAAAATATGAGTTTTCAGAAAAAAAAGTTTTAAGTTTTGAAAAATTCGATGAGATTTATCATGATCAAGACAAAAGCTAATGTGTAAATCATCAAAAAAAGAAGAAAAAATAACAGAAATGGGTCAATAAAGATTATTTCAACGCCTGTCTCTTCTTTATTTTCACTCTCACTCTTATTATCGGCCGATCAAATCGATTCATTTGAATTCAAAAAAAGTTATGGGCGTGAATGAATAGATTGTGGGTGTTGGAGAGAAGCGGCGAAGAGAGAGAGAAACAGAAATACAACTGATAACGACCATCGTCAGTGTCTTCATATCGTGTGTATGTATCGTCACTCTCAACCAACTATTTCTTCCCGATTTGAAAAAGAAAATGAATAAGAGAGGAAGAGAGAATCGATATTGTAGAAGAGACACAGACGATGTCGGTGGTTGTGGTGGTGTCGCTCCTACAGTAGGCATCAACACAACCCGGAGAAGGAGAAGCAATCGAGCGAAGGAAAGAAGAAGAAGGCGGACACAACTTGGCATCGAGCCAAGTGGAGAGTGGAAAGACAGCACGAATTCTTTTTTTCTGTTGTGGGCGCAGGGGACTGACGTTGTTGAAGAAGAGAAGGAGGGGGGGGAGCTCTTCTTCTATGTCACATGCACATTTCCAACACAAACACATGAGAGCCGGAGCAGCAGAAAATACTCTATTTTTCTCTCTTTAACTATCTGCGTTTGAATGGTCTCGTTTTCTCTCTTTTTTTCGCTCAACTCGGTCAAAACTGCTTCAAAACAATTATTTCTCGGTGGGAAATAGAAGGAAAAAGAGGGAAAATAGATAGAGAGATATAGAGAGGAAAAATGTTTAAAATAGCATTTCGAATACTTGAAGGTCATCTTTCGAAACAAGATGGATACGATAGTATATAGAGCAATGCAAAAATGCTCTGTAGACACAAAATTAATTTTTTTTGAATAACGAGTATAGAATTGAACGCAAATAAAGTAGAAAAAACAAGTTAAACTGAAACTGTAGGCTAGCCAGTTTGAAATCTATGACGGGAAAGGAAAACATTATTTAACTGTCAAAACAGTTTAAAAAGCTCGTTTAAAAAAACTGATTAAAAATCAGAAAAAAAAGTGGTTGCGAATGACTAAGACCAAAAGATTGTAGATATTCGTAAATGTACAAAAAGAAGAGAATAATGTCGAAGACAAAAAGTGGTCGATTGTTCTTGTTTTCTCTGAATCTCTTTTCACTCTCTCAATCTAGTCGATAGCCTCGTCAAACATGACCTAAAAAAAAACTGTAGTCTCGTCTATCGGGCTAGTAAACTCTCTTCAACACCGATTTGAAAATGTAATCGATAGATATCTTGTTAGCTTTTCTATTTCAAAAGAATTTCAAAGAGTTACAGTAATCCTCCTAGAATGTAAATTGCACGTATTATGAATCACGACTAAATATGTGCAATCAGTAGGAAGTTATCACTATTATTTCTTCACGGTTGGAGAGAAAATCAGATCAAATGAATCGGATATATTTCGGGTGTCGGAAAAGAAAATTTACGAGCGGTGTGGAGGGGATTGAGAGGGTGAATACTTGCATAACGAGTGTCGAGGTCACGGGTTAAGGATTACGGTAGGTGTACAAATTTTGCAGTTTTTGGGACATTTCATGTTGGAAATGACCCCTGAAGACTTGAATAAGAGTGAAATATGAGAAATTTGAATATTTCGGAGAAAACTATCACAAAATCAATGGAAAACTTCGAAAACATCAGAAAAACGGCAGAAATATGTTAAAATGCATCTTTCTGAACGGAAAAAGAAACATTTTGGTCAAAATTAACCTTCCGGAAAATATTAGAAATTTTCAAACGTTTCTGAAATAAATTTTCTGAAATTGCTAGAAAAATTAGTTGAAAAGTGAATTCAAGCAGTTAAAGGAGGACTGAAGTCATATTTTTTTATTTCAGATTCTGATACTTCGGAAAATTCTGAACAACTTTCATCATTGGAGCATGTGCTAAAAATCGCTCTAAATGCCCTAAATTCACGTTTTCCCGGCTCAAAAGGAGCCTAGATGGAAGAGTTTTTCCACGCGAATTTCTTCCTCCGTGTAGTCCTCTCGGACAAAATTATTTCTTTTAATTTCTCGATTTTTCGTTTTTTTGCCTTTTTCAACAAAATATCGTGTTTTTTCTTCTTTTTTTACGATATATATTGAAAAAAAACACGAAAATTTGTTGAAAAAAGCAAGAAAACGAAAAATCGAGAAATAAAAAACGCATGTGGGGTTTGTCCATCTGTCCCAATGTCCGCAAATTTTGAGAAATGAGAAAGAAAGGCGGCCGGGCCCAAAATCGAACTTGCGCTCTTTGCGCAGAGACCGCCGCCTTGGACCACTCGGCCACGCGGACACATTTCTGAGAAGGTGAACAAGTAAATGAGGAGAGGCCAGCCGGATGAAGCGCCGAAGGCGCGGCAGCCAGGCTGGTCGAGAAATAAAAAGAAATATTTTTGTCCGAGAGGACTACACGGGGGCGAAAATTCGCGTGGGAAAACTCTTCCATCTAGGCTCCTTTTGAGCCGGGAAAACGTGAATTTAGGGCATTTATAGCGATTTTTAGCACATGCTCCAATGATGAAAGTTGTTCAGAATTTTCTGAAGTATCAGAATCTGAAATAAAAAAATATGACTTCAGTCCTCCTTTAAATTTAACGAATTTCGGGATTTTAAATGAATTTTTAGAAGCTCAGCATTTTTCAACACGAAAAAGTGGTTTTCTTATCAAAACTTTGATTTACCATAGTTAGTCTGATCTATTCTATTATTCAAGTTGACCAAGGTCAAAATAAATTGAATTTTCTGTTCTCATTACCAATAAACCTTATCTTTTAACTAATTCTCTAATTTTGTAGAAAAAAATTGAACTACTGATGATAAATTGGGTCAAAAATAAGAAGCGACTTAATACAACAAAAAACGAGAAAAAAGAAAATTACGGTAGCCGAAAAGAAGAGAAAATCCATCGGAGAGGAAACACGGTTTGTCTCTTGTTGGATTGACCGAAAAGACAGAGGAAAGACAAGAGCAGAGCACCTGACACTTGACCCTCAGAACAAGAATCGATTCATTCGAAAATTGGAGACGTGACGATTTTGATGATGATGATGATGGTTGTGTTGAGGAGGAAAAAAGAGAAGGAAAACAAGTAAAGAGAACGAGGCGAAAAACAAGTGTAACTTTTGGCCCAGCTGTGCAGTGTTGGTTGGTTGACTGACTGGGCTGGTGGTAAGTAAGGATAGATGCAGACTGACTGCTGAATGCATACAAGAGAGACACACAACCACATATACACGCGACGAGGCGAAAAGAACGGATAGAGAGATTGAGAGGGTTGAGAGAAAGAGATGAAAACGAAGGCCTATAGTGGGGCGAGGTCTCCCTCCTCACCACCATAGCTTCTCTGATTCTCTCCACCTCTCTCCGCCAATTCTTTGTCTTTGTGTCTAGATTCTCCTCAAGCATCTCCTATTTCCCCTTCGTGTCGTCGATGACTGACGGGAGGTCGCACTCGCTCGCCCCATGTCCGACTGGCTATTCAGAAATGAGAAAGGGAGAGAGAAAAGAGGCGCAGACCATCTTTCACCATCTGTGTATTCTCTCTTTGAATCTATTTTCC
Organism: Caenorhabditis remanei; assembly: GCF_010183535.1. Taxonomy (NCBI): domain Eukaryota; kingdom Metazoa; phylum Nematoda; class Chromadorea; order Rhabditida; family Rhabditidae; genus Caenorhabditis; species Caenorhabditis remanei. Next base: position 5,872,191 of record NC_071330.1, on the reverse strand, counting down.
CCATTTCCCAGCATACACACCTCAATAGAATTCTCCCCTCTCTTCTCTTTTTCCTTCCTCTCTCACTTTCTTCGCCCCGTTGGCCATATCGATCAACGAAAATGTGGTGTGTTGGAAAGAGAGAGTGTGAGACTTAGAGCGTCGAGGGAAACTGGCGGTGTTCGATGAGCAAGAGCTGGGAGCCTTCGCTTTCGCCATTGCTCAGATCCCTTCAACAACTGCATCGGCTCGACGGAGCACGCACCACACAAACACACTTCTCCTCTTCCCTTCCTCTCCATATTTTCAACGTCGTCGTCGTTTTTCTGAGCAATGTTCATCTAGGGACCAGCAGGCACCGTTTTTCAAGAATTTCAGTGTTTTTTCTCATATATTCTCAGATTTCAAACTTCTAAACAACTCGTATCGATTTTTATATGCTTCTCAAGAAATTTCGACCGGTCATTGCATGAAATCACTTTTATTGCAAAAAATCTTCGTTCCTGTTGTCAATTCGATCGTTGTTGCTTTAACCCAACTGATAAGGATGCTACACGTAATCTCAATGACTCATTATTCTCAACATCATCTTTTTAAAGTGTGCAAAAGTTAGGATATAACCTTTCAGATGTAGGTGAAATGCGTACGTGCTCTCTTGAAAGACGAAAGAAGTTTGATAGGATCATATCTAATAATAAACTGTTGGAATACGTTTGAATACAATTTTCAAGGACAACACACTACTTGTCTACAGAATTTACAATAACAATGGAAATTGAAATCGAGAAATATTGAATTGAATATCCTAATGTCGTATTGTTTGTTTGTCTACCGAGTGGTGGAGGAGCGAAAGTCTACGTAAACAGAACATCATCACAGTGTGGGCTGGTTGGGTGGAAAGATGAAAAAGACTAGGGAACGAGAGACGCAGAGAAAGAATACGGTACTATTCTTGCCCCCCTCCCGGCGGTAGAGAGAATGTGTTTGTATTTGAAATCGAAGCGCAACGACAACGACACAACGATTCGATGATTCCTTTAATGTCTGAGTATCTTCTCTATTCTTTTCTCTCACGCGCTCCTATTATCGCCCGCTGTCGCCCACACTATGTTTGTTTCTCTCGCGGTTTTCGTTAAAATAAAATACTCACCTGGATATGTTCCAGAATAAGCAAAAATAGTAGTGAAGCATTTGAAATCAGATGGTTTTTTCTAGAGTTGGGAATATCACAAAACAAGAGAGAGAGAGAGAAACAAAGAATGAGAAGAGAGACAGAAGCTCCAATCCTAAACTTTTTGGAGCGTCGGGTCGTCGTCGTCGCTTCTTCTTTTTCTTTTGGGTACCTTCTTTAATTGGAAAGGCGGGCGGAAGGTTTAGAGAAAACAGAAAAAAGAAGACATAGAAAGAAACCTTTTTTCAGATAAAAACTTAAATTAAAAAGTTCACTTCTAGTGGGAACTCATTGGTTCGGTAACTTGATTCGTGGTCTCGAATATTCTACACTGAGATGGATGAACAACAACCTGAACTCAGAAACATGCAACTATTTAACACTATAAAAACAGTAAAAAACTTTCAGAAAATCAGCATACCCGCTTCTTTTCATTGCTTTCATCGCTGCAACTCGATCCGGACGTTTCACTAGAATGCGATATCGGATTTTCGATGATTTTTTGGATTTCTTCGCCAAATTTCGAGTGTTTTGAAGACTTCTGGAATGAAAATAATAAAAATGAAACAGCTGAATTGTTATTTAGAAACATTTTCCGTTTTTTTCTCATCAGAGAAAAAAAGAAAAAAGGAAATTATTTTCGAGTTGCCGCTCGTGTACGGTACGTAAGTCCGCAAACACCACATGTATGCATTCAGACTTCAGCGGACACTGTACACCGTAACCAGCCCAAAACTTGACTCAAAATTTTCAACTAATCATCTCAATTTTGAATACTGAATAAACCATACCAAGTCAAGATTTCCCTCATTTTTAAATGGCGCTGGATCGAGAATAAGCCCTTCAGCGACAGCCTCCTCAATTGATTTGTGGACATCATCTAAAAAAAGATGAGAATTTCAGCAAAAATCCAATTTAAATCATACTTCCGGTACGAACAACCACTGCCGGTGCTTTCTCATTCTTTTTCAGTTGCTTCGGCGGAGTTTCATTCTTTTTTGAACTCTGCACTGGCTTTTCCGATAATTTTTGGTGATCCACTTTGAGCTGAAATATATTTATTTTGCGCAGAAAATCGAACTTTCGTACCACATGGACTTGTTTTTCGCTTTTCGCATTTTTATCGCTTACAGTACTCTTTTGAGCACAAACTGTTGAGACCAAAATGGCCAGTGGTGCTACTATCTGAACTAGGCGTTTAGCTGAAATATTATCAATAGAAACTCGCTTTGAACACATGAATGAACACGATGAAAACCGCTTCTTGCGTAGACATTTTCAATAAATAAAAAATGAAAACTCTTATTTTTAAATTGTCCGATCGTTCCCAGTTCTCTTAAAAATCACGTATGTGTTTGATTTTCAGTTTGAAAATTTATGCTCTGCAAAAATGAGCGAAACGTTCGAACTCACAACGACCACTCCATCGGCGCATTCATTGGTTTCGGAGAATGGCAAGAAGTACTATTATCTAAATGTCCGACAATCACCACCAGCTGATCCGTTCACCGAATCTCAGGGATCTCAATCGTTTGGGTCACAAGGATCGTATTCTCAAGAACTTGAACCGAAATTTGATCCACACAGAGAAACGTCTCATATCGTTGATAGTGAACCGTTGAATTATGATGACCACATAAATAAGATTCATGAAGAGAAAAGCGGTCCAATTCACTACTACGGAGCGACTATGGTAGTCAAGAATGCACGTGAAATGTTCAATAATGTTGTGGGTGACAGTCTAGTTCCCAGGGATCTTAATTAGATCGGAATTGTAAGAAAATGTATAAATGAATACTATCAATTTTGAAAGACAACATTCCGGTACATATCATCCCGACTAGATTTCCGGAAATGGTTCTTAATTTGGAGCGAATTCATTTATAGAATTTATTAGAAAACCCCAAACCCGACCTAATTATCTGCCCTTTTCTGTATCTGAAATTCACTCACGTTTCCACCTTTTTCTCAGGATATACTACCCGACGGACGGTACTACTGCAATGTATGTAAACGTCCTTACAAAACGCATGCCACGTTGACTGCTCACGTAAGAGGATGCCATCTTCGACAAGAGAGTGCGTGTACGGAACCGAACTGCAATTAGTGAGATTATAGAGATTGAACTGATATTGTAATATAAATTATTCAGTGTATCGTACACGGAAAACGAGAGAAGAAAGCACCAAAAGGTTCACGATAAGGCGAAATACTCGAGCTATTCCAGAGATGCGTTGGTAAGCGCGAGATCTATTCAGAATTCAGTAAGTTTGGACTCAAAATTGGAAATTTTTTCAGAGAATGCACCGGAAGATGGAGAATATAATAACCCCATTGTTCCCAAGCGAAAATAATCTCCGCCGGACTACAATCCAGAACAATAAGGAGGTCGTTGGAATGTTTTCTTCATTTGTAAGATTTCAAAATTAGCGAATGTTTTTACTATTTAAATTTCAGGACAAGCGAGGCAGAGTTAAGTATTCGTGCTCAAAATGTGATCAGTGCTTTCACAATGCATATTATGCCACACGTCACATGGAAATTCACAGGTATCGATAATAACAGCAAATAAATCATTCACTGCTTTCTTTTTTAGTGATGCACAGAAACAATGTTTTTATTGCGGCGAGATCCGGCAAGGGACGATGGATCTACATGTACATTATATGCGGTTCCATAAAAACGAGGGAATTCGCACAATTACATGCAAAGCTTGTGAAAGGTAAGTGGATTGAGATGATCCGGAATCAGGTTTACTTAAGATTTGTTTTTTCTTGTAATCTAGATATATAGAAAAGAGACATCGAGAAATGATTTTAAAATCAAAGAACTTTTCCTCCGTCTCCTTTTAAAATCTTTTTTCACTATCAGAAGTAACTTTCAAAACGCGAGAAAGATGATTTTGAAAGCAATTTTTAGTTATTTTGGTTAAATAGACTAGAAAACAATCAGTCTTAATTATGTGTCCGAGGATTGGAAATTGGCCAATGCCAGTATTTGGAAACCGCTAACGAGAACGTTAAAAAAACGACATATTACGAATTAACAATTAACATATTCATTTGAAAGTAGGCACAAACAGAGTTTGTCTTTGCGAAAACTGATGTACTGTCTCTTCTTATGTTGGCTTCACAGACATCCGAATGTCTATGAAATCATCTGACATGAAATCACAAAAATAGAAAAGAAAAGCTGAAACATGACAGGAAGGACACAAAATGAGCTTTGTTTGCGCTTTCCTTCCCTTCATCTTCTTCGTTTCCTTCAAAATGAAAAACCTCATCGTCAAAATTGCCTTTTCTCTAAATTGGCTCAATCGGAGCAGCGCTCTCTTCCTTTCTCTTTCAATTCTTCTCTTTTCAGCGTATTCACAACGACTACTCTCTTTCGAAACCACGCAATGAAGGAAGAATGCGAACTCGGTAGAGGAGAAGATAATAGCAAAATGTTAGAATTTTTATATTTCAGCGGTTCAAAATTCTCGGATCCAACAAGACATCTACTATGGTGAACTGCCAGATGGTACAGTCATCGACAACGCGACCCTCAGTAAGGCCAGGGCGGAGACGAGATGAAAGGAATCTAAAACACTTGAAATGACAGATTGATGCACTTTTTGAGTATATGTGACACGAAATGACAGATGTGATTATATTAGAAGATCGAGAGAATTCGATCTTTCGCAATAATTTCTATAGAAAGCAGACTGACTAGTGAGATTTTTTGTCAGAAGAAAATGTGAAGAGCCACCAGACAAGTCAACTAGTCGAGAGTTTGAGTTTGAGGACAACTGATTTAGATGTCTAGAAAACTACAAAGCACTAGCTGGACTCCATGAAAAGAAGCAACCTTATTAATGAGAACAAAACACAAAAAGGGAACCGAGAATTGTTTGAGAGCCTCTATGCGAGCGGTAGTGGCTCAATAGAACAGAAAATAAAATCGCATTTTTTCAACACTCTTTCTCTCTTCTTCATCTTCATCTTCTTGCAGACCGCTTGAACTTTTTCCGCAAAAGACAAGACGAGAGAGAGCAGATGAAATCGGTGACAGTCGAAATGGGCGGAGTCAAAAAAGAAATAGTTCAGCAGCCGGAGCAGAACGGGAAAGAACCGCCAGCAGCTGGATCGTCGAGCCACGATTCGGAAATTTTTGATGACTCGAATTCGTTGATTCAGACAGAGTTTGGACTGAAGAATCTCGCAGAATTTGTAAGGATCTGGGAAGTTTAATGAGAAAATATTAACGCTGGATCCAAAAGCCCATATTTTCCTAACTAAAAGAAGTCTATTGATTCTATTGATTCCATTTTTCAGCATTTCAGTCTTCTATATCATTTTGCAAACATAGATACGAAATAGTTGGTATCGCGAAAGCCAGAACGATCGTATGCTTCGATTGATTTCATAAAAATCCAGATTTAACAAATACTTCTGACTAGGTTTTGCCTCTCTCGGATACTAAAAGTTTCTACGGGATTAAAGTAAGAGTGACATCACTTTTAATTCTTTTTCAGAAAACCACTCGAGCTGTGAAACGAGAAATCGATGATGGCAATGATAATGAGTTCGATAGCATTAAAAAAGAGCGAGTCTTGATGGCGCAGAATGGTTATTATAGTAATCATCAACAACAACAGCATTATCCGATGACAACTCAATCTCAGCAGCAACAAAATGTAAGGCAAATAATTGATAGGCGCTGTAAAAAAGAAGAAGAGAGGAGTGAGAGGGAGCGCCGCGGTGTGTCTCCGCCGCCCGGGGGGCCACGGCCGCGAGGCAAAACAGACGGCGAGAGAAGAGAAAAAAGGGGCATCGAGAAGAGGCGCCGGGGCACAGGCCATTCCAAGAGTACGATGTGGGTCTTGAAGCGATCAGAGAAATAATAGAAAAGATGAAGAGTCGCAGGAAGAGGTTCTCCCCGAATTCGACGACACGCCATTGTTTTATGGCAGGAAGTGGTGCTTTGACGGAGAGGGGAGGGGCATCGGAAAGGGAGACGAACGAATTGGGGTTGAATGATGAATGGTGGGGCTTCTGAAGAAAGGGGGCGGAGTCGAGAGTAGAGAGAACACATGAGATTGAAAGAGCAATTTTAAATATGGGTTTCGAAGAAGGATACTGTAGCAACGCGGGAGAAATCCATTTTCTGAAGACAGAGCATTCTCTCATATACTCAAGCTGATAGGATAGAAGTTGTTATAGGATCTTCTGAAAGAAATCCTAAAAATGTTCTCTTCTAAAAAGAAACTCCGTTCTAAATATCATCAAAATAATGAGTATTTCTCTGATTACATATGACGGAAGTTGTGGGAGAGAAGAAGATGAAATATGAAGAACAAGTGAAAATATTTGACTCTACTATATTGGGCGAATTGAGCCAATTCCCTGGTGTGAATCATGATTCAACTCATTTCGAAAATGTGACGTAAGAAATGGCATTTGTGATTCAAAATAAAATTTTAATTGATATCGAAAAGTCTATGTGCGAGAGTCGTCTAAAGTTTGAAAATTCAAACCTTTATTTTTCATAATGAATATCACACACTCTCACTGTGGCTGACTCCAAAATGACAAGTTTTCAATATTGTATTCGTATATGAGAAAACTGAGGAATTGCTTTCTTCTTTCCCTTCTCCTGCATCCTATATTTATGTTAGAACAGCAGAGAAATGACATTTCTCGAGAAGGCACCTATAATTTGTACTCGGCGCCTTCACTAGTGACTCCATCGTAGATTTTATGACTACTGGTTGATTCAGGCATTTTATTAATATATTTCTTCCAGGACTGGTCATCAAACTTCGTCTATCCACCGCCCACATACGGTTATGATCCGCTCATTGGGACGTATCCAGGTTTGGAGAGAAGTTGGGTCATTATCTAATCTTTTCATGTTCTCAGATTTCCAACCAACACAACAAGCTCTCGGATTGAGATCCTATGTGCCATATCAAAATGCATTCTATCCGCCGATGTCTTCTGTGAACGATCTCCCATACATCAAGCAAGAGATTGTGACGAGTGATGTGAAGCATGGGGAAGACGGTAACTTTGGTAAGGATTTGTATTTTTGATAAGCCTGAAATAACGTTTTGAGGTCCGTATCAAACTCATGACCCTCTCAAACAGGCATCCGAAATAGCCTCCGATTTTCTGGTCAATGAGCAACGTGACGTCGTTTTCGAGGAGCTGAATAAGTTGGATTTCGGTAGGATTAATCATTGAATAATGCATTTCCCAAATCATGCCAGTTTCAGTGATGCCAACAGACACAGAAAACGACAATGACGACGATGATTTGGATGGGATATTCAACTTCTCAGCCGTCTAGATAGCCGTCTAGATGAATAGTATATAGATGTTCTCTTAATTGTTCATTTCTTTTTTTTACTCTATTGTTATACATGTTTCTTTGTATCGTTATAGTTTTATATTATGTTTTTTCTAGTCTCATATAGTATTCCTCTTGTTTAGCATAATCAGGACAATTTGGTTACTGCATTTGTTGTTTTATATTGTAATACAAGCTCTGTTTTATCAAATCTAATCATGTCTCTGTTTGAACAGATTCGTTTAAAATTGTCGATGCGAATTTCAGGGAAGAAGGAAAAAATCAACAATTTACTCGGTCTTGTACCTAAAAAATGCGGTAAAACGGACAACAAAATAATTTAAGAAACCCGGAGAATAATGGATTTGGATTATGGAATGTTGGCAAGAATCGAGTCAATCAGTTTTCAGATTTCTTCTTTCGAATCATTTCAGCCAATTGTTTGAATCGAACCATCACTTGTTTCTTGGTTTTTGTACCGATCTCCTCCGATATTCTTTCCCATCTGAAAACCATAATTTTTCTTCCATATTCTCAATTCTTTATACCTTTCATCAGTTCCTTTTGGATATTTCTGCAGTGCCAGCTCGAATGCTTTCTGCTCCGTTTGACTCCAATCATCTTCTGATTTCTCTTCCGATGGAACTGATTGTTGAATCGTTGTCATCAGAAGTTTCGTGTAGTCCTCTTGTTTCATTTGTTTCATTTTTCCAGCCATTGCTATCACATCTTCAGCTGTTCTATTCAGTACTCGACCCATTTGTTCCCATCGATTCGGTGTTCCAGCAGGATACTTTTCTGTACTCAATCGCACCAATTGAGCGAGTTCGTCAGGCGTCCAAGAGCTTCCAGATTGTTCTAAAAATATTGTCTTTTAGATAAATTTGTCTCATCTACACTCACTCTGTGATACAACTTCACACTCTTTTGCATATTTCTTCTCCATTTCTGGATCATTCGTCGAAACAGCCTTCAACCCTTGAGCCACTTCAAATTTGAATTCTGGTTGCTGTGGAGCTGCGGCCGCCCGTTTCTCTTGTCTTCTCAGTTGTGCCAACTCTTCTTCTGTTGGTTCTTCTTCAATCGGATCCTGCTTTGTCATAGCATCTTTTGCAGTCAAAAACAAGTTTTTACAGAGGTTTACTGTACCTTTTGCGAGAATAATCGGAAGTAATTCAGAATATTTCGGAATGAATTCTTCAAGTGCTTCCTTCATTTGTTTATCGATCTCTGCTGGATCTTCTTTCTTTCCTTTTCTTGACTTTTTTACATTTTGTTTATAGACAAGAGTCTTTTCGAAATAGGCGGCCCACATCATAAGGTAATGAGCAATGGTTCCTATGAAGAGTAGGACGAGAATACTCTCGTACCATGCCAGTTTTCGCATTCGTCTGAAATTGAAATCGGTCAAAAATGGATGTGATTTTGAATCCAGATGTCTAGTATATCCAAATTCTAAATGGGTTTGCTTCAGAGAAAATTCTAAACATCCCATATCTCGGATCTTCTGTTTCGACACAATTTTCTGATTGAAATATTTGACTTTCCTCTCTCTTACCTGTAGTAATACAATGGTTGTCTCCACGACGGTAGCCCATTCTCCAGTATATTATCATATTTCTCTCGTAGCTCCGCCGTCTTCAACACCTCATAAATACCAGCAACTTGTCTGAATTTCTCAGTGGCATCTGGTGCTGAATTCCTATCCGGATGCCACTCTAAAGTCAGTTTTCGATAAGCTTTTTTGACTTGATTCGACGTGGCATCACGTGGAATATCGAACCATTCGTAGAAGTTGACTCCAACTTCCTCTACTAAATCGTACAATGCGAGATCCTCTGTTGTCCATTGGCAATTAGCAAGAGGGATTAGAATAGAAAGAAGCAGAAGTTGGAGGAATGTAACCCGCATTCTGAAAATAGCTTTCCACTGAAGTCGAAGAATTTAAGAATTTACAAGAAAAATCAAAAGATTCCAACGACATACGTAATCATGCACAAATATAAACGAAACAAATTAAAATTGTTTTATTTAAATAGAAATACAGAAGCGGTTTTTGTGAACAAGAGTAGTTTTTATCAGAAAATAACAATTAGAAAATAGTGAAAGCGAGATCGGCGATAACTAATCGGTGAGCATGCATTACTTTCCGAATTTGAATTTAATAGGGGCACGTGCATTTCCGGATTTGTTCAATATCGCCTGTTGCTCATTTTTCTGTAATTCACTCTTTTGGCGTGCAAGATCTGCACGATCACGTTCCAATTGTCCTTTTTGTTCAAGCATCAACAGGCGGTCTTCTTCCTGAAATTAAAAATTTTTAAATGGTGATTTTAAAGAGAATACTCAGAATATAACATTTTCTGATGACTAGAATCTAAATATTTGACTCGCGTTGAATGAAGGAAGATACCAGAATAGAGATACTGCATCCATTTGGAAAATACCTGCTCGAAACCACGAACTGCTGCCCAGATGATGTTCCTCTTCGAATTGGAAATGGCACACGCAAATTATAAGAGAAACAGAAAAGATAAAGAGAGAAAGTAGGGAAGAGAGAAATAATGAATTGTCAAGGATTATTAAAGTGTATAATTTGTTTCTTCAGTAAAAAATCAAAGTATATAAGCTTCTGAAATATATTTGATTCGACAGTAAATCTTTGTATCGATCCGTTTGGAAGACAAGCGATTCGTGCGATCGATGAACAACTTACAAATTTCTTTCGACTTTCTTCTGCTTCCAGAACTTTTCGTTCAAGCTCTGCTTCAAGTTGCTTACATTTTTTACGAGATTCTTCCTGAAAAATAGTATTTTTACATTAAAACTGTTTTGTGGAAAAACTCACGTCTCGTTTTTTGCATTCTGAAAGTTCAACAGCCATCTCTGCTTCGATTTGTGCTCTCAACATTTTCTCCATTTCGTTTCTTGCCGACGTCGCCTTCTCAGCCATCATTGCTTCCAATTGATGTACTCGTGCGGTTACCTGAACTTAATCGAATCGATAAGTTTATATTCCACACTACCCACCTGCTCTACAATTTTCTCCTCGAGCCACTTTTTAGTTGGCTCGTTCAGTGTGCTCACATCGAATGGAATTGCTGCATCGACAGGTGGATCCGATGGTGGAGGTGGAGGTGGAAGAGGAGGAAGTCTGAAACATTATTTTGAAGAATATAGTCTTTAACATTGAAGTAGGTGATGTCATGATGTTTCTATTCTCAGCTGCTTCCAAATATAAGGTAAATCTTTTAACTCATTTCCTACTTAAATTTATTTCAAGCTCCTTTGAGGTTTTTCAAATTTTTTAGTTTAATCTTCAACACAATATTTTTCTTTCCGAATTTATTTTGCCGTTTCTCGAAAAAATCAAACAACTCTTAACATATCGATCGATTCCTATTCTTCTGCAACAAGGCCTTACTTCGGTGATTCATTTTTTTCTCGACGCCTCCTCTCTTCTCTGAAAATACTTCCCAATTGATGTGATTCTGCTATAGAAGTTTCTGACGACGAGCTGCGGTGTCTGAAATTCTTTTATTAAGTTCTGTGCTTCGATTCTCCAATGAAAACCTTCTTTTTCTCTCTCGATCTTTGTCTTTTCTATCTCGTTTTTTCTCTCTATCTCGATCTCTTTCATCACGTCTCCGACGATCTTCTCTATCTCGTTTTGGTGGAGATCTTGAACGACTTCTTGACCTTCGAGACATTATCTGAAATTTTTGCAGTTTTTGAAATCAGAAACTAACAAATAAAGTTGCGCTAATAATGTTTTCTGCTGCATTCAATGAATGTGTACGAATTCCGAGAAATATCGACCCGTGGATTGGTCTTATTACACTGCTGTAGTGACCGAGTTCTTGCGGTTTCGAAGGCCGCGGCCAGAAATATTTCGGCCACTAACCGGCAACGATGTGTAAAAATGAAAAAGATTAACCAAATGCGTAAGTTGTATTAATTCATTTTGTTAAATGGAAATCCTAATTGACATGAATATAATTTGCAAACAAGTGTATAATTAAAAACCCACATATTTCGAGGTTGTCTCCCAAAAACTTTTGACAAGAATAACAATTAAAAAACAATCAATGAACATGGAAGAGGAGACCGAAAAAGGAATAATTTAAGAAAATAAAATAATGAACCCTAATTCATAAGTTATCACAGAGTCTGAATCACTTTTGCTTTTTCTCGAATCTGAGTGCAATTACATAGGCGATGGGCATGAGGATGATAAAGGCAGCAGCGAACGGAAGCAGCCAGGTAATGGATTCCTGAATTAACAACTTTTGAGGCGTGACAGAACTGATTCAGTCTATGATTTGTACCTTCTTCTCGAAGGGATTTTCAGACCCTGTTGTGGCACTGAACATCTCTTCTTCCTCTTCTTCCATGTCATCACCTCGGATGATTTTCGGATTAAATGATTCTTCATGTGGGTCGTTGTTGGAGTCGGTTTCATCCTGTGATCAGAATGTATTATTCAGTATATTTTTGATACTGAAAATTATAACACTTACAATTTCAAAGTCTTCTGGGAATGCGTCTTCTGGAATATTTCTCTCCGGTGGTGGTGGCAAATCTTCGACTGTACCGCGAACAATCACAAACCCATTAACTTTCGGATTGTCATGTGGACCTTTGGCAAATTCAATGATAATTTTTCCTCTGTAATCTCTGGAATGTCCTTGCACCGTGATCGTTTTTCCTTTGATAACAACAGGAATGTAACTGGAAGAAAATGGTCAATTTCAGATTAAAAAAGACATTATGTCCTCACATTTCATGGGCAAAGCCACGACCGCCAGCAGCATCGAAAATGTCGAGATTTTTCACTGCTGTATGCGAATTGATCCTGACGTTGAACACTTTTTCTCCGGGTTTTGAAAAGTAAACTTCTGAGAACTTCAAAATGATGACGTACTCTCCATCTCCGACTGGAACTTCGTAATCGAAAGATTCTTTGCTCCATCGTTCTGTCTATAAATTTTTTGTATGTCTTTGATCTGAATCTATTCTTTAGAAAAACCTGATAAATTTCCAAGTCGTCGGTTTCTGCGTTGTTAAATGCGAATTGAACTCCAGCATCTGATGTCATACCCTCATCCGAGTAATCTGCAGAATACTCGATACCGTATGCTCCTAATGCCTCGCCTCCTCCTAAAATTACATGTTGTTCTCTGAATCGACTTGATTCTCAATCTCACCACAATTCACCGCAGCCACCACTCTATCGCGTAGATTCACTGCTGCCGTCACCGAAGAGACGAAGAAAAATGTGATGAGCAGAGGAAGAGTGCATCGTAGGATGATGCTCATCTGAAATGCACGAATTTAAAAGAGGGTGGAAAATGGATGAGTAGACATTTATCATAGAAATTGAGAAGAACAAAACTAAGAGAGGTCGCTGTCCAATTAGTCCGATGCGACACGTTTAGTTCACAAAAAAAGAGATGAGAACGACGAGAAATGCCACATAAAAAGTATACACACATGTACGCGACAAAGAGTGTATGGGCGATCGAAAAAAGAACAGAAACAGACATTCAGATGGTAAAATATAAGATTTCTTCAGGTTTCCGTTGAAAATACATTTTGAAAAGATCTTCCAGGTGTTGAGAGAGAGAAAAAGGAAAAAAACAAAAACGTTGCAAAAACCTCTAAAAAAACAACACCATACCTACAGTACTCCAAAAGCGTCGTGAGACTCAAAGGTGAAATCAGGTTATGTTCCTTTAATGTTGTACAAAAATTAATGAAATTTAGACAGATTTTCTGATACTTCAGGAAGAAGATTTTTTTAACCTATCTAAAAATATTAAAATACCGTCAAATGGGAATCCTGAATATAAAAGGAATAAAACGTTTATAGTTCTTCTATGACAATGACGGAAATCAGTAAACTTAAAACAAAGGTGTTTTTATCCAAATAAACAAACCAGAATAACAAAAAAAGAGATGACTCTACTCGTTTTTTCTCTCCACAAATGTATATTATCGTTGCGCAGCTCTGTTTCTCTCTACAGCTCGTACACTTTCTCCTTCAATTTCGCCTTCTTTCTCGGGTTTTTCTCCCTCTCGCCACCCCCATTTTTTCTCGTCTTTGCTCTGCATCCTCTCCTTTTTGTGTATATATTTCTGTGCGCCTTTTCGGCTTCAGAACAACAGAAAAAGACAGATTTTCTTTTTCTCTTTGTTGCCGTGGTCACAGACCAAAAATGTTCTCTAATTGAGTGGCTTTCGTTTTGAATTTTGAAAACGTTGCCCTTCAGTTTCCATGGAGAACACCACAACTTCAATGGGAGTTTCCTCTTGACCTGAATAGTTTTCGAAGGATAAAACTTTAGTACGAAACCTAGCTCAGTTTTTGTGATATTGTTTGAAAAATAAGTAACAAGACGATTTGAAATTTAAACATTTTATTTGAAAAAATGGAAATTACAACAGTTATTAGTTAATGAAATCATTATTAAACAATACATTCTATTGTTGTCGATGAGATGAATCTGCTCGGAGCATCATGATATCTCGTAGTGTTTGTAACGTCCGTGGATCGAGTGGTTTCAATAATGGAATAGACTTCAAGTGGTGTTTCATCGATATACTTGGAGGTTTGTTTCGGCCGACAGAAGCAGAGAATACAATTGACAACGACGAGGATGAACATGAGAACAGCGAGGATCAAGTAGACAATTGAACTGAAAAAATAAAATTGAGAATAGGGAATCTATGAAAAATTATTGAAACTTACCTATCACTTACGCCGACTTTCTTAATTTGAGTGTTGATTGAATGGTTGAATGGTGTAATCGCTGTTGAAGTTGAAGTAACAATTGGAACGAGTCGAGAACGTCGTTCACAAATCGGTCCAAAATATCCATTTTCACAATCAAACGTGGATTGAATCGAAAGAATAACAGAGTCCGAATCGATAACTCGTGATTGCCATTGTCCATTATTATCCAATTTGAATTGTTGAGAAATGACTTGGGAAAGAGAATCACCAGAGAAATGATGAAGAATTTGGAAGTCAATTGAGATTTGTGGAGGATTGATTGAAGGGAAATAGATGTGTAATGAACGAGTTTCATATGCCAGAAGACGTACAGTTTCAGAATATTCAGATGAGAAATACTCCAAATGAAGAAGACAATCTCGATCGGCAGTCAATTTGAAATTGAGAAATCCAGCAGATTGTGAGAGAGGAATAAGGCAGAGAAAGACGAAGAGAACAGAGGTATTCATGATGAGTTGGAATCAGATGAATGGGTGATTTCTGAGGATATTGTCAATCCTTTTATACCTTCAATCTAGATTGACTCCGCCCACTTATTCCAGCGTCTCGATTTGTCATCATGATGATAATTAGAGCATCTTCACATCTGGGAAGTACACTGTATACTCTTATTAGAAATCATCATCATTTTCCTTTATCTGCATATCTCAAAAGAATCATAAAATGAACAATTGTATACTGGATACTGTATCTTATACATCTTCTAATGTCATCATTTCACAAGAACAGGGTTTCCTAATCAACTGCAGCAATCCTACAATAATCCGGCTTCAAAAATGAACAAAGTACGCACAGAATTATATAAACTTTGAAAAAAACAACGTGTTGCTCTGCTTCTCCAATTTTTGAATTTGTTTTTTCATCCGTCAAAAATCTAATCCACTTCAAACAAGGCTCATTTCGAAATAGAAAACCAATCGATCTCGTTAGCACCAACTCGGAAAACGAAATGAGCAAACCGTCTAAATCGGTATGAAACTTTTTATCCGTTGACTACAGTATTATCGTAATATAGAAAATAATTATATATCATATCTGTCGATTTGTATGTATATTTACAGCCAAACCCTGCAAATAATTCATCAAGTGTCGGTTCGGTATGCCCTCCGACCGCCCGTTCGTTGAGCATGATGACTGCTGAACCACAGACAGATCCTCGTCAAACCCCAACTGCTTTATCGAATTCTGTGAATACGGCAATCGGCGGAACACCGTCGGATTTCAAGTCGTTAGTTTTAAATTCCCAAAGCCGAATCTCTAAATCCGATTTTCTAGCAGCTCTGGTCTATCCGATACTTCGGCTCGTTCAGGACGTGTTACCTCGGATAAATCAACACCGAAAACGGCCAAGGCCCCAACATCGCCGGAAATTATTATGAATGGTCTGGGTTTTTATTTAAACTCTCCGTTCCCAACCAGATTATTTTCAGATTTGAGAAGAGGAAGTCTTTTCGGAAGACAAACAAAAAACGTTGCTCAGAGTGAGCCTGAAAGTATGACTAACATCACATGGACTAATGTGAGTTGACCTCCAAAAAAGAAATCTGAGAACCAAAAGAACAAATTGTAGACTGGTGATTTGTCAACTCCATCTCAAATGAGTAGTTTCGATGGAAAGCCGCCGAACAACCACTTTTCGATTAACACTGAAATGTCGGTATCAATAAGAACTGGAATTCCGGTGACTGAAAAGAGTGTTCTTTCTGGTGCCCCGAAAACTCGAAATCGTTCTCCCGTTGCTCAAATTGATGCGTTGAAAAAACGAGAGGAACAGAGAAAACAACTGGATGCAATGTCACCTAATCCGAATGTTTCGACAAAGTCGAAAAAATCAAAGAAATCCAAAAAATCTGTGAAAGGTTTGGACGCCTCCACAATTTCAATGAAGACTGGATTTTCCAAAAAATTGAAAAAATCCAAGAAATCGAAGAAATCATCGAAAAAGGAGGAACCTATCACAGTGAATCTGGACTATGCAAAACGTTCTAAAAAATCGAAGAAATCGAAAAAAGATGAGGTCCCGCCGATGTCTGGAAGAGCTGGAATAATAAAGAAGAAGTTGGATGAATGTACCCCTTTGCCAGGTGTCATGCAAACGTGAGTGCCAGTTTTAAATTAGTTTTCATAACTACGTTCCCCAGTGAATTTAATGATGCTATTCATCTCCGAAAATAAAACGTTTTCCCTCGGGTTATGTACCGGAAAAAACTGTTTTTTTTCCGTTTTTTCGCGGTTTTTTTCCGGACATGAATAGCCCCATAATGAAAAGAAACAACGTGATGGAGGGATTTCATTGTGGAAATCATTCCACGCAAATAAATATTTGTTCGAAAAATAGTTATTTTCTTCAGTATTCCACCCTCTCCACCGGGTAAAAACTTCGTCATGAAACCGGAAGTTCCTGCTGATTCTTCATCGAAAATCCAAAAAATCAAATCAAGTCAAGTCAACAATTTCCCGGGAGCTGGAAAATACACTCGGAATATGGATGAAGTGGCTCCAAAGACTCCTCAAAATGCCACTGATCCAAATCAGAGTCATGTTGTCTACGACGTTTCGAAATTAAACTCAAATCAGAGACGGTGCCGACCAAAGAAACCAATCAAGTGTATCGGGAGATTCTCACCTTCGAGGACTAGACCTGGAACCAAGAAATCCACGGTTTGACTCAATTTTGAGGAATTTTCTAATAAAAAAGTACAGGGTAGAAGTGCTTCGAGACGTGTTGCTGATCCACCATCGGAGAAAACGATTGGAAACAATCAAATTGTGGTTCTTGGAACTACACAGGATGGGAAGAATACGGTAGGCTACCTGATTTTTTGTCAGAAAGAAAAATAAGTTTCTAGATCCGAATGACGATCGATATGCAAATAGTTTCTGGTGAAGCTCTCGGAGGATCTGATAAACCAATGACAATTGTTCCGAAGAAAGTGATGGTTGGAGGGAAAGAACTTCCAGTTGATAGTTCGGAGGAGAAGAGTGAAAATTGAACTATCAGTGTTTTTCAAATGATTTTAGAAAGAATAGCAGAATAAGAGTGTCTATTGTCCAATTGGTTTTCAGTAAAACAGTTTTTGCGATGCTGAAATGATTCAAACGAAGATTCGAAAATATACTTACCTATATTTGAATCTTAAAACATGTTTTAGTTTCAATAATTTATTACATTTGTGTCGAAAATCTCGTAAATACAAAGTCAGACTTCGAGTCTGCAAATAATGTAGCACACCGTATACACGTGGAAGTTGGCGGAAATTTAAAATTCTGGGGAAAAAAAGAAAAAAGAAATACAAATTCGGGTGCATCTCCTTACCAAAAAGAGAATAGAAACCCTGCAGAAGATCTGAATAAAGAAGGTTTTGGATGAAAAGGATGAAGTAATTTGGGAAAGAAAAAGAAATGAACAAATGAAATGACCTGTATCGGGAAATAAATTGATTCTCCGGAACCGGAGAGACATCAAAATCAACGGAAACTGGAATGGAAAAGAAGAGGAAACGTGTTTAGAGAAGGGCAAAGAATGGAATTATTGTTGCAAAAATGACACTGAAAGAGATAGAAGATTGGACTGGAGCAGATGTCGTCGTCGTTTCTTCTGATTCTGTCACGTCGTTGCTCATTCCAGTGGTTGCAGTGGCTGGAGTTGTTTCATCTTTAGTGACGACAACTGGCTTCTGGTCGCGAGATGGCTCCACTTCATTCACGTCGATGCTCTGAAATTGAGGATCTGTGTGTTCAGATGTTCAAATATCTAGACTTACCGTAGTCTCCTTTGATGGCTCTGGTGACTCAACAATACATGAAGCATTGAAGAGATTAGCCCAGTGCATATGAATACTGAATACGTGCAGAACAGCGTCGAAGCCACATCGTTTTTCGATTTCATTTGTGGAGCATCTCATGACGTGGTTTATTCTGAAAAAGGGTACGGTATAATGAATGAAAACTAACGGGAATACAACTCACCCATCACACATTTGAGCTGGAGCCGATTTATCCAGTTGATCAATCTTTCCAAAGTCAGAAATACAAGCGATTCCTGCATCTGTCTTCGTGTATTCTGACAGACACATTGCATGCTGTTTCTGATCTCTCAACGTGATTTCTCTGTTACAAATCGAGTCAATCAATGCAATTTGAGCTGAAGCAGCTGGTTCGTATTTGCATTTCAAACTCTCCACACATGGAATATACGTCTGATTGGCCATTTGACAGAATTGATCCCATTTCAAAGCGTCTCCAATAATAGAAATCGGACGGAACGCGAACTGATCCAAGTGAGTTTCACATTGAAGATAATCGACGAGTGCTGATTCTCCGCACGTTGGTTCTGAGGATTCGGAAGAAGTAGTTGGAGTAGTTGGAGCAGGTGACGTGGCTTCTTCAGAAATCTCAGATGACATGGTTGCTTCTGAATCCGAGGATGACGTCGTGGTGGATGAAGAAAGAACAGTCCCGAGATCTGGAGTGACTCTTGTTGGTTGATTAACTGGGATGATTGGAGTTTGATGTGGGCGAATTGGGCAGATATCTGGAGTGCTCATTGCCTTCATTATCTTAATTGGACTCTCTCCACACTTGTCTACTACAATATCTCGAGTACAATCAATGAATTTTGGAAGAACATTTCTCAAGGTGGATAGATTGAATTGTTTCAAAGTTGAGATTGTTGATCTGATGCATTGAGCGAACTTTGGTTCTTGAGCTTGTCCGAAGAGGCATGACAAGTTGTCATCAATGGCCTTGGCTGGATCGGAAAGTTGACAAATGTCACGTCCAGCTTCAATCATGCAAGAGGAAACGATACATGAGGTACGTCCTTCCAACAGGAAATGAGCACATGTTCTGAATTCATCTGTCAAGTTGCAAGCGCCTGCGAAGACTGGTGCAAGGGAATTGATATTCTTGATGAGGGATTGCATTCCACCGGCAAATAGTTCTTCGACTCGAGATCCAATATCATTCAATGGAGCTGCACAATGCTCAATAATCGACTCCTCTTCAGCAGAGCATCCGATTCCAACAACTCTTCCAACTGGTAATTGACGTCCAACCTTGCATCGGATATCAATTGCATTTGCGAATCGAATGATATAGTTGGATACCCATTCAGCAGCGTCTTGTCCACACTTGGCTTGAAGTTGTGGGATTGCGCAGGAGTGAAGACGATTGGATGACATGCAGGCAGCAGTTGGAGCACCACGAGAGAAGTCAGAGACGCAGGAACGAACTTCTTCGATCATTGATGTCTCACGGATACACTTTCTGACTTTCTTGAATTGCTCGTTTGCTTCATTACAAGCGTATTCGAACATTGCACTCATTCCACGTGCCCACAATGGATGACAATTACTCTCAGCTGAACAAGCTTTGAATGTATGGAATGCTTCACATGCTTGATCGATATCTCTTGGCATTGCAATCACTGATAATGGATGTGGTTGGAAAGAAGTCAATGGTTTCACGCATTCTTCGAACTTCTTCTGCTCTTCGACAGCACATTTCGATGGGGAAACTGGAGGAGTTGGAGCTGATGGAATGGCCATTGGACGGGCGGTTGGAGCACGTGGAGGCATTGTGACTGGAGTTGGACGGGCCACTGGACGAGCGATGATTTCGTCGAGATTAGCTGGTGGATCAGTTGGACATCCTTCTTCCAATCCGAGCGACGTCATCTGAAAAATAGTAATTCAGTCGTTTTGCAACTAATAGTTTTGATAATGTAGTTTTTTCAGTTTTCCCAGATTTCCAGAATTGTAGAAGTCTATTCATTATTATGAGTCTTTTTGTCAACTTTTCCTCTATTTTCCCCGTTCTCCGTATTTCCCAATGACCGTAATCACAGATTACGCAATCCTTCCGCTTCCTCTCTTCTGTTCCGCAATCCCGCCCGCGTCTCTCTGAGGACGTGCTTCTCGTCAGCTGACCTAATTCCACGATCACCTAACAATAAGATGAACACCCTGTCCGACCCCACCCTTCTTCTAATTACGAGTGACTCAGTGAAACCTGTTTAGCTTAGAACTATCGATCAAAAGTATTGAAGTTCAGAAGTTGTCTCTCACCTTTGTCTTCAAATTCATCAAATCAGTCAACGCATCCTCCTCACACTTGTTCTTAACAGCTCGTTCTCCACAGGAGAAAGTGTCTCTGATTGTGTAGAATGACTTGCACAAAAGGGCCTCTCCATGAACTCCATTCAACATCATTTGAACTGTATTCGAGAGAGAAGAGAGAGCTGATTGACAGTTGGTTGCTTCGTCTGCCTCAGTTGCCAACTTCTGGAAACAATCTCTGTGTTTCGCGAGCATTGGACGTGAATCCAATGAGCAAATCGGGGCGAGACCGATTCTGGCGAGGGAGTTGAGTGGAGAAGCGAATGAACATCTTTGGGAATCCTTGAATACAGTAACAGAGAGACATTGTTCATATCGAGCGAATAGAGAGCAGATTCCCTCGACTACTGTGGAATTTGGACTGGCAATCTCCAGAAGGAAGTTGAGATTTGAGAATGCAGTGAGCTTTTTATTGATCTCTACCAGCTCTACAAGACATCCCAATGCTCCGTTTTCTTGTTCTTCAGTGCATTTTGGAAGTGTTGACTGAAGATGGAATTCTCCTTCTTTTGGAGTCTTTGGAGCCTCCTCCTCTGGCTCTTTCTTCTCTTCGAAACATTTTCCAGCAATAATCAAATCATTGACTTCTTCTTGTAACTCAACAACAAGATTCTGTGCATCAATTTCACATTCGTCGTTCATCGTAACAATTGCGCAATCCAAATTGTTATTGTAAGAGATCAATGCTTCACATTTCGACGTCGCATTTCTGATGGCACATTTCTCTTTTTCCAAAGTCTTCTGATAACAATCACTCCACTTTGCAATCTCGTCTTGTTTCGCACAAATCTTTTCTGCTACTCCAGAGAATGGATCCGAAGAGTAGTTGGCTGAGCAGATATCATAAATATAATAGAGAGAATTGACAGCATCTGCCATGTTGATAGTGAGAGCTGGTCTATTCTCAACTTCTGAAGTTGTAGTCGTCGTGGACTCAGAATCCGATGTGTTCGTTGTCAGAATATCGTCCTCATCTTCAGCGGAAGCAGATGTTGATTCTGTTGTTTCATCGACGATTAGAGTGGTACTTGATGGTTGTTCAGGTAGCTGAAATAAGGAATAATTAGATGGGAAAAGAGGGATAAGTGGTTTGTAGACTTGTGAACTTACCACACAACGAATTGCTGAGACAATATGTTCAGTCTCTTCTCTGATTGGACCGAGCATTTCAATGGCGTCTGATGAGCAGGCATCTGGTCGAATGATTTCGAGGCATGACGTGGCAGTTTGGATGGATGTGACAAGGCCGCAGAGCGAAGATGAGGAGGAGGTTTTGCTGGAAAATATAGTTCTCACATGCTTTTCGCGTCTGTATATGAGGTGTCCTGATGTTCGAGTTTTTCTCACGATTTTTTTGATAACAGCAACAAAAACCTAGATTCTCTCAGTTTTATCTATGCCTGTCTGTTTATCCACATGTCCCTCACCTCGCATCACATCTGGAATCAGCTGACGTCTTGAAGCATGCAGCGTGTTCTTTAACAGAAGGAAGTACCAATTGACACATGAACATTTCGATTTCTCTCCATGAATGAACCCCTTCATCTGGCATACATCCCTTCTCATTTCCAACACATTCTTGATAATTTGTCATCAAACTACATCCACTTTCGATTTGAGATTGGCTGAAAGATGGAAGGTTTTGTTTGATTTATTAGGTGATGGATTGGGATGAAAACGAGGGAGAGAAGGGTAATTACACTAATACGCTTCTTCTCAAGTTCATTGGTCTTCTAGCTTTCTCTTTTTTCAGATGTAACGGTATACTGGAACATGACTAATGTTAGAAAAAGTTGGGAACTTTTTGGTAGATAAGATAGTGGGACAAGGAGTTTCAAGTGAAATTTTCAAGTCCTGGAATTCTGAATACCTTTTCAGATTTTCGATCCTTTTCCTCTTCCAGAATTATAGTTTTTCAATCAAAAACTTACATATCAGAAGACGTCAAGAATGACATATTTCTGAGATTCAATCGTTCGATTTGATGTAAAAACGAGACGATTGGCTCTGAACAATTATCAATTCTCTGTTGCATTCCCCAATCACAATCCTCATCCGAAGACGTCGTTCCAGAAGTCGTCGATGCACTCACAACTTCATCAAACTTTCCCTCTGTCGTCGTCTCTCCAGTTGATTCTTCATCTGATCCATCTTCACAATCTTTCTCACCATCTCCCTTCCAATCCGATGGTATACAACTTCCATCTGCACATGTGAACGTATTTGGAGGGCATTCGGCTGATTTTACAGCGGATGCCGTCATGGCTAGAAGCCATATGAATAACACCCAACGCATTGTGTGAAGCGGAAAGTAGGCTGGAAATTAATTAAGATTTAGATTCGAATAGTTGATTACAATTTATGAGAGACATAATGAAGATGTGAGAATGAGGATCATTAAAAGAGGGGGGGAGAGTAAAGTATGGAGAAAGGTTTGAAAAATTGGAAGTCGTAAAACGAAAAAAAAATCTTCGATTGGGATTTCTCGGATTTCAAAGACACACAGAACTTTCAAAACCGAAAAAAGTAAAATAAATGATTGAAAATGCTGACTCTGTTTTTTCATCTCTCGGGTACGTCTGATTTCTAGATATCTCAATTAATGGATTATCCTTTTCAGCAATATTTCGGTTACCCGGTTTGTATAGATTTGAAACTTACCGGAACCCATTTTATAAATGACCTAACTGAGAAAACTAGCCTCATTAATAGCTTGGATCTGAAAGACTCTCTTATCCTGAACCAATCCGGCATTTAAAAAGTTTTAAACTCCGTGTCCTTGAAAATCCTAGGCCACCATCCCAACAATCACCACTTCAAAAAACATCTCAAAATGATGTGGCAACGAGGGTCAAAACGATGGAAAATGATGGAAAGATGGGCGTTACGATGCAATGGGAAAAAACATAATAAAGTAGTTTTGAATCGAAGAAAACCAGATATGAAGGAGGCAGGCGACAACCCTCGGTTTGGCGCGCGTTCAAATTAGGCTTAAGGTTCGAAAAAAAAGACTGTGGAGAGTGTGAGAGACGCAGAGAAGCTAATGTGGTACGGATTGAAAGATGAAGATGAAGAAGAAGAAGAAGAAGAAGAGAAAAAATGGGATTCTTTTGAATAATCGAGATTTGTCACACATTGAGGAATAGCTGTGGAGAGGGAGTTAATCTTTGAATATGAGAGATAGAGAGTACTGTAATAGTAGCGGATAAGTAAGAGGATTAGGAGGGAGACATGAAAAGCAGATGGTGAAGTTTATTATGCTTATTTTACAGTTCTTCTGGTTTTAGAGGGGATAAAATGGACATTGGTAGAGGGGAACTCGAAAAACTCGAGAACATCAGGAGACTGGTGAGATAATTCAAAAACAGAGTATTCAACTCTTAGGTTTTTCGAAATCTGGAAACGCGAGTTTGGTTTTTTTTACTAATTTTTCAGGGTTTCACATGGAAAACTTGTACAACGGTAATATCTTTGTTTATCCGGATGTCTTGCCCTTAGTTTTCGCTTTACGAAATGTCAGGAAAATACCAAATATTTCAAAGGGACATACAAAAACTTCAAAATTACATGAAAATTACATCGGGACGAATGAAAATATTTACACACAGACAGACCTCACCCATTTTTTCAAAAGTTTTTTCTTGACATCCGGATAAACAGATTTACAGGCAGATCCGGTGAAAGGAGAGAACAGCTTGAAACAGCAATACACACAGTCGTATCAGTAGATCAGAAACTAAGCATGTTTCACGACATCAGTGTTTTTTCAAATACTGATACCTCAAAGACATCCGGACAAATAGACATACAAACAGCCCTCGATTACAGAAAATCACTGTTAACAAGTTTCTTCCAAATCGAAAAGGATATGGAACACAGTGAAACAGAAGACGGAAAAGAATTGAAAAGAGAAAAATGTCATAATTGGGAAGCTATCGGGTATTATTGTTCGAATTGTTCATTTCGGTTGGCCGCGCCTTCTCTCTCTTTCCACCCACTTCTTCTTCTTCTACTCTTCCGATCCGTTCTCTCTCTCCGCCGTTCTCGAAATTCAACAGAACATAGGTAAGGGGATGAAGAGAAAGAAGAAGACAACCAGGTGAGAAAGACGTTAGAAAAGATAACCCAAATATTCAGCCTTGGTCGATTCGGGAGGAGGAGGAGATGACACAATTTTGGAAGCGATGATGATAGCGGGTCGGAATGAAAGGAAGAAGAGAGTAGAGATATGTGGTTTTACAGGAGAATTTCGGATGAATGTACGGAAAAGAAAAGATGTAAAATCGAGATGACAATGCTTGTAAAATTGGACGACGGACTACCAACGGAATATAAAATTAGTATTTTATGGAGGAGTGTACCGGTGGAAAGTACTGATAAACCTAGTTAAGGTGTAGTGGAGAACTATTAGGTGGATAGAAAAACTGCACTTTTTCGAAAAAGTTAAAACTATGACTTGAATCTAATTTCGCTTCCGAATGTTTTAAAGTTAGATCACCTTTTGTTGAGATCAGAAAGAATACGGAGAACTCATATTGACTGTATGTTTGACCGAATGATCAAGTTTCGATTCGGAGGTGCCTGTAGCCTTCTGGTCTAGAACTGGTACAACAATGGCTAATCTGAATCAGAAAGTTCTAATTGAAGCGGTTTTGAGTCTCATCGATTCAAACTTGACTTGAATTCATTCTGAAGTTGAGACGTATCAAAACTGAGACGGGTTGAAATTAATCAGTTCTAAAGTGCAGCGTGGTAAGAGCGAAAACTAGAAACCAAGCTAATTTGAGCAAAAAGTTGCAGACTTCCCAAAATTGAACTTCCTAAATGTTTCACTTTTCTTCTCCCTCACAATCAGAGATTTTCCAGTTTCAAATGTCTGTCTGTGTATCCATATATCCATAAGTCCTTAGAAAATCAAAAGCGTAACAGTTCTCGAACATTTCCTAACGTCCTACAATTCGCAACACTTCTCCACTTTTTTCTCAAACTTTCAAGTATAATCATTGACTTATGGAATGTTGAACTTTTATTCTCCGAGAAAGAGTTGTTTTTCACTTTCTCTCTTCCTAAATACTTTTTACGAAGGCATTCTCAATTTATTAAAAACATACAAAATGGAGAAGAAGTCAAATTGAAGAAGAAGAAGAAGGAATTGACATACTAATGCGGCGAAAGTCTTTTCTTTTCCCGAAAATAGTACTTCAAGACTTTCTCACTTTTTCTCTTTTTTCGGAAAGGAGGTGAAAGTGACCAGAGGCTATGGATATGTTGTTTTGTATGTATTGGATTAGCGGTGGAGTGAGGGAAAGGGCATCTGGACATTTGGATACACAGACAGACACAAGTTAAGAGAGAAATTTTGACAGAAATAGGCAAGGACAGACATATGAGCTTTGACGGAAAAAATTTATGCCGATTGTGAGCAAAAGGGAGTTCTGGTTAAAACTAGTCAGAACTTTCTGAACCAATTGGGATCTAGTGGTCGTATTTCAGAGCAGCATCACAGTATGAAACCTAGTTTTCTTAAAACCAGATATTCTGAACCTGAAAAAATCATGTAAATTTTTGAAAACTCTGGTATTGGAAAGTGTCGACTTCCGTACTTAACCCACACCAATCCCAGAGTACTAACTACCTATCTCCTGAATCTAGATCGTGTGGACATCCGGACTCTCTAACAGACACACAAACAGACACAAACAAACCAATGACTAACAACGTATCCTGAAGAATCCGGTTATTCAAATGTAGCATTGTTTGGATAAAAAAGTAGGAAAGAGTGGAGACAAAATCACAGTTGAATGGGTTCTATTCAGTGTTGCAACTGGTTGTTTTGATCAGTTCAGTCAGCAAGAAAAAAGGAGATAACTGGGTCACCCCTCTCTCTCCTTTTTTGACCCAAAAAATTGAATGACAGCGTGACTAAGCAGAAGGTAAATGGGAGGGAAGCGATATGTAATAGTGATGAAGGGGGATGCTTTCTGTGTAATTCTTACATTTAAATTTTATTGTGACTCATGAGAAAAGTCACTATGGGAACACAGAGAAAAGTGTAATTTAGTGGTTGAAATATTGAACGACTGAGGTGGCCTAGCTTTTCCTAGACCATCTTTAAAACCATCTCTAAATCTATCCGCTTCAAACCGTTTGCTGATCACTTTTAATTTCTTTTCTCGAGTCAATCGTTTACCTTAATTCGACCTCAAAGTTTGACGAGGCCATTACCTGTGACATAAAGGGAACACAAGAAGGAGAGGAGGACATTCCGTAACGGAAATTAGGCTAAACGATGATTCGCTCTGGATTCGCTGATTTTGGTTTTGTTTGGGTTGACTTTTATTTTCAGGGAAAAAAGTCTGTAGATTGTCGTAAAATAGGGTGATGTGTAGTGGGAAGAATCAAGGGAAAACAGCTGCTATAAAGTGAGAGGGACTTGTAGGTTTTGAAAAGTCTTATATTGCTTCGAAAATTAAAAGTAGGTCCCAAGACTTCTCATCAGAAAGTTAGTCTGTATTGTAACCGACTGTTAAACAAGTTTAGTCTTATTTTCATCTTTTTCTGAAAAACTTCTAGGGTAATATGTGCATCCTTATTTACCTATTTTGAATCACCTGTTTTCGAGTTGTCTTGTCACTAAGTTTTTTTTTTCGAGTTGTCTTGTCACTGTTTTAAAATACCGCGAAACTCATTGATCTAGATCAAGTCAAGATCATCTAGCACATAATTAAATCACATGTATTTACAATACTTCTCAAAATTTAAATGAAACTTGTTTTCTCAAGACTACAGTGTTGATTATGAATAGCGAACCGGGAATCCTCCAACGGAAAGCTAGTCCATCAAAATCAGACAGAAGCCAAAATTATATGCTTAACTTCAGAATTAGATCATAAATCCGAAATCTCGGTTTCCTCTCGAAACCAAAAAGTAGCAACAAGCGAACAATCCTAGTCAAACACCGACACCGTAATGCTAATAGTAAAACGTAAAAGAGATATGATGATGATGGAATAAAAAGGGAAGGAGTGACTGTAGCATTTAGGAGAAGTCAAGAGGGACGGGCGGTCGGATTGACGGAAAAAAGAAGAATCGGATTGTACGGGGGAAAGGGAACGAGAGAGAGAAAAAGGGCCGGTTACTGACGGAAAGTTGGAAAAGACGAAAAGGAGAGGATAGTAATAGTTTGTTTCTCTTCCGAAAGTCCTGTTCCTCTCTCTCCTTTTCTCTCTTTTTTCTCTGATTAGCTTCTTCTTTTTTTGTGCCAATAAATGCTACGTTAGCCGGATGCCCGGGAGAGAGAGAGAAATGAGATAATTAGATGGAAAACAATGGGAAGATTATTCCATTCCCGAGAATTTGATACATGAGAAAAAAGGTGCGAAATGTCCCTTTTGAAAGGGAAGAAAATGGAAATGAATGGATTGGAGAAGATGGAAAAAGGTTTCGATTTGGAAATGAAGATTGCGGATTCTTTTTTTTTCTAAAGAAGAAACAGTTGGAAGTCTGGATTCTCGACGAATTTAAGAAGAAGAAGAAGAGGTTTGGAATCTCATTTCTGGGTTTGCTTATATCAACGCATAGAAAACTTAAAAGAAAGTTTTGGATTCAGAAAGCGACATGCTGGAAGAAGTTTAGTGGTTTATGTACACTGTCATCTAAGAAATGGTCGTTGAAAAATTAGTACTGTAGTTTTGAGCTGGGTTTTTTAGAAACTTCCAGCCATCAGGAAAACAATTAATGGAAAGCTGAAATCGTGGGGATTTTGCAAACAGCTACCTCTCATGAAATAATTTTGAAAAATTGAGAAAGCGGGTTTTCAATTCCATTATATAGACGTTTCTTCTGTGATTTTACAAACGAATTCTCTGGAAATGGAAAGAAATTGTGCCTCAACTGACAAGCAACTACAGTGCCGATCAAAACGTTATGAACTGACCGTTTTCAGTTGAAAATGTCAAACTTTGAGAGTGTGTCGTGGTAATTCTGATTGTCCCATCAAGTAAATTATGTTTAAACCATACAGAACAATAGTAGAATTCCATTTTTGTAGTTGACAACTTTTTTGTACGTTCTCTAGCAAGTTACGTACCGACAAAGTAATTTCGCTCCAAAATCGACAAATTTCAGTGTAAAAAGTGCGATTTTCGAGCTCTCCCCTTGATGACCGTAACTCTCTAGAAAATGCTCGTACAAAAAAGTTGTCAACTACAAAAATGGAGTTCTACTTTTGGTCTGTATAATTCATCAATAATTGATTTGACGGGACAATCAATATTACCATGACACACTCTCAAAGTTGGACATTTTCAGCTGAAAACGGCCAAAGTTTACATCCGGTACTGTAACAACGTTTCCAAATATAGCTGTTTTTTCCAGATATTTCACAATTAAAAATTTTTTTTAAACCGTTATAATTTTGATAAAAACTTACCTCCAATCTCTTTTTTCCAGACTTCTTACAACAGAAAATCAAGCAGAATAACAGAAGAAGAGAGTAATGAACGGGACACCCTCTCACTCTTTCCCTCTTCTTCTTTTTTCTCTTTTTATTGAAATGTTCACAAGCTCATTCAAAATGACATATTACTATTGTCCTTCATCATCTATGCGAAACCGGTAATTTTAAAGTTTTATTATGACTAACTAACACGAAAAACTATTCGTCCAATCACTATGTGTGTACATTAATGTAAACAAGTAATGGTAGTGTAATCTGGGAATTTCTGAAAGAAAGGGTTTGATTTTTGATTATTACTGAAATGGGATACGGTAGGATGAATATGGTCGCAATCTTGAATACTCAAAGATTACTGTAGCAATTTTGACCTCAATACCGTAATCCGAGAAACAAAGAATTCTATCAGCATGATCTTATGAAACAATACAAATTCGTTAATCCTCTGGATAAAAAAATCTCGCGGAGAGGCCGGAAAGTGACAAATGAAACGGAGTAGCGGTATGGGATGAAATGAAAGAGAGAAGCGGCGAAATGTGAAAATGCGGAATGAATTTATTGTGTCAAGGTCAGATTGACCAAATCGAAATGAGGTGATATACTTCCGAAATAAGAGACAATTGGTGGATTCTCTTTCTTTCTCTCTTTATCTCTTCTTTTGTCTATCAAAGTATTATTTGATAGAAGAGAGTGTGTCCGTCCGAAAAGTATGTCGAAATGTATTGGTGAAAAGAGATACGGGTTAAATGGAAAAGAGATGAAGTGAAAGATTTCTGGGAAAAAGTAAGATTCTAGCTCTATTGAATTGTCTTTGTTGTGGCTCTGAACTTTTTGAGTGTGTTTTCTTGAAATATTCAAACAAGTCTTTTTATATTTTCAATTCGGACGCAAAGTTTTGGGCTGGATGTGGATGGCCGGCATTCTCAGAATCCGTTGGAAAAGATGCGAATATCATCAGAATTCAAGATCGATCACATGGAATGAATCGTACTGAAGTACGATGCAAAACGGTAGGTTATCTTGAGGATTATCAGTCTTATCGACTATAAATTCTTTCAGTGCGACGCCCATCTCGGCCACGTATTCAACGATGGGCCAAAGGATAAAACTGGGGAACGATACTGTATCAACAGTGTGTGTATGGCATTCGAGAAGAAGGATTAAATAATTTTATTTTCTTTTTTTGTAATACTATGAGTTGCACATAAACTATTGATAAAATAACGGTCCAATTCCCATTTCACATTTTCTAATATCCCAGAAGATAAAGATGGCACACGGTAAAGTCAAACAGGTTATAGGGAGCAGTAAGAATTCTATTTTCCTTCATACCAACCGTATTTTTCAGAAAGACTAGCGTCTCCCGCCTGCCGGCGGGGTCCGCTATGCTTCCCGGGCATTCAAGAGTTCCAGGGCCTGCGGCCCTGAGCCAGAGTAGAACAGGGCCTTCGGCCCTGCTGCCCTGCGTCAACTTTCGGCATTCCATGATCGCCCCCAAGAACGGGAATTGCCGTCTACATACCCCTAATTAAAACAAATGGAAATGAATTTGTCTTGGTCACTGTTCTAGGCCTTGGTCATTGAAAGGTCACGAATGTTTTTTCACTGAAAATCACTTAAAAATCAAAAATTTTTTAGCCAAAAAAAGTGACTTTCACTTTACGGCTCATAGCTCGGTCATCAATGATGGTATCACATCCAAATTTTCCACGAATGGCGGGACAGACTAATCCTAATCGCCCAAAAAAGAATCAGGTGAAAAGGTGAAAAACGGACAAAGTTATTAACGGTCAACAAAGCGTGACATTTTAGCTAGTGAGAAATGAAAAAATTGTATAAAAAATTTTCAATCTTTGACAAACAAAAAACTTTTCACGCAAAAGATCTTTTCACGCGTGAGTTTTTATTATTTTTTTTTTCATTGACGTGGCATTCCACATTGCCTGATCTGCATTATCTCTATGCGACGTGTCCAAAAAGTTATTTCGAATCTCAAAATCTTCAACTGGTCAGCAAATTTTTTGATAATGGTGAGAGGGGTTTTGAATTCTTTCAAAGCAAAACTTGCGGTAATTTACAAAATTCGAATTTCGGAAATTTTCAGAAGTCTATTTTTCATGGAAAGTTTAAGAAAGTGTGCGGGGAGGGAGGTGACCACGACGAGGAAGGACATGAAACAGACGAGAAGCAAGAAGAATGCGAAGGAGGATTTGTGGAGGAAGAAGAAAAAAAGGAAGAAGGAGAAGACGAAGAAGACGAAGAAGAAGATGAAGAAGAAGAGGAAGAGGAAGAGGAAGAGGAAGAGGAAGAAGAAGAAGAAGAAGAAGAAGAGGAAGAGGAAGAGGAAGAGGAAGAGGAAGAAGAGGAAGAAGAAGAAGAAAATGAAGAAGAAGAAGCCAAGACGGTCATTAGTTGGTTGAAGTGTCAAACCGCAAATGACGTTCCACACGGGGCTATGGTCATTACTCATCAAATCGTAAGTTGGAATCTTTTTCGTGTGCTCCGTTCTCAGAAAACTTATTTTAAGATTCCATCACCATCGGTTTTGATTGAAAAGGATGTTACGATTATTGTGTTAGATGCTTTGTTGACGAACGAAGTTCTGGGACAATTTTGCAAGTTTGGGAAGCCCACGGACTTCTTTGCTTTGGGACGTTTCGCCAAGAAACAATTCATTGCTTCTGGATCATCTCTTGTGCAGAATGGTGAAAATGGTGGAATGATCAGAACCAGCAGTATTCGACGTCTCATCCGAAGACTCACGAGCAACGGAAACTGCGAAAAACTAACAACGACGACGCATCATCAAATATGCTTAATCACACACTTCGAGCCTTCAGCTTTGAGCCTTCAGCTTTGAGCTTTCAGTATTTCACGTGACTAAAGAATTTATAAAGAATAAATTATTGAAAAAAGAAACAATTTTATTTTGGGGCTTTTTGGGAAACTTCACAACTCTTCAAACATTTTAATTTTATATGTTTCACTAAGGACTCCAACTCTGTGTCCTCGCAATGACTGCTTATCGTTCTTTCTCTTTTGCGAGACGAACTCCAGTGTATGGATGTCCAATTGAAAGAGATCCTCCCCAAAGATTGAGTTTATCCATTGGAAGGCGTCTAAACTTTCCGGATCGTTTCATTTGTTCTTTGCAGAAATATTCACTGTCCATAGCATTCAGATTGGCAAGAACTTGTCCAGCGAAGGATTTCGAATACATCAATATCTTCGAAACCGAGTCCAGCTTTGGAGAAAAGTTTTGGAATGACGTAGGCTGGGATGTCCCGAAAAACTAATATTTAGAGTTTCAGAGATTTCAAAAAAAGATAGGAATACCGTCCCTCTTGTCTGTTTGGTGCGTAATTAAATAATGTCAGATATGAACAGAAGTATGAAAAAAACGAAAAAGCTCTGTACATTACAATATCGTACACGCTGTCACCGGCAGCTTTAGCACGGAAGTTGGTCGGCTTCAGCTCGGAGGTTGGTCGTATTCTGGACAAGACCGCTATAAAAGCCGACCAAGATCCGACGAAACTGTGAACAACCTCCGACCAACTTTTGATGAACTAGTGACAAACCTCCGACGCAAAACCACTGAATATAGCAATAATCGATTTATTGAAAACAAAAAGTGTAACAATGAGAATAGAAAAAATTAGCATAAAAAGTAACAATAAAAAACTAGGAAAAATGATCATTATTGTTCGAATCCTTATCCTTTATCCTTCGAAGTGGTTTTGGAGGTCTTGTTGGTTTTCGATGCACTGAAATCATAAATTCTAATGGTATCAGGAATATTAGTTGCTTACAATCCAATCACGTCTTCCGCGTTGAAATATTCTGACCGAAAGTTGCATACTTGGCGCGCGTCTCTTGCCATTCTTAACTTCTGACCAGAAGGTGACCAATATCCGACCTGAAGCCGCCGCTCCTTTACTTTGCGGGTAAAAATATCAAGACTGCTTCAACTTCCGGTCAAAAGTTGACCTACATAGATCCGATCTAAAGCCGAATCGACCTCAACTTCCGCCCTAAAGTTGCCACACGACTACCGAGACATGACGAGGTCAAGCTTTTTTCAGTATCAGTTTGTTTTTCTTTGAAAAAAATATTTGTTTTAATGTGAAACTGCTAATTTTCACTTTTTGGGCAAGAAGACAACATTATGTTTCAATTCTATCCAGTTACTAATAAAACCACATCTTTGCAGTTTTTAGTTTAGTATTCGGTACTGTTGTTATACTAAATACGCCCAGTACCCAATTACAGATAAGATTCATCAACAGCCATCCTGCCCCACCCCCTTATAGTTATTCTGAGTCATCTATAATTCTTGAGCCATTCTACTCGAGCATAGAATATCTGTCAACGGTTCAATGACATATTATCTTGTTGACAAAGCACTTTCATCTATTTCAGCCCCCAGAAGACACGTAAGAGTAGTGCAATGTTGCTATTTTCAAGACATGTTGCGTCTTGCTTCAATAGATCTTTAAATTATTCCGCCTGGTATGTCTAGAGACGTCTGTGAAGGAGGAGCTAGAATAGAAAGAGATCAGTTTGTTTCAAACTCTGACGTTTTCATTTTCTCTTGGTTGAAAAAACAAAAAACTTCCTCTATTTGCAAGATGTCGGTAGCAGTGATATCATTAATTGCATCTGTTTCCTATGGATTACCATCTGCATGTTTATATGTAATTACTTTTGTTATTATAATTAGAAACCGAAAAACTTTCGATTCGTCGTTTTTCGAAATTTATCTCTTTGACGGAGCCATGAATCTGCTAACTTATTTCACTGGTTTCTTCACGATGAGATTGAATAAAGTCACTTGCGAAGAGTGTTTGATGGCTCCTCTTTATAAAAATTTGGGTGAGTTTCATTCCTGAACGAGATTTTTCCAAAATTCCAGATGGTCTACTTCTGAAATTCATTGGAACAATGGGAGTTCATATGGCATATGTACAGTATTCCATGAGTACTCTTGTATCATTGAATCGACTGTCCGTTCTATTGAATTTTAATTTTTTCGAACCGGTGAAATCATACAGCCTCTATTTTCAGAATAATGTTGTGTTTACTTTTCAGGTATGGAAGAAGTGCACTTGGATTGTCGTAGCTCTCATATATTTCATCCCTTTTCTGAACACAAATGTCGTCTTCAACAATCAGATGAAAGTTACACATTCGGAAGAAGATGACTCTTATTCTATCACTTCTCCGGAACTAGTTAGTTTTTTTTTGTGAATCAGAAATTAGTGAACTTTTAACAACTGCGCTCCACCGAAACTGAAAAAAATCTCACATTTTAAAGAAAAAGATGATGTTAAAAAGTGTCTTTATATTGTAGTTATTCTGGTTGAAAAATCATCAATATAGGGGTCGAGAGGCAGAATGAGTCCCTCACGAAACAATTCAAAGGGTGGGTTAAAGACGGAGTATTCCAAAAATTGAGATTTTTGATATGGATCAACTCAGAATGTTGTAGAAAAGAGAAAAGTCTTTTGGACACAGGTCCGAAAATTAGACTAAAACGAGTTATGAGAGCTCAAAGTGTCAAAAAAGAGCCTCTCGCCGTGAAGCTTTGCCTGTTATTTCAACACTTTTTCACGTGCACGGCGAGAGAATTTTACCTTGAAATATAAAGTAAATCTTCACGACGAGAATATCTTTTTTGACACATTGAGCCAAAAAAAAAAGAATGACCTGTATGAGGGGAAAAGCACAGTATACTAATTTAAAAGACATTTTGAATAAAGAAAAGAAAGTAACACATTTTCAAGTTAGATTTCGGCAGTAGCTTATGATTAGTATTGGGCCACTTATAATCTCTAAACTGTCATTCCAGCCACTAACAAAAATCTACGGAATCCTAATTCCATTCATGTTTATCGCAACTATAATATGTGTTCTCTGTAATACTATCAGTATAATATTCATCAGTAAGCTGAGTATCCATCGAAAAACAGCAGAATCCAACTTTTTGATTATGATGTCCGTTACTTGT
Source organism: Caenorhabditis remanei (assembly GCF_010183535.1). Classification (NCBI taxonomy): domain Eukaryota; kingdom Metazoa; phylum Nematoda; class Chromadorea; order Rhabditida; family Rhabditidae; genus Caenorhabditis; species Caenorhabditis remanei. Next base: position 5,837,328 of record NC_071330.1, on the reverse strand, counting down.
TCTGTTCAAATTGTGGGGACTGTCATTACAATTGCTCTCCAATATTTCTCAACTTCTCCTCTTGTATTCTCTATTCTTGGAATGATGCTACCGTATTCGAGTGATGGTCTTTCATTGGTACAGCCTTGGTTGTTGGTTTGTTTTAGTCATTCGGCGAGTTTTATTTTTGATATTTATTCCCACGTTTATTAATTTAGATAAGAGAAGAGATGAAATCTATGATTGGATTCACAACAAAAAAACCCGAAAGACAATTGTTTCATATCAGATCAATCACTAATTGAAAGAATATATTTTGTATAAAGAGAGTGATTTCCTTCTGATTTAATAAATGAAATAAATACAAACTTATTGAATCTCGAAACTCGAGTTTTGAAGACATTTGAACATATGTTTAATTTCACTCAATTCTTCACATTCTTAAGCGAGAGTCGATCATGCGTTTTCTTCGCGTTTATCACTTTGCTGAAATTTGACTGTAGTGCTTTTTTTTAGATCTCTTTCCATATAGTAGTTTCGATTATCTAAATGGGCTCTGTCTAAGAAATGGTCAGGTCTCGTAGTGAAGATGTGGCACGTGATTTAAATTATTGATAAGCTGAGCTGGTCTTGCATATATCTCATCAAATGTTGCCATCACGACAGGAATGGGAATGTTAGCCACTGGAAATGCCAACGCTATTATTGCTGGAGGTGTCGAGTTGTTATCTAACGTGCCAATTCGTTATAAGAGAAAAGGTAGAAGGGCAATGCTTGGCATGAATAAGGCAAAAGATGTTCCATCGAAGTTGATGATTGGAGAAGAGATTGGACTGGACTCGGACTCAAGGATATTGATGTATTTGAAATCCACGAGGTCTTCGCTGGACAAGTTCTTGCCAATCTGAATGCAATGGACAGTGAATATTTCTGCACAGAACAGATGAAACGATCCAGAAAGTTTGGACGTGTTCCAATGGATAAACTCAATCTTTGGGGAGGATCTCTTTCAATTGGACATCCATTCGGTGCCACTGGAGTTCGTCTCGCGAAAGAGAAAGAACGATAAGCAGTCATTGCTGCATGTGGTACTGGAGGACACGGAGTTGAAGTCCTTAGTGAAGCATTTAAAATTTGAATTTTGAAGATTTGTGAAGTTTCCCTAAAAATCCCCAAAATATATTTTTTACTGTACGGTATTTGGTTGATACCTTAAGCCTGCTCGGCTTTCTAGCTAAAACCCCATTTTATCACCAAACCCTGCAGTCTAGCGAGCTGCGGTTTTTTTCGCTCTCGATTTTTTTTATTTTTAAATCATATTAGTTATCACCCAGTTCGAAGATTAGAGTAATCACCTAGCGGTTATCATCATATCTGTTGTCATCATATCAGTTATCACCTTATCAATTATCACTTTATCACTAATCACTTTTTTCGGAAATTTGAGCAATGTAGTTTTGATAACCACTTTACGGTAATCACCTTATCATTTCATAATTTAACCCACCATACTCTGATCCCTGAGCATTTTCATTCACGCAGAATCACTTTTATCACTCTTATCAGTTTAAAATTTTTATCAGTTAATCATTTTCTGAATTAGATAGCAGCTGATTCATGTCAGAGAGAGAATCAAGTGGTGAAGATTGTGGGCTATCTAGTGGGGCAAAAAACTAGAGGAATGAGTCGGATTCCGTGAACCTTGTGATTAAAATGAAAGAAATGTAGAAAGTAATACAAATTCAGAAATGACTGTAGAAACGAATGAATCAGAATTTTCATATAGTTCGTATAATTTTACATAAAATAAACATCGTGATGATTACAGAAGTAGACCCTCAAGTTGGTGACAGTGAACTTCTACTGCTTTCAAACCATTATCATCCGTCTGTTGCCGTGTTTGCTAAGGCTTTGATGGAGGGAAGAGAAATCAATTATGGAGGAGAGGCGCGCTCAACGATTTCACTCTTATGGCATTCTTTGATAGATTTGCTTTCCGTAATCTGAAAGATGTCACCAAAACAACCGGAAGTCGAATCGTTAGAAAGAAGTCTCACGATCCATGAGGAGTTATGAAAGTTGGATGGAAAAGACGATGGATCAAGTGATGAAAAAATGGGAGCCAATGATTATGAAATGGCTGGTGATAAATTCGCTGAAATGTTAGAAGATCTGGAAGAAGAGGAGGAGAAGAGCGGAAAGAAGAGAGAAATCAAGAGAAGAGGTAGTGGATTCAAACTAGGAGATGCCAAAAATTTCAGAAAACATTGATGTTAAAAGAAAACATTGAAATCTCATCATTTAGCTCGATCTACATTTTAGTGCGTGAAATTGCATCATCTGTCAAATTATCGAATGGACTAGGTCTCTTCAGAACATTTTTCCAAAGTTGAAATATCTCTAAAATTATCTTATTACGATGACGTAAAAGTCTTAAAACCCAATGAGCAAATATGAAGAAAATGTCTCCTTCGCAGCCAAAGTGAGCCGACTAAAAGTTTTCCAACAGAACGAAAAATACTTGGCAGAACGCCGCTACATCTTTAAAGGTTTTTTCTCAGTAAGACCAATTACTGTCTTGTACAAAAAAAACCAAGATCTGCGGTTCCCAACGCTTAAAATTCTCATGTGAGATATTGGTAAAGTTTACGTGCGATTCTGTCAATGAATAACATAACCAGTTGTCTACTACAGAAAATAGTTAATTGTCAAACGATGCCTAAATATAAAATTATTTGTGAAAATCCACTTATTTCTTTTATGTCGCTCTTATGCGAAACCTGGAAATCACCCGCCGCTGAATTGAAGACTTTCACTAAAATCAAGATTTCAAACTAATGATGAAGAGATAAACATTGAGTGTTAATACAAAAAATGTTGGAAATAACACGGAGCATTTCTGAAACGAAATTTCAAAAATCACAAAAAAATGTTGGTTTGTTTCTTGATTGGATTTCAACCCCAGAGACCAATTTTTAAAAATGATTTTTTTTGATCGATAGAAAAAATGATAACAAATGTTAAAATAATAGTTTTGGAATGAGGAAACTCCGATTAAACTTCTTTATTTAGGATATTCATCAAAATCGGTCAAAAAACTGTGTATTTTTGACCATAATTTGGCTAAAAGTATTTCAAAAAATTTGAAACTTTGTGAAATGCTCTATTCCTATTGAATTATTGAATAAAAGCTTAAAACTTCAGCTTCATCAATTCTCAAAATGAAGCACCCCAAAAGACTAGCAAATTTCTAGTGGTAGAAGAAATCACTTAAAATGAAAATCATTTTCAAACGACGATTGAAACGGATATGCTCTCCCCTACTACCCAGTTCGTGATTCTTTTTGACGAGTTTACTCCCTTTTTTTTCATTTCTTCCATGGACAGTCCGCGGACACCATACATTTCTTATTTACAGCCGCTCCTCATCAAATCTACTCTGAAAAAGCAAGTTTTGATAAAAACTAACCTGTGTTCAAGATACTTGATTATTCACATTCCTCATCTCTTTGTTAATCAATCTCTCTGTATGCTGTCAGTCCTTGATTCCTTCATCCGTTGTTGCACTTGTTGATTTTTATGAAAACAAGAAAGATTGGTCAGTTGAAAAGAAAGAAAGAACATGTTTTTGTTATACATTTGATTGAATATATTCTAGATCAGGAGGATTCAAACCCGCGTCTACCGTGAGTAACCCCACAGCCCGGATAAGTATAGACCTCACGCAGCGTAACTGACCGTGTCTAACCGGAACCGACACAGATAAGAATGGTGGGGGAAGTTAATCGAAATTAAATTATCCTGTTTTTGGATATTTTTATAAAATTTTGATATATTCTAGATCGGGAGGATTCAAACCCGCGTCTACCGTGAGTAAACCCACAGCCCGTAGGTAAGACTGCTCGCAGCGTAACTGACCGAGTCTTACAGGATCCGACACAAGAAAGAATGGTGGGGGAAGTTAATTGAAAAGAAATTATTCCGTTTGGATACATTTTTAGTCAAAGTGAAAAGAGATGAGGTATCTTGATTCTAGGGGGTTTGAACTCTATCAAATCTATCAAATCAAGTCTATCAAAACAATTATTCCTCTCGATCCGTTCTGCTTCGTTCTGCTTTCTTGCGAACCGCGTCTTGCACTCGGCCATTCCTCATCTTTCAATCCTTGATTCATCCATTCATCGTTGCAATGCTTGATTTATATGAAAACAAGTGAGAATTATTAAGGGTGTCAGTTGAAAAGTGAGAAAAAAGGTTTTTTTTAATACTTTTTATGAAATTTCTGATATATTCTAGATCGGGAGGATTCAAACCCGCGTCTACCGTGAGTAACCCCACAGCCCGTAGGTAAGACTGCTCGCAGCGTAACTGACCGAGTCTTACAGGATCCGACACAAGAAAGAATGGTGGGGGAAGTTAATTGAAAAGAAATTATTCTGTTTTTGGATATTTTTATAAAATTTTGATATATTCTAGATCGGGAGGAGTCAAACCCGCGTCTACTGAGGTATCCCTCAGCCCGGATAAGTATAGACCTCACGCAGCGTAACTGACCGTGTCTAACCGGAACCGACACAGATAAGAATGGTGGGGAATGTCAATAGAAATGAAATTATTCCGTTTTTAATAAATTTTTATGAATTTATGATATTCTCTAGATCGAGAGGATGATTCTGGGGGTTCGAACTCACATCTATCAAAACGACCGTCGTATTAAATCCTCTCGATCCATTGATTTCTTGAAAACCGCCTCTTGCCCTCGACCATTCCTCAGCCTTCACGACTGTTGGTTTCCTCTGCATCGGCTTTATATTCGTACTGAAAAAGAATACACTAATTTGTAAGCTCAAAGAGCAAATAGAGAATATAAGTACGAGATAAATAATGGTTATGGGGATATCTCAAAGATTGTCAAAAAGAGAAGAAAGAGAAGAGTCACCATCAGGAACTGAGTGATGGTGGACAACTGAGCCAATAAGATGAGAATAGTAGACTCGGGGTCAGTGGGCGGAGTCTAGCAGCCATCGGGTGGCCTAATAGGATAGGTCATGAAGGGAGATTTCCCATGGAGATAAGAGAGCTGGTGGTTTGTGTTAACAGAAATGACCCAATGGGAAAGTGTCTATCCATTTCATGTTGTCTTGAGAAAGGGCAAGGAAAAGAGTGCTCGGCTCAGCCTGACCTTATTAGGACTGGGGGCGTGGCCTGTTTGCCATCACCTATTAGATTTCCCAGAAAGATAAGGTGTGAGTGTTTGTGGCAGAAAACACCAACAAGAACACAGCCCGACGTCTTCACAGTGTAATTGTTGACCTCCACGTTCGCACCTTGTTTCGGGTAAGAGGAGACAAATCGAGTGGGATGAGCCGACAGTCTTCTGTGGGAGGACAGATCTCTAATCCGACCGTTTAAGATTCTCACAGAGAAATTTGATCAGGTTCCAAGTAGTGAGGATGATGTAGTGAGGTTTTTGTAGAATGAACTTCAAGTTTATATTCGGAGACTAGAGAAATTCGTTCAAGAGAAGTCAAAGTTTGAAATGAGCAACCAAGTAATGAATGCCTTAAAAACTGTAATAGAATCGTTCCTTAATTGTTGTTCAAATTGTTTCAAATTTATTGTTCAAATTTTGTAAAAGATTATAGGCAAAACAAGTTTTTGTGTTCCACGTGCACGGAATTTTGGATATTTTTCCGAATTTTAGAAAGAAACTGTTTATTTGGTACGAAAATCTAGAGATGGGTGAATCGCCAAAAAAGTTGCTCGAAAAATAGAAACGAAATAAGAATAGAAATTCGAAAAAAATAGTTCTTCCACTTTTCCATTTCTATTTTTTCTAGTTTAGAAAATTGGAATCTCAATTTTTAAAATTCGAATACCTTCGATAAGTTTCCCAGAAAACAGTATTCGCATTAGTTGGCAGATGTTTGAATGGAGGGTGTGAACTGGGATCATAATTATGAATGTGAATAAGTAGGCCAGTGTTCCTTTTGTTATTCTCAGCCACAAACACTCGCACCTGTCACTTGTCTTCTTGAGAAATCTAATAGATGTTATATCGATCGAGCAAAAACAAATCTCATGCAGACAGGTGAGAACGAGGGATTAATAATAAATAGGAAGGCCCGTGTTTTCATTGTTCTTCACTTATCTCAATGTGAAATCTAATAGGCGAAATAAGACACGCCCCCTAGTCCATATGAGATCAGACTGATGGAATACAGTCAGTTGTCCCTTTCACTCCAGCAGCGAGCAGTCCTCTCTTTTTGAGCTCTCTTAGTTTTAATTGCATTCGATCTACCTGTTTTCCCTATACCCTTTAACTTTCTCTCTCAAGTTACCTCTTCATGCGAGCCTATCCAATTCACAAACTTATATTTAATTATTCTAGTTAAGAAGCACAACAACACCCCCAGAACAGTACACGGATGCAACACAACAACGGTTCAACAAATGGGATGGACAAAGGAATAACGTGAGTAACGATGGGTCTTTTCCCCCGATCTAGAATATATAAAAGATTTCATTAAAAGTGTCAAAAAACAGAATAATTTCTTTTCTATTGACTTCCACCACCATTCTTATCTGTGTCGGTTCCGGTTAGACACGGTCAGTTACGCTGCGTGAGGTCTATACTTATCCGGGCTGAGGGATACCTCAGTAGACGTGGGTTTGAATCCTCCCGATCTAGAACATATCAAAATTTTATAAAAATATCCAAAAACAGGATAATTTAATTTCGATTAACTTCCCCCACCATTCTTATCTGTGTCGGTTCCGGTTAGACACGGTCAGTTACGCTGCGTGAGGTCTATACTTATCCGGGCTGAGGGATACCTCAGTAGACGTGGGTTTGAATCCTCCCGATCTAGAATATATCAAAATTTTATAAAAATATCCAAAAACAGGATAATTTAATTTCGATTAACTTCCCCCACCATTCTTATCTGTGTCGGTTCCGGTTAGACACGGTCAGTTACGCTGCGTGAGGTCTATACTTATCCGGGCTGAGGGATACCTCAGTAGACGTGGGTTTGAATCCTCCCGATCTAGAACATATCAAAATTTTATAAAAATATCCAAAAACAGGATAATTTAATTTCGATTAACTTCTCCCACCATTCTTATCTGTGTCGGTTCCGGTTAGACACGGTCAGTTACGCTGCGTGAGGTCTATACTTATCCGGGCTGAGGGATACCTCAGTAGACGTGGGTTTGAATCCTCCCGATCTAGAACATATCAAAATTTTATAAAAATATCCAAAAACAGGATAATTTAATTTCGATTAACTTCCCCCACCATTCTTATCTGTGTCGGTTCCGGTTAGACACGGTCAGTTACGCTGCGTGAGGTCTATACTTATCCGGGCTGAGGGATACCTCAGTAGACGTGGGTTTGAATCCTCCCGATCTAGAACATATCAAAATTTTATAAAAATATCCAAAAACAGGATAATTTAATTTCGATTAACTTCTCCCACCATTCTTATCTGTGTCGGTTCCGGTTAGACACGGTCAGTTACGCTGCGTGAGGTCTATACTTATCCGGGCTGAGGGATACCTCAGTAGACGTGGGTTTGAATCCTCCCGATCTAGAATATATCAAAATTTTATAAAAATATCCAAAAACAGGATAATTTAATTTCGATTAACTTCCCCCACCATTCTTATCTGTGTCGGTTCCGGTTAGACACGGTCAGTTACGCTGCGTGAGGTCTATACTTATCCGGGCTGAGGGATACCTCAGTAGACGTGGGTTTGAATCCTCCCGATCTAGAATATATCAAAATTTTATAAAAATATCCAAAAACAGGATAATTTAATTTCGATTAACTTCCCCCACCATTCTTATCTGTGTCGGTTCCGGTTAGACACGGTCAGTTACGCTGCGTGAGGTCTATACTTATCCGGGCTGAGGGATACCTCAGTAGACGTGGGTTTGAATCCTCCCGATCTAGAACATATCAAAATTTTATAAAAATATCCAAAAACAGGATAATTTAATTTCGATTAACTTCCCCCACCATTCTTATCTGTGTCGGTTCCGGTTAGACACGGTCAGTTACGCTGCGTGAGGTCTATACTTATCCGGGCTGAGGGATACCTCAGTAGACGTGGGTTTGAATCCTCCCGATCTAGAACATATCAAAATTTTATAAAAATATCCAAAAACAGGATAATTTAATTTCGATTAACTTCCCCCACCATTCTTATCTGTGTCGGTTCCGGTTAGACACGGTCAGTTACGCTGCGTGAGGTCTATACTTATCCGGGCTGAGGGATACCTCAGTAGACGTGGGTTTGAATCCTCCCGATCTAGAACATATCAAAATTTTATAAAAATATCCAAAAACAGGATAATTTAATTTCGATTAACTTCCCCCACCATTCTTATCTGTGTCGGTTCCGGTTAGACACGGTCAGTTACGCTGCGTGAGGTCTATACTTATCCGGGCTGAGGGATACCTCAGTAGACGTGGGTTTGAATCCTCCCGATCTAGAATATATCAAAATTTTATAAAAATATCCAAAAACAGGATAATTTAATTTCGATTAACTTCCCCCACCATTCTTATCTGTGTCGGTTCCGGTTAGACACGGTCAGTTACGCTGCGTGAGGTCTATACTTATCCGGGCTGAGGGATACCTCAGTAGACGTGGGTTTGAATCCTCCCGATCTAGAATATATCAAAATTTTATAAAAATATCCAAAAACAGGATAATTTAATTTCGATTAACTTCCCCCACCATTCTTATCTGTGTCGGTTCCGGTTAGACACGGTCAGTTACGCTGCGTGAGGTCTATACTTATCCGGGCTGAGGGATACCTCAGTAGACGTGGGTTTGAATCCTCCCGATCTAGAATATATCAAAATTTTATAAAAATATCCAAAAACAGGATAATTTAATTTCGATTAACTTCTCCCACCATTCTTATCTGTGTCGGTTCCGGTTAGACACGGTCAGTTACGCTGCGTGAGGTCTATACTTATCCGGGCTGAGGGATACCTCAGTAGACGTGGGTTTGAATCCTCCCGATCTAGAATATATCAATATTTTATAAAAATATCCAAAAACAGGATAATTTAATTTCGATTAACTTCCCCCACCATTCTTATCTGTGTCGGTTCCGGTTAGACACGGTCAGTTACGCTGCGTGAGGTCTATACTTATCCGGGCTGAGGGATACCTCAGTAGACGTGGGTTTGAATCCTCCCGATCTAGAACATATCAAAATTTTATAAAAATATCCAAAAACAGGATAATTTAATTTCGATTAACTTCCCCCACCATTCTTATCTGTGTCGGTTCCGGTTAGACACGGTCAGTTACGCTGCGTGAGGTCTATACTTATCCGGGCTGAGGGATACCTCAGTAGACGTGGGTTTGAATCCTCCCGATCTAGAATATATCAAAATTTTATAAAAATATCCAAAAACAGGATAATTTAATTTCGATTAACTTCTCCCACCATTCTTATCTGTGTCGGTTCCGGTTAGACACGGTCAGTTACGCTGCGTGAGGTCTATACTTATCCGGGCTGAGGGATACCTCAGTAGACGTGGGTTTGAATCCTCCCGATCTAGAATATATCAAAATTTTATAAAAATATCCAAAAACAGGATAATTTAATTTCGATTAACTTCCCCCACCATTCTTATCTGTGTCGGTTCCGGTTAGACACGGTCAGTTACGCTGCGTGAGGTCTATACTTATCCGGGCTGAGGGATACCTCAGTAGACGCGGGTTTGACTCCTCCCGATCTAGAATATATCAAAATTTTATAAAAATATCCAAAAACAGGATAATTTCATTTCGATTAACTTCCCCCACCATTCTTTCTTGTGTCGGATCCTGTAAGACTCGGTCAGTTACGCTGCGAGCAGTCTTACCTACGGGCTGTGGGTTTACTCACGGTAGACGCGGGATTGAATCCTCCCGATCTAGAATATATCAGAAATTTCATAAAAAGTATTTTTAAAAAATTTTTTCTTTCTCACTTTTCAACTGACACCCTTTATAATTCTCACTTGTTTTCATATAAATCAAAAAATGCAACGATGAATGGATGAATCAAGGATTGAAGCGGCAACAAACTAGAAGCAACAATGGTCCTAGGTTGAAACCAGTTTGGACAGACAGCTCAATCTAAAATGACGAAGCGGGTATAGCAGAGAAGAAACGCCTCGAGGGGGAACTCTAGGGACAACACAGCGGTCAGAATGGAACTCCATATTTTTTCTGCGATCTACTGGAAATGTTCGACTTGCAACTAGGATAGACTTCAGGCAGAGTACATCGATTCTTTTCATCTTCCCTTAAGATTTGGCTGCGTTGCACTAGAATATGCTTCCTCCTGGTGACATCATGATCGTCCGAAAACGGTTATCATCGTTGTCCCAAATCTTAGCCATGTGAGATGAAGTTCCACAAGGAGCTATTGTCATAACACATAAAGTTGTAAGTTTAAATCTTTTTTTTTGAGGAACTCGGTTCCCAAAAACTGTTTTAAAAAAAAGTACTAAAAAAAACTTTAAAAAACTTTTTTAAAAAGTGTGCTTTTGATAAACGACTTCAACAAATCAAAGCAAAAAAAGCTTCGGAGAACAAATCAGACGGAAACGATGGGATGATGTGGGCGATGTTCAAAACAGCAGAAGAAGTTCCACGAGGAGCAATTGTGATATCACATAAAGTTGTAAGTTTAAATCTTTTTCGTGTGTTCCGTACTCAAATAACTTATTTTTAGATACCATATCCGTCGGTGCTTGTTGAAAAGGATGTTACGAGTATTGTGTTGGACCCGATGACGAAAGAAGTTCTGGGACAATTGTGCATGTTCGGGAGGTCGGAGGAAATAGGTTCGGGATGTGTCGCGAAACATTCATTCCTCGCTAGCGGATTAGCACTCGTTGATGGTGGACCGATTATAACAACCACTCTCCAACGTCTCATCCATAGACTCACGATCGATCGAAACTCCAAAAAACGAAAAGCCACAACGAATCATCAACTTTGTTTTATCGCACACTTTGAGCCTTCAGCTTTCATTTCAGAATTTATAGTGAATAATAATTGAAAAAGGAACAATTTTTCTGGGGCTTTTTGGGAAACTTCACAACTCTCTAAAAATTTAAAAATTTTATATGATTCACTAAGGACTCCAACTCCGAGTCCATCTTTGTCGAGAAGCTTTGAAATGACGTAGGCTGGGGAAAGCAAGAGTTGGTCCTTTGGATCCTGGAAACTTATCATTTTAGCGTTTTAATTACATACTGTTCTCTAATCTTACCTGTGCAACATACAAATAGTCTCTCAAATATGCCTTTGGCTTGAATCCGTTGGCGAGAGCGTATTCCTCAGTCATAATGAGAGCAGCAGATGTTCCGTCAGTCACATAAGATGCGTTGGCAGCGGTGACAGTTTCATGTGGCTTTACGAAGGCCGGCTTCAGAGTCGACAAGCGTTGGTGTGAAGAGACCGCAGGCGCGACGACAGCGACGATGACGATTGCAGGTCTAGGAATTGTCTGTGAGAGACTGTGAGCGAAAGCGAGCTTCTCGACAAAGATGGACTCGGAGTTGGAGTCCTTAGTGAAGCATATAAAATTTTAATTTTTAAAGAGTTGTGCTGTTTTGCACTTCAGCCACATCATCCGATTGTTTCCATTTGATGGATTTTCCAAAACTTTTTTTTTTGTGATTTCTCGAAGTCGTTTTACAAAAGCATACTTGGTGAGTCTTTTGGATTCGAGTTCCTCAATCAATCGGGCGCAAGAAGCATCATTTTGCAACGACGCCAGAAAGATTATCCGATGGAATCCGTTCCGTGTTGGGATCTTCTCGAAATCACGGAAGAAAGAACTTTGTGTCAGCGGGCTCATCATGAAAGCAAACAACCCTGACTGCTCTTTTGCTGTTTCAGTTGGTTCTTGTACCAGTCCCTCCTTGACAAGTTGACAATACATTTTTTTTTCTTTTGTGTGAATGATCTATCATGTCTTGACGCTGTTGCTCACTAATTCTAGACTTCAGAAATTTGAATAAATTCGTAGCTTGCTCTCTTTCAGTGAACTGTCCTTCTTTTCGGTTCAACTCATTTCTATACGAACACATGAGTAAAGTGAGCATTTCTGGTTGGCACCGGTGAAATTCGACATGAGAAACTCTGGTGGTTTTTATTCCTGGTCGGATATCTACCGTAGCCGAAGACAAATTCTCGAAATTTTCTGGCCCCACACAGTATACGTCAACAAGAATTCTGTGTTTCTTCTCTTCTTCGGTGAGCTTTCGGGACAAGAGCGAAGAGAATCGATGGGCCCCTTGCAAGATGACACATCTGTTAGCCTCGTCGTCGGGTATGGTGAGGACCGGTATCCCGCTGACATCTCCGTCGAACAACTTGTCTATTGGCATCTTGTTAAGAGAGTTGACCGTTTCTTCGTAGATGGGACGAAATACTCCTCCTCGATAGCTCATTGAAAAGAGATCTCCTAGTGTAGTTGGAACACGTGCGTGCTGAAATTAAAATTATTCATTCAATATATACTTTCATTCTATTTTTGTTTACAAAAGAATTACTGAAATACTAACCTCGAATGTGTGTTCGACCATCGGTTTTAGGTCAGACTCTTTATCCTCTTCTTTTTCTCTTCTTCTCTTTCCTCCTTTTTCTTCTTTTTCTCCTTCCTCTTTTTCTCCTTCTTCTTCGTCTTCTTCTTCTTCTTCTTCATACTCTTCTTCTGGTTCTTCTCTTTGTCCTTCTTCCCCTCCTCCTTCCTTTTCTTCTCCTTCTCCACTTTCTACTTCTTCTCTTCCTTCTCCACACATGACTTCGATAACTGGGTTCCAACGTACAGACTTCTGAAAATTTCCGAAAATCGACTTTTGTAAATTAGTTTCGCTTTGAAAGCATTCAAAGTCTCTCTCACCATTTTGAATTCGACTTATTTTTGAGCAGATGTTGATTTTGAAATTAGAAATAACTTTTTGGGCACGTCGGAAAGATTTATGGCAGATTACGTCATGCAACGTGGAATGTCACTCAATAAAAAAAGTTCAAAAACTCACGCGTGAAAAGATTTTTGTTATTCAAAGATTGAAAATTTTTGAAAGTTTATTACTGAAAAATACGGTTGGTATCAAGGGAAATATAATTTTTACTGCTCCCTATACCCTGTTTGACTCTTTTGTCTGCCAACTTTATCTTCTGGGATATTAGAGATTGTGAAGTAGGACTGAACAGCCTATTTTATCAATAGTTTATGTGCAACTCATATGGTGTGTCCAAAGTTGCTACACGACAAATCTGCGGTGTCCAAAGTTGATTTCTAGGTTTGTAGGTTTTGCAGGTTTCGCAGTTGAAAAATTAAGGATGAGCAATAACGCATAACTGCAAACCTGCAAATCTACAAATCAACTTTGGACACCGCAGATTTGTCGTTTTTGCTGTTTTGTAGCAACTTTGGACGCACCAATAGTATTACAAAAAAGAAAAGAAAATTATTTAATCCTTCTTCTCGAATGCCATACACACACTGTTGATACAGTATCGTTCGCCAGTTTTCTCCTTTGGCCCATCGTTGAATACGTGGCCGAGATGGGCGTCGCACTGAAAGAATTTATAGTCGAAAAGACTGATATTCTTCTAGATAACCTACCGTTTTGCATCGAACTTCAGTACGATTCATTCCATGAGATCGATCTTGAATTCTGACGATATTCGCATCTTTTCCAACTGATTCTGAGAATGCCGGCCATCCACATCCAGCCCAAAACTTTGCGTCCGAACTGAAAATAAAAAAATGACTTTTTTGAATAATTCAATAAAACTCACTTAAAAAGTTCAGAACCACAACAAAGACAAACATAACGCCCCTTCTCGAAATGATCATCGAATCCGCCAGTATGAGGTGATTCCGTTCCTGAAATACGTAGTAATGAACAGAAATTTTCGATAGAATGAGTGCCTACCAGACTCTCTTGCCACTCTATACACCTCATTCGGCAAAACTTTTTTCCAATCGCTTTGACTGATATTCTTCGGATTATTGTCTCCTCCAATCTTCGTAATTCCAACATCTTCCATTCCGAACTTTTTGGTTGTCATTGTTCGGAAAATCGAGAGAAATGTACGACGAAGAATCTGAAAAATTGGGGAGTTTTATCGGTAGAAAAATAACTTTGAGAGTTCAAAAACTAACGTTTAGTGAACGTCGGGCTAGAAAGTTTTGTTAAAAAAGAGGCGAAAGATACGAGAAAACGAGTTTCCCGTCCGACAAAATTTTCATCGATTTCGTCGCTATGACAACTCGTTTTTCTTTTTCCCGGAGCTCAAATTTATAATCATTTGGAAGAAACTGAATGACAAAATACAAGGAACTATAATAATAATGACAAACATATGACTGTATGAATCACAACGCCCCGATTCTTATCTCCGACACTCTCCTTCTCCTTTGCAAACTAGAACATTTCTAGATAGATGGAGTAATGGATAGCCATGTACGTATTGAATGAAATATCTGAAAAGAAATTATTAATGAGATTTATTTCATACCAGGTTAATTAAACAAAGAACACTTTTCGGTTCAATATAAAATGATTAATGTTAAGGCATAAAGTATTAATGGTGGGTATGACTGGGAGAATGTTCTGACAAATGAAGAAACCCGAACAGAGACTATTATATAGAACAAAAAATGCATATCGAATAAACAGTTTAGGATGGTTCGATCTTCGGAATTTGGAGGGGTTCAATTTTTGGAATTTGTAAAATTTCCACTTTTGGAACTTTGAGAGGAGACGAAGATTGGTCCGCGTCTCCTGGAGGCTCAATTTTTATTTGCTTATCCATGGCAAATGGACCGGAAGGAGTGCTAGAAGTGCTTGGTTCATTGTAATTCTGGTAAGCGGCGGACGATGTCCCAGCACGAAAATCATCCACGACAGAATCCAAGTTAGAATCCGAGAGTAGTGTCTCCTCTTCGAATTGGAAATTGTAACCAAGAGTGATAATTCTGTCACGGAACGCCATTCGGACTTCAACATCAGCATTATTGGCGTTTTCGAAGCTGCAATTTACATTTATTGTTTCTTTTTTAATATTGAAACTCACTCAAGCTGGCATCTGACACTTTCATTGATATGGTGACGTATCATATGAGAGAAGTAATCTCTGGCTCTTGGGAATCTCATGACACATCTTTGACAGTAATCCCGTTCGAGAAGATGCTTCTTTCCAATCAACTTTTTATTGTTGTAACCATAATAATCGAAGGATTTCAAGATGGCATGATGATGGTCTTGGTCTGAATAGAGACTGAAATATTTGAAACTTTTCTTGTGAACTTACAATGTTCGAACAACGAAGCAAACGTGTAGTGTGTTCCCTTCTTACACACTTTGCAGTATTTTGTAGCATTTTTCGAAAAGTCGAATGGTTTACGATCAACTGAAATGAGATTATTTAACATTTGTCGTATTTATCAGAAGCTAACCTATCTCCGGAGTCAAATCTTCTTCTTGAACCTCCTCACTCGAAGCCTCCTTTTTCTTTCCCTCCGCGAGAATCTTTTGTACGAGAAAAGCAACATCCGGATGCTCTTGTTTATTAGCTTCCGATACGATATCCTTCCATCTAGGCGGTCCTTCATTATTCTTCTTTCTCTTTCTTTTTGGTTCCGCTTCGCTTTTGATTTGTTTCTCTGGAGTTTCTCTTGAATCAACTTCACTCAATCTTCTTTCAGCTTTTTCGAATCGTTCAACTCGCTCAACCTTGTCAGCTGCGGCCTGTTGTTGCAATGCACGTTTCGCTTCCTCGATTCGTCGTCTCTCTTCATCTCTTTTCATCTTTTCGAGACGTTTCTCTTCGGCTCTTCTCATTCGATCAGCTGCGGCTTCTGCTTTTCTTCGCTGTTCCTCCACTGCCCTTTTCTGTCTTTCAGCTAACGATCTTCTCGATCTTTCCTCATCTCTCTTTCTTCGTTTGGTTGGTTTCTCCTCCTCATAAACGTAGTCCTCATCGTCTTCATCCGAATTTCTGTGTCTTGGTTCTCGAGACACTGGCGACGCGGGAACTGAAACTATTCAAGAGTTGAAAAATTGCGTAAGAGTTATTGGAGCAACATTCTGATCAAAACCAGCCTTTAATTTTAATCTAATTTCAGAATTTCTTCCGAAGTAAACTACCTTCTGAGAGTATTACTATTATACTCACCAACACTGGGCGAAATGGGAGAAAACTGGTGATGATAGTTCCCACATCGGGATCTCAACTCTCTTATTTCTCTCAACTGATTATCGATAGTTGTCGATAAAGTTGATATAATTTCGTCTTTTCTGTCATTTTTTGAGTGAAGAGCTGCCACATTTGCTTCCAACTGCTTCACTTTTTTCAGTAACGCTTTTTCATAATCAGTGTCCATTGAGAGGATATAAAGACGGAAAGCTTTAAAAAGACCACTGTAGCGTAACTTCAGAGGATAGCGACAAGCGAGAAGAGAACTAATGAAAACCGCTGAATATTGGGGACGGCGGTTGCGAAGTAATGAACAAGAATAACTGACACTGGGCGGAGAGTTCACATCGAAATCACTCCGCCTTCGTTCGAAATGGAAGGGCGTTTCGCTGTTTCTTAGAGGTAAACTCCGCCTCCTAGCTATTTTCAGAACAGCTGTTTGAATCATGAACCGACTGGAAAAAAGATTGATGGTTAACACTCATCATATTTTAGCAGACATGATTCAGCTGAATATTCAATAGTGAATCGGATCCTTTCCGAGTGGAAAAGAAAAGAAAAATTGAGCAAACAGTTTCAGGTTTACAAATTCGTTTACTTACGAGAGGAAGAAGTTTCTCGATCATCTCTTCCTTTTGTTTCACTCCATCTTAATCCCAGCGAATCCATCGTATGATCAGACCATAATTGATAAGATTGGGATAGCACTTCGTGCACTTTCAGCATGTGTAACTGATATTCCATTCGATCTGATGCAGTTTTTCCGCAGAAGTAGCAGAGATAATGATTCAAAGAGGCAGGATCAACACGAACATTATTCCGGTATCTTTTCTGAACGGAGTCATTCATCTTTCCCATTCTGGATGTGAAAATGTACGTGTTTGAGAAAGAAAACTGTAAAATATTTGAAAGGAAATCTAAATATTCAAATGGAAACAGATACCATTTGCCGAATAATTTAATAGAAAACTCAAAATACGATATTTTATTACGACTAATACAAGAGAGCGATATAACCAAAATCGGGCAAGAGCCTTTGTTTTTTTGGGGAAATGTGATCAGCAGGAACTACAACTTTGAATTGGGTTTACAGGGAAAGAGAGCACAAGGATGGGATGGAAATGGGGAAAGATTGGTGGGACGGGACCGGAGAGGCATGTACTGATGTTCGGTATATGAGACCCATATAGGTACGACGAGAGGAATGAAAACAAGATGATTTCTATATGTGACATGATGTGAATGACGATTTATGCAGATGATTCACGAATTTCGTCGCGAACTTGCATCAAAATCCACCCGAGTGCATTCTTTCCGTTGGCCACCAATGGCAAATACTTCACATTATCAGCAGTGACCTCTTTAGGATATTTGAGGCTCTGATTGACGTGGCGAGACACCCAGGTGCTAACGTATTTGGTGTTGGCACCGGCTGCGAAGTAGCTGTCACTGTAAAGTTTATCGTGAGTAAGAATGCGATAAATGTTGTATAAGTGATCTTATCGCCTTACTAACCCAAGGTATGTTTGAATAAGGATCTTGTCTCCAGTCTCCAAAAGTTTCGCTTTCAACTCTTCGTTTTGGTTGAACTTGTGTAGAATAACATGCTTCAGGACACCGATACTTTCTTTGTCTTTCCACTCAGAGATCTGGAAAAATAGTAATAAATGTTGATTATCTATAATGCAACGAACCAGTTTTGCCGGGATCTTCGCCTCCTTCAGAATGACTTTAGTTGATTTTTTGACCTCGAGTGGTGTCTCAGAAGCCTTGAGCTTAGCTGCAGTCTCTTGTCCGGCAAGAACATACAATTTGCATGCTTGATAATAGTGCTCGACTGAATTGTACTCGTTTCCGTCCACAACAACTGGCGCCGCGTAGAGAGCAGAGAGAAAATGATTTGGTCCGCTGAAGTAAACCACGTTCTCAGGGGATATCGCCATTTCGCGAGTGTCAATGTCAGCTGGAAGAGCAACGACTTCTTGTTTCTTCAAGTAGACTTTGTATGGACGCTTTCCGTTTGGCAAAACTGCGTTCTTGCCCTTGTTGTTCTTATTTCCATTCGGTTTCTTGTTGGCAGTCTTTGCAGACTCAGTGGGTTGGGAACTTGGTGCTGCCGTGTTGGTGTTGGAAGTGCCAGCACCAACAGAAACCGGCGACTGCGGAGTTGATCCATTTTTCTCTTGTTGCAGCTGTAAATTCTATTTAATGAATCAAAATGTTATTAACAATAAGTCTTACAATCTGTACATATTTTGGTCTTTGCTCCGGAAGTGCCGATGCTAGCGATTGAGTCTCTTGGAGACCGACAGCCGATTGCTTCTTGGTTTTGTCCATTTTGAAGTTCTAAAAATCTGTGACTCACGGGAACTTGAAGAGAAAGGGGGAAATTGAAAGATTGAAAGACGGATAAGGAACCGTTTGAAAACAAACAATTAGAGGAGAAAAGGTGAAAAATTAGAAGAAAAATTTTATAACCACATGACTATAACAAGAAAGAAAGAAACGATGAAGATAACAAATGAGACCTAATTATAGAACCAACTAAAACAGAAAAATCCTAAAAGATGAAAAACAACTTAATTGACTCCACCAAACTTTGCTTCAGGACTCTTCGCATTCGTGTACTGCTCCAAACTGCGCACCTCTTCTCTACGGATTGATCTCAACTTATTCTCAAAGTCCATTTCGAAATCTACCAGATTACCGGATTTGCAATACAAATCAAAGTCTGGAGAAATCAATCTCTTTATATCGTAAACAATATCCGGCGTCGGAAATGCAAACTCTCTAGAAAAAAAGGTGTCCCCGGGTTTTTAATTGAAAACGCAACTACTCACAAAACTATGACGGCAAGACCGATTTGCCACAAAATATTGGCTCCGGACACCTTGACGAAATCGAAAAACGCTTCTTTTCTGTTTTTGAACACTATCCGCTCACGATTTGGTAAGAATTTCCAATTTTTGTTGAGTAACCGCCGCGAGAATGAAAACATTCTGCAAAAATTGAATGAGTGCAATGGGCCGCTTTTTCAAAGCGAAAGAAGAATCTACGATCAAGAAAACTGCATTTAATCAATTTGGCAGGTAACAAGGTTCATTTCGTGACAGAAAACTTGGATTTTCACATAGACTTTGACGAGTAAAAGCAGAAAATGTTGAGATTAGCCACAAAAAAATTCAAAACCGATATGGCCGAGGTGCAAAAACTCGGCCACGTGAGTTCGGCTGCAAAGAAAAATAGAGGGAGTTCGAATCCTAATTTCCACCACTCGGAGTATAATTGAGCACAGGGTCTCGGGATGAGTAGTGAAAATAAACGCGCTCCGCTGAAATCAGCTAAAATTTTAGCGCGAAATTCAAAATAATATTTTTATTTTAAAACTTTATTTCTTTATTTAATAGAATTGATCTTGAAAATATGCGAGGCAGTCGAAAAACTGGCCAAAAATGCGGAAAAACAGACATAAATCGGCTCAAAAAGTGATCGATTAAGCTGCGTATCAAAGTGCCACAGTGAAACAGCGAATTGAAAAAATTAAAATTTGAATTTACCGCCAATGTCTAGTGGAGCGCATACGATTTCACTACTCACCCCTAGACCCTGTGATTGAGCATCGTGAGAATTATGACAATTCTTTTCCATAAATATTTGAGTTTTACATTTATAGCAAACCCTACTTTCACACATTTTACTTTCAACTTTCTTTGGTCATCATTTTTTCGAATAAACAGTAGACAGTAACTAGTATACTATATACGTTTACTCATTTTACGACTTTCAGATTCTTTTGAGATATGCAGATAAAGAAAATGATGATGATTTCTAATAAGAGTATACAGTGTACTTCCCAGATGTGAAGATGCTCTAATTATCATCATGATGACAAATCGAGACGCTGGAATAAGTGGGCGGAGTCAATCTAGATTGAAGGTATAAAAGGATTGAGAATATCCTCAGAAATCACCCATTCATCTGATTCCAACTCATCATGAATACCTCTGTTCTCTTCGTCTTTCTCTGCCTTATTCCTCTCTCACAATCTGCTGGATTTCTCAATTTCAAATTGACTGCCGATCGAGATTGTCTTCTTCATTTGGAGCATTTCTCATCTGAATATTCTGAAACTGTACGTCTTCTGGCATATGAAACTCGTTCATTACACATCTATTTCCCTTCAATCAATCCTCCACAAATCTCAATTGACTTTCAAATTCTTCATCATTTCTCTGGTGATTCTCTTTCCCAAGTCATTTCTCAACAATTCAAATTGGATAATAATGGACAATGGCAATCACGAGTTATCGATTCGGACTCTGTTATTCTTTCTATTCAATACACTGTAAGGTATCGACTGGATTCAACGGACTGATAATTCTCACTTTCAATGTCTGCGTCTCCACGCGCACTTCTATCTCTCACCCTTTGTTATTGTCACACCATTTGACCTCTCCCGTTTGCCCTACGCCCGCGGGCGCCAATGTCTCCCGCCCCCACACCAGTATATAAGGCCGGGCGAAAGCTCATTCAAGGCCGATCTTCTTGATCCCACCTTTGTTGCCTTTTACTCACTCTTGTATCCTTTATCCCCGCGCCCCTTTATCTGTAATCGTGATTAATAGACTAATAAACCTTTAGTAAAGCGCATAACTGTTTACTTTAGTTGCATAAACACATAATCGTTACTGGTAGCAGCGAGTTGCGTCTCAATTTTGAGACGTTTAAACACCCACCCACCCCGCTTTTTATCGATTTTTAGTGCGCACGGGCTTTTACTTCCCTTTTTCTAGTTAACAGGAGGGCCCGCCTGTAGTTTTAGGTTAGTAATTGTAGGATTTCATTAGTATTTTAGGTAAAATTTAACATTTTGGGTTTCATTTAGGTTATTGGGAAGCGCGACTGTAAGAACCGTCTTCACCGGTTAAAGTAGGAACTGCTGGGGTTGCCTAATTTCGTGAGCTCACATTCGTCGCATTCCCTACTTCCCCTCTTAACAAAATTGTTAATGCATTACAATTTTTCGGCCCGTTTAAACTCGTTATCGTTTCTCTGTCCGGTTATTCCCGCCGGCAGAGCTCCCCCTCGGTTATCCCGTTTCAGCTGGTACGAAGCACATTTGGTACTTCGACGCGCAAACGACAATCTGGCATCGTCAACAGCCAAGGAATAGTTCAACGACAAAGAACATCTGCACAACTGCACGCAGTCACACAAAAGGTAAATTTAATCGAGGTCCTGGTACAGAGTAGTGCGGGAAGTTTGATAATGGGATGACCACCGCGTCATCTCTCAAACGAACCCCACAACTCTCAGGCCTCGCAGTTTCAATCTGTAACTGAGTGTGAAAGCATTCTCCACAACTAAAACCATTGCATTTCTGTTGTCGCGAGATAGCAGAAAGTGATGAGCCAATTTTTCCATTCGCGATGGTCGTCGAAGTACAGCTGATCGGATGAAAAGTGAAGATATTTGCTCCGCTTCAGAGCATGAAGTAAGGTGAGAACAGCAAGCCTGTATACACAAGCCCCTCAAAGCAGGGATGGTCCGCAAGGTCGACACGGACATAGCGAGGTGAGAACAGCATCGTGACTGTGTCCGCTCCCCCTATAGTCACTAGGGATGACTTGCCGTAGGTGCAAGGCAGAGACAGCGCTCGGACGCGAGCATGGAAGTGGTATGTACAGAAGATTCGCGTACATACACCCCCTTCGCGGTCAAGGGATGGTCAGTAAGCAGAAAAATAGTAAGTTTAGCCCCTACGCAGGCTAGGGATGGTATCAGAAGCCTCCAACAGGAGCAGCAAGAAGTTTGGAGACAGGTAGAAGGAAGAAACCTGTAAATTTAGCCCTTTTGCACAGGGAAAACCACGCCAGAAGTGGGTTTTCAACGAAGTAGACGCGAAATGGTCATCAGTTTCCGCTCAAGGAAGCATTTCGTCGTCGAAGTTGTTCACCGGACGCAACATCACTGTCCAATCACGGAAAACATCTGAAAAGTCTGCGGCGTTCTCTCAAAACCCCAGATTTCCAGTTATCGGCAGAGGAATTCACCGAAAATCGATGGAGTACAGTAAAAACTTATTTTCAGGTTACTGTAGTAAAGGCACACGTGCGGCGGCCGTCGACGGGTCTCAACACGAGAGCGCGCGCGACGCGAGCCGCGTCGCCCACAGTCGACGTAAACAACAACAAAACGTCATTTCGTCATTTTCGAAACTTCGCCGACGCCGTTTTGTCGCATTTTTGCTCCTTTTTGTCGATGTTTTCGCGTTTCAGATGCTTTAAGAAATTTTTCGCAAGCGTTTCAGCAATTTTTAGCAACAAAATGCTGTCAAAATTGTAGAATTTGCCTATAAAGACACCAAATTCGTCTTGGCCTAAAATTTTCCTCATTTTGTTGTTAACATTCGTCGATTTCAGCCTATTTCCGTTCGTTTTCGTCTTAAATCGTACGCTCATTAAACACATTTCCAGGCTGGAGCGAACATCGAACAGCGAAAAAGAAGGAGGCGTAGCCGCAGGCGTGGCTACGAGCGAAGTCGGAACATGGGATGACCACCGTGTCATCCCTCCGTCGAACGCTTGTGGCGCCGGCGAGGCCTCCACAGTGATTCACACCCAACCGAAGGATGCGTCGGGTGTAAACCCGAGCATCATTCAAAACCCAACCGAAACAGGTGGTATGTCGGGCGTTGGCTCGGATGCCAACCTAATTGTTAACCAATTGAAAGAGATTGGAGAAATCCGAGATCTGAAAAGCCTTTCAGATATCGATGGCACATGGAAGCATCAATGGCTTGGATACACCGAGGAACCAGTCAAGGAAACTGAAGAGGACAATGAAAAAGATTCTGTCCCTCGAGTATTGACAGAAACAGCCAGAGAAGACTGCAACGTCTCCGCTTCGGCAAACAAAGATGGAATAGCAACAATCGATGAGAAAACGTCAGAAGACGACAAGAAAAGAGCATTTCCCACTGCACGGAAGAATCTGGCAACTACATGGGATGCAGTCGAGACAATTCAAGCCGAACAACCGAACAACTTGGTATCGCGCTCCGGTCAGATGAACCGAGCATCCCTCGAAGCGGGTAGAGCAAGCCAATTGGTAGATTCCCCGTCGACAAAGATCCAATGCTTGGAAAGGAAGGTAAGTGAAACGTGTCTCTGTCCCGGAGTAGTAGACATGGTCGGAAAATGGGATGACCACCGTGTCATTTCTCCAACTACCCCCACTTCTCCAAGAGCTCGTTCTTTGCCTTCGAACCGTGGCTTACGCCCACAGATCTTACACACCCCTGTTGTCGTGAGACAGCAGGGCGTTTCTCGTGATGCGTCGGCTGCCGACATGGATTTGTCGCAGAGATTGATCGATGCTAGTGAAGGCATCATGGAGAATAGTCATCCACCCATGGCTAACATCTTGACTCCGATAAGGAACGGAAACCCTCAATCTGAAGAGGAGAAAGACTAGAGTATTCTACATCTTGACAACACGGTACGTTATGAAGTGTATGTCAGCACACCTAACCAGCGAAACGAGGGATCGCCAAATCCAGAAGACGTGCAAGCAGCTGTAACAGCAAGCGGAGGAACCACATCTCCCGGAAGCACACCTTCATTGAGGCTCAGCAACGGAAACATCTCAAACATCCAGGAAGCGGTTGCATCTGAAGCCAACGATGAAGATGAGGATGAAGCCAATCAAGTCAATCAAGGACGAGCGGAGAACAACGAAGAAGTAGGCACCCTACCTCACGTCGTGGCACCATCGTTCAAGCTGGCAGCTTCGTTACCAGCCCATGAAGACATCAACAATTCCGTGCGGGCATTCAAAGATCAATTGGTCACGATCAATTCAGATGCTTCACAAGAAGACTCCAGGGGAGCATTCCTCACCGTCCTCAAGTATCGAGCACGACGCAGAGCTGAAAGCATGCTGATAGAAAAGCCAGAGTCGACACTCAACGAGCTGGTTCAAGGCTTGAAAGAGACGTTCCATGTACAGCGGAACAAGACACATCCGCGATCAAGCAAGCAGTGGCCAGGCGAATCATCTGACGATTCCCTCTTCCACAGGACCATCAAACTGGCTAAGCAGTCGTACCACGAGTATCAGAAGAACCTCGAGTACCAGAAGGAAGACGTCACACTTGAGAAGTTCCTGGAAGGATTGAACCAGTCAGTCAAAAGCCTGGCCATACGGGAGGCACGACCGATAACAGATCAGACCCGGAACACTACTCTTGAAGGAGAAGCACGCCTCGCCCTCAACGAGCAACCGCTGGAGCCCACCCAATTGCCTGCACAATTGGAAGCTTCGTTGGCAAACACGGCAACCGATCACGGAGACCGAGATGACTGTCGGGACTATCGGTCGGAACGACAAGGTCGGGACGAAGACTACAGAGGTCGTAGTTCCGAGATTGACTCCCAGGTAAGTCGAAGAGAAATCTTTCTTACTTTTACAGGAAAGTGTCACTATTGCGGAAAAGTAGGACACATGGCAAGAAGCCACAACCTGAAGCAGCGGTCAGTGGCCAATCAGCAAAAGTCAAAGGATCCCGCGAGCAACCACCAGACCATCCAGGTGGATGCGGAAGAAGAAGCGTCATGCCTTCGCGAGATGATTCTGTGGCAGGACCTCCGTATCCACGAGCTCAAGGAGTGGAATGATAGACTCCGGAGAGACAACAGCAGCTCCACGAGCAGGGACCAGACAAGTCAAGCAGACCCACCAAGCGCCATGGCCCTTTGGACAATATTTGGCCAAAAGAATAAGTTTCCTAGGTCTAAGTTTAACTTGGTTTAGTAGACCAGGGACGGTCTCGTGTAAAAAAGGGAGCCGGGAAATGTCATCCTGGATGAATTTCTTGGTGTAGACCTAGGAAAAGCGGTTCCCAAACCAATTTTCACCCCTTTTCGGACCCCAAATTTCCATGACTTTTGTTCGGTTTCCAGAGAAACTCGTTCACTGCAACCGTTGGTTCTACACTGGACATTCTAGTCACGTGAGCTCTGGCCACTTCGGCAACACACTTCGTGTCAATCAGGCAACACCGTGGTCCAAACCAAGCAGCTGAAGGATGATCAATGGATCGAATCATCAGTCCGTTCTACGAACGATCGAGGACGATCTCGAATAAAAGAAGGGAGGTGTAAGGTATCGACTGGATTCAACGGACTGATAATTCTCACTTTCAATGTCTGCGTCTCCACGCGCACTTCTATCTCTCACCCTTTGTTATTGTCACACCATTTGACCTCTCCCGTTTGCCCTACGCCCGCGGGCGCCAATGTCTCCCGCCCCCACACCAGTATATAAGGCCGGGCGAAAGCTCATTCAAGGCCGATCTTCTTGATCCCACCTTTGTTGCCTTTTACTCACTCTTGTATCCTTTATCCCCGCGCCCCTTTATCTGTAATCGTGATTAATAGACTAATAAACCTTTAGTAAAGCGCATAACTGTTTACTTTAGTTGCATAAACACATAATCGTTACTACACGTTTGATTGTGAAAATGGATATTTTGGACCGATTTGTGAACGACGTTCTCGACTCGTTTCAACTGCTATCGGAACTTCAAATACCCCCGCTAAATCACCAATGGACTCTCATCTTTACAATGAATTCATCTCCGATGAGTAAGTTTTCTTTTTGTAATTTTCACCTCTAATTCTTCTCTTTTGCAGCATAATCGTCTACTCAGTTCTCGCCTTCCTCGTAATTCTCCTCATCATCGTGAACTGTATCCTCTGTTGTTTCCGTCCAAAGAAAACCAGCAAATACATGGAAAACGAGATTTCAGAAGTCTTTAAAATCGATGAAATGTTCAGATTCTTGGACACAACGACTTCTACGAGATATTATGACGCTCCGAGCAGATTCCTCTCATCGACAACTATCGAGTCAGTAGTTTGATCTAATGATCTTATTCAATAATTTTCACTTTCAATTGTAATAAACTCTCATTCTGTTCAATGAATCTTATTATTCAAAAATTATTGTTGTTTTTTCTGTCCATAATTTCTATTTAGTAGACAAGAAAAATTATTCATTTTTGGTGCTTTTTGAGAAAATTAAAAAGAAAAAGAAAGTGTTTCAGACAAATGACCAGTAGATTTACGAGGGGAGACGACGCGCACAAAATGTGTGCTCAAAAAGGCACGAAAACCGCTACAATCTATACACATACAAGAAGAAAACATAGGGAAAAAATAATAAAATTTTGGGGTGAATAAATAGACGGCATAAAATCACTAATTTATAATACAGCAAAAATCTTTCGGAAGTTTACTTTCCATAAGCTTCGATAAGCATTCCAACTCCGTGTCCTCCAGCAGCACATGCAGCAATCACTGCGTATTGTCCCTTCTCTTCCTTCAGTCTGTGAGCTGAATGGGCAGCGAGACGAACTCCAGTGGCACCGAATGGATGTCCAATTGAAAGAGATCCTCCCCAAAGATTGAGTTTATCCATTGGAACACGTCCAAACTTTCCGGATCGTTTCATCTGTTCTTTGCAGAAATATTCACTGTCCATTGCATTCAAATTGGCAAGAACTTGTCCAGCGAAGGCCTCGTGGATTTCAAATACATCAATATCCTTGAGTCCGAGTCCAGCTTTGTCGAGAAGCTTTGGAATGACGTAGGCTGGGGAAAGCAAGAGTTGGTCTTTTGGGTCCTGGAAACTTATAATTTTAGAGTTTTAATTACATTACTTCCAATTTTACCTGTGCAACATACAAATAGTCTCTCAAGTATGCCTTTGGCTTAAATCCATTGGCGAGAGCGTATTCCTCAGTCATAATGAGAGCAGCAGATGCTCCGTCAGTCAAATAAGATGCGTTGGCAGCGGTGACAGTTCCATGTGGTTTCACGAAGGCCGGCTTCAGAGTCGACAACTTCTCAATTGTAGAAACACGGATTCCGTTGTCTTCCTTGATAGTTTTCGGCTTCTTTCCGTCTAAGAACACCGGTACGACATCTGTGAACTTTCCATTTTTGGCGGCTTCCGAGGCAAGAGTGTGGGAGCGAATAGCAAACTCATCTTGTTCTCTGAAAATCTATTTTGTAAAGAGAATTCGAATTTTCTATTTTTCAAAACCTTCTGGAAACATTGAAAGCGGCAGCAAGTCTGTCTCCACTGTGTCCCATTGTCTCTCCAGTTGAGAATTCAGCAACAGCTGGTAATTCTGGAGAAAGAAGATTCTTGACAATCTCTCCTCCGATCTTCAACTTTGATGGAACATCCTTCGCCTTATTCATGCCAAGCATCGCTTTTCTAGCTTTTCTGTTATAACGAATTGGCACGTCAGATAACAATTCGACACCTCCAGCAATGATAGCGTTGGCATTTCCAGTAGCCAACATTCCCATTCCTGTTGTGATGGCAACATTTGATGAGATACATGCTAGAGTGACTGTGTGAGCTGGAATGTTGTCTGGAACACCAGCGAGAAGAGCGGCTTCTCTGGCGATGTTGCTGGTTTTGCATTCTTGAATGACGGTTCCGCAGATGATGTGGTCAAGCTTCTCGTACGGTAGCTTCGTCTTCTCGACCAAGGCTGAAAAAGACAAATTTTAGTTTTCGAAAACCGAAGGTTTCCAGTGGAAAATGAGTGAATGAATCTGTTTGTTTCTTACCCTTGATAGCCTCTTTCTGCAAATCGACGGCCATTAAATCCTTGAAGACGGTTCCCGAGACGACGAATGGTGTTCTGACAGCATCGACCAATACGATATTTGGTGTATTTCTCTTTACAGCTGTCGACGCCGCACGAGCGGTACCGAGAGAAGAACTGACTGCGCGGAGCATCTTCTGAAAAGCAAAAATTACATAAATTAGACGAGAAGTGAAACAAGGAAGAACGAAAAGCAAGTACCAATGTGTGTAAAATAACAAGAATTTCCTAATCATTGTGGTCACCAAACGAGACTGCGTGTCTTCTTATCAACGACTACGAGGACAAAGTACTATGCAATTTTCTCGTTTCACGAGTGAGAGGAAATTAAAGAAAACAATAATTAAGAAAAAAAAACGAACACTTTGTGAAACAATAGCGGAAACAAGCAGCAATCGAGGACGGGTGATTTACCCTTGAGAAAAATTCAAACTGACTTTTTTTAAATTTCGGAAAGAAAAGAAAACGATGACGTCTTCTGATAGAACGTGGAAAAGGGCGATACGTTCGTAATAAAAGACAACACGTTGAAAAAAGTCGATAGAAAACACCACTTGGTTGTGTTACACTATTTACCCGCCGAGAAGATGGTTGAGTTTTATCAATAAACAACGGGTAACCCAACGGGGTAATTGGGAATTGAGCATCGGTTGGAAAGGGAAAAAATAAGTTTTCTAAACTTGAAATTGTGTATAAATCCGGAAGAAAACAATCTAATCGATAGACGAAAAGATAATGAGTGAAGGAGGGGAGAGAGGCGAACACAATAAGAAAACCTCTCCGACTGCTGGCCTCCATGCGACGCACCGCCCGTCCTTTGGACTTTGTACCTTGTTGATACCCTCTTCTCTGTAGCCTACGAAATAACTAATTTATAGTTGAGATGGTGATGATGATGATGCACACACAAGACGAATTACTTATGTCGTTAGTGAAGAGAAAGACATGTGATTAGCCTGAATGACTGAGGAAACAGAAAAATATGAAGCTCAATAATAAATAGCTTGGATGCAGAAACAGGGTCTGGAGTTCCTATAATAGTTAAAAGTATTTCAGTGGCTTTAAGAACAAATTATGATTTCCATTGAACAAAGCCCTGAGGATCGACAGAATTCGCTGAAATTAATCAAACAATCAACAGGAAAAATGATTTTGAAAAATAATTGTTTCCCTCGCAACAGAAGGTTACTGTTGGGAGGACGCAGAACAATACTTTTTATCGTCTCTCGAAGCGAAAGCGCTTTTGTAATTTTTTTTAAAGAAAAATCTGATTGTTTCCATCCACTGATAATAAATTACATTGATTATGAATATTTCTAGTAAAGTATCGCTGATTCATGATCAAATTTTAATGCAAAATCATTTTTCAATATTAATACCTGCAGAAATAACATTTGTATATATTTTCCCACCCGATATCTGTCAATTTCCCATAATAAAATTGAAACCAAAATTCGACTGTTTCTCCGATTTTGAAACGATTCTTATCTACTTTTTACCCCTCTCACTTTCTTTTTCCTTTTTTCTCTTCCTCGTTTCAGTATTTTTGTCGCCTTTCAATGTATTTTGATTGCGTTTGCAACCCAATCTCAGCAGTGAAATTATCCCAACTTCCGACATATATAAAATCCAAGATAAGAATTAGAATGAGCTTCTCCCATAACATTAAAAAAAAACACAGAAAAGCCGTGCAATTTCCCGTCGATTAGAGCGCATACGCTGGCTAGCCGTCTATCGATTCTCTGCGTTTCTCTAGGAACATCATCCTTCTTTTCTCTGTTTTCTTTTCCCTCTCTTCTCTTGTTCCATCATCTGATTCAATAATATATTCCCTCTTCTCTTCTTCTGCTTATTCTCTATTTCCTATTTCCTTTATTCCAGCAATCAAAAAATCCACTAGTCAAAATGCTCCTTCTACTCGCTACGTCATTAATAGAATACATTGAGGTAAAAATGTTTCAAAAATTAATTTAATAAACTTAACTAATTTTCAGCTGAGCACTGTGATTGCAGTAATCATTATTATATCATGTGGGTATTTATCATTCCGGATATCTTCTCGAAGACCATTATATTATAATCTATTCGTCGTTGAAATGCACACGTGGACGACAAGGCGAATGGTTCAGGTAGGTACTGAATCCAACTCTACAATTATCTGAGGCTGCGAAAATAGGCGTGGCTAGTTTTGCGCGGTGTTTTAGTACCCTCGAACAACCAATTTCAAATTTCCCGTTGATTTCAACATACGCTTTTCCTCAAGTTCCACGTGGTAATTTCTTCGTTGCAGGTGTTACATCTGGGTCAAGAATTCGCATCACCCATCACGTGGGATCGATTAGTTCAAAGAATGCGTGCAAGAGCTCCACGTATTCAAGGAGAGGAGAGAATGGCGATTTCCGATACAAATATTGTAATACAGTCACCGAATACAGTAATCGATTCGCCGGCTCCTGCAAGGTTATTCCTTAATCCCGAAAATTTTTCAAAATTTTTTCGTTTTTTAGATCCCCAGATGTTGATCTGATAACATTATGGGACATCGAAATGCCACCACCGGGTGCTGGTCACGTGCCTGATGCCACAAGGGACAGTCAATACGCGGCGGCGGCAGCTATTGCTATTTTAGCAAGAGGGTTAGTTGTTCTTGACTGAAAATTATATAATTATGAGAAAAACAACAGAAACTCGAATTCTTCTTTAAAAATTCTTATCCCGAGAAAATTTATTTCAATTCTCAAAAATTAAAACGAAAAAACTGAAAAATCCTCAAATAGAAACGTAAATCGTTTGCAGTAAACGGGATTCGGATCCGCGCTTTGGTGATTAAGGTAGCCGTAATAAGTGTTCTTTGCAATGTTTTTCTAATAGTTTTGAAGTTTCGTCATACGTCTAATGAGCATTGGAATTTTAGAATTAAGTTTCAAAAATAATACAGTTCTGTTTTCCAGAGATGACGCCACATTGATGTCTCGAGTGTTACAAAACAATCAAGCGCTTCAAAATAGTATTGAAATGTCGCCGCCTTCCGGAGAGAGAAGAAATGTAAGAAAATTTAGAAATTCTAAAATGAAAAATCAAGTTTTTGTAATTTTTCAGGGCCCATCAAGACTCGATTACGTAACAACAGATGTAACTTATACAACACCTTGTGAGTTTTTAAAAATAGTTTTGTTAATCCAAAAGGTGAGAAAAAATATTTTAGAATTTCAGAAAACCTATACCAAACTATTTTGATAACTTTTAAACTTGGAATCCCATTTCAATCTGATTTCTTCCAGCACTGAATCCACATATGCAGCATCAAGTAACAACGACAACATCGAATGTGACTCAAACTCAAGCACCGAGAAATGAAATAATTGGTCCACTTCCTGACGATGATGACGACTATCCCCCAACTTATGAAACCACTGATGACGATGATGACGATTCAAGTGTTGTCGTAATTGATGGTTCAAGCTGGGCAGGAGAGGGAGAACGACAAGACGAAGAAGGAGACGAATCTGATGCGAATGTACCGTTAGTACCAACTGAAGAAGAGAGAGAACAAGTCGAAAGACAAGAAGAAGAAGAACGAGAGCAAAGAGCAGAAAGAGAGGCGAGAGAAGCAGAGATGGCAGTGCTGGAAGGTCCTTCTGAAGGGAAAATTTTGATTCGATTGAAGTTTATGAACGATACGGAAAAGGATACGTATGCTTCATTGATGGATACTGTAGCCAAGTTCAAAGTGGATCACTTCACGGATCTTGCGAATAAAGTTATCCGATTGATTTATCGAGGACAACTTCTGAGAGAAGATCACAGAACTTTGGAATCATATGGACTGCATGAGGGATGTGTAATGCATTGTCATATCAGTATGACTCCATATTCAACTCCTGGAGTAGCTACACTCGCGCCGATTGTCAATGACTTTGCACCACCACGCCGTCGTATTCGAAGATCCCAAAGAGCTCCAAGAGATCCTACACCAACTCCACCCCACGAAGTTCAACCAGTTGTGGAGAGAACGAGAAATGAAGATTTTGCGAGAAGAAGAGCTGCTCAAGACAGAAATGTGGGACAGATCTATCTACTTCTCTCCACAATGGTACCGATTCTTTCGGGTATTGGACTCGCCTTTTTTCGTCCGGATCGGATTAGAGATCTTCTTCGACCTGCTACTCTGTTGACAATAAGTCAATGGGTGTGTAATTTACTTGTGGATAATGGACTGTTGGAGCAAGATGATGACGAGCCGGACTCACATTATCAGGCTTCAACATTGTTTTGGATTTTTGGAGGTAAGTTATTTTTTGAAAATCTTTCCGAGTTTTATGAAAACACTCTTTTTTTAAACTTTTCCGACACCTTTCTAATAGAGTTCTGATATACATTAGGAAGAAACTCATTGTGATGAAAAATTGGACAGTTTATCTATTTCCAGGCCAAATGATTGCCGTTACAGTATTCCTTTATTACTTTCCCGATTTATTCCATCGTCTCGGACTCGCTATTTTCTGCATCTTCTGCCTCTATTTCGTATTTGTTGTCTATTCACTGCAACGACGACGTCAGCCAGATGCGCAGTCACAGAATGAGATGATCGAGAATCAGATTGTTCAGGAGAGCATCAGTCTCATTTGATTTTTCTTTTTATGGTATGTTTCTTTCAATTTGAATAGCAATTCCAACACATTCCAAAATTCCAGATTTTGCTGTACATTTCGAATTCACCAATTTCTACACAAAAACATTAATTCTAGCCACAAAACTTCACTAAATGGGTTGTATTTATCATCTTCTGGAGCGGACATCAGAAGTGAGAAGCCATCGAATTCTAAATAAATGTAGTTTTCTTTTTTCAAAAGTTATGTATGATCCGTGTGCCTCTGTGTATATTTGACTCGGTTGTTTCTTTTTTTTCAAATTTCTTGCTTATTGCATTGTCATCATAATCAACATTTAGTAAATTTTGGTAGTTTCTATTTTTCAAAAAAAACGACTACAAAAACACAAAAAATACAGTTCTGGGTGCGCTAGGATGTTTGATTGTAACCAAACGGGCACAATAACTGAGTAAATATGAAGAAGGGCAAACACTTTGGATTTCCCCACTTCTCTCCATTGCTTTTCGTAAGAAATGATGAAGCCACCACCGCCTGTTCCACCGCCGAAACCTTCTGGAAGTCCATCTGGAATTAATGAAAACATTGGTGAGTTGTCATGAAATTTATGAAAATCCTGGAAAGAGGGTCTGGAAATCCCAAGTCCAGAAAAATATTATTCTCAAAAATATTGAAAAATATGCATATTGGTATTAAAGCTTATCCGAAAAGCCCAGTTTTCACAACTGTGCTCCATCGTGACTGAATAATATAGAGTAGGAAATTGAAAAATTTGAGACATTTTTTTCAGATTAAAAAAAAATTGTAATTCAGGATCCCAATCCTTTTTTTAGATTTATTCGGAAAAAAAAGCTTGATCTAGAAAGTACTGAAGCAAAAACTAGTCCACAAAAGCTACAGTAACCTATCCTGTGTATACAGTTATCCAGCGTTTTTCATAAATTTTTTTCTTTGTCTCAGTATCCAGTTTTCCAAATTTTCAATAG
This sequence comes from Caenorhabditis remanei, assembly GCF_010183535.1. Classification (NCBI taxonomy): domain Eukaryota; kingdom Metazoa; phylum Nematoda; class Chromadorea; order Rhabditida; family Rhabditidae; genus Caenorhabditis; species Caenorhabditis remanei. The sequence goes on along the minus strand of NC_071330.1, from coordinate 5,803,828 downwards.
ATTCTACTTTTTTTATCACAATTCTAAATCTAGAATCACATTTTTCACCTTTATCAAGCTTTCCAGAAATACAATTTTTACCACTTCAATATTCTCATTAATAGGAAGAAATCTTATCGACTTTCAGTTGATCCAAATATCTGAATATCTTTTCCTTCTCCAAAAAAACTGGAATCTTATTTCCAGAATCCTTCTATCACCTGACAAAATGAAGGAATCAAATGAGTCATCCAGCTGGATGACGTGTCTTTTTTTCTCATTTTTCTCGCTCCGCCCGATTGTCGAAATGTGTGTCCAAAGTGTGTGTGTCTAGTCACAACAATCATTCTTTTTCGTCATTCTCTATTTCTCTTTTCTTTCTCTTTCTGCGTCTCTCATACCTACACACTCTCTCGACCCTTTCCTCATTTTTACATCGATTCCATCTCTCGCATTCTTCTTCGTTTTCTCACGCCCTTTACGGGTTATTTCTATAGGTTTTTGTGCTCTAATTTATTCAAAAAATGTCAAAAGGTAAGATTTGAAAATGATGGGAATGTAAACATCAAAATAATCATGTGAAAATGTATGATTTCTTTTGAAGAATCAGAAGAAGTAACAATAAAACGAATTTTTCTGAAAAGCTGGGAAGAAAACTAATTTCAATTATTTTTCCAGATACAAGTACATTCTCAGTGTCAGCAGCAAAAGCTTTATTCGAAGCAGCCAAGAAACCAGAAGTCAGAAATGCTGCAATCGCTGCGGCAAAGAATCCATTCGTCAGACAAACGGCTAAAAACGTGGCACAAGACGAGAAAGCACGTGGAGCTGTGCTGAATGCAGTGAAGGATCCAAGTGGTGGAAATAAGATTTCAGCAGCATTCGCAGTTGCTGATGCCAATCGAAAATCTGATGTTCCACCTCCTCCACCGCATCGAGGAGCCACCGGAGGAGGAACTTCGCCTGGAAAATTGTCTGGCGCACACTCAGCGATTCGATCACAATTAGAGAATATGCATTTGGGTGGAGGCGGATCGACCAGTGAGTTGGAAAAAAATTGTTGTTGAAAAACTATTTTTTTTATTTCTAAAAGATGTTGCTGATTTTTTGGATAACTTTGAAAAAGCGCAAATGTAAAAAAAAATAAACACAAGTACCAATCTGAAAGCATCTAATATGGATCCGATTTGTATAATCCTACAAAAATGCTCCATCTTCTAGACACCTCGACAACTTCTACAACTCCATCTTATCAATCCGATAGTTACAACAACTCCACGTCATACCAATCCTCATATACTCCATCTTCCACGTCATCGGCGCCTGCTCCACCTCCAGTGCCACGTCATAATCACTCAACTCCGAGTTATTCAACACCAGCAATCAGTACTCCTCACGGCATCGCAAAGTTCGATTACACCCCGATGCAATCCGATGAAATGGCTCTGAGAGTTGGGGATACTGTACTTTTATCGAAGAAAGTTGATGCGGAATGGTTTTATGGTAAGAAACAAGAAAATGAAGTCTAACCCTTTCAATAAAAAAAGAAGAAAATCTGAAAAATATATATAATTCCAGGTGAAAACCAGAACTCCCGCTCGTACGGAATCGTTCCATCCTCCTACCTTGACATCAAAATTCCACTGAAAGAAGCATTTTCTGCTCCACCTCCGAGGCCTGCTGCTCCATCTGGGTCTTCTTCTGGAACATATGCAACTGCTATTTACGATTATAATTCGACAGAATTTGGAGATTTGAATGTGAGATTTTGAGAAATTTTTCGAGTGGTCTGGAAAAGCAACTAGATTAAATAAATAGTTTACAAGATTTCGGAATCCCCGAATTGTTAATTCCGGAATTCAATGGCAAAAACAATATTTTTAAATAAAAATTACATTGTAGAAATCCAAAGCCAAGCAATATTCTCACTGTCTTCATATCTTCTCCCATTTTTCAGTTTACCGCTGGCACCCAAATCGTTGTAACCGCCCGTATCAGTGAGGAATGGCTAGAAGGAGAATGCTTCGGACGTACTGGAATATTCCCATCTCAATTCGTAGACTGTCCGAACCTCTATCAGGTTCCAATGAAGCAACAATCTGCTCCATCTCCAGCCGTCTACTCTCCACCAATGAATAACTCAACTCCAAAACAAACAGTTACCGTATCCTATGACTATGATTCTGGAGTTGCCACTGACCTCCGATTATACGAAGGTGACGTCATTACAGTCTTGGAAGACATTGATTCTCAATGGTTATTTGCTGAATGTCGTGGACAACAGGGAATGGTTGCGAAGAATTTCCTCGGTCCTCCGTATGGATCACCGAAGAAAAGTGCGTCGAAAGGGATTGCTGAAATTGCATCTGCATTCTCTCCGAAGAAAGCAGTGGCAACTGGAGACTATCACTCAGAAGATCCGAAACATTTATATGTGACACGTGGTGATCATTTATTGATTGTTGAAGATGTTGATGACTACTATTATAAAGGAAAATTGGAAGCATTCAAGACACTTCCAGCGGGTATTCTTCCAAAGAATATTGTCAAATTGGAACATTAAATTGACTATTTTTTCATTCAAATCCAATTTCAAATTCACTTTTCTCATTTTCCCCGTTTCAAATTTATATGTGTCTAGCTTTATATGTGCCAGTCTATGTTTTTTTTTCTAAAGTTTCTACCGATGCGTGTTTTTTTTTTTGCGAAAGTTGTAACATAAAACTGTCTAGTGAAAAAAATTTCATTATATGAAGAATGGAACGGGAAATTAACTTGGTTTATGGATCTACCCACGAAGAAAATTTGTGGCAAGTTTTCTTTGTGGGTAGGTCCATTAGACAGTATTTTCATATCTACAGTAAGCAAGGGGTACTGTAGAGCTCAGCAAAGTTTTATTAAAGATTCAGTAAATTGGTAAAAGTAAATGTTAAATATGAATTGTTTTTGAACATAAAAACTGATTATCTCGCCGCAATCATATAGTTTCTGAGATTATGAAATATTCTGAATTCTCAAGAGTAATTGCTCTAAAACTGGTTTTTCCCATAGGAATAGTAATGAAACTCTTCTCCAGTTTTGGGATCCTTTCCTAATCTGACATCTGATAACACAGAAATTGGAAAAGGATCATTCCAGACAAAAAAGATGAACGATTCCTTTTCGATTTTAACAGTTGCCAGTTTATTATCAGTCTTTCTCTCGAGATCCATTGCATTCGTACAATCAAGAATGTCAGTTTTCGAAACATGTGGATATCTGGAAAACAGAAAAATTACTTTTTGGGTTTTTAGGAACAATTCAAACTCACAATGCAGTGTACGTGAATCTGCTGCCTCTTTTCTTCGGATCCCAGGGCTTGAAATTGAAATTCTTTTGAATGATAGAAGCGTCGAAGGCATTAGAAGATAAGGTTTCTACTATCAACATCATCTCCAAATTAGGATTTCCTCCTTTCATCCAATTGTTCAGAAAGTCAATGACTCCATATGAATTGATGCCCCTTGTTCTTTTATTCACCACAGTTTTTCCGTTGAAATTCATCAGATGGTTCATAGTTAACCAGAAACAACCATCACATCCCAAGTGTTTCGTAAGTAGTAGTTTAGAATCTTCTTTTATTCTAACGTTTGCATACGGATAGCTTACTTGGAGGTAGTTTGTTATTTCTACTTTTTCGAAAAAGTCTTCATAATCTTCTGCCTTATCAACGAAAAATCCATATTCTCGTAAGTTATCAACTCGATTAATTTTCGGGAAGTCTGATAATTCTCTGAATTCAACGTAGATTTGAATTGTATCGATCAAATTGAACACTTGACAAATTGAATGATGAATTGCCAGTGGTAGAATATTCTTGTGTTTGTTATCACACCATATGACCGGAATTCCTTTTGTTGGATGCATTGAAATTCTGAAAATTTTTGATGTTGTGTGTATTGGAACCATTGATTATTAACTAACCTGCACTCAATATCCATTCCATTGTATGAATAATTTATTGATTGATTTTCAGAATCAATAGGAAGTAGATCAAGTGTATCCTTAGTATCATAACTAGTCCAAAGCATCATTCCAATCGTTTTTCCATTCATATTTTGCAATTGCAAACATCTTCCAGTATGTCGAGTTACATTTATTAAAACTCTCCATGCATTTTTTCTTATTTCTTGAACGATTCGACTGGATCTTTTCGAACAAAAACCAAGAAAATACAGTTCATAATCTTCGAATGATTCCAAAATCAATTTCAGAGGTAAAAATGGAATTCTGAGTAATTTCATAACAAAAAACTGAAAGTTCTCTACTCTCAATAGGGCAGATGTTCAATAGAAAGATGTTCAAATTATCCGTTTTCCCCGCGCAGCCAGTCGGATTTCTAGGCCACGTCTTCCATCGGAATTCATTTCGGGAGACGGATAATGTTCGGCATTATCTCCTTCGATGAATGACAAGAACTACAGTACCCTGCTACGGTATAAAAGGGGTACTGTAGTTCGAAATCAACAAAGTTTCGTTGAGTTTTCAGCAGATTAAATACAATCGTAATGTAATGAAAAGTAAAGTTTTTATTGAGAACATTGTTGTCTTAAAATTGTACTCTCAACCATCAACAAAATCAACTCTAGATTTCTCTGAAAATTCAACTGAAACACCGAAAAAGATGTTCAAATAAAAACATCTATTCAACAGAAAAATAGTGTGAAAAACCGTAAAAATTGAACTCTTCATATGAAAGCTAACATAAATTAATGAATTTTTGAAGTAATGCATTAGAAATGGAAGGATCCAGTTCATCAGACACCACGGATCGAAGGACTTCAATGGAATCGATCTCGGAGAGGCACTTCTGCTGAAAATGAGGCATTTTTCATGATTTTCGGCAGAGTGAATCATGATTTAACCTTAAGAATCTGCAAATTGTATCGAGTAGAGAGTTGCAACTTGGTTTTTAGTGTCTTATTCGATTGTTTCACCAAAAACTCTTCGCATCGCTTGATAGCAGTCGGAGAATCATAAAGAACAGCCAAATGGAGGATTCCTTCGATTGTGATGTCTGAAAAGTTGAAATTTAATGGGCAATCAATAAATTTTTACCATCAATCGGCATTTCTCCAAGAAGTAATTCTAGAAAATTCTGAAAATCGTCCGGATTAATATCTTTGAGAACCACTTCTGATTGTTTTGACTCCGCGAAATCGCCGAGGAGAAGAGATTTGAAGTATGAAGATTGATAGCCGAGGAACTGAAATAATACGATTTTGAAGGTGAGAGAACGTATGAATGAGAAGAAAGTGCGACTAGCGATTTTTGAGAAGAAAAAGAAAATTTACCAGCTTCGATGTATAAAACTTTCGATCTCCAACAACCAGCACAATATCCGAAAACTCCTTGACAGATTCATCGAAATCTTTCAAATTTTCTTTTCTAAATCCAACCATCTCCAGAATTCGAACATTTACTTGAATCGTCACCTCTCCGTGAATTGCGAAATTATCTTCCAGCGTACGCCATGACATAAATTCGGGCCAACTTTCTCCAAACTTTTTCCCTACACGGTCTCCTAGGATGATTTTAGCGGCAGATTACGTCATCAAACGTGGAATGTCACGAAAAATGAAAAATTACTGAAAATTCGGACGTGAGGGATTTTTTGAACGGGGAATGAAGTGGTCATCCATTTTCTCGAGAAGCAGGGCAAATCTCGAAAAACTGTCACACAGTTTTGTTCGAAACCGTGTTATGAACTCACTAATAATTTTTTGTGTTTTTCTGTTGGGTAACTTTTGAGTTATCTTTCGTTGAAAAATCAACTGAAAATACTCGACTTTTCAATAACTTTGAAATATCTGACCTCATTTTGCATATATCAAAAATCCATTCACACAACTTTTTTCCTATTTTCATTGGCTACCATTTGCACTCATTCGCTACGTGTTAGCTTCCAAACTGACAGAGTTATAAAATTAACTCCAGTTCTGACAAAAAAATAGTGCCAAAGCATAAAATGACATAACTCGGTTAGTTTAGAAACAAACACGTAATGAATAAGTGCAAATGGTAGCCAATGAAAATAGGAAAAAAGTTGTGTGAATGGATTTTTGATATATGCAAAATGAGGTCAGATATTTCAAAGTTATTGAAAAGTCGAGTGTTTTCAGTTGATTTTTCAACGAAAGATAACTCAAAAGTTACCCAACAGAAAAACACAAAAAATTATTAGTGGGTTCATAACACGGTTTCGAACAAAACTGTGTGACAGTTTTTCGAGATTTGCCCTGCTTCTCGAGAAAATGGATGACCACGTCATTCCCCGTTCAAAAAATCCCTCACGTCCGAATTTTCAGTAGTTTTTCATTTTTCGTGACATTCCACGTTTGATGACGTAATCTGCCCCTAAAATCATCCTAGGAGACCGTGCCCTACCGCATTTCTGAACTGACAGATTTTTTTCATTGTTTGCGAATCTCCGTTTTTCGACAATACTTGTACTGTGGTCTCAGTTGTCACTTCCCAGTGATCCTCGCAGTTTCGCTTCACACAATCCAAATAGATTGAAAGAAAGTCATTATCCCGGAGAATTTCTAATTTCCAAGGAATGTCAAAATGATTCTCTTTGTCAGTGTGTATGCCTTCTTCTTCCAATATATCCATTTTGTCAAGAACACATTTTATTGAAAACTCTTTTTGTGGAGAGTTCATTGCCGATGATGATACCTAAAAACCAGGTACAGATACCAAGTAATTTATTAACAAACTGATGAACAGACCTGTACGAATATTCAGCTGAAAACAACAAAAAATCAATGGAAAATGAATTAATTTTTGTCAGACTACGGTGGTTCTCGATTTCTGGATTTGCGTGTGGCGGTGTTTACGGACCTATCGAAAAATTTTCTATTTTTGATGATAAAAATGTTGTTTTTCAAGTAATTTTCAGCTTTATTTTGTCGGAAATTCAACCATTTTCATCAAATTTGTTTTGAAGTTTTAATTGAATTTAATCTATTTCTTGTCAAATGTCACCGTCAGTCGTAATTTTTGCTGTTTTTCCTCAAATTTTCATAGTTTCTTCTCTATTTTCAAATCATTCATTCCATTTTGTACTTTCAGCACTCAACTCTCTCCAATCTACAATGTCATTGACTCCTCCACGATTTCAGTCAATGAATGCAGTCATCGAAGCCGAATGTCCGGTCTGTTCCTCTCAAATGATCGCTCCGACCGCGATTCCAGCCTGCGGTCACAAATTCTGCTTTACATGTCTCAAAGGAGTCTGTATGAACGGGATGGGGTGTCCAATGTGTCGTGGACCCATCGATCCGTCGATTTTTAGCCTCCCGAGCCAGGTTCTCGATTTGAAAATGGACGTTCCGTTGTCACCGGTCGTTGTACAGGATAAATGTAAGTTTCCATTGAAAAGTCCGTTTAAAAAACACGAAAAACGTTCAATTTCAGACAAACCGATCGAAAAACGCGACACCTCGCCATCAGAGACTCCCGCTCCCTCTGCACTCAATTTGGACGGTTTGTTACAGAAATTTCTGTCGAAAAAATCGAAAAATCTAATTTTTCAGCCTCCCTCCTCGATGACAACCTGCCAGAAGAGAAGATGTACTGGCTGTATCGAGGGAAGAATCAAGGATGGTGGCGATTCGATCCCCGCCACGAGAGAGACATCGATAAAGCCTACAATAACGACGAGGATCATTGTGAAGTGACGATTTGTGGGCGGACGTATGTGATAGATTTCAATGGGCAATGCCAGTATCCGAAGGGAGTTCCGACGCAGCGACGGGAAGTGAAGCGAGTCTCCTCTGCTGACTTCGATACGATGGGAGTCAAGGGATTGGCTGGAGTATTTGTGCCGACTTCGTGAATTTTCAGCGCCGACTTCTGTTCGAATGTGTATATTTTTGCTTTTTTTCATCTGATTCGTTCTATATCTTGTTATCTGTACTTTTATCGCATTCTTCGCACCAAAAAGAGTGTGGCGTGAATTCTGTGTGATCTTTTTCAGAAAAACTGTGATTCCACCTAGACTTCTCGACATACTCTGTGTCTCTCTGTGCCCAATGCTCTCTCACCCCTATTTCTTATCAGATGTATTTTCATCACATTCCTCGCATATTCCCCATAGATTTCCGCAATTGTTCAGTTTCTTGAAATCTAAAACTGTGTCTCTCTCCATTCAATCCCATCATAAAATTCATGTCGCCTGTCATGCCATTAACCACTCTGTCATTAACCCCTCTGTGAATATTTATTTTTCTTATTTCTTAAACAATTCTGGATCTTTTCGAACAAAAACAAGAAAGTAATCTTCGTCTGATTTTTCTTTTTTCGAACGCAACTTGTAGGATTTCTAGGCCACATTCTCCGTCGAACTTCATGTCGGAAAATGGATAATTTTCGACATTATCTCGCTCAATGAATCGGATATAATACGCATCCGCAGATTCACTGATACACTTGAGAACTACAGTACCCTGCTACGGTATAAGGGGTACTGTAGTTTGAAATGAACAGATTTCCGAAGAGATTTCAACAGATGAGTGGAAATGCAGATTAAATAAAATCGCAATGTGATAAGAAGTATAGTTTTTATTGAGAACTTGAGAAAAAGAAGCAAATAAGTTTTCGAAATTATCAAAAACATTGTGGTATTCTTTAAAACTCCGACCGACCATAGGCATGATATTCCCGTTTCTTTCCAGTAAAAGGGTTCACTATCTGTTGCTTCTCTGATATAGTGTCCATTGAGTCGGGAAACGGATCATTCCAGACAAAAAAGATGAACGATTCCTTTTCGATTTTAACAGTTGCCAGTTTATTGTCAGTCTTTCTCTCGAGATCCATTGCATTCGTGCAATCAAGTAAGTCAGTTTTATGGGAGTACGCATGTCTGGAAATAGGAAAAAACTGAGTTATTTCGTTTAGAAATTTTAGAAATAGTTCAAACTTACATGGCTGTGTACTTGAATCTTCCTCCTCTTTTTTTCGGATCCCATGGTTTAAAATTGAAATTTTCTTGAATCCAAGATAGATCAATATTTGGAACTGATGAAATCAAAGTGACAATAATCATTTCCAAATTTTCATTTCCTCCATTTATCCAATTATTCAAAAAGTCTATAATTTCTTGTGTACTAACATGTAAACCACCCGTGATAATTGCAGTTTTCCCATTGAAATTTATCAAATGTCTCATTGTAATCCAATCTCTCTGATTACATATCAAATGATTAGTTGATAAAAGCATCGAATCCTCTTTTATCACACCTTTCTCCAATGGACTGCTTATTTTCAAATGATTTGAAACTTGAACTTTCTCAAAGAACTCGTCATATTCATCCGCTTCCATTGGAGATCCTATCAATCGTAAGTTATCAATTCGATTGGTTTCCGGAAAATCTTCTCTCTCACTCAATTCAAAAATGATTTGAATTGTATCGATCAAATTGAAAACTTGACAAACTGAATAATGAATTGCCAGTGGTAGAATATTCATGTGTTTGTTATCACACCATATAACTGGACTTCCATCTGTTGGATTCTGTGAAATTCTGAAAATTCTGTTACCTTGATGGATGGATTGAAGACAACGATCAATTCTCACCTGCACTCAATATTTGTTCCATCATAACAATAAAAAATCGATTGATTTCTAAATTCAATAGGATGTAGATCATGATTAAATGGATGATCATAGTTGGTCCACATCAACAATTCATCTGTGATTCCATTCATTTTTTGTAAAAGCATTCGCTTATTATTGAGTCCATTTATACTCATCACAGTTCTCCATACTTTTTTCATTGTTTGTTGAACAATTATCCTGGATCGTTTTGAACATAATCCAAGAAAATATGCTTCATGATTTTGAAATAAGTTTAGAATTTGTTTTAGAGGAACGAATGGAAACTCGAATAGTTTCATGTTAGCTTTTACTAAACCTCTTCTCGATTCCTATGTGGCTCTACTGGATTCAAATGACCCGTCATTCCCGGGCAAAGATAGGTTTTTCTAGGCCACGGCATGTCTTCTCATCACAGAGACACCGATGCATATAAATCATAAATTAGTTTATATTAAAGTACACATAATTAAACACAGAATAATTATCCGCAGCATCCCTGAACTCGAGGATCTTTTCCGGATCTTTTGGTGACTTGAAGCTTGACGAATTCTTCTGAAGAGCACGGATGAATTGCCACTGTGAGTTGAAGGTCGGAAATGGAGATTCCGACACGGAAAGCGACAGCGTATCCTGGGAAAAAAGCAAGACTTATATATTTGTATGTTTTCTCACCTTGCATAACCTCAGCAGCATTTGGTCCGACGAAGTGAAGACCGACTACTTTTTGTGTTTCATCTCTCAAACAAATCGCCTTCACATAACAGAATTCTCCGTCTTTATTCTGCGGAACAATGTATTCGAACGGTGTGTAATGAGAATGGAATACTTCAATTCCATCTTCTCCGTACTTTTTCTTCGCTTCTTCTTCAGTCAATCCGACAGTTGACAACTCTAATGGAGTGAATACGGTAGTTGCGATTCCATGGAAACGGACAGTTTGTTTGGAGTCAGAGAAAAGACGATCGGCGAGAAGTTTTCCAGATTGAATAGCAAGTGGAGTCAGTTCAGGGCGACCCTGGAAACAATGATGATAAGCTCCGCCCATTTTCAGTCTTTCTCTTACCTCCACAATATCTCCAACTGCATAAATTCCGTGAACTGAAGTCATGTCAAACTCATCAGCCAATATCTTTCCGCTCTTCTCATTTCTCTTCACTCCGATATTCTCCAACTTCATTCTCTCCATTCTCGGTGCTCTTCCAGCCGCCCAGATTACTGTATCGTACTCTTCAACTCCTCCATTCTTCGTGAAATACACCTTTTTCTTATCTCCAGACTCCTCAACTTTCTCCACTTCAACCGCTTCTCTCACTTTCACTCCACTTGATTTCAACTGTTCCATAACGAAGTGTACACAGTCCTGATCGAACTCTTTGAGTGGGCGGGATCTCACAAGAACCTCCACATCTTGATTCAATCCAACAAGAAATCCAGCACATTCCAATGCCACATATCCAGCTCCGACGACTAGTGTCTTTCCGGGAACATTTTTCAGAGTGAACAGATCATCAGAAGTGATTCCGAGAAGGGCTCCAGGGATATCAGGGTAACGAGGACGGAGACCAGTTGCAATGAGAATGTTTGAAGAGGTGAGGAGTGTCTGAAAATTGAAGATTTCGAAAAAGTTTGGATTATCAATGTTTCACCTCAGTTTTCTTCTTATCAGCAGTAGTTATCATAATCTGTCCTCCCTCAACGAACTCGGCAAACGCATTGTAATATTTGATCCCTCTGAAGATATGTTTCTCACAATTTTCTTCTTTTCTAAACGCACTTATCCCTTAGCTGAACTCTATAAACCCAATTATTTCCCTTCACTCGATCATTCACAACTTGACTCAACGAGTTCCAATCATGAGTGATCTTCGATTGATCCAGTCCATTCCACCCGTATTTCTCCGCTTGCTTCAATTCTTTTCCAACCAGTGCTGCCTGATGCATCAATTTCTTCGGAATACATCCAACATTTGCACATGTTCCACCGATTCCCCATGCATATCCATTGGGTGTCGGTTCGACTGCATCGATTAATGCAACTTTTGCACCGAGCTCAGCTGCTCTTTTCGAGCAAGAAAGACCACCAGATCCACCTCCGATTACGATTAGATCGTAGTGAATGGCGGATGATAGAAGACGTCGAGCAGTTGGTTGTGCATGTGACATCATCTGAAATTCAGATCAGATTTGAGAATAAAATGGACTGCAAAGAAATAAATATAACAGATGAAATCTAACATCTTGAGAGAGTGAAGCCGAAATGAAAATTTAAAAACTTTTATTAAAATATATACAAATTTACATGACTTTCTGAAAACTATTTTACAATTTCAATTGTAAATATTAAGGGTGCAGTGGATTTTAGTGTGATTTCATTGGTGACGACTTCATTCGATGAGCTAATGAGTTCACCGAATGCCAAGGGAAGAGAGTCTGCAAATTTTTCAATTAAAAATTAAAAAAAAATTTCCTCACCCATTTCATATTTCAATCCATTCGACGTCACAATTGTTTCCTTCTGGGCAATCGGAATGACTCCACACATTTTCGTTGTCTTCTCCAAATCCACGTAGATTTTCGACTCACCCTGAAAACAAGAGTCGGTGGTTTTTTTCCTCGAAAAACTCACTTCTGGAAGTGAAAAAACCAAATTACATGAATCCAGAACGATAATTGGTGTTTCACTTCGAACGAAACGAACTAAAGTGGACAACGTTGACATCGTGTGATCGAATCGTCCATTTAATCCACCGAGTAGAGTGATTCGATCGAATGACCACTGAAAAATAGAAAGATGTTAGAATTGGGAAGGATGGCTCACCAACTTTTCATTCTTCTGTTCCAAACACCACTCAATAGTTTTCGTGAGATCTGTGTGGTCTTGATCGGGTAAATGGATTACTCTGAAATAATGAGAACTCAAAGCAGAAATTATGAATACTTAATTCATTACTTTGCTCCTCTCATATCGATTTTCTTATCAATCGAATCGAAATCTCCACAAATCGCGTGCGGCCATTCAACTGATTCGAGTCTGAAAAAGTCTTTACAAGGAAATTTGAAAACACGTTCCGAATCGAACCTCTTCGTAATCTCATTTATTGCTCCATCTGTCGCTACTCTATATTTCGAAGAATTCCAGATATTTTCAGCCTCTTTTTGTATTGCCCCCGGCTCTCCATTCAACCAAATAGACACAGAAGTCTCTGGTTTTGTAAAAATTTTAAATGGATTGAAATACCTGTTCATTTCTGTTTTTGTCTGAAATTCTAGATTGTTCTATTTTTTCTCCTAGATTCTTGATAGTTTTCAGACTTTTACTGCATCAATCGTGTTACTGAAACTTGAAAAAAGCTTATTTTATTATATTCAACTTATTTATTCAACTGGTAAGTGGCCATACGACGATCGACAAATCGAAAATTCGAGGAAAAAATCTAGATTTAAAGAAGAGCGATAATTTACTAAAATAGTTAGAAATCTTGCAAAAACAAAAGAAAAAATCATACTTATTTTTGGAAGCCGGAAATGAATAAATTAGGAATACATAAAAGTGATCACAATACGGGTCTACGATTAGAATGGGACATGACTGGAAGGAGGGAGAAAAGGGAAGAAGAAAGAATGAAAAAGATTACAGAAATGCGAAGATTCTGATCCAGAAAAAGAAAACACCGAAATGATGGAAAAGAGATGGCGAAATGGGGATTTTTGGGAGAAAGAAAAGAAAGAGAGCTCTATGCACAAACACAAGAATAAAATGAAAGCACGACACGACATAAAACATAATTCACATGTATGTACTAAACATTAAAAAGGAGAGGGCCGAAATATAGAATTTGTCGAATGTCGATGTCACACAGATTGCAATTTGAGAGAGGATCTTCAGTTCTCTTCATTTTGACGCTCCTCGGCCAAGATCGTTTCGAACGAGAATGGACTGAATTGGTATCCGAGACCTCCGTAGAATTTGGATTGGAATTCCACCCTGAAATTATATTATAAATATTATAGTTGTATACAGCTTGATGTATTTCATTTTAAAAAATGCTCAGAGATTGAATTTCCTATTGAAAAAAACTAACCAATGAAGACGAAGTGCGTGAAGGAATGCAGAAAGACCCTCCATCAAAACGAGAATGAAGACAGACAATGATCCGAAAATGAAGAAGAGAACATAAGTGGCGACAGCTCCAGCATATCCATCCAAAACAAACGCATTACGGAAAACCATAGTCCAAAGAACATCAGAAAGTTGAGCATGAGCCAGTGAGAGAGCCCAGAGACGAAGGTATGAGGCAGTGTGTGAAACACATCCAAGAACGAATTCAATCGTGTGAATAGCCTGATAAACCATCACATCTCCCATATCAAGTGGTCCATCACCGTGGCCATGTCCGTGTCCAGCCGGCTTTGGTGTCTGTTCTGGAGCGTGAACGACTTCAGCGTCGTCTTGAGCAATGTCAGCACGAACACTCTGAAAACAGAACAATTAGTTGTCCGAGGAATGAGTGGTTTGAAAAAAAAGTGCAATAATGTGTGAATCCATGCAGTACACCAATCACCACGTGAACTTTACAATACCTGATTTGTCTCTCCAAGATTACTGTATCTCGCTTGTCGTTTCTCTCGATGGTACATAAAGTACGGTTTTGCGAACAACATAATGGGTACCTGCACCAACGCCAAAATCACAAGAACAGTTTCGATCGTGGCCTGAAGAGATCGGAATTCATCTTGGTCGAAGCATGCGAATTCAGATGACGTCGATGTTGATCAGGAGAAGAGTAAAGATGATGAGACGATGTTACACCGACGAATACGAATAATCATGCGTGACGGGGATGGGTTCACCATAACTATCACCAAAAAATCAGTTATTCCCACGTTAATCAGATTTAAAGTAATTAAAGGGGCCAATGAACAGTTTTCCGAGAAGAATATTTGTGCTCCGTGCTCGGATCACAAGCATCGCATTCTCTGAAGACTTCAAAAAAAAAGTCACCACTATTAAAAGAACGACACAATATTAAATGACACAAAACGATATGAATGGGGTGCGTGCTTATAATCTCTAAATATCTCACCAACTGTCGATGACCCCCCTCGCGCCGATCTTTTTCCTCTTTCCATAAGAAGTAAGGCTTTCCAAAGAGCATTACGGGAACACACGCGATCGCTACCAGGACGAAAATTGTTTCGAAGAATGACTAAAAAGATAAGATTTTGGATTAAATGATTAATGTATTCATCGGTGAACATCTTCTTGTCTTTTCATTCTTCCTGATCACCAAGTCATCTGAATTCAACGAAAGAATATTATACTCACCTGTCCTGGATACCATGTGCTCAACCAACACTGAGGATATACGTCTCCGCGCTCATCCAAAAATCCTGCATTACGCCCTTTCATCATAAACATATTGATTAATCCGATAAGCAGTGATGGAGCACAATTCGTTCCGGGATACGTGTAGCCGAGTACTGATCCAGCAGTTGCTCCGAAGAAGAGCCATTTGGCAAGGATTTGAATGCAAAGATAAATGAATATTGAGGAGAGGAAAATCATTTGTGGAATGAACATATACTTGATATCAAGGTCTGATTTGAAATATGTGAAATTTTGATAGGAGAGAAGAACACCGAATGTCATTTGAGCAATTCCAAACAGTACGGACATTTTCATTTTCATCGAGTTGAGGAATGAGAGTTTGTTTCCTTCAGCAAGATTCCACACGGGATCCACACCAATTGGATATGGACTTCCATCGTAAGCCAGCTCAGGGACTAGAATTAATTGTGTTTCGGATGATTTTTCACCGCCGTCCAATAATGCATCAATTGTAGTGTGATCAATAGAGTTTGACCACGACGATCCAAATGCATTGATACTTTTTGAAAACACGTCATTGTACATAAATCCAGTGTAAATCGAAAACACTCCCATCAAGAAAATGACATAGCGTCCTCCGAAGAAAGTCTGGAAGATTTCATCTTTGATTCTTGCCGCCTCCAATTGTTTCTCTTTGAGAATGAAGAATAGAGCAGCCAGGAACATGATGACTCCATGACCCATATCACCAAACATTACTGCGAACAAGAATGGGAATGAGACCATTGTGTAGGGAGCTGGATTGATTTCTCGATACGTGGCAATACCATAAGCATCCACAATATTTTGGAATCCTTTTGTAAATTTGTTGGTCTTGTTGTAAGTGGGCGGAGCCTCGTGTGTATCCATTCGATTCAAAATCGACGGAACTTGACTTCCACTCTCATCTGTTCCACGTTTCAACGCCATCTTTATACGTTCAAGTTCGGCAACTGGACACCACACCTCAGCAATCAGACATTTTTGTGTTACATCAATGTTGAACAAGTTCAGTGTATGATAGATGGATTTGATCTTTCGAACTTTTGTCAACCACATTCGAACATTCTTCGATGCAGCCACTAATACACGATGACGATGATCTTGGGTTTGTCCGAGAACTGTCTTGAGATCCTCAATACGAGTCATCACACCAATTGACATCTCTCGTCTCTCTTGAGGAGTATCTGGACATGGATATAGTGTGGCACGAAATCTGAAAATAAAACGTATAGCATACAGTTCGTTTCCCGTGACAACTTACCCTTCACAAATCTTCTTAACCTTTGTCTTCAACTGATCTCCTTGGAAGAAGATAATGAAGACACACTTGTTAACTGGATCACCGGTTACTGTGTCATTGAGCACGTCATCGATTTCACTGGTGCGGAGGAACACATTTCCTCGACATGCTCTCCAAAGTAGACGCTCGAAAGCAGGGAGACGTTCACGTTGAATTACTCCAGCCACAAATCTGAAAAAAAACATTATTGAAGTGCAAGAAGCAGCGAGAAATAATAAGATAACTCAAAAAGCGAGGGCCGGTCGGACACAAATCTCGCGCGCACCACCATCACGACACAGAAAAATGGAAGTTTAGAATCAAAAAGGAAACAACAACAAGAAAATGACACGAAAAAGAAGACTTCACATAAAATTCATCATGGGGGAGTGGGAGGGATCCTACCGTAATTGAAGTTTGAGTGGTGACATTGCATCGCTGAATCGAGCCGATAGTTCCTCCTCGTCTGCGCTGAGCACATCTCCGATCCCAGAATTTTCTGCTGATGACGCGATCATGTCTTCGTGCTGCAGAATCAAACAAACACATCACTACATTAAAAATATTTCTTGTTGGGTTTGGTGGAATCATGGGGAGAGAAGAGGAGAGCTTTAGGAGGATCCAAAAGTATCATACCTAAATTCTGGCACACCACCAATGACATCAGAATATAGTTCAAGAAGAGTAAAAATGTGTGTCAGGAAGCAACCGAGCAAAACCATGCAACATCAAGGAAAACAGAAAGAAATATAGATTTAGAAGTACGACAACTAGAGGAGAAGAGAAGTCTCACCCAAAGTTGGCGAACATTGCACCACCCGGTGCTCCTCCAGCAGCAATATGTTGAGTCAATTCGAGTCCTTCTTCAGTTTCGATTGCAGCAGCCGCTGGCAGCATTTCCCCAGTACCAGCCTGTGTTAGTGAAGAAGAGTTTAGGAAGAGAAGGACTAAGTGATCAGAAAGAAAATTGATGAGAGTAGAAAGAAGGACTTCTTTTTGGAATGAAAGAACTGCCAGTGGTGAACTTCAATTATATTCGAAGCCAAGTAGATATATTTTTTGAGCGTTTTCAGTTTCCACTAAAAAGTTTTAACTTCCAAAATGAAGAAGGGTGTTTAGTAAAAGAGAAAGGATGACCACAACCATCACACCCAGGACGAGGATAGGGATAGGATAAGGACAAGACAGGAACAACATTCAGGACTAGGCACGACAGTGTAGTGATGGTGAGCGCTCTCTTCGATTTAGTAGTTTCCGTCCGTATGTCGCAAGGGTATTCAAACGGTACGTACCCGAGTCGGAGCATTGCAGCTTGAACTGAAAGTCGTGCTGAATCGTCTTCAATATCTCCACCAATATCAATGAGTGGTGCTTGCTCTTCTCGTTCTGACGATCGACCTCTCCGAGAGCTGCTGCCACCTTCCAAAATCCGCCACCGATCATGATCAACCTGTGATATAGGACAAACCAAGTAGTGAGAAAAAATAGCGACTAGTTGTAAGAATATGCTATTTCTAATTAGGCACAAAACACTTTACAACAACAACTACGTCCGAAAACGGGAAATTCGATCCCTGGAAATTTTTTCAGCTGAGAACTACAAAATCTAGAAAAAAGCATGCCAGAATTTGAAGGATTAGAGAGATGAAAAATGACGTGAGAATTAGAGAAAAGAGAATGTTAACGGGTGTGAATTGAGAAACCATTCAATAAAAAAAAGTATTTACCTCCTCGAAGAAAGTTTGAGTCTTTCGCAGAATATGTTTCAACTCGGTGAGTTCTGAGAAGTTTTTCTTAAGAGTTTCCTCGTTTTTGTTCACTTCTCGAAGTTCGTTTTCTAACTTCTCGAATGTAGCCTAAAGCAAAAATTCATATAGAAATTTCGTCTTTTTTCTAAATACTCGCCTCTAAATCAATCATTTCTCTTGGCAATGGAGCATCAGGGTTCTCTCCGGTGTCCAACATAGGAATTTGGTCTTTTCTGATTTCATGTTCGAGGAATCCTGAAGAAAAATGAAGAAAATGAAAAAATGTTCGTAATTCCAAAAGACATACTCAGTTTTCGTTCCATCTCGTCGCATCGTCTCACTTCATTAACATATTTTCGCTGGAACGCGCTCACATCTGGGTTCAACTGGAAATTGTAACGTTTTCTCTTTGAAAATAAGGCTAAAACACTCACATCACGGAATTGAACAAGTCCGAGCTCTCCTAACTCTGCGACACATTGATAGGAAGCATCTGATTGGAGATAAAGCTGAGCCAGACACATTTGTTCACTTCGATAAATGCCCGGTTGTGGCGGCTCCTCGCCAGGAGTCACGTAATCACCCATTGTCGATTCTGAAAATAAAAATCTATTGAAAGAACAAGAAAAAAACACTGAAGTTTTACGAAAAATAAACAAAAACAGAAGACGTGGAGGTTGAAAAGAGCATGAAGACCACGGCCGAAGACCAGATATTGACGGGACTCTTTTGGAGAGGCGCCATGAAAAAAGAGTGAGGGAAAAGCAGAGAGGAGGATCGATACGAAGCAGCGGGGAAAAGTGAGCAAGAAGTGAGCAAGAAGTGAGCATAAGCCATTAAAGAAAATATGCTCCACTGAGAAGGAAGGAATTTTGAAATTCCAAAAGCTCACTTCTTCAAAAGAACATGGCAATACGAAGATCTATTGCGCAATCTAATCGATCCATGCAATCGAAATGACACGTCATTGGCGTTGGGGCGCAATTCTCCAGGATTTCATAGACGCAGAGAAAGAAATTACTAACTTTCAGGTGGCAAATTACAAAGAAAGTGAGGAAGAAAGAGAGAAAATGAGAAATTGGATAGACCGGTTATTGAAGGAAGAAATAACAGAAAACGTCTGTTTCCTCCCGCAATGTTTGAACACAGAAGAAACCATCTCTTGCATTTGCGAGCCAATGTGTTCAGCGTTTAGAAATCATAAATAATTGATTCGCTTTCAAAACATAAACATTTGACTCACAATTCGCTTAGTTTTTGAACTGAATCGATTCGGAAAGAGGACAAAATGAATTATAAATGAAATTAGTGGGGCAAGATTGAAAGTTTGCGGAGAGCATGATAACACGGGGGAAAACGATAAGATTACGTTACGAGAGGTCAATGCTGCATAAGTTTGTTTGATGGTTTTTGTCGTTGAACGTCTAAAAGTGATACGAAAGAAGGAAGGAGAAAACGACTTTTAAATCAGGTTTTGATGGAGAATGTTCTATGTTGGAAGAAGATGTGGGAAAGTGTAAACTAGTGTGATAAGATATAAATGAGTTTTTTTGAGAGATGAATCGCTGGG
Source organism: Caenorhabditis remanei (assembly GCF_010183535.1). Lineage (NCBI taxonomy): Eukaryota > Metazoa > Nematoda > Chromadorea > Rhabditida > Rhabditidae > Caenorhabditis > Caenorhabditis remanei. The sequence continues at coordinate 5,784,241 of NC_071330.1, read as the reverse complement.
AAACGATTTGATATTGCGGAAAAACTTCAAGGCGCATAGGTTCAAAAGTAATATGGGTCTCGCAGCGATTACAGCTTCTGGTGATCTGAATTTTTAATTGAGAGGTCTAATATTTCTTTTGGTTTTTTTTTTAAATTCGCTATTCGGCTAAACCTTTTTATTTAGAATCTGAAAACATTAGAAGTGATATACTTTGTTGCTAGACCTGAAATTCATAACGAAAATAACAGAAATGTTGACATGGCAGGCAATTCTGTCTGTCGAATGAATTTCACAATCATTTTATCAAAAATGTGGTAAAAGAGAGAACGTGACAAACAAAAGCAACATCTGAGTCATAAGAAGGCGAATGAAAATAGGGAAAACGGAAAAGAAATCGAAAGAAAACTTATGTTCCCATTCCAAGATAGTACTAATTAGCAGATCTATAACAGTTTTCCGAATAGAAAAAAAAATGATAAAGAAAACTGAACATTTGAAGGAAACAAGTTTGTCAGATGATTTTCTACACTTTGAAAGATACATTTGATATATCTCACTTTTGATTGATCAGTACATAAGTGTGGAAATCAATAAAATACTGCTCCGGTGATCCAAAAAAGGAATGTCACGACGTTCTCCGACTGTCAAACAGCCCCTCCTTCTTCTCTCCGCTCGTTTCTCTCTCTCTCTCTCCTTTCATTTTTCTCTCTCCTGTTCCTTCTTTCCCTCTCTCCAACAGCAGACAACAGCCACAGAAATGTTGCCCTCTACCGTATACACACTCTCTCTCACCGGCCAATCGTTGCGAGACCAGCGCGTTGTTTGAAATCGGTTGTTGGCTGCTGAGAAAACACCCGCCATTTCAAAGTTTTTTTTCTCGCGCGCGCATGTACATCGATTTTTTCGATCCGGTGCTAATTCAAATTTCCGAAATTTTCAGAATAAAATGTCGTCGGCGGTGAGGAGTCCTCGTAAAAAAGTTCAAAGTGACACATCCGACCCGGTCAGTTTTATTGAGGGCTATCGATTAGTGATCGGGAAAGATTAATAATGAACAATTTGCTGGAAGTGTGATATAGTTTTTTCAGGATCGAACAAGTTCACCGTATCGACTTCGGGACACTGCAAAAGTGCCATCAAGATATCGAGATGATGAAGTATACTTGTCACCGACTCGAACTAATAAAAGAACTGGATCTCCAAAGAAGTTAGTATTCAAAAGCATTCAAAAGAAATTAGCAAAAGTGGCATACTTCGAAATTTAAGCATTTTCATTGTTTCTCAAAGCAAAATTTCAGGTCTCCCGCAAAACGTCTGAATGGTGGTCGAGATTCTCCTTCTGTCAGCTCTCTGACACGGAATTCCAGTCTTACAATGCTCGCAAAAGCAGCTCTCGACTATGAGTCTTCCAGTTGTGCTCTTGAATATATCGTAAGTTTCTCTTCTCTTTGATTCTGATAACAACCCCGAAGTTCTTTCAGCCAAAAGAAGAAACTCGTCGACCGACCAGAAGAGCTCTGGCTCTTTCTCCTCCAACAACTACTAATGCCAATGATCTTCTCGCGAAAGATTTAGAAATGATTGAAATGCATCAGAATCTTGTTGCTGGTTTAGATGATCTCAATAATCCTGAAAATATGACGACAGAGGCGATGGAACATCGAGATGCTCAGTTATTTTTTAACATGTTCAGTACGGATCAAGAGAGAACTGCAATGATTAAACAGTTCAAAACTTTCAAAAATCAAACGAGTGAGGATGTGAGCACTTTTATGAGATCCAATATAAAGAAGTTGTACAATTTGCTTCGATACAAAAAAGCTCGTCAATGGGTGATGTGTGAATTCTTTTATTCGGCCATCGACCAACAAATATTCAAAGAAGAGAACGAGTTCGCTTCAATAATCAAAGAATCATTCCCAAACTTGAAAAACTGGAATTTGACACGTGTTGAGTGGAGAACGATTCGAAAAATGCTCGGAAAGCCACGTAGATGTTCCAAGGTATTTTTTGAAGAGGAAAGAATGTATTTGGAGGAAAAGCGAATGAAAATTCGAAGTGTTTATGAAGGAAGCTATTTGAATGTAAGCCTGAAAAAAGTGAAATCAACTTCTGACTTTTAGTTTTTCTTACAGGATCCGTCAATCGATTTAAAAGATCTTCCAGCAAGACTTCCACGTCAAATGGTGGTCGGAAATAGAGTTTTCGCACGTATACGACATCCATATGATGGTATTTACTCTGGTTTAATTGATGCAGTTATTCCGAAAGGATTCAGAGTAATCTTTGATAAGGTTCGTGTTTTCATTTGTCTGGGTGTAATCCTATGTTTAGCTTCACATTCTTCTGGAATTATTATTTTAACACGTTTTCTGTGTTATATTTTTTTTGCCGAACAGGTGTTATTTCTATCAATCTTTCGTTAAATGATGGTAGACATAATGTGTCAGTATCACCTGTTCTTCTATTCAATATTTTTTCAGTCTGATATACCACCAACTCTTGTCAGTGACACTGAAGTTCTTCTCGATGGAAAAACCGAACTTCTCAGTATTGCATACTTCATCGAAGAAGCCAACTCGAAACTTCCCACCGGTGTTCGCCCATTCGTCGCGGCTGTTCGTGATCCAAATCGTCCACATTTATGTCGTGATGAACTCGTTTCGAGAAAGATAGAAAGAGGCGGACCGCTGAATGGTCCGGATGATGAGCGATTAACTGCGAGAAATTCTGAAATGGTCGGAAATTTCCCGTTAAAGTTCTTGGTGAATCTTGTGAAGTTGACAAAGTTGATCGAGATTAAAAGAGGATTGGTCAAAAATCTGAATGATTTGAATATAGAGGCGGAGATGCAACATTTGACAACTGAAAAGTATTCCACTGTTTTTCAGGTTTGTTAGCCAGTAAATTATTTTTGAAACTTTGAGTTTTATTTCAGGAGAAATACGCAAGAACCATCATGGATCTCGAGCATGTAAATCAGAATATTGACATCAACATGAATGGAATTCAAGATCATCATATGTACTTCTCATCTAACGATGTAAGAATTGAATTCTATCGGAATAAAAATGAACAGAAATCTTTTCAGATTTCCACGACAAACATGAAGCCAGAAGCAGTGAGAAAGATGTGTTATCAACAAGCTGGTCGATTTGTGGAACATTGTAATCAAGGATTAAATGTAGAAAATGTTCATGCCTTGACTTTGATTCAAGCATTGACTGCTGTTTTATTACAGGTGAGTTGAATGATGATTATTTTTATACTTATTCCCAAAAACAAACCTTCCCGTTTTACAGGTCCGAGCAATGGGCACTCAAAAAATCTCAGCAGTTGATCTGCAATCCCTCAGTGATGTCATCGCGGACATTCGAAATCAGATAAATCCCCGAAACGTTGCATTCTTCGAAGATTTCGTAGAAGTTCATCTGAAGCAGTTCCATACGATAATGTTGGAGACTGGAGCACTTTCTACGTCATCTTCCACTTCGCATTCGAATAGAAAGTAAAATTCATAATTTTTACAATACCCACCGGTCATTTGTTCATTCTCTTTTTAAAAGTGCCTCATCTCATTCTTTCTCACATCGTGTCTTTTTGCCGCTTCAACCAAGTCATAACTGATCAAAAGTTTCTATTCTTATTTGATTCCTCTCCTCAGTTCAACACCAACCTCTAACAAAACCCCAATGTGCCAAAAAGTTCTTTTATTTTTCACTCTTTTCTCTCACTTTTGCTTTCTTTTGCTGGGTTTTCTATTGTGTATGTGTGCTCGTGCTTCCTCAGTCAATTCACGCGTTAAATGCATTTTGTAAATGTTTTCTATTATTCCTCATTTTGTTATCAATTTTTACTTGTGTGCCTAGATTTATAAATCGCTTTGATTAGTCTTCTTCTTGCTGTGCAAGTTAAGATATGTTTTTCTCTTTTTCCGACGTTGACAGATCTGGAACTCTGCCATGCTCCTTTTTCAAGAAGACTCGAGAATATCATGGTTATCTGAAATCTGAAAAAACATTAAATTCAGTTTTCTTGATCGTAGATGCTTCCTTCGCTCTGAAAAAGGTGCCCATTGCATGCATTCAGTTTTTGCAGAATGTTTGCATTCTTGCGGCGGGTACTCAACAAAAATTGGAAATTCTTACCAAATCGTGAGCGGATAGTGTTCAAAAACAGAAAAGAAGCGTTTTTCGATTTCGTCAAGGTGTCCTGAGCCAATATTTTGTGGCAAATCGGTCTTGCCGTCATAGCTTTGTGAGTAGTTGCGTTTTCAATTAAAAAACCAGATAACCTTTTTTTCTAGAGAGTTTGCATTTCCGACGCCGGATATTGTTTACGATATAAAGAGATTGATTTCTCCAGACTTTGATTTGTATTGCAAATCCGGTAATCTGGTAGATTTCGAAATGGACTTTGAGAATAAGTTGAGATCAATCCGTAGAGAAGAGGTGCGCAGTTTGGAGCAGTACACGAATGCGAAGAGTCCTGAAGCAAAGTTTGGTGGAGTCAATTAAGTTGTTTTTCATCTTTTAGGATTTTTCTGTTTTAGTTGGTTCTATAATTAGGTCTCTTTTGTTATCTTCATCGTTTCTTTCTTTCTTGTTATAGTCATGTGGTTATAAAAAATTTTTCTTCTAATTTCTCACCTTTTCTCCTCTAATTGTTTATTTTCAAACGGTTCCTTATCCGTCTCTCAATCTTTTAATTTCCCCCTTTCTCTTCAAGTTCCCGTGTACAGTCACAGATTTTTAGGGCAAAAACTCATTGACTACACCTCTCAATGACTACATTTTCTCATTGACTCCACATTCTCAATGACTACATTATCTCATTGACTTCATTTTTCTCAATGACTACACTTTTCTCATCGACTACACCACTCATTGACTACAAAATTCGAGAAATGCTCTCATTGACTACATCTCTCTGAAAGACAGTCCAGCAGACCATCTGAATTTATAACATATCTCAGAAGCCTTATATTCCAAACAGGACCAGAAAAGGTAGCGGACTGACCAAATTAGGAACAAGTTTTGGCAAATACTCATTTACTACCTACTCATTTACTACCAATTGCTCATTTACTACCTTACTCATTTACTACTTCAACTCATTTACTACCATTTACTCATTTACTACCGTTTGCTCATTTACTACTTTTACTCTTTTACTACCGTACTGCTCATTTACTACTTCACTTTTCACCATTCTCTTAGGCTTAGGTTTCTTAGAAATTCGGAAAACAATTGACAGATACGATGAATAACCGTTTTCGTCAATTTTTTCCGAATTTCTAAGAAACCTAAGCCTAAGAGAATGGTGAAAACTGAATCCCAGCATATCGCTCTAAAGTAGTAAATGAGTAAAAAGTAGTAAATGAGTAATAGTAGTAAATGAGCAAACGGTAGTAAATGAGTAAATGGTAGTAAAAGAGTAATGGGAGTAAATGAGTAATGTAGTAAATGAGCATTTGGTAGTAAATGAGCAGGTAGTAAATGAGTATTTGCCACAAGTTTTCACCATTCTCTTAGGCTTAGGTTTCTTAAAATTCGGAAAAGAATTGACAAAAACGAAAAACGATTAATACCCGTTTTTGTCAAGTTTTTCCCCGAATTTTTGAGAAACCTAAGCCTAAGAGAATGGTGAAAAGTGGTCCCCCACAAGAATCACTCAGATTGGGTAAACTTTGTTCCTCTTTCAGCACACTGATTTGGAATCCCCGATTATTTTTCAAATTTTGGGTACTGTACTGGTCAAAAAAAGTAAGACAGTCAGTGAGGGTGCGGCACATGCTCAAAGCTGACTAATTTTAACTGAAAAGCTGCGAGTATCGCGTTCTTTTTTCCTAGTACTGTAGATGTAGTCAATGAGAGCATTTCTCAAATTTTGTAGTCAATGAGTGGTGTAGTCAATGAGAAAAGTGTAGTCATTGAGAAAAATGAAGTCAATGAGATAATGTAGTCATTGAGAATGTGGAGTCAATGAGAAAATGTAGTCATTGAGAGGTGTAGTCAATGAGTTTTTGCCGATTTTTAGAACTTCAAAATGGACAAAACCAAGAAGCAATCAGCTGTCGGTCTCCAAGAGACTCAATCTCTAGCATCGGCACTTTCGGAGCAAAGACCAAAATATGTACAGATTGTAAGACTTATTGTTAATAACATTTTGATTCATTAAATAGAATTTACAGCTGCAACAAGGGAAAAATGGATCCGCTAATAAGAAACCGAATGGAAATAAAAACAACAAGGGCAAGAACGCAAGTTCAACCAGAACGAAGAGTTGAAAGCGAAACTTTTGGAGACTGGAGACAAGATGGTCTCGGGAACCGTCTATGAAAGGTTAGAAACAAACAATTTTATTCACTCTTTTTTCATAGCAAACCCCTGGTTTTCGACAGCTAAAATATGTCTTTTTCAGCCTTGGTCGAGAAGACGAAGCTACCGTACGAGAAGCTTGACACATCATCTGTTATCTGACGTGCCAATTCGTTATAACAGAAAAGCTAGAAAGGCAATTCTAGGCATGAATAAGGCAAAAGATGTTCCATCGAAGTTGAAGATTGGAGGGGATTGTAAAGAATCTTCTTTCCCCAGAATTTGCAGCTGTTGCTGAATTCTGGACACAGTGGAGACAGACTTGCTGCCGCTTTCAATGTTTCCAAAAGGTTTTGCAAAATAGAAAGTCTGAATTTTCTTAACAAAAATGTATTTTCAGAGAACAAGATGATTTGTCATTCGCTCGCACACTCTTGCCTCGGAAGCCGCCAAAAATGGAAAGTTCACAGATGTTGTACCGGTATTCTTAGACGGAAAAAAGCCGAAGACTATCAAGGAAGACAACGGAATCCGTGTTTCCACAAATGAGAAGCTGTCGACTCTGAAGCCGGACTTCGTGAAGCCACATGGAACTATCACCGCTGCCAATGCATCTTATTTGACTGACGGAGCATCGGTTGCTCTCATTATGACTGAGGAATACGATCTCGCCAATGGATTCAAACCAAAGGCATACCTGAGAGACTATTTGTATGTTGCACAGGTAAGATAAGAGAACAGTAAAGAACTGAAACTCTAACATTTTACTTTTCCAGGATACAAAAGATCAACTCTTGCTTTTCCCAGCCTACGTCATTCTAAAGCTTCTCGACAAACCTGGACACGGAGTTGGAGCCCTTAGTGAATCATATAAAAATTTTTAATTTTTAAAGAGTTGTGAAGTTTCCCAAAAAGCCCTCAAATAAAATTTTTATTTTTAAAAATTTTTATTAAATTCAAAAAATACAAGTATTTGAGTTCATTATATCCTGTCTCATTTTTCAGAAATAAGACCAGGCGGCACATATCCTTCCACTACACATAATTGATAGTTACAATCGGTGGCCTTCCTTTTCCTGCTGTGTTGATCGTTGGTTAGTCTTCGTATAAGACATCCAATATTGTCGGTTTCGATCGTCGATCCAACATTTCGCACTATTGCTGATCCAGAAGCAATGAATGATTCCTTGGCGAAAACGCCCGTAACGACAACATCCGTCGACTTTCCAAGTTTCGAAAGTTGTCCGATAAGTTCATTGTTCATCATTGCATTCAGCACCACCGTCGTAACATCCTTGCCAATCAAATTTGACGAGTTTGGTATCTAAAAATAAGTTATTTGAGTACGGAACACACGAAAAATATTCCAGCTTACGATTCTATGGGTAATCAGCAACGCTCCTCGTGGAACGTTGTCAACTGTTTCGCACTTGAGCCAATTGATGTCGTTCTCCTCTTCTATTTGGTTCTCGGAAGACGTTGTACTCCTCGAAGTCGAGATACAAATTCTGTCTTCGTGATTCTATTCGAACCGAGTTCGTCAATCAATCGAGCGGAAGCATCATCATTCACCAACAACGCCAGGAAAACATTTAGATGGCATCTGTTTCGTTTCGGAATCTTTTCGTAGTAAAGAAAGAATGATTTTTGTGTGCTCGGGGACATCAGGAAAGCGAAAAGTCCTGATTGTTCAGTCCCCATTTCTGATGGTTCCGGTACCAGTCCTTCATAGAACAATTTTTCGTATATTTGTCTTCTTTGGTGCGAATGGTCAATCAATTCTTTCCGTTGTTTCTCATTTAGTCTTGCATTTAGAATTTGGCATAGATTTACGGCTTGATCTTTTTCGGAAAAGCGACCTTCGTTTCTTTGTTTAGCGTACGAATCCAGTAGCAAGGTGAGCAACTCTGGTTGCCACCGGTGAAATTTAAACTCAGCTTTTTTCATGAGTTTCATTCCTGGAGTTATCGGTATCGTAGAAGACCCTCGAAGTTCCTCTCTCCCACATAGATCACGTCGAGTTTTATTTCAATGTTCTTCTCTTCTTCAGTGAGAGATCGCGATAACAGCGAAGCGAAGCGATGCACTCCTTCCAAGATAACGTATCGCGTGTTGTCGTCGTTGGGAACTGCCAGGAGTGGAATCCCGCTGACATCTTCGTCGAACAACTTGTCTATTGGCATCTTGTTAAGAGAGTTGACCGTTTCTTCGTAGATGGGACGGAATACTCCTCCTCGATAGCTCATTGAAAAGAGATCTCCTAGTGCAGTTGGAACACGTACTTGCTGAAATTAAAATTATCCATTCAATATGTACTTTCATTCTATTTTTGTTTTCAAAAGAATTACTGAAATACTAACCTCAAAGGCATATTCGACCATCGCGTTCAGATCCGACTTCTCATTTTGTTTCTTTTCTTCTCTTCTCTTTCCTTCTCCTTCTTCTTTTTTTCCTTCTTTGCCTTCTTTTCCTTCTTCTCCTTTTTCTTCTCCTTCTTCTCCACTTTCGCCTTCTTCACTTTCTTCTTCTCCAACTTCTTCTTCTTCTCCTTCTCCTTCTCCCCACACGACTACGAGATCTGGGCTCCAATTAACAGACTTCTGAAAAATTTCCGAAATTCGAATTTTGTAAATCAGTTTTGCTTTGAAAGCATTCAAAGTCTCTCTCACCATGTTAAATTCGAAGAACATTGTTGAGCGTAGATTTTGAAATTAGAAATAACTTTTTGGACACGTCGCAAAGATTTATGGCAAATTACGTCATGCAACGTGGAATGTCATGTCAATGAAAAAATAAATCAAAAAACTCACGCGTGAAAAGATTTTTTGTTAGTTAAAGATTGAAAATTTTTTGAAAGTTTATTACTGAAAATTACGGTTGGTATCAAGGGAAATAGAATTTTTACTGCTCCCTATACCCTGTTTGACTCTACCGTCTGCCAACTTTATCTTCTGGGAGATTAGAGATTGTGAAGTAGGAATTGAACTGTTTATTTTATCAATAGTTTATGTGCAACTCATAGTATTACAAAAAAAGACAATTATTTAATCCTTCTTCTCGAATGCCATACACACACTGTTGATACAGTATCGTTCGCCAGTTTTATCCTTTGGCCCATCGTTGAATACGTGGCCGAGATGGGCGTCGCACTGAAAGAATTTATAGTCGAAAAACGGATATTCTTCTAGATAACCTACCGTTTTGCATCGTACTTCAGTACGATTCATTCCATGTGATCGATCTTGAATTCTGACGATATTCGCATCTTTTCCAACGGATTCTGAGAATGCCGGCCATCCACATCCAGCCCAAAACTTTGCGTCCGAACTGAAAATATAAAAATGACTTTTTCGAATATTTCAATAAAACTCACTTAAAAAGTTCAGAACCACAACAAAGACAAACATAACGCCCCTTCTCGAAATGATCGTCAAATCCGCCAGTATGAGGTGATTCCGTTCCTGAAATACGAAGTGATTAACGGGAATTTTCGATAGAATGAGTGCCTACCAGACTCTCTTGCCACTCTATACACCTCATTCGGCAAAACTTTTTTCCAATCGCTTTGACTGATATTCTTCGGATTTTTGTCTCCTCCAATCTTCGTAATTCCAACATCTTCCATTCCGAACTTTTTGGTTGTCATTGTTCGGAAAATCGAGAGAAATGTACGGCGAAGAATCTGAAAAATTAAGGAATTTTATCGGTAGAAAAATAACTTTGAGAGTTCAAAAACTAACGTTTAGTGAACGTCGGGCCAGAAAGTTTTGTTGAAAAAGAGGCAAAAGATACGAGAAAACGAGTTTCCCGTCCGACAAAATTTTGGCTCTTTATGATTTAACGGGGGTTTTAAGAATTAACGGGGGTTTTAAAAATAGACGGGGGTTTTAAGAATAGACGGGGGTTTTCAGAAAAAACGGGGGTTTTGAGAATAAACGGGGGTTTTGAGAATAAACGGGGGTTTTCGACAAGTTCTATTTACTTATACTAAGAAAACCCCAAAATTGTCAGAAATGACTACAGTCCCTCCAGTATACATTTTTTTCATTTTTTTTCATTATACATTTTTCGGCGTCTTCCTTTTTCATCAGACGTAGAGGACAGTTGTGGAATGCGTGTAGGAGGGACGTATATTCCATACATCTCCCTGTGATGGCACAGTATCTCATGAGTACACCAACTCTCCGTCTCTTCCCCTACTATGTTCCTATTCTTATTTCAGCTTTGCCTCTTTATTTCTGTACTCTCTTGGACATCTCTAACTGACAAGGGAATGACCCTGAGTGAAACGCGAGATTCTCAACGATGTTTTTACCAAAGATGAGCTTTACCGAGACTAGAACAACACTATATGTTTTAGTGGCAACAAACTCGTTTCCAGCGAATGGCAAACATTTTTCTTTTTTTTCAAAATTTTTTGGTCGAGTCACTTTGAGACACTGTAACTTTGTTCATTTTGAAGGTTTTCATAAAATTCAAAGTGCTATGGAAAGGTGAAAATGTGGGCTACAAAAAAGTTAACTCAATTTACCAAAAAAGAAAACCAATTTACCAAAAAAGAAACCTAGAAAGTTATAAATCAAAACGTGAAAATTGACCGTACTCATGAAATCAGAAAGTGGCCATTTTCGAAAAAAGGTCTCGGGGAACCACGTCTATTCGATTTCCCGTGTTGAGTAAGGTACACATACATATTCAAATATATGGCTCACCTTTCATTTTAGAGACTTATTTTTAATTTTTCAAGTTTTAAAGCCATTTCCACGTATCCCTATACATGAAAATCGTTAAAAAATCTATGGTCGCATTAGTTTCATCAGCGATCATAAAGTTACCAAAACATGATAATTGTTTTCAAAAAGTGTGTTTTGACATGTTTTAACAACATTCCGCCAAGATCTGTGGTTTTGCGTTTTTAGTTGAAAACTCGAACGTATAGGGATACGTAAAAATTGACTTGAAACTTGAAAAATTAAAAATAAGTCTCTAAAATGAAAGGTGAGCCATATATTTGAATATGTATGTGTACCTTACTCAACACGGGAAATCGAATAGACATGGTTCCCCGAGACCTTTTTTTTAGCCCGTACAAAAAATGCGATATCAGGTCATAACAATGAGTCCGTCTCAAATCAACAACGGTTCCTTCAAAATTACCCACGCTTCCCAAGTGAGTACTTATGAGATACTGTGCCATCACAGGGAGATGTATGGAATATACGTCCCTCCTACACGCATTCCACAACTGTCCTCTACGTCTGATGAAAAAGGAAGACGCCGAAAAATGTATAATGAAAAAAAAATGAAAAAAAATGTATAATTGAGGGACTGTAGTCATTTCTGACAATTTTGGGGTTTTCTTAGTATAAGTAAATAGAACTTGTCGAAAACCCTCGTTTATTCTCAAAACCCCCGTTTATTCTGAAAACCCCCGTTTTTTCTGAAAACCCCCGTCTATTCTTAAAACCCCCGTCTATTCTTAAAACCCCCGTCTATTTTTAAAACCCCCGTTAATTCTTAAAACCCCCGTTAAATCATAAAGAGCCAAAATTTTTATAGATTTCGTCGCTATGACAACTCGTTTTCCTTTTTTTCCCGGAGCTCAAATTTATAATCATTTGGAAGAAACTGAATGACAAAATACAAGGAATACTATTTTCGAACCATAAAACAACATTGAATCATCATTGTTTTCCTAATACAAAATCATCTTTTCTTCTTCTTTCAATAGTGCGAAATCTATTTCTCTCTGTCTCATCTGTTTCTTTCTTCTCAAGAAAATCATGAGACCCTCTTCTTTTCTTTTCAGTTCAATATCAATTTCTAACAAAACTTCTCATAAAACCCTTCAATTCGCTGAAAAAGTTCACTCGCTTTCAATCCATCCCAACCGACAAAACAAGATCATCAATCTTCACTTTTTCTTTGTTTTCTCATTGAGCTCTGTCTCTCTCGTTTCTTCACGCGTCAAGTACACTTTTTGAATGTTTTCTCTTTTCTCTTTCGTTTCGTTCTTTCTCAATCTTTCCTATTTACTTCACTGAATCTGGCTTCCAATTCCTGACAACTTTTCCGTATATCTCGACGGAAATTTTCAGAATGAACGCCTTCCCAGTGTTCTTCTTCATATTAATTTCTACTTTGATTCCGCCTGGTAAGATTTAAAAACAGAAAACTTCGAGAAACCAACTGAAATAGTTTTAGTGGCGTCTGGAACAGTAAAACGAGCAGTCCATTCATCCGGATGTCCGAAGAACGCTGAATACAAAGAGTGTACCAACATCTGCCCGGATAAAAGTTGCCAAAATTATCTGATGGTAACAAGATATATTCATCTGAAAAATCTCTGGGCCTTCTGAATTTCAGGTATCAACTTGTTTCTCTCTCCGTTGTGGACCACCAGCCTGTATTTGTAAGGAGGGACACGTTTACTTGGATGGAGAAGACAAGAATCAAGGATGTGTGAGAAGAGAAACATGCAATAGATTGAACAAAATTCGTAATCAACCTGTTCCATAATTGATCCTTTTTGAATTGATGGTAAATAATTTTGTCTTTTTTCTAAACCTGATAAAGTGACTTTTTTAAACTTCGTGTAAATTTAGTTCAAATGAGATATTGGAATCATTGGATTAAATCCTAATTCATACGGCCGGGATACTCCAGATCTGAGTTATTGAAGGTACCGTAATTCTACAGTAATCTGTCTCATCTTTGAATGATAATTTGGAAGATAGTCAAGGCAAAGTTCGGTGGAAGGAATATTTTCATTTTTGGGTTACTGTAACTTTCAGTTGTCCAACATTAATCGGATATCTGTTATGCCTATTATCTTGGGCTCAATAGCAATTTTCCGTATTGTTTTAGAATAGTCAGAAGCCACTGTTTTGCATGTCTTCCATTGTTTTGACCTCTCGAATATTGAGATGTTATATTTATAACAAAAACTTCATAATAAATTAAAAGAGCACAGGGTATCACAAAATCACTCGTATTCTGCAATAGACTTGTAATATTCGGATTGATTGGCTGTTTTTGTGTTTGCAGTTTTGGCGAGTTTTCCTTCGAATCCATTCGATCTGAAAATTAATGATTCACATACAAACTATCTATTTTCAGTTCAATTACCTGTCAACTCCATCCCATCGATATCCAGGAGCAATATTGAATCGATTGGGTACCCAGTGACCATGATACGATGGATAGACAAGTTCTCCTCTATCAATCGCTGTATCTCGTCGCTTCTTTTGAATTATATTGGCCATTGGATCCGCTGCATGAAGCACTTCTTTCAGATGAGCATTCATTGCATCATCATCACGAGCTCTCGCCATTGGTTCAGCTGCAACTCTTGCCATTTCTTCCAGTTGTGCCCTTCGATCCTCAATCTGTGCAACTCCTTTATTCCAAGATTTGTATTTCTCTTTCAATTCTTCCGTCTTCTTCGCTTCTCTTTCCTTTTTCTCTTGATCTTCTTCAGCATCTCTTCCTTTTCTCTTCGTTTGCTTCTGTCGATAGACGGTGTCAGCGAATCGTCCACTCACGGAACTATCCATTTCTTCGAAAACCTTGGCATTTTTCGCTCTTAACTTGTCACTTTCCTCCTTCAAATCCTTCGCCGATTGTAATCCTGACCTCTTTCCATCTAAAGTCTTTCTAGAAACCTCTGTATCACTATCCGGTTCTTCTTTCTTTATCATCTTCGGCTCTTCAATCTTTCTCGTTTTTCTCGGCGGACTAGAATCATCACGACGTCGGCGAGGAGGAGAAGAATCTCGGTCACGTCTTCTTGGCGGAGAGTTGTCAGAATCACGACGAGCACGAGCACGTGGCGGGGAGTTGTCACTATCATGTCGAGTTCGGCGAGGCGGAGAGGCACGGCGACGAACTGGAGAATTATCTGAAAACAGAACGATTATTCGGTTTGAGATTAGTCAATTACCACTATCTCTTCGCTGTCGATTTGCTCTAGGTGGTGAGTTGTCGCTGTCGTGACGTTGTCGGCCAGTTGACCGTCTTGGCGGGGAGTTATCTAAAAAAAAAATTTAAAGGAATAATTAAATAAAAAACTTTTTCCGGACCAACCTTCATCACTATCGTGTCTTCTTCTCGAAGGTCTTGGTGGTGAATTGTCGCTGTCATGGCGGTTTCTAGATGATCTCGGTGGCGAGTGATCGCTGTCATGACGCTTTCTTGAAGCCCTCGGAGGAGAATTATCATCACTGTCGTGACGGTGACGCGTTTTTCTTGGGGGTGAATCACCTGGCGACAATGGCTCATTTTTCACTTCTTTCAGAGCTTCAACTTGGGCAAATGTTTGTTTGAATCCATGCACTACCTTGGCTTTTTTGGCGCTTTGCTTCAGTACTTCGATTTCTTCTCGTTCTTCGTCAGATCCGATATCTTTCACTTTTGCAGCATCTACAGAAAGAAACGCGTCTTCTTCAATTAATCGGATTCTGAAAAAATTAAGATTTTTCTTTGAATTTTTTCTTGAAAAAATGCAACTAACCCTTTCGGTCCATCCTTCTTCTTTTTCTTTTTCTTCTTTTCTTGATCGCCGTTAGCAGGTGATAAATACTTTTTCAAGTAATCTGCTTTAGATGTCATCGCTAAAAATATTTAAATGTTAATGTAAGCCAGAAAACGACTAAAACCAGGGAAAAACTTTAAAAAGAAATTCGAAATTGAAATTTTTCCGATTTTTGTCGGTGACCGAGAGAAAGTTGAAAGTTCGGCCAGTGAAATTTTTAGGCCATTTCGAAAAGTTGAGAATTTTGGAGGCAGTTAACTGCCTCCTGCACGAGAAAAGCGCCTCTCTTTTCGCACGCGGTCTGCGTCTCCTACAGGGAGGCACGTCTCTCACTCTCTCACTGGGATTTGAGGGTGTTTGATTGAAAACTGTCAGATTTTGATATTTCCAGAGAAAATTAGGATTTTAAGAATAGAAATCAAAAGAACAATAACAATAATGTTAGAAAATCCAAAAAAAAAGAGGAAAATAATACTGAACAGTAGATAAAACGACAGCTAATATATGGTCAGTTTTGATCGAAAACGGTCAAAAAGCAGTCAACTTATACAAAAATCTGAAACGGATATCTTATTCAGAATATCTTCAGCGTCATTTTCCACTATCAAACTCTAAATTTGGTTGAAAACTGAATTCAGTATAAACTTTACAAAAATCGGTACAAACTCGCGTAAGGACTGAGATTCTTGAGATGTTTTCGAACTCTTTCAGAAAACTGGATGCATTTCACAAAAATACTGAAACGAACAACTTATAGTACTTGTTGTCAGCTACATTTTAAGCTATAAAATATATGTTTTGCTTCAGAATGAACTGTGGTATGAGGTTTTCAAATGCCATGAGAGAAGAGATGATAGGGTTATTGGAAAAGACTTCGTCGCGACGTCTGGAGAAATTATTATTTTTTGTCAAACCTTCTTTGTTTCTATAGTACACAACCCGGTCTTCATTTTTCTAGTTGACCACTTTTTTGTACGATGCGTTCCTGGAAAGTTATGGCTCATGAAAGCATGTGCTCCCTGAATTCCCTAATCGAAGTTCGGGAAATCGGATGTTTTCATTCATCGCGCTATATCTTTCTAAGAAGACTCCGTACAAAAATGTTGTCAACTACAAAAATGAAGATCGAGATGTGCTCTACTCAAAAAACCAAAGATTGGAAAACAATCATTTCTTCAGACGTCGTGACGAAGTGTCTTACAGTAACCCTACTCCTTTTTATGCCTTTTTCGAAATTTTCAAAAAGTTTTAACTCACTTCGTTCTGAAAGAAAACTTTTGTATCATAGCTCAAAATGTAGTTAATAACAGTCGCTAAAAGTTATCCGTTTCCGATTTTTGAATATGGTCCTCAGTTTTTCACAAAACCTCGAAAACCTCCCAAAATCGCCTTATTTTCACGATTTTCAACTGATTTCTCCAAATTTTATACTGAACTCAGTTTTCAACCAAATTTAATGTTTGATAGTGGAAAATGACGGTGAAGATATTCTGAAAAACGTATCCGTTTCCTTTTTTTGAAAAAAAGGGTCGTTTTCCATTTTCGGTCTATACCGGTCATACTGTAGATGGAGTGATATGAAGAGAGTGAACATATTGTATTTTTTGTGGTTATCATCCATATTACAGCACAAATCAACACAATTTATGATTTTTATAACAAAAAAACAAGAAAAACTTCGGAAAATGTTCTAAATTCATAGAAAATGTGAATTCGATATGGTGTCTCGCCATAATTATTCTAGTCCCAGTGTTGGTGTATGTTTTGTATATCAAATTATAGCTAAAAATCCCCTCATTTCATTTATACCACTTTCAGTCTCCAAATATTATGTTTTTCTAGTCGCCGACAACCTTTTCAATTTCAGCAAAAAAAATTCCAGTGTCTAATGCAAGTGCGCTCTATTTGCACGCGTGAGAGATTGGAGACGGCAGACGTCGCTTTTCTCGTGCATTTAGCGTCGCTTTTCTCGTGCAGGAGGCAGTGGCAGTTTTCATTCTGCTTCTTCTCGAATTTCTCGGAATATCAGTTCGAAGATTTATTTTTCATAATGGATTCCAAGGATCAAGAGAAAGAGGAAACTTCGTTTCGCAGAAAGATACTTACAATCGTCGAAACTCTCACCGATATCACAGATGTTTCGGATTTGCAAGAGCATGTAACCCTTATCCAAAGATGAAATCTTTCAAAAAAAAACTATTTACAGCTTCCACTTCTTCATTGTGATGGCTGGGATGAGGTGATCGAAGAGAGATTCGTGAATAAGCAATGTGGATTCCCAGCTTGTTCTCGCGATCCGCCAAAGAAAACAAGAACTCAAATGTTTCAAATCGACAAAAAGGAGGGAAAGATTTATGAGTTTTGTAAACAAAGAAGCAAGTTTTGTTCGGAAAAATGTTATCAGAAGAATCTTTTCGTTCGTAAACAACTCGATGAGCATCCGTTGTGGATTACTGGAATGAATGATGTGAGAATGAGTGAGTCGTTCATCCAATATTCGGTTTCTATATAATAATTCTAGACAAAAAATATGAAGTGCCAGATGAATCATTTGTCAGTCCAGTTCCTGAAAAATGCGAACCAGAAGAAGATAAAGAGCCATCGATCGAGTTCGTCACCGACTCAATCATTGCAAAAGTTCAGAATTTGAAGCTTAACGAAGAATACGAAGAGCCAAAAGTGATAGATTCAGATGAACCAGAAAAAGAACCATACAAACTCACGGAAGACGATAAAGACTTCATCAAATCAATTCGTAAATTCAAAACTGCAAATTTCGGACCATCCCCTGTTGCAAAACCTACGCAGAAAATTGTGAAACCAAAGTTATCGGAGAAAAACCAACAGAAAGAAAATGAAATTTTGGCGAAACTTCGGGAGAAATATGGAAACAAGAATGCGAAACAGAAGAAACCGCCAATCATGATTGATGCTCCACAATTTCATCCGAAAGAGACTGCTGAACCGACGGAAACTATCAGAACAACCACAGTTGAGGAGAAGTACAAATGGCTGATCGATCTAATCAAGTCGTGGTTCACTGAAGAAACTCGTAAACTTGCTCGTGAAGGACCTCGTTCAAGAGGTGGAGATGTTGAACAGGTTCTGATGGATTTTCTGTCTGGAAAGAAAATTGATACAGAGAAATTAGTTGATTTGCCGAATCTTGACAAGTATAATGTGAAAGAGAAACGATTGAATATTTTCTTGCATTCTGTCAGACATCAGTAAGTTGCTTTTCTGTTCGAACTGTTGCATTAAAAAATCAACTTTAGCTGGGCGGATCTCGAAGCACGTCTTCATTTGACACCAACTCGTCGTGATCTTCTTAGTCGTGTCGCCACAACATTCCATTTGAATGCAGAAAATATCACTGGATGGAATAAAAAGGAACTCAACATTATTGTCATCGCGCTCTTCATACTGTAAGTTCAAAACTTGATGTAGTTTTTTCAACTTTTCGGATTTCAGAGTTTGTTTTGTCGACGTGGAGCTCGGTGACGACTATTTTAAGAAAGAGAATCCATCTCCCGAACTTTCCGCAGTGTCTACTGATCTTTGTGGAATTGACTCATATGAACTCACCGGTTTACACGATGTCATCAAGTCTCAATGTGCTAATGATTATTCGGTTTATGCTTAGAATTTGTGATTGCTACTTTAAAATATGAACTTTACTTTGATTCCAAAAAAAGAAACAAGTTGGATTAACAAAAGACAATAATTAGAAAAGCGAATACATAGAAAAGGTGGTGCACACGGGGATACGTCAAATTATTGGTCGTCGTCAGAGTTTTCCTCCTCGGAGCTTTCACGTTCACTCTCGAATGTTCCTTCTGGCAACGAGTACAGACGAATAACCGGTGATTGTGGGTCCTTCATCAACAAGTATTTTCCTGGCTTCTGCTTCATGCAACTGAAAATAGGTTAACAGTTAACATAGATTTATTTACAAAAAATGAATTTACCTATCAATGACGCATCTGAGGATTCCCCAGCAGTTGTCCATGTTCAAAGCAATGTTACTGGCGAATTCGGATGGTTTCACGTATTGCGTATTCAGGATCGAGTGATTTTGAGCATTTCTCGAGATGTTACGGGATACATAACCGAGTTTCATGGTGTCCGATCCCGCAAGAAGAGCTTGCAATGTCCACTTGGCAACCTTCGCAGAATTGTTCTTGATTTCGGTAGCCATCACAGCTCCCTTCTGGACGTCAAGCTTTGTTCTCCAGTCAACTCCTCCAGACTGTGTGCTGTCCCATTCGTTGAATGCCTTGATGGTGAGGGTCTGTGTCTCATTTCCGAGTCCATAGATTACTCCATCCAACTCGGTACGGCACACCAATTCAACTGGCTTACCGTCAACACCGTTTCCAAGGCTCCACTTGCGATATCTAAAATGAAATATTTTATTCCAATCCAATTGACATTTATTATCTTACTTGTAAGCAGTTCCGGACTCTCCAGTTTCATCATCTTCGAATGGAGCACGTGGATTCTTGAAAGTGAATCCTGGTTCGTTTCTCTTCACAACCTGCCGACGGAAGTTTTGGTTGATGTAGAATGCTTCTGTGGCAAGGTCTTTAGCATTATTCATACCTCCATCGAATGACGGTGGCTCGGCGCTGGTTTCAGAGACAGTAAGAGCCTCGACAGGGTTCAGAATTTCTCTGGTATTTCTCTTATCGAAAAAGAGCTTGTCTCCGACTCTGTATGCAACGATATCCCATGAGTAGACAGATCTTGGTGCAGTCATCAAAGTAGCCAAAATGATATCAGTTCCGAAAACATTTCCTACTCCGCTTTGGGCAAGTTCTTGAATAACTGGATCATCAGTTGTGGTGACATTGTAGAAAACTCCAGCACACTTTTGGAGGGGAATTGAGTTCTTTACTGAGACGCGATCAATAGTCTTGTCATAATATTGAAGACTTCCGTATTGATGATCTCCGATATCTTCTCCTCCTGGAATGTTGGGAAGCGCGAGTTTGGAGAAAGCACTGAGATTCATTTCCTCGAGAACATTCCATTCTGGGCGAACTTGAACAGAGGGAAGGCGCTCTTTCGGTCGATCTCCTCCGAATCTACCACCTTGACCGCGTTGTCCTTGACGAGCATTTCCTCCTCGACGTTGCCACATCTTGAACGCGCGTTGCTGCTCCTTGGCGATACTTCTCTTCATTCTCAAGTTAGTCGACTGGTTCACCAGCTCACGTTTCTCGACTTCCTTCTGCATCATCTTGCGGAGATGCATTTGACGAACGCGGAAGTTACGTTGAGGATTACGAGCCATTGGTCTAGAAGTGTCAACGAGTTGGAAGTTGTGCTCGTCCATTCCGTGAATGTAATCGAATTGACTTCCAGCATTAGCGGCTGATCCGTAGACACGCTCATTGTATCTGAACAATCGGATTGATGTCGGAACTCAAGCATAATTAAAATACCTCTCATTTCCTCTTCTATAGAAGCGGTCCACTCCAATCCAGTCAGCAACGCGACCGATACGATCAGCCTTGTTAAATTGTTGGAATGGGACGGGTTCCTCAGCTGAACAGCTTGTTGTCAATGGTCCCCATCCGGACGTGTTGTCAGCTAGTGACAAAAATTCAAATTTCGGTAGTTCTGTTGTAGCCATACCTGAAAATCGATGAGTTCAGTCAAAGTGTTCAGTTTTAGGCCAACAGTGAATTACAAGCTGGGGACAAGTTCCAAATTAAATGAGGCGGAGTTCTAAGAGTAAGATTATTTTTTCCTACATTTAAGAAAACGAAAACTCAGAACATTGACAAAAAACCAGTAAGAAACCTGAAAACGCGTGGCGAAATAAAAAATGGAATAATTCGGCACGAAAAACACGCAAACACTGTTGCATGAAATGCACCAACAAATCGTTTGCGTGTTTCCCGTTTTTTTTTCGATCGAGTGCATTTCTGCTGGAGTTTCATTGATTTTCAGAAGACTTAAAGTGTACTTCATCTGATTTTAGGAACGGGTTCAACTTGATGAATACGGTGCCACAACGTACACGCGTCATTCAGCTGTACAGACAGATCTTGAAGGTGGCAAAGAACTGGAAAGCGAAGGAAGAACCGAACACCATCTCTGAACGACAACAGATAATTGCAGAAGCCAGAGAAGCTTTCCGTGAACACAAAAAGGTAATAGATTGCGTTTTTGTGTTCGTATCAAGTCAATAATAACAATTATTACTAAAGGAGACGGATCCACTCGTTATTGGCAAGCTCATCTACAAAGCAGAGCAGCGTATCGTCCAGGCAGAACATTATGGAATACCACACGCAAGACCAGAATACCTTCCGCCTGATACCGCTTATTCGGTCCGCACTAAAACCCAAAACTTCCAGAAGATGTCAAGAAAGCGAAAAACTGAACGAGACGGTCCAATTCGGCGAGACCAATGAAATTCTCATTTTGTTCAAAAGATATTTCTGTAGTGCGTCTAAAATTCCAGATAGTTTGATGGAATTAGTGATAGAAAAATGTAGTGAGAGCCCAGATTATGCTGAAGAATTATCTGATAATGTGAGCTACCCTGTAGACATTTTTAAGCCAATAAATGATCTACATTCAGGTATTCAATAGTGATATAGTCACTTCACATGAAATTCGCTATCAATTTCAAATCAATGTCATCAAGACATTCATGTCTGGAATGGAAAAGAAAGGAGTACCAGTTCCTGATGCAATTTACGATCGGCTTGGTGTTCTCATGGGATTACCAGAGAAGGAATTCGTAGAAAGGGTTTGTCTGGAACATTAAAATGTCACTTACTTCTGAATTTTCAGCTGTATCTTAATGAAGAAGGTGACAAGGTGCTGGCTAAATTTTCCGAAGCAATCAATCAGCTCTCGATGGGAACAACTGGATTATCAGTTTGGCAAGCATCTTGTGATCTTGCAAATCTATTCCGTCTAGTTCCTTCATCCGAGTACAAGCGAGTTGTAGAGCTGGGCTCTGGGTGTGGAGTCAGTGGGATGGCGATTTCAAAATTAAGTAATTGCGAAGTTGTTCTCACTGATTACGATGATAATGTGTTGGATTTGCTGAAGAAAAACGCGGTGAAAAATGGACTGATGTCTGAAGAAGATGGTTGGTATTTTTGTGGTGAAATTCCACCTGTTTTATTCCTTGCTTTTCTGCGGAACTCATGAATATATCATATTCAATTTTAGGAGACACATCAATAAATCAAGCCAAAATTCGTTGCCTTGACTGGTGTGATTTCGATTTCACCGAATGGAAAGAACCCGCGGATCTCATTATTGCAGCTGGTAAGCCTTCTTTATTCTTACAATTTCCATCCAATTTCCTTCTCGATAAAAGAAAATTTCCTATTGTCTCTTCTATAAAAAGATCTATAAGTTTTCGCTTCTTTTCCCTATTAAATGGCTTTCAACACTCTTATTTTCTTCTCCTCTCTCTTTCTCTCATTATTCATGTCCTCTTATGCCGAAGAGAGGCTCTTCTCAATCTCACTTCACTGCGTCTCCTCGCGCTTATTCTTCCATTTTCAGACGTTGTCTACGATACTGCACTCCTCGCATCCCTATGCAGTGTGCTTCGTCTTCTACTTCGCACTGCGAAAGCCGCTATCGTCGCTTGCACAAGACGTAACGAAGCGAGTATAGGATGTTTTGAACACCATTTGAGTGCGTTTTTTTTAATCGAAGTTTTTGCTTCAAATAACAGTTTTTCAATAAAAATGAAATATTGTCTTTTCAGAATGTGCCAAGCTCGAAATAGTGGAGTATTTTGAGTACGAAAACGGCGAATACCGCACATTAGACGACCTTTATTACACTCATCCGTCGAACTTCCCATTCTTTTCCTCCCTCAAAACTCCTACAATTTTTTATAATATTCAGCCGAAGAAATAAATATGATTAGTTTAATATACCTTATTGTTTTTTCCTATGTTATCGGTGATTACTACCGTTTTTGCTTATCTTTATCTTTTTTTTATCCTTTCTCTGAAATTTCAGTTAGAAATCTTTCCATTCCAGATGGCTCCAACTCCTTCAACTCCGGTGACTCGAGAGGAGATCGAAACGACATTCGCTGCAATGTGCACTGAACAAAAACCGAATCTTCTGAAAATATCTCAACTGAAAATGGTGCTCCGTGCTCTCGGATACGATCCACGCAACACGACTGTTCAAGAAATGACGAGAAAGATAAAGGATGGAAGAAGCAAATTGATGTGTTGGCATGGAGGTAGTGCTGACATTTGGCGGAAATTTTGAGTGTGTTTTTTTTCAGAGAAAGACTACATGGATGTCGATGAGTTGTGGACTGCATTGCAATCAAAAGATGATGAAGACACTACAGAAGACAAGTTTACAGTCGAAATGAGATCAGCATTCAAACTGTTTGATCCAGAGTGCAAGGGAGTCATCACAGTTGAGAATTTGAAGATGGTAATCAAGATTCTCACCAGTCACTTCGAATTTATTATATTTCCAGGTTGCCAGAGAACTTGGAGAGACTTTGGGCGACGCCGAGTTCGACGAAATGATCCGTGAGGCCGGCGGCGACAAGAAAACTGGAATCAACGAGCAACAGTTTTTCGAAATCATGAAGAAGACTTGCCTCTACTAGATTATGACTTGATTTAATCCATTTTGTGTCATCATCTCTCACCCTGATATCTCTAATTATTGAATCTCTAAATATGTACTTAGATCTCAAACATTGAATGAAAATATCTTTTTTTTTGAATTGTTAAAGTTTTTAGTTTTTCATAACCGTTTTATAGGAATTATCTGAATATACGAAAAAATACAGACATATTTTTTCATTTTGTGGTACGTTTAACAATTCAATTCGTCCTCTTCCCAAAAAACAACGATGATCAATCATTTGATTCTTTTATTTTTCTGGAAAAAAAGACTTATATTTCATCTTAATCTTTTCGAAAACTTGCAACATAATATACAACCCTCGATCGGTATACAACGTACCTGTCAATCATCCCCTGAAACCATCTTCACATATGGTTTATCTGATTTCCCACGAGCAAGAAACAACTGAAGGGGCGGAGTCTGCGTCCTATGGGCAATTGGGGTAAGAGAAGAAAAGGTATTCAGTCATCCCAACTGACCGTCCATTTCTCTTCCGAGTTCTCTCAAGAAAATGTCGTTCGCTCTATTCTTGACTCCCCCACCACCTTCTGGTTCTTCTATTCCTTCTGAATCTTGTATTCTGAAACAGAGAAACTTCAATCTGGCGAGACATCTCCTTATGGAAGTATCTCGATTCGTTGATCATCAAGTCGACGTGCAGAAATCGACGAATCCAACTCGTCCACGTCTTCCATCATTCTTCGTGAAGACATTCAATTATCTGAAATCTCAGGAGACGTCATTAAAATACGTGGATTCATATCTCAATATTCTTCCACATACCATCCAAATGCAGCTGTTAACTGAATTCGGACCATCAGAAGATTATCCGAAATTAGATGAGAAAGGATATTTCATTGAGACGCCCATTCCACTTCTCGATCAAATTGTTCAATTGGAAAAAGATGTGATCGATTACGTGACGAATGCTTACAAGTGCACTGGAAAGGTTCTTGATATACCACATTCATTCTACAAAACATACGATCGATTGGTTGGAGAATCGAAGGGAGTCAATGAAGAAATGAAGAGAAGAATCCTTGGAGTCACTGGAAATATTCTCAGATCAATCATCCAGAATATTGGAAATCAAATCGATTCATCCTACTTCTCTCGTTCGACATTCAATCACTTGCAACTCAGATAATTCTTTCCTTCTTCTTTTTTTGTTTTTTTCTCGGTTGTCATGATAATAATTGTTGCTAATAAATTTTAAGAGTCTAAAAGTTTTATTTTTGGTTTCGGTGGGTATGGGTACAATACTATATTTAGTATATGTTTGAGATTTGTAAGTATTTGCATACATATGTGAAAGATCATTTAGCTGAAATTTTCACAGTGTACTTCTCAAGAACAGATTGACTGGAGATAAGGAAGTTGGAAACTGAAAAGAAGTAAAAATATGTAGATGACCACGTATTTAAAACTCTTGGAGAACCATTCGAAGCACTGTATTCAGAAAGTGTTGACGAAAAACAAGAAGTTTTGTTTGAAATATTAGTTGATTCAAGGAGATAGAAAACAAAATGTATATACCTTGCCAGTTGTTAAATGCAATTTCAGAAAAGACGATTTGATTTTCTTTTTTCTGAAAATGAATTTTATCTAGTTTTATGGTTCTTCGTGAAAAATTTTATTTGATCCTCGTTTTTTGATAAATTTTATCAATGAACCGCGTTTTTTTTGGGTATTCAAACCAGACTTTACTTTTATTTCATAATTATTTTTTCCTTTTTCCCCTTCTTTCCTACTATTCTCATGAATTTTCGAATTGTCAACGTTCTACATCTCCTGCTGAAGATATTCGAGGAGTATGAGGACATACCCGAGGATTCAGAGACGTCTCGAAAAGAAGCAATGTTTGGCAATAGACTAGCTGGTCTCAATCTGGAAGCCGAAAATGGATCAATGGATATTGAAGAAGCGGATGTGATCGAGATTGAAGAAGATGTTGATTGCACCCGAGTTTGAAGTGAGTTATTTAAAATCTCAATGAACTGTCATATTCATGTTGTGTTTTCCAGGCGTTCGATAGTGATGATACTTCTCCAAACCAAACATTCCGATGGGTCAGCAAAGAAGATGTTGAAAAAGCGTTAACCTACTACAGGGGGCACTTCAAAGGGACATCGCTCTGCACAGGCAATGTTCTCTCGCTTCCGCTGGCTATCTTCAGATTATCTCCAGAAGCTACCAGATGTTGAGAGTGAAAGAGCACCATACAAAGGAGATAGATGTCGGCTGCTTGCAACCTCTGTCGATCGTCTTTTTGAAGAAGTCAAGAATCGACTAGGTGTCTACTTCTTTTCAGTTTCCAACTTCCTTATCTCCAGTCAATCTGTTCTTGAGAAGTACACTGTGAAAATTTCAGCTAAATGATCTTTCACATATGTATGCAAATACTTACAAATCTCAAACATATACTAAATATAGTATTGTACCCATACCCACCGAAACCAAAAATAAAACTTTTAGACTCTTAAAATTTATTAGCAACAATTATTATCATGACAACCGAGAAAAAAACAAAAAAAGAAGAAGGAAAGAATTATCTGAGTTGCAAGTGATTGAATGTCGAACGAGAGAAGTAGGATGAATCGATTTGATTTCCAATATTCTGGATGATTGATCTGAGAATATTTCCAGTGACTCCAAGGATTCTTCTCTTCATTTCTTCATTGACTCCCTTCGATTCTCCAACCAATCGATCGTATGTTTTGTAGAATGAATGTGGTATATCAAGAACCTTTCCAGTGCACTTGTAAGCATTCGTCACGTAATCGATCACATCTTTTTCCAATTGAACAATTTGATCGAGAAGTGGAATGGGCGTCTCAATGAAATATCCTTTCTCATCTAATTTCGGATAATCTTCTGATGGTCCGAATTCAGTTAACAGCTGCATTTGGATGGTATGTGGAAGAATATTGAGATATGAATCCACGTATTTTAATGACGTCTCCTGAGATTTCAGATAATTGAATGTCTTCACGAAGAATGATGGAAGACGTGGACGAGTTGGATTCGTCGATTTCTGCACGTCGACTTGATGATCAACGAATCGAGATACTTCCATAAGGAGATGTCTCGCCAGATTGAAGTTTCTCTGTTTCAGAATACAAGATTCAGAAGGAATAGAAGAACCAGAAGGTGGTGGGGGAGTCAAGAATAGAGCGAACGACATTTTCTTGAGAGAACTCGGAAGAGAAATGGACGGTCAGTTGGGATGACTGAATACCTTTTCTTCTCTTACCCCTATTGCCCATAGGACGCAGACTCCGCCCCTTCAGTTGTTTCTTGCTCGTGGGAAATCAGATAAACCATATGTGAAGATGGTTTCAGGGGATGATTGACAGGTACGTTGTATACCGATCGAGGGTTGTATATTATTTTGCAAGTTTTCGAAAAGATTAAGATGAAATATAAGTCTTTTTTTCCAGAAAAATAAAAGAATCAAATGATTGATCATCGTTGTTTTTTGGGAAGAGGACGGGGGAAATTTGGATGTTTTGTTGCAAGGAATGTGAACAGAAAATAAGGATTGATTCGAAAGGGAAAAGTACAATGAAAAACGGGGGCGTTTGATAAAAAGGGGAAACAGGTGTTTAGTGTATCGTCGATACTTCTCATGTGTGGAGACGGGGAATTCAGAGAAATGACTACCCATATTTGCTATAATTTAGATTAAAAAAGAAAGGATAGTACAGACAAGATGAGAAATGAGGAAAGAAAGAATTTGATTGTTTTGTGTTATATGTATGTTTTGTTGACCAATTTTTGGACAGAACTTCGAGAGAATTACATGAAAAATTACATGGAAGTCGAGAAGAATACGATATTGCCCTGGGGGAAAGAAGGGGATGCAAGAAAATGAAAAAGGGAAAAAGAATATGATATGGGTGGATGTGTGATGAGAGAAAGAAGAAGAAAAAAGTTATTTGTTGGGGGATGGTTAATATGTGAAGTTGTTAGCCGGATTCAGAATCCTCGCTGACTTGACGACGTGATGGAAGTGGAGAACATGAAGCACAAGATGATGACATTGAAGAGATGAGAGCACGGGCACGTCTCCATAACCGACGAGGAGTTCGAGATCCTCGTCGCGGAGAGCTCGTACTTCCATTGTCCATTGGCTTCAGAAGGGCAACATCTTCAGAAGTCTGAAAGCAATCAGTTGATGAGAAGAACAGTCGAGATATTCTATTGTAGGAGTACCTTTGATTTTGTTTTTTGAAGTGATCGAATCTGTTGTTGTTTTCCATTGCTCTGATTCTGACTGCATCCAATTTGATACTTCTTATCGTATCCATCGAATCGGTGATCCAGAATATCTTGAGTTTGTGGAACAGTTCCATTCGCGTAGACTGGCTCGAATCGTTTCGACGCAATTTCAGCAGCACGTGGGTCTTGTTTTCGAACTTTGTCGTATATCTGGAATATTAAGTAAATTAAATCTATTTCCTCATTTCGGAAACTCACCCTTCGCTCCAAACTATCATCTCGAAGATATTCCAAAGCATTCGTTGCCAATGGATTGTTTCGAACCTCTTCATCAAGAGCCACCCAACACATATGATTCGCTTCGATCGCCTCAGCTGTTGTTCGCCCTTCGGGTACCACACTGGCCAGCAGTCTGAAAATATATTTATTTGGAATAAATCTATCATTTGATAGAACTCACTGAAAAACTGGTACTCCGATTTTGAACAAGAAATCGATTTGAACAGTTGGAACATATGCATTCGTTCGATCCATCATTTCCAATGGTTTCACTCCCAATTGAAGCTCAAGATCTCCTTGTGCGAAGAACTCCAAATAGATATTTTCAGCGATTCGCTTTGCATTGTAGAAATTTTTTGCTTGATCCGAAAGATCCGAAGCAGTCATAACAAGACACATAAGAAGATAACGATGATCAAGAGACATTGGATTGTACCCTTCAGAAATCATTGTCTTGATACGTTCTTGTTTTTTGAGATGAGCAGATATATCAGTGGCAAGAATCACTTCACGTATCGTATTCACTATCGTTCTGAAGTCTGCGGCTGGTAAATTCTCCAATATGGAGCATTCTTGTTGCTGAAGCAATTTTATTGTCTGGGCGAAGTGATGTCTCTCCAAAACACTCCCTTCAACGCTGTACAATACAGATAGAGGTGTCTTTTGAAGTGATTGCATTTGGAATGAATTAGTTGTTCCCCGATGATCGATATCATGACACAAGCAAGCAATTAGTAGAGAAAGTCGTTCCATATCACTCAGAGCTCTTCGAATTGCATCTGTTCGGAGTGTCAACCAACAGAAATGAGTAACTGCGAATGCGTGAGACCAATTGTGATATGGAACTGGACGATATCCGGCAGAGACACGGAGAACCAAATACGACAGTTTTCGTTTATTGAGTTTATATTGCATCGAGAATCCGAGATCTTCAAAGAACATCATCGACGCCCGATGGAAATGGTTTTCTCCGACGGACCGAGGTGGAAATGAGAAGTCGGCGAAGTTCTGACTGAAGTACCGCCAGTCTCGGAGAGGGTCGTTAACGAGGCGCATGATGTCAACTTCTTCGATCTGGAATTAATAGACTATTTTAGTCATTTGCACTGAAATTGCGTTCAAAAAGCTTCAGCCTAGATCCTAGTCTGAGGCTTCAGGCAATATCAAAAACCCACCACAGCATCCTCTCCTTGAATTTTGAACTCCTCTACCATGTGTATCCTCGTTTGAACTTCTTCGATTTGTTTCGCCAGGATCGCCTGCAAAAATGCATTCATACTGGAGAGAAAGAGAAAGAGCCTTCCACCGGAAACATGCTCAACACAACACTAGTCAATTTTCAGCTGATCAAACAATTCAAGTACATTATGAAAGGAATTTGATCAATTCATTCGGAAATATCGAAGATCAATAGATCATCTACAGTACTCCTTGAACCCGAGGATGTCCTCTGACATCAAACTAAACTTACATGAGCAATGGCGTTGGAGACGAAATACGAGAATCGTTTGATGTACTTCTCGTCATGACGCGAGAATCCGTTCTCCTTATTGTACAAAATGATGACTCCAATCAACGAACCTGAAAAAAAGTTGTGTTCTGATTTTTTGATTTCCTTCTTTTTCATTTATTCGAACACAATAAAAACCAAAAAGAATTATTCGTTCTTCTTCTTTCTTTTTCTTCCTCTTCTTTCCACAAACTGAATCTAAATTAATTCTGAAGACCCAACAACGACGTGTTCTCTCCAAGACATACTACGAAAATGAATTCAAAAAACGAGTGAACTACGATCATTTATAACGACAAATGATGTTCCTCTACATATCTCTTCAATATATTTCTCATTATTATCATCCACTTCTTTCTCTTTTGATTTTTAAATGACACCACCTACATCCGGTGTCTGTTGATGACAAAACATTTGTTGAGAGATTGTTTTCGAAGAAAGACAGAAACAAAAAACACCTGTCGATTTGAAAGAAAAGTGCAACATTTCTCTCCTTTCGGCGGTGCTGATTCTTCTAGAAAAGAAAACATAGAGAACGTTGCCGAAAGTGCAAAGAATTGTGTCTTTCAAAAGACGAAACAGTTGGAAAGTACAAGGACACGCTCGAAAGTCGAGACGCACACAGGACATCTACCGTAATACTGTGGAAGTACAACGAAGAATTTCCAGTCGTGTCTAAGTAGTTCCTTTTTCGTTCAGATTGGGAGCCAATCAGTGAGAAAACGGATTTAAAAGCGTTTCTGTTCGATTGAGATCAGTTCTATTTTTGATAGATAGGTGAACTATTCACCGTGAACAGGACGCACATCGAGAAGGAAAAATACTTGAGCCTTCTCGAACGAACATTTCATAAGAAAAGTCTTGAGGGAGGATTTGTATTTGAAAAGAAAATCCTATGACCTCACACCTCACTTAATTTTTTTTACAAACTATGAAATTTTTCGAGAAAAAAACCGTTCCAAAAATAACTGATCTCTTTTCTTTTCCATTGTCCCCTCAAAATTCAAAAAGTCAACAAAAAGGCGAAAACTTCCAGCATAATACCCTTATTCCTCTTCTCATGTCATCGATATAATCCCTCTTTTCTATTCAAAAAACGTCGTTTTTCCCGAGAACACTCTTCTCTAAAATTTCGAGTTTTTCTCACTTGTCTGCTCTCTCCATCCATTTTTTTTCGCCAATTGTTTTCCCATTATTTTTTCTCGCCCGCTGATATTTATGTCATCGTTGTGGTTCGTATGAGGTTGTCGAGAGAGAAAGAGAGAGAAAAAAGAGGGAAATGAGAGTAGAAGTAGCGGTGAGAGGATGAAATATGTGTCAAAGAGTCGTCCCTCCAATTTCTTCCAATGTTTTCCACAAAAAAAGAAAAAGAGAGGAAGAAAAGAAAATGAGCAAGAAAAGAACGAGAAAACACAAGGAAATTGACTCATTTGTCATTCAGAAGGCATGTTTTAGTCAGCAAATTTGAAGACAGTTCTATCCATTTTTCTCTCAACTTACATGAACTGTCAATCATTGGAAAAGCAATGCAGTTTCTCGGTTGAGAAGAGCATTGTTGATCGATTTCCGGATCGAAAAACGGGCATCTGGACACGTCTGGAATGTTCATCGTTCGCAGCGTCGCCGCCACTTTCCCCACAATTCCGACATTCATTGGGTACTTTTTTCCCTTCATCAGCATCGTCTCGTTGTTGAATAGAACCATCTGCTTTTGGTCTTCATCGTGAAAGAATACGGCATATCTGGAAACAATTTCGGTTAGATAAGATCCTCCCCATTTTTTAAAAAGAAAGTTCTATCAATTTTCCTTTGTTCGATGATCTTTTTTGTGTTCTTTGTATTCTAGAAAAAAGATTCAAAGAAAATTATACTTTATAGCTACGATTCGGTCGAGATTTTATAGATTTTATGTGTTCGGAGCTATAAAACAATAGAACTCAACTACCGTACTTTTCAGCTCGAAAGTCATTTCGAAAAGAAAAAAAAATCAAAAGTTCAAATGAAAACAGAATAAAAACTCACTCAGACGCTCCTATATTTTTCCTGGCTTCAGCTATTATACAGCTAACGAGTGCACTTAAATTGTTAGTCAGACACAGAAATTTGTCGAACACCGACATTGGAACGAGCGGTGAGAGCACCGTTCGATCAGAATCCGTCGACGCGATCGAACTCGTCTCATCCAAATCATCCATTTTCACAAGCGGTCGACTCAATTTTCGAACGATCGGAACGTCGGGAAGAAGCTCGGAGAGACCAGAGGAAGTCTGAAAATATGAAGATATTTATAAAGAAAAAGTATGAATCAAAATGAAAAAAAGAGGTGGAATGTATTCTGATTGACTTCACTATTCTTTAGTTTTTCTTCCATTAGCGTCAGAGAAACGACTACGAAAAGTAGGAAATGTATGGGGAAAAGTGGGTGGAGTCTCCGTATGACGTGGAATAATCTTTATGAATCTTAACGAAACAAAGGCAATAAAGTTATGATGAGTGAGAGAGAAAAAAGTTTCTGAGTAAGAATGAGAAGATGATTGAAAAAAAAGAAATAGACAGTAAATTGCCAGCTGATGATGATGATGATGATGATCAAAATGTTCGGTGGTTAGTCTGAGGGCTTCATCCTCTTGTTCTCTATTTGTCTAAAATAGTGACAGATGTTGAATTTGAACTTTTCGAGTCGAGAGAACCATAGAGACCAATATGGGAAATGTGAATGAAAATACCCTCAGAACACTGTGGATCGTAAATTCGGAGGCCGAGAAGAAGCAACAAAAAACTATCTTGAAGGGGTTTGTTCATAATTTCTGACTCCGCCTCTTTTATGTAAAGCCCGCCCAATTTCGCAATTTGGCGTCCTTCGACGAAGTTTGAGATCTACATCTCAAAACGATAATAAGCATGTAATAAGTCACAACGAGATTTTGCGTCATTTAACTTTCCAGAACTTTCAAA
This sequence comes from Caenorhabditis remanei, assembly GCF_010183535.1. Classification (NCBI taxonomy): domain Eukaryota; kingdom Metazoa; phylum Nematoda; class Chromadorea; order Rhabditida; family Rhabditidae; genus Caenorhabditis; species Caenorhabditis remanei. Next base: position 5,751,795 of record NC_071330.1, on the reverse strand, counting down.
ATGGATGATTTTACTAATTTCCATGTCAATTTCCACGCTAAACTCCAACAAAAAGAGGTCACCACGTCTTCTTCTCAACTCACCGGTTCTTCTATGTCATATCTCAACGATGCTCCCCAATCATCTTTCGTTCCTCGATTCTTTAATTGCATCTGTAAATTTCGATTCCGTGTCTCATTATTGTTGAAATGGAGAGGAGGATGTGATGTTTTTCTCCAGACTGTCGGACTTGCAGACGGTTCTGAAGGAGATTTTGTGGCATTTGCGCCTGTGAATACTGAAAAAAAAACAAGTTGAGATTATGAATTCAGAGATATAAACGTTTGCTTACCTGTCATGCCTCCGCAACAAGTCGACCCGCTAGCTTGATGATGATGGTGGTGGTGATGATGGATGCTGTCACCTGGAAACGATTGAAATAACACCCTTCAGAACCTTTGCTTTTATACACGAAATTTCATTTCTCTGATACTCTCTTTTCTATTATAAAAGGGGGGACAAAACAATTAAAAATACGGTTTTTCTTTTTCTTCTTTTCGGAATAATAATGCAAAAATGTTATGGGAGAGCGAAAATCGAAAAATAGGTGACAGTTTTCGGCTTCATTCCTACACGTATACAGTGTTAGAACTATTTGGTAAGCCATGTACATGGAAATTACTAGAAATATGTCAAAAAAAGTATTTCGGTTGGGGAGAACTCAGAATTTCACATTGAAAGGTGATGGTTTGAAAAATTGAAATTTCAACCAAAACAGATTTTTGATCAGTTTTGGAACGGATTTTGTTCCGGAAGGCTAGAAAAACTGCTTTCTGATTAAGACTAAACCGTTTCGATTCATTCTATCCTATCCTTATCTTGTATTCATATACATATCAAAAAACTACTTCAGTAAAAGAAGAAGCTAAGCCGGATTATAGATTACAAAACACGATTATGACGAGTGAGAGAGAGAGAATGAGAGATTGAATAGAAAGAAGCCATACATATCAGAAAACTAGAGAGAAATGAGAGAGAGAAAATGAGTCAGAAAAGCCACGTAAGCACCAGGAAAAGAATGAAAGCTCTAATGAAAATCAAGAAAACTACAATGTTAAAAAAACGAACAGAGCGTACTTACCTCTCGCGGAATTCGCACAAATTGTCTGTGTCGGCGGAAGGTGGTGAGTGATGGTAGTTGGTGAAGAGTTTCGACGCAATTCTAGCATAGAACATACGATCTTTTTATGGGGTGAGTAGTACAGGAATTCAGATGAGGCGAATAATCCAGAAGAAGATCGGCGGCGTTTCGTGGTTATTTTGTATTTATTTTTAGTGGAGGAATGCTCCGCTTCTTCTTCTTCTTTCCGTTTCTTCTTCTCTGAAAAGAAAAGTTCATTATTAAGTGCGAAAGGTCATGACGAAGATAGAGAATTTCTACGAAAAAAGAGAAAAAGATGACAACGACGGGGGAAAAACGACGACAAAAAAGCTCTGTGGTTCTATTCCCAATGGGTGTTTTTCACTAAAGCGCCCATTTTTGACTGACTGGTAGCAGGCAATAGACGAAAAAAGCAGCCCATTTTAAGAAATAAGGCGAGGAGAGATGCGAGACGCAGGGAGAATGAAAAAGGGAACACCGGGTAGTGATGCATTTATAAAAAGTTAAAAACAAAGCAAAAATCCATTTTATTCCAAATGAGAGAAATGAATATATTGCGAGTAAAAAGAGAGAATTGAGAGATGTGCGCGAAAAGAAAGACGATGGATACGAGAGTTCAAGAGAGACGCAGCAATAGAAAAGTAATTGGATCGGCGACATCTCGGGGGCGCTTCTTCCTCTCTTCTTCTATGCCGCCCTTCGACATTCTATCGTTTCTTCTTCCGTTCTGAGTAATGTCTATGTATGTGTATGTATGTGTGTGTTGTGACCAGAAAATGATGAGATGAATAATACAACCTCAATTCAGGTGTTACTTGAATCTAGGAATTTTCAGTCGCGTTTCCAGATCTCAAGAACAGATCATGATATTGTTGGAATTCTAACGATTTATAAGGAATTCTGAATAAACTTTCTTCAGAATACTATATCGAACACAGCGATCCGAAAAAATCAAAATCTGAGTTTTTCAAATTTTCAAAACAAAAGGAAAAGTCACTTGAGCTCCGAAACTCGAATAGTTTCCAGTAGCAAATAAACAAGTTAAAAATGACAACGACACATACAAACATGGTGATTGAGTGTGTGGTTGGCAGGTGATGAAGAAGTAGTAAAGAGAAATGAAGGGGAAAAAGAGCTCGTTAGAGAAGCACAAATTAAATTTAGAAAAACGCCCTGAGCCCATGGAGGGGAGTTGGAGCAGGTGGGCGTTTGATGGTGAGCCATGACTACAAGTACTACTAGTTGCTCGAAAAAAAATGAAAGGACACCCGGTGTCGGATGAGGAGAGAAGGGTAATAAATAACCGAGAGGATTTCCTGGAAGGTTCTATGAGAAGAAGGAGGACGCCTCACTGGTAGCATGCTTTAGGACACCGCGAGAGACATTTTTCTAGAAAAGGATGAAGCAGCAAAAGAACGAGAATCGTTTAAAAATGAATGACACCACCGGTGGTAGCAAGAAGAAGCAGTAGCACGACACCAACATCAGTAATTCAGTAGCGTCCGTCCGACGACATCGACTCACTACCAAAAAGTGACAGAATTCGAGATGAGGGGGCTGGCTGAAGAGAGGAGGAGGGGGGACGGTGTCGATAGCAAAGACAAGTGAGAGAAAAAGAAATGTGGGCGGGGCATCAGTGAGTGAGACATATCAACGTGTGAGAAGAACACCTTCCATTCCTTTTCTCTCTCTTTTTGTTTCAATTAATTGAGAGAGAGAAAAGAAAGAGATGGGAGATTGAGGCGGAAGTTAGAGAAATGAGAAGAAGAAAGGCGTGGTCGGGAGGATAGAAGAGAAGGGTAGATTAATCGGATGTGAGGGAAAGAGGAGAGAGGATTTGTTATGATATTAAATAAGATGTACTAAGTCTCGGGGAATTAGATACCAGGATGAGAGAGTATAGTTGAAATTTTTAAAAAAAACAAGGAAAGTTGAGACTAGAAAAATGGATTACGGTTGTTTATAAAGAACACCTCGGAACACTTCCGGAAGTTGTGGTTCTCCAGATAATCCCGTACTTCACGAATTCAAGAAATCGGCATCGGTATGAGAAAGAAAATTAAAAAGGTCTGGGCCTGATCTCCATTAATGTATTAGACGGAGAAGTGCATTGTCTAGACAAGCTCTACGTCAAACAGATTTCAAAAAATTCAATGATATCTCAGTATCGAAATCTGTGACCACCAGAGCGAAAGGTATCTATCGGGAGAAACGAAACAGAGCAAACCCCTTATTAAGATTTTTCTATCACGAGCAATCTCTAAATAGATCTAGACGAAAACACCTAGGCAACCAATAACAAAGTGTCTTATGATCATCTTTCTTAACGAGCCGAATCTGTCCTTCTGATCCCAAAAAAGAGTCCAGACGTACCAACTCTCCCTCTCTCTTTTTCTCTCATCTTTCATTTCTTGTGCTTCGTCTTGAGAGGGGAAACCCGACCTGGTTTCCCACGGTCACCTGTTTTGTTGTGTTTTGTCATAAGGCTAGCCAGAACACAAGTGCATTGGGTCATCAGAAATGTCCAGTTGTGGTTCTCTAATTGTTCAATTGAGAGACGCAGAGAAACAGTTCTTTCTTATCATTTTGGAGTTCACTGAGAGAGACGAAGAAACGCAGAAGCACTTTTCTTCTACTTCTGGAATTCATATTCCAAGTCAACCCATCACATGCGATATGATGATGACGATGAAATAGAGGAAGAGAGGGAAGAATGAAAATGATAACGAATTGGGGAATGAGAGTATCAGAGAGATAGGTGGTGTGCGCACACGCGATCTGACACTCTCTCTCCTTTTTTTTCGCCTTTTTTTCTTTTCCGATTCGGAATGAATGACCAACTATCATAGGAACCAACACGATTCCTTCGCCTTTATTCGAGAAACGGCAAGTAGAGACCGTAAAAAGTGACAGTGTTAGCGCCTCCTCGCGCACCAGATGATTTAATGACGTGGTGATAGAGGAATTTGTGAGAAATTTGGTGAAAGGGAACAAACACAGACTACACGTGGGGAGGTTTAGTGTGGTGATGAAATAATAATAAAAAAAGAAGAAGAAGAACTATCTTTTAGTGTTCAGTTTATTGAGAGGAATATAGAGGTAAAAGTCAAAGGTTGATAGCTGAAAAGTTGGAAAGATCAGAGAGGATTCTGAAAAAGAAGAGAAAAGAAAAGAAGATGACTTCAGAGTTCATATGATGACGTGTGAGTTGGTTCGTGCTGGTTGGTGGCGACTCGAATTTCGGAATATTCCCGCTATAAAATTCACGGAAGTCTCTTACGCATGAATAAGAGGCGAATGCAATATGAAACATTTTGGTGGCTACAGGAGTCAACTACAAAGAACACAATCAGAATTCTGTAGGAAAAGAAATGTGGGAAAAAAATATCTGGGAGGGAAGATGGAATCATGAATGGAAAACATGAAATCAAAATGTTTTCTGACCAACAAAACCCAATTGGAGCTTGATAAGAGAGCGTGAGAATGATGATTAAAAGAGACGATAACCTGGGTTTTCAGTTTTTCAGTTTTTTATCAGACTATTTCAGTAGAGAACATTGATTTGATTATTAGTTAATAACATAGAAAAGAAAAGAAAAACTTCGGTTTTCCAAACCAATAGAAGATAATTCAAATTATATAAAATTCGGGGACCAGCTGTCTAGACTGCTAATTTTCAACTTCTCAGAAACTAAAAACCATCGGAAAATTCTGGTTCGAAAACTACATTATTTTCAGAAAACTTTTCAGTCGTCTAGGCCTTTTAAAACAGGAAAATACACTCTAATTAAAGAGGTGTCTTAAAGGGACAACAATCAATTTGCCATACACACACCCTCTCATTATCGCTCCAAAAATAAGGCAGAGAAACGAAAAATAATCAGCTGATAACAGAGAGACACACAAAATAAGAAACCTTTCTGTTAATTTTCTTCAATGCTTACTCGAGAAAACATTTTTAAAAATCGGGAAGCGATGGTCAACAAAATGCACTTAGTTTGATGAGAAAACTGGGATAGAAGCGGAGAAAAAACACAAATAAGGCTTTGGAAGAGCTTCAAAAATGGAATCAGGAGCAAATTGTGACGTCAGACGAAAAATGGAAAAGGAAAATGGGCCAGTTTGGGAAGGCATTTCCTCTCCCGCACCGAACAATTTTTGTTTGTTTTTTCTTCTTCCTGTTGGTTGTGATGCACTGTCAAAATATGTCGGAAGGAGGTGGGAAAGGGAACAAAATGACGAAAAAGACAAAAAAGAAACAACAAGTTCAATGAGGAAATGGGCGGAGAAGTGAGAAAAAACGGAGAGAAAAAAATAGAGAGATGGAATAGTAGAGAGAGTGGCGAGAGAGAAACACACGAAATGATGAATAAATGCGTTTGGCTGGTTGCCAGCTGACGAAGAAAAAGAAAAAAAGAAGAAGACGAGAATATATATTGAAAAGAGCATTGGGAGTAGAGGAGGGCGCAGTCAATTAGAGAGAACACATGGAAAAGAGAAGAAGCAGACCGAGATAGAGAGAGAATTGAACGGGATTTCGGATGAAAAGTGATCTCCCTTTCCCACGGAAAATCGGAAATGATGAAACAAAGAGAGAACAGAGTTTAGTAGACAACGAACAGCTGGTTCACAGGGGTGCAAAACGCAAGGTCGCTTAAACGCGCTCCGTCGCTCAGCGGTTGGCACGGTGCCAAAAACTAACTTGGCTGAGTGCCAAGTTCAAGTTTAGCGTGTGTTTGTCGCATCTTTCGATGAAAAACGCGACGCACACGCATCGCGACTCGGCCGGTAATTTCAAAATTTTTCGTTGCGGACCTTACGCCTCGCACCCCTGTGTGGTTAAAGAGAAAGAGAGACGCACGAGGATACTGTAGTTCCAGATAGAACAGCAGTCTTCGATCAGGAGCAACTGACAGATGTTCGATGTGTTATATTGTATTTACAACAAAAATAGAAACTGAAGAAAAGAAAGAATCAGAGGAGATATAAATTTGAGAAGAATGAGCAGTAAAAATAAGGATCAAGACGAATAGAAAAATAAACGAAGAGTTGAGAGTTCAGAGATTACAGATTGAGTGGAAAGGATAGGAAAAGGCGTTTTCGATGGGCGAATATTCGAAAAAGGTAGAAAATGATGGGAGAATTCACAAATTTAATCAGTTCTGAAAAAAACATTTTTGAGTGTTTGCTCGTCATGTCTAATGCATTGTACGTAGTTCGTGTTGCGGAATTTTTTTGCGCGCGAATTCAAAAACTGCTATTAAGCTAGCATTAATCTGTAAAATTGCGATAATTTATCAAAATTCGTGCCGAATAAGTAACTAAAAACTATTAAAAATATAGCTTCAGCTTTTCTCCGTTATTTTAAAACCCTAACACGTCAAAAAAAACCAATTCGTCGTATTTTTCGCACTCTCTCATTAACACTAAATAATGAATTTTCGATAATCATAAATCATTTAATGGGCTGTTTTTTTGTGTTTTTTCTCATGTGGTTTCTGGTCTCTTTGCTTAAAAACGGACGGTGTTGAGGAATATTTAGAGGAAAACGAAAAATAAGTAGAAGAAGATGATGAACTTGTTGGTAGAAAAGCCACATGACATATTTACTTCTTGTCGTTATAAAGAATTCTGAGAGCGAGCTAACTGATAAGTGATGTCGTGGCGCCATGAAGACCGGAAACAGGGAGAAAGGTGCGAAAAAGTGAATGATGAAGAGGAAAAAGATGGAGAAAAACGACGACGACTACTTGTTTTCGAAGAGTATGAAGAATCGCTTTTGGGACCAAACGACGACGATGAAGGATGGAAAAAAGAAGAAGAAAGGGGGAAAGAAGGCGTGTCGAGACGGTGAGCCGATTAGTGAGAAAGAAGAAAAAAAGAGATGTTCGATTCTTCTTCTTTTCAGAATATTATTCCTCTTCTGACTTTGAGAAAATAGGAAAAAAAGGAAGCGAGAAAACAATAATAGGGATGTTTGTTTTTTATTCTATGAGAAAAAGGGGAATGATGAGTGGGAAGTAAAGGAAATTATCGTAGATTATTTAGATGAATTCAAAAAGAAAAACATTACGAGAAAAAGTTCGGTGAGACTTTTGAGGAACTAGAAAATCTGATGAACCGTGAGTGGGTGGGGAAAAATTTATATAGGAAAGGGCTGTGTTTTTCTAGGATGCTGGCTTCAAAGGTAGATCAAAACGTTTAGTATTTTCACAACTACGTTAACAAATTATGAATTGTAGAACTAGAGCAACGGTGAAGATGACACGGAGGTGAAGAATAGTAGAATTTATAGATGCGCAAAAGCACGCAACTGAGCAAAACTGGTCACCGTAATGTAGAAAAAGATTTCTCCAGAATAATCGGTATCAGAAACTCTTGACATCCATCTGAATACAGTAAAAATCGACAGACTAAAACTCCATTTGAAATCCACGATATTTCCAAAGCAATAGTTATCGCCTACTCAAGAAAAAGTTAGATTTCTATCAGTTCAAAGTATGCCCACTTTTTCCGAAATAAAGCTCGATAAACGGGCTTTTCCAGATGAAAAACGCAAGAAGACCACTCTCATTGAGATCAAGAAACGCGGAACTGTCAACGTGTTTGGTTCAAAAACTTCTGTAGTAATAAAACGCACGTAAAGGGGGCAAGCAGGTTGCGCATGTCCGATGAAAAAAGAGAAAAGAAGAAGAAGAAGAAAGAACGGAATCATATCTTATCACTCCCCCCAAGTATTCCAATGTGTATCAATTTCTTTTTCTCTTTTTCTCTCGCTTCTCTCATCGATTTCTCTTCTATCTTTTCTTGACTATTTATCCAATTTTCTTAATTCATTTTCTTCCATTTTTATTATCCATTCTTCGTCTCATCATCATCATAAATAACTTCTTTTTCTCTCATCGCTTTATTGTGTTTTTGGATTTATTGGTTTGGTGTAATCCGATATTCTGACACACAAATATAGAGAAATGACACGTGGTAAAAGGGGGTGTGGAATAAGGGAAAACTTGTTGGAATTAAAAAAGAAAAGAGTTTTTTTTTGGAAAAGAAGAGAGAGTGTTTGAACTATGAGAGATTTAGAGAAACAAAGAAAGACGACTTTCTCAGTGTCCTTTCCGTAGATTTAACTCAGAACATGTTGCATCTTGTTACTTTTTGGAATATTTGCTCATACACAAACTCCTTTTTTTCGAGTCCAAAGTTCTCTTCTAGCTATTTTTACTACAGTTTTGAAAGAGGAAAGGTTGCAAATGCGCTCAATTGAACTTTTTCAGGAACTACTTGTGCAGTAGAGCGCGATTGCAGAAACTCAACATTTGAAAGTTTCACTTCTCCTGTTCATTGCAACTTAGAAATTCTCGAATATTACATAATTTTGACGCTAAATTATAATTTTATCAAATTTTGTAGTAACCAGAACCCACACCCTTTCTGGAACACACTAGACACTTTTCGGGACAATCTCCTCTAATCTCTTCAGCTATAACATGCTTCCGAGAAGCCTTTCAACCATAAAGAAATCTATTTTCTGGCTAATTTCGAATATAATAGAGTTCTTGTTATAGTGAACTAATCTCTAGTCATGTGAGAGGATAAGACGGAAATAGTCCAAGAAGAAATGAATACGTAGCAGAATTGACACGCATGAGATTGCAGGGGGTTACTGTAAGTGATCTGCCATTGCGTGTCACTCGTTCTGACCTACTCACACATCACTTTCTTGAGCTTCATTGACCACCACGGCAATAAAATTTATCAATGATTGGGTTTCTTATAATAGAACATGTCACGATAGACACACACATAAAAACAAAAACTAACGTTTTTCTTTTCAGACATGCCTGAAAATTTTAAGAGAAAACGTAGAGATAAGGCATAGATAAGAGAGTGCAGAGAGATTAGAGTAAGAGTGAAAATTGAGAAATGAATGTGGAAAAAAACGGGGAAAAACACAAACACACCGGGGGTGAAAAAGTGAAGAGAAGTGAGGAGAGAGAGGGGTTGAGAATCGATAAACAAGGGAAAAGACAACGCATGATTGAGCCCATTTGTGGTAGTAGACGACACACGGGAGCCGGGAAAAATAGATGAGCAGAAAGAGAGAGAAAAGAGCAAAGGGAGAGGAAGAGAGCAATGAAAAGTGAGAAAACAAATTAGTAGGACACCTAGAAAGAGAGATCTGAAGGAGTTATGTCTGTCGGTTTGTCTGTTTGTCCAGATGTCTCTTCAACGAGAACACAATTTGTGCTCTGATAGCAGATGACTTAAATCAGTATGAGGAGTGTGGTCCAACGGATATGAAACCGGCGAAAACTCGGTACTTTATCACCGGTGAAAATTTTTTACATGTCTTCATCGAAAAACTCCGATGTTTCACCGGCGAATATTCGGTACTGCCCGAATCAGAACTGCATCCGAAATAGAGTCGTCCAAATTAGAACCGCCTGGATCAGAACTAGTCAGAACTCTCAAATCTAGGCCTAATAGCTAAAATATAGCGTTTCGGTTCTGATTCTGATTATGAATCGGTTCTTGTTCGTACCTGTTTTGATCCGGGCGGTTCTACAAGTTCTGATCAAAAATAGAAAATACGTTTTCAAAGACCGGAAGAAACCTGTGATTATTTTCACCTATTTCCTCATAAAAACCCGGTTTTTTCAGTCTCGATTTTCCTGTGAAGCACAATGGTTACGGTACCTTTTTAGTTAATAACTAGAAAAAGTATATCTCGAGTTAGAACTATCCGTATTAAAACTGGTACATATTGAAAACGCCTAATCTACTCCCGAGGACAAAGTTTTTCCTCAAAAGAGTTACATTTTTCGTAAACTTAAATCAAATCTTCACAACAATTCCAATAATTGGGAGGAGCCTAACTTTTACGTCAGACTAATTAGCGTCACTTCATCTGAATTCACGCACCAATGCTCATTTTGTCTTCATACCAAAAATACCAAGTAAAAATCAAGATTTCTAAGAATTTTAAATTAGGAAACTAGACTAGACTCCACTCTGATCAGACTAGATTCAAAAGAATTCGGAAGTCCTTGAATATTTTAAATTTCAAAATGTCTAGTAGCAGTAACTCACTTCTCTAATGAAACTTTCGATGTAAAAAAATCCAAAAAGAAAAAAATGTTGACACGGGAAACAAAGGAATTGGAAGAGTAGATTTGTGTGGACAGCTGTCAAGCGAACAGAAAGAAAACGAGAGAAAACATTAACCATGTTTTATCTCTCTCGAAATGAGAGCATGTTGAAAAAAGTGTTTCTCTCTTTTCCTTCCGACTGATCGGCTAGTTTCAAAAGTTATCTTTGTTTTAGGGGAGCGGTTTTTTGAAGAAAAAGATGAGGAAGTGATGAGCGAGTCGAGAGGTTACTGTAGATAGATTTTTGGAACATTAGAGAGAACGAGAAAGAGGTGTCAAATAGGAAGTTGAGTTGAGGGATAGAGAGGGAGTAGGTAAATATATCAAAACACAAAAAGTGAAAAGATCAGAAAGGTTTTTTGTGTGGCACGGAGTGACCTGACCCACAATAACTTCCGAAAAATAATTTAGGTTTTCAAGAGATAAAAATGATAGTGAGAGACAGAATCATGAACTATGTGTTCGAGTAGAATAACAATAGAACTTCCCTTTTGCAGTTGATAAGACATCCGGGCACACATCCACGAATCAATCTGAAATCTTACAAGTGAAGTCTTTAGAGACTCGGCTTTCAAACGGTCTATAAATTTGGTGATAGGTACTTTCGACTACGGCGAGTCCATTTCTGCCATCAAAACCAGCTAAATCTGTCTGCGAGCCAAGTTATGAGCTCTCAAACTTTTCATATGGTTAAGAGTTTTCACATTGATTTCAAATCGGCAAATAGTATCCATGTGAAAAATCTTACCCATATGAAAAGTTTGAGAGCTCATAACTCGAATCGTAGTCACATTTAGCAGGGTTTTGACTGCAGAAATAAACTTCCCGTAATCGAAAGTACCTATGCCTCAAATTTATAGACTGTTTGAAAGCCGCGTCTCTAAAGACTTTCCTTGTTAGTGTTTAAGGAATCTGAATACTGATAAACACAGAATTAGAGAGATCGGAACTTTGCTTACTCAAAGACAATTGACACAACTGACATGGGAATGACCCAAGGTGAAACGCTGGGTTTTCTTAGATATTTTGGGAAATGATAGCCCTTACCCCAACTAGAATAAAATAAAAATATTACGTGCCCCTTTTAAGTTTCCAGAGAATGGCAGACACAATTCCATTTTTTCGAATTTTTCGAGTTGAACCACTTCGAGAAATCATAACTCGGTCAACTCGAAAGTAATCTTCCCAAACCAAAGTGTAATCGCAAGATATATACCAAGGCTTCATAAAAGGTAACAGACTCATGTTTCCAGCTGTGACTCCCAGATTACTACAAGTGAAAATGGGAAAATTTGCAGTTCTAATGAAATCAGAAAGTGCTCATTTTCGAAAAAAGGTATTTGGGAGACCATGTCTATCCGATTGCAAGTGACAAATAAAGTATATATACGTACACAAATATATAGCTCACCTTTCATTCTAGAGACTTATTTTCATTTTTTCAGTTTTTCAGTTCAACCTCATGTATAGGGGTACGTCAATTCGTTAAAAATAACTTCCGCGTTTTTCAGTGAATTCTCCCTTTTTTTAGTTAGACGGCAATCACAATGTTTTAAAAACTATATTACGCTTAAATGTCAGTATACCTTTTGCTCAGAACAATTGATCAACTCTACAGTTGAAAAATCACACGTATCCCTATACATGAAGTTGAACTTAAAAATTGAAAAAATGAAAATAAGTCTCTAGAATGAAAGGTGAGCTATATATTTGAATACGTATATATTCCTTATTTGTCACTTGCAATCGGATAGACATAGTCTCCCAAATACCTTTTTTCGAAAATGACCACTTTCTGATTTCATGAGAAGTGCAAATTTTCACATTTTCATTTATAGTAATTCGGGAGTCACAGCTGGAAACATGAGTCTTTTACCTTTTATGAAGCCTTAATCTATATCTTGCGATTACATTTTAGTTTGAAAAGATTGCTCTTGAATTGACCGAGTTACGATGTCTCGAAGTGGTTCAACTCGAAAAATTCGAAAAAATGGAATTATGTCTGCCATTCTCTGGAAACTTAAAAGGGGCACGTAATATTTTTATTTTGTTCTAGTTGGGGTAAGGGCTATTATTTCCCAAAATATCTAAGAAAATCCAGCGTTTCACCTTGGGTCATTCCCATGTGAGAATAGTTTCCGATCTTAATCCAAAAGTTTTTTTTTCGGAATTTATTCCAAATCGGGGCTGCAGAATTGAAACATAAGCGTTATGGAATTCAGACGGAAACACAAATCTGCAAACCTGGGTTATGAATATATCATTTACCCTCTAGATTTGTTTCTTCATCATTCTCTTATCCTCTAATCCATTCACACTTTTCCCTTTATATCTAGTATTATCTGAAGACCTTATTTCGAAACTTCTAGAATACCAGCACCGAGAAAAAACACATTTCTTTCTGAAAACGTGAGATTCAAATTTGAATGAAGCCATTCAAGAGAGCTCATTTCTTTCTTGTTTTGAACTCTCCTCATATCAAAGTTCAGTTTCTTTTTTGAAAAAAAGAGAGTTTTCGATTTTGTTTGAATAGGGAAAGTAATGAGTGATCTTTGTTTTAATGATGACGAATAATTGGGGAGAATGATCTTTGAATTGGGTTTGATCTTTTTTGGATTTTGAATTTTCTTGGTTATCTTCAATATTTCAGATTCTCTACCATGACAGATCATTTTCTAGGAATCGATTTGAGTACGCAGCAGGTGAGATCGCAGAGTTTATGAAAAAATAAACAATATTTTATGCCACAAGTTTTAGTACCGTAATTTCAGATAAAAGGAGTGATAATTGACAAAGATGGAAAAGCAGTTCACTCCGATTTCATCAATTTCTCAAGTCATGAAAAACTCAAAACATTTGGGCAAGCCTTATCCATATTCCATCAAAATATATGTCATATTCCAGAACAGAGAACGGTGTTCATAAAAACGGTTCAGTCATCACTTCTCCAGTTTTCATGTGGATTGAATCAATCGATTTGTTATTTGAAAAGTTGAAAAAAGATGGATGGACAGAGAATCTACGTGGAATATCTGGGTGTGCACAACAACATGGGACGGTATATTGGAAGAAAGGGGCAGAGCGAATTCTAGAAAATTTGGATTCAGAGCAGTCTTTGATTGATCAGTTAAAGGTGAGTACTGTATGTACGGTACCGCTCAAAAGGTTATCAACTTTGTCTGTTTCAGTGGAAAATTAGTAAGTTTGACAGCGTATTTTGGTGTCACCTGTTTGTTCGATAAATTTAATTTTGTATGCGTTGGACAGAGCAAAAATAGCACATAATTTTGGTAGTTGATCATTTTTTTGTAGGAACACTACTTTGAAAGTTATAGGTTGTCAAAGTGAAAAGCTCCAAAATTTCGTTATAAACGCTGAAATTAGTCGGTTTCAGGGAGAAATGGATTTAATGACATGCAGCTTTCAAGGTACAATTTCTACAAAAAAAAATTGTCAACTACAAAAATTATGTGGTATTTTTGCTCCATAGGCGCCTATACAAAATAAAATTTGTCGGACAATCAGGTGACACCGAAATACACAATCAAAGTTTGTTCCACTGAAAACAGCCAAAGTTGATAACTTTTTGAGCGGTACTGTCTGTATGTTCTACTAGAATATGGGAGTATCTTTTTGAAATGTTCAAGAGCAACTACCCAAAAAAAGACTTGTCAATAATCCGTAATCTGTTTTCTTCGTGTTCCACCTTTTCCGAGAACTGCTTTATTAAACGAAGCTAATCATAACGGCTTCTTTTTCCTATTTGCAGAGATGTTTTTCCATCGAAAATAGCCCAGTTTGGATGGATTCAAGCACAGAAAGACAGTGTCAACAACTGGAAAACTATGTTGGAGGAGATAAGAGAATGGCCGAGATAACTGGATCGAGAGCTCATCACAGATTCAGTGGAGCACAGATTATGAAGATTGTCAATGAGGAAAAAGATGTTTGGATGGAGACGGAGGTAGGTAAACTGGGTACTGTATGCAATGGGAATCTAAAAGATTTTTCATACGATGAGGTGTAATTTCTTACGACAATTTGCAAATTTTATCTGAAAAATATCTTTTCTGATAGCTGATTTTCAGCGAGTTTCCTTGATCTCCTCATTCTTCGCTTCTCTCCTTATTGGAAAGTATGCTCCAATTGATCTCACAGATGGAAGTGGAATGAATTTGATGAATATTGAGGTTTTCTGAAACCCTGTCGAAATTCAAAAAAATAAAGTGTTTACAGACTGAAAAATGGGAACAATCTCTACTTGATTTCATCTTTCCAGGACTTGAGAATAAACTGGGAGAACTCGTTTCTCCAATGACTTCTATTGTGAGTACATTGGTTATCAAGTTTGAATACTCTAGAGCATCATGTCTCTCGAATTGCTTGAGCCTACCGTAACCCGATGTCTTTCAGGATACTGTACACTCGTACTGGACACACCGGTTTGGGATTCCGAAGGACTGCATGATTCTACCATTTCTAGGGGACAATCCATGTAAGTTCGTGAAATTTCTTTGATCTATCTAGGGAAATTCATGGAGTCCGTTTGGAGACCCATATCATTGGAAAGCTGAGAAAACGCTGATTCCAAATATATACTCCGTTTTTGCCCTCGACATCTGGTATTCGAGAAAAAGAAGGCCAAAAATCGGAAATAAAAAAAATAAAAATAAAAAAAATTAGCGTGTCAGAAAGGTAACAATTTGACATTTTTCAAAAGTTTGACCTTCTTTTTCTCGAATACCAAGACTCGAGATCAAAAAGTGAATATATATTTGGAATCAGCGTTTTCTCAGCTTTCCAATGATATAGGTCACGTCTCATAACTCCAAACTGACTCCATGACCTTCCCTAGTAGGTCAGTGATATCATTTTATTGATAACCTCAGTTGTTCTCATTTTCCTCTTTCAGCTTCTCTCGCCGGTCTCTCCTTACTCCCAACGGATATTGGTATCTCTCTGGGTACAAGTGATACCGTGTTTTTCTTTTCGCCAACTTTCAAACCGAATACTGATGCTCACGTTTTCTCTCATTTCGCTCCAAATAGTGGATACATGGCAATGATTTGGTAGGTGTGAAATCAACCGGAATCATAGTCCAATCAGTATGTTTTCAGTTTCAAAAATGGGTCACTTACTAGAGAAAGAGCACGAAAAATGAATGGAAGTTCGTGGGAGAAATGGAATGAAATAATGGAAAAGACACCAGTTGGAAATGATGGATTCATTGGATTCTTCTTCGATGAAGACGAAATTGTTCCGAGAAAATTAAAAGGAGATTATACTTTCGAAATGGATGAGAAAGAGTTGAAGGAAAAGAGTCCAGAGGTGAGCAACTACAGTATCGGTCAAAAAGTTAAGAAATTTGGCAATTTTCAATTGAAATTGTACAACTTTAAGAGTTTGTCATGGTAATTCTGATTTTCACACCTAGTAGGTTTTTAATGAATCAAACAGATCAAAAGTAGAGCTTCATTTTTGTAGTTGACAACTTTTTTGTAGTAATTTCCCCCTCAAATTGACCAATTTCAGTGCAAAATAGAGTGATTTTTGAGATGTCGTCTTAAAATGACCATAACTCTCTAGGGAGTGCTCGTGCAAAAAAGTTGTCAACTACTAAAATGAAGCTCTTTTTTCAATCTGTATAGTTCATTAAAAATCTATTTGATGGGACAATCAGTATCATCATGACACACTCTCAAAGTTGGACAGTTTCAACTGAAAACGGTCAAAATCCATAACCTGTTGACCGGTACTGTATATCGGTAATTCCTTAAAAACAGTTCATCTTTGACTACATTGTAACTATTTTCCAGAAATTCGCCCGAGCAGTTTTCGAAAGTCAATGCTTTTTCAAACACCTTTACACCCAGAAAATGGGATTCAAAAAGTCGCAATCATCCAGAATTCTAGTTACGGGCGGTGCATCACGTAACACCGTACTCCTTCAGATGTTATCCGATGTCTTTGAAATGTCAGTTTATACCATTGAAGTTGATGGATCAGCGGCTCTGGGTGGAGCAATGAGAGCTAGATACTGTGAGTTTCAACGTCAGTTTTCCCTCGTAATCCACGAATTTCAGTGCACTCGAAAACACCGCTCAAGTATTCCGAATACTATCCATGTGACAATGTCTCATTAGCTTGCAATCCTATCCCTGAAAACGTTCAAACCTACCGTACACTCTTCTCGACAACATTCAAAAATCGTTTTGATGCATTCATCACAGAATAATTCAAAGGAATTCAACAGGCAATAAAATACTAATCACATAAAAAATAGTTTTAAATGCAATAAAAAATTTGAAGACTAACCAGTTCGCATGTGGGAAGACAAAGTGACTAGTGGGGAATAAAAACATTGAAATGTACATAAAGTGTGAAAAAGTGGAAACTATGGTACCGGTGATTTCAAAATTGGAGGATTAACAATTCGAGGTGGATGGAATGATCGAAAATGTGAGAGAAAAGTACTGTGAAAAGTCAGTCAAGATGACAACCGGGTGAAGAATATAATGATATCATTATGAAACACATAAATTAACTTGTTTCTGATACAGAAATCAAGGCTCCGGTTGGGAGAATGAGTTGATGATGGCGGAAATGTTTGTGTAGACTCCAGCGATGATGGCGAAAAATCCAATCGCCATGACAACGCAGTTGATGAAAATCTTTGTCATACGTTGGCGATGGGTGAGGAGTACCTGAAAAATTTAAGTTCAGATGTCTGTGAGCCTGTTTATCCGCAAGTTCTTACCTTCCAATCAGTCCAGAAAGTGATCATCTCGAAGAATGGCGGGAAAATCAGTGCACAAAGAGTTCCACTGGTAACTCCGACCAATGGAATCATAATTTCCAGCCTTGGAATCAACACAGCCATCAGATATGTGACAAGAACCCAGAATACACGGAATCCTTTGTCTGAGAGCCACTTCGGAACATTAGGGAATCTTGCTCCAAACTTCCGACGGAATCCATTGAAGAACATATCATAGACAACGTACATGGCAATCGAATTACCAAGAAGAGATTGAAGCATAAGGAATACATTGACAGTTGAATATAATCCCTCTTTCGGGACGTTTGTTGTGATAGTTGGAGCAATCGCATCACCGAATCCAGTATATCCAAAGAAACCGAGTGCTGTCATGAATGCAGTACAAATCATCATTGTGGTCGAGAGAACTCCAAATGGAGCAAGGAAAGCCGCTGGGTTATCGAGCTTATTTTCAATCGGCAATATCATTGTTTGTCCTTCGAATGCATACATACTCATTCCGATCATAGTGATTGTTCCAGAGAAATTAGTTGATGCAGGCAGTTTGTCCCATTGATTTGGTTGTCTGAAAAAAAAAACAATTTATTAACTCAATAAACTAAATTGTAACTTACTGAATAGTGAATTGCATGATAACTGCTGCACCAATCACAAAGAAAACCGACGAAACGAGTGCAAAGAAAGAAACAATTCTCATTTCTGTGAACATATTTGTGAGAAGAATAAAAAATAATGAGACTGTGGCCATCATAATCATTTGTTGGTGTCGAGTTCCTCCCAAATGATCACCGACTAAATTTACCAAATTATCCGAAATGAAAAGAATTGCAACACTGCACATTCCCAACTGATAGAATAATATCGTCACGTTGACAAAGTACCTGAAAAATGAGATAAATTCAAAAGATTTCGGATTGTCCGAACACTTACATGACTGCTTTGCTGTTATTTCTCAAAAATCTTATATCACTGTAGTCACAAACTTTCTTCGCAAAATGACCGTAATCAAGGGCGCTTCTGTCAGATTTCTTGGCGAGATGCTGACTGGCTCTGACAAGAATGTGATTTCCGTACCAATTGAGACCAGCAATGACAAATGACATCACGAAAGAAACCCAGAGTCCTCCGAGTTTCCATGCGTATGGAAGCGAGAAACAACCGGCATTGAACATGGATTTCGAGAGGGTCAGAACGGCACGGGTGGGGCTGAAATAGTGACACTGAAATCAAAAAGAAAATCTAGTAAAGATACAACGTACGTGATAACATCACCACTTCTTGCGGGTGTTTGTACCAAAGCTCTCCCATCATTCATCGATTCCGCATCTCCTTCAGCCGTCACCGCCCGTTCACGGCCTTCCTCCTCACTCATCTAGACCTGAAAAGGGAAAATTTACTAAAAAGACACAATAAATAAAAGTGAGCAAAAAGGTAAGGAAATAGAGCAACAACTCTATAAAGATTGCAGGCACCGAAGGAAAGTTTGATAATAAAGAAATTTATTTGTTTATTCACAAAATTGAAACAATGAATAGGTACTTGGGAAATGTAAAATGAAACCAAAATGTTCGAGTCATTGGAGTAATTGTTTATACCAAGGAATCTCAATCCTTATTGAGAAAGACACGACTTCCCGAGCAGAACGTTGCTTTGACGTCGACATTCTCGTCGATCAATACGAAGTCAGCAATACTTCCCACGGCCAATGTACCTTTCTCAGAAGTTATACCGAGAAGAGTTGCTGAAAAAAGAAAATGTAAGATTTAGAATAGTTCAAAGTTGAAAACTAACCTGGCTTATGAGTTGCACTCTGAAGAGCGTACTCAATGGTACATCCGGTGGCTTTTATAAGATGGCGAATACAATATGGCATACTCGCAACACTGCCAGCAGTCGTGTTTGTTCCATCAAGTTTCGCCTCGAATCCTTTCACATGAATTGTTTGAGTTCCAAGCTTGTGAACTCCATCAGGCATTCCGAGAGCAGCGATTGCATCTGTTACGAGAATAAGACCATCGGGATTGGTATGGTATGCGATTCGAAGTGCTGAGTCGTGAGTGTGAATTCCATCGGAGATTATTCCATAGTAGAGCGGATGATCTGGAGTCACCTCTGAAGAAGTCAGAAGTCCGATAAGTCCAGGATCGCGATGATGATACTGGAAATTATATATTTTTTAATCAAAATTAGTTTGAATGAACTTTGAATAGTTCTTTTTCAAAATAAAACTAATGAGTCATATCATTAATTCTTAGTTATTTTTTTCGAAACAAGAAAAACTCACCGATTGCATGGCATTGAACAAGTGAGTGATCATCTTTGCTCCAGACGTCACGGCCATTTCTCCTGGACCAAGTTTGGCAGAAGAGTGTCCAACAGAGACGGTTGTTCCAGCAGCAACAAGATATTTTATGGCTTCTTGTGCTCCTTCCAGTTCAGGGGCCATGGTGACAATCGCAATGTTTTTTGTACTTCCATAAATATTTTCAATCGTTTCAGCTGGATTTGATCCGAAAGATGTGATCACAAGCTGTTCGGGATGACATCCTCGTTTATCAGCCGAAATGAATGGTCCTTCGAGGTGAGCACCTGGAAATTTAGAGTATAAGAAGAGAAAAAAAAAGTTTCAGATAACAAAGACGATAATTAGTTGTCGTCTTCTTCTTCTTATTCTCTCAATGCACTTCAGCGCATCGCCAATCTTATCAGTTCTGCCGTAGTTATGTCCGACAGGCGATAAGAAAATCTTTCAGAGCAAATATAGAAAAAAAGAGATACTCTGAAAGTTTCGCCTACAACGTCACAATTTTTGATCCAGCTCTTCAATATCTCTCGAGTTTGTTCAGCTTTCTATTTTTCATGCAACTTATCAAATGACTCACCGAGAATTCCAGCACCTTCTGACCACGCATACGTTCGTTCGAGTAGTGGGAGAACCTGGAAATTGTAAGAACTCTAAGAATTTGTGATATATCAGGGCGTCTTTGGAATGAGATCGAATAAAAAACAGAACAAAGCGGAGGAAGGGGAGGGCAAACAAAGAGGCACGAAAACAGGACGGGTAGGAAAAAATGATGGAGGAGAGAGAGAGTTCAAACGTTTAGTGGTAGATGATGTTGTTAGTCAGCTTCTTCATAAAGGTTATGAAACAAATCGATCAGGCGTGTGGGCTGGTATTTGGCTGTCTGTTACTCTCCTCTTTTATACAGACTGGTTAGTTTCTCTTCATTGAATATATAACAATCCACGTTCGAAAATGTGGTCGTGGTGGAAAGTGCGGTGGGAGAGAGACAGAGAAGGGAAAGGAGAGAAGGCGGGTGTGGTGGTTAGGAGGGCAACACATGTACAGGGCAATGACTATGACTGTCATGATGACTGACTGTGAGAATAGGGAAATTGGAGAGAGCGAAGAGAAGAAACGTTAGTCATCGAAAAGTGAATGCTTCTCTCTTTCTTTTGTGTTCAATATACATTTTCTGAAAATGTTCTCAGTTAAAGGTACTCAAAGAAGATCCCAGAAAGAAACCGAAAGCAACACACATAAAATAAGGGGACAAAAAGGCTTGGCGCCTCCGGTCGAGCGAGACGAAAACAAACTCAATGGTGAGAGAAAACAAGCGGGAGGAGACGCAGGATTGAAAGACGATGGACATCGGTCAGTGAAAGGAACAGATAGAAAAAAAAACGGAAGACAAAATTTATCGGCCTAATTTAAAGAATCAAGAATTACCTTGTGGTAGGTCTCTGGAGAACTGGTAATGACTGTTGGTGCAAAACTGGTAACTCCGTGAGCTAGAAGCTGTTTCGCAACTGTAAGAAGTCCTGATTTATACTCATCGTCATCTGAATTATAGGTGGAGAAGTCGATTCCGAAGCCTCCTGAAAACAAATTAAAACTCATAGGAAATTCTCATAAATATTTTAACCGTTCAATTGAACATCGATGAATCCTGGAGCAAGAATCAGACCGGAGCAATCAACCTGAAAATCAATATTTATATTTTCAATTAATAAACAATGAATTCCAACCTGCACATCGGCCATTCGTTTCTCCTCGAAAAATACTGTTCTCTCATCCAGAATCCGTCCATTTCGAATCCAAATATGCTCCTTCTTGAGCCCATCTTCTCGGAGAACTGAACAGTTTACAAATTGGAACAGCTGGTTTCCTGCGAATTGTCCATCGAGCACTTCCGAATCAAACTTGATTCGTCTTGGCTGCATCACGGGAATGAGAAAGAAATGCGGTTAGAGGTGGAAACAAAGTGAAAATGGGAGCATGAAGAGGGAAAGGCGGAGTTTTTGTATGTGCAATACTATCTTATCAGAATTGATCGATGGCCGAGCAGGCGAACGCTGGAGGAAAACAATGTCGATTTTTAATAATCGAAGGAAAAGAAACGGAAAAAAACGTTGAAAAAAAATACAGGTACAACAAACAAGCAAATGAACTATATTCCTTTCAGGAATTAAACAAATTAATAAAAGAGAAGCAGGATAAACGATTTATGGAAAGACACATTCTTGAGAAATCATTTGATCGCCTTGGTGCGGTTGTATGAGACATCCACGGTCTGAAAAACATTACTTGGACAAACTACGAGAGTTTTGCAATGCTCGATACCTTCGTTAGCTTGCTAATTGTGCTCAAAGCTTGAGTGAACTGCTTCGTAGCTCCAGCCTTCGGATAGATGAGGACGGTGTCTCCATGTTGATCGATGCTCCTGCAATGTCAAAAATAATTCATTCTGGCATTAATCGGAGGCAACATTTTGCTTTTCCCATGACAACATGGCGCCGCATCTTATTCTTTTCCCTTTCAATCTTCTTTCTATACTACTCACCCCAACAATTTCTTATCCAGAATCATTCTTGCTATTGCTTTCTCGATGGGCGGGACGGTCATTCCGATCACTCGCGCGATGTAGGACAGCTCTATTTCTGAGTAGGGCTCAATAACACGAGAAATCTCCTATAATTGTTCAGTTATACTTATTTTTATTACCCTGACTTTTATTACCTTCTCGAGCATATTACGCTCCAGATTCTGAGAATGCACGGCTACAACTTTGTCCTCTACCAACTCCTTTTTGTGTTCTTCCAATGCTTTCATGAAATCTTTCAAGCTTCTTTTACGGAATGCATCAGCCATTGCACGAATAGCAATGATTCTTAGATTCGAATGATATGGAAGAAATTCCTTCGTTGCCAACAGTGATGGTAGTTGTTCGGTTTCATTGAGCATGATCTTACAAAGAATCATATACTTCAATGCTCCAGTTGCATTGATTTTGTCTCCAATATTCGAAAATCCCTCAAATGCTTCGTAGAAGTACGAATACGAAGTCTTATAGTCTCTCTCCTCGGCTGAGTATAAAACACCGGATTGCAGATCGACAGCCGCTTGAAGTTGTGGAGAAGCAATTGCCGAATTGGCGCTGGTTTTGGCAGTCAGAAGTGCAGTTTTTGCCTGGAAATGTCTAGTTAGCGAAACACCGTGATTTTAATACTACTCACTTTGCTCAAGTTATTGAGATTAAAAGCGCTCTTGCTCTCCTCTACTGAAACTTCAATAAGCAGTTCGCGATCCTCTAACTTCTTTAACTCTTTCGAAAGTTCTTGACCAAGTTTTTGAGCTTGTGGGAATTCTCGCACATCGTTGTAGAGACGAACAAGACGAGATTGGAGACTGCGTCGTAGAAATTCTCTCTTATTAGAAGTGGCCCATTCGATGCAGTTTTTCAGAAGATCTATTTTTTCGTCTTTCTCTTGTTTCCCTTGCTCGATAGTAAGAGCTTGCTCAACGATATCTCTAATCAGCTTGCTGGCTCTTGCCTTCCCGATTAGATCGTAAAAACTGCGAATCGACTCGACAAGTGTACGGATTCCAGTAATATCCTTTTCTTTGGCGAGCTGTTTTGAGTAAGTCAGGATGAGATCTTCACATCGCTTCACTTCCGCCTCCGACGATTTTGCAGTTTGTGAAGAGACTGAAATTGTTTTAATTTTATTTCAAAAAACCAAGATTTTATTTTCCAAAAATTGAAAATTGTTACGTTGCTCATTGACTACTGTAGACTTTAAAGGCGCATTCTTTTCCTCACGCGGGTCTCATAGCGCGACAAACTTTTTCAAGCGGCAATTCGAATACCGAAACACAATTCTCGCGTCTCTATTTCTATTTCTCGCTTCTTCTCATGATTCGCCGAAGCTTTCTCGTTTTGTTCCGCATATAAAAACATTCTTCTTTATCAAAACCAATCAATCCGCCAACGTCCGTTGCCGCGTTCAGTCGTTTTCCTTCTTTTCTTCATATGTCTCTCCACCCACTTGCTTCTCCGTTTTTTTCATCGTCTCTTTTCTTAATAACGTACCTTCACTTTGTACAGCTTTCAAGGTGACCGGTGTTGACGACATCTCTTTTTTGCACTTGAAAAATATGAAAAGCGCACAAATAGATTTTTAATTCAAATTTTCCTGTTGCTGACTCATTAAAACGTGGATTGCGAATGACGTGTTAATCTGCGTGGGAGGTCACGCGAAAATTCAAAATATTGAAATGTAAACATTTTATTTTTTGATTAAAAAAGAAATTCATCGATTGAGCATTAGATGTTTTGAAGATTTCATCGACGACGGAATTAGATTTATCTGTAACCGAAAAACTAATCGAAGCGAACATATGTCTATCCCTTACATCTGTGTCAAGTTCCTCCTCATCACTGCCAGTCCATTTGTTTTTCTGCTTGTTCTGCAACACTCAAACATTGTGAGAAGTCCTCCATGACTCTATTTCTACTACCTGTCGACAATCATCCTTTGTATCAATCCTTTTACATGAGCAACCTCGTTTCTTGAAAGCTGCACGCGTTCTCGGTGTGCCTGGCGAACGAATTATATGGAAAATTATGGGGTTCGGGCGGCTTGACAATCGTATTTCCTCGACTTCTCGCTGGTTTTTCCACCATGTCCATCCCCAGGCAACAATGCTCGCAGCAATGGAAAAAGACAAAAGTACATTCTGCGAACTACGGATTTCCAATCTGAATTTCTAAATTCTTAACCTTGATTTAATTTTTATTATCACCTTAAAATATCCATTCCCCCACTCGGATAAAAATTCAAGTAAAATTTTAAAAATGAATTATTTAAATTTTCAGGGCGATTCAAAAAAAGATGAGCGATTCTAGCAGCCGCCGTGTCGAAACGTGTACACCAAGCACGTCAATAATAATCGCACCAGAAGAAGAATCAACCACGACGACTGCTGATGATCCACGCAAATTCTGTGTGAATGAAATTCCATGGAAGCTGGTTCCCCAGGTTTGTCATTTTAAAGTCTATTGATCTCAGATCTCGAAATTTCAGACCTGCGACGGCTTCACCGAATTCGAATTTCTCGATCAAATGGAAGGGTGAGAACCTCAAGTTTTCATTGGTTTTATAAAAATTTTCAGCTTCAGTCGTCTCTCTGACGTGGAATCGTTCATCTGGAAATGGTCGCCATGTGGAAGATACGGAATTGATTTGCCTGTAAGTTGTTAATGACATACCTAGACACATTTAACAATTAAGGGAGGACGAGAGAACATCAATCATCAACTGAAGGACCGAATGGCAATTTTCGATCTTCACACCAACTCATGGACATTCTACACAATGGATGTCGGTTTCGACATTCCACGTGTCTGTTTTCTCTATTGGGCAAGGAACGATATAATCGGGACTGTGACTTTGGTGGTAATTTCTTCACAGTTTAACTATTTTCCCAACTTTTCAATTCCAGAAAGACGACGCCGAACCCCGCCCAACAGACGACATAGTATTGAAATTCAGACAAACGTTCTGGCATGTTTCTCACGAAACTCAAAAACTGACATATTGCGGACAATGCAAGTACCGTACAAACAAGACAATTCTCGCTTCTTATTGGTTCCACATCTTCGAAAATCGGCGTGGTGAACCATTCATAGATCATAATAATCAATTGTGGCTCATTTTCTCAAATGGATCCGATTCTCTAATTCTTTTACCTTACCTTCCGTCAGCAACATGTTTTGACGTAAAATATGTTTCGTTCGACATGAATAGTATTGTTAGTCAACGTCTTGGTGAGTCAGTCTCCATCTTTGACATATATTATTCTAAAATAATTCCAGGAACCCGCGTCTATCTGGATCCTTTCATGTCTTCTCACTACGTTCCCCATGTTTATCGTAATGAAATTAACTTCTTCATCCGAGTCGACACGTTCTCATTCGTCGAAGAAGAAGATAGAGATTACGGTCAAGATCCACAAGTTGACGATAATGAAACGAAAGTGTTCCGTGGAGTTTTTCACATGCGAATCAACCTGAAAGACGTCATCGAAAGAGAGGAAAACAACATGAAAGATGTGGAAGATCCAGAAGAAGTGGACATCAAATTCACTAATAATGATGTAGAAGTATGGAAGAAGATCTACGAAGATTTCAGTCACAGTCAAATGTGTATTTCACAACACGGAAAGATGGTTGTACTCCAAAAATGGGGACTCTTCACAATTGATACGCTTCTCACTAAGCGATTGTCAACTGTAAGTTAGGCTCTGAATGAGAAAAGGGTTGTAGTGTCACATGTTTTCTAGCGAGTCGCCAATTTGGATGCCCGAACATTTTGTTGCAGTGAAGAACCTCGAGGCACTGCGTTCTGCACAATTGATTTGGACAGTGAGCAAATCAAAAAGTTCGACGTATTCATTCTAGGGTGCCCCCATCCTATTTGAGCTAAAATTACAGTTTTCATTCAGAACCGACGTGATTCAACCTCATCCCTCTGGCACTGTCTACATGTTCAGATACAAAGAATTGTTTGGTAATCCTTTGGCTCTTAGATCTTTTCAATTCACAACTCTTTCCAGGAATGAGCTACTGTGAACTACCGTACTTCGAGCCCATCACCCTTCAACTAAAATGTCGTCAAATACTGAACAAATGCGTACATATTGATCCAGCGTATAGTCAAACTGTGTGCTGTTTGAAGTACGAAGAGGAGGACTATCTTCATGATTTCCGCAACATGAAAATTGAAGAACAATAACTCCCCCATGAACTTGTGTGCATGACATTTTCTTCTAATAACTGTATTATTTATTTTCGTTTGTAATCTCAATAATCTCTGTATAATTAATGATCCCTGTATATTTATTTACCCCAGTCATCCAGTTATACTAGATTCTTTTAATAATTCTGAAATTCCGAAATTCAATTTACAAAGTCTCTGAAGCCTCCTCCTACCCTCCCCCTAACTAATATTTTATTTTTTTTTAGAAGCGTTACCCCATTTCACCTGTTTTTTGAAACATTTTTAACGACAGAATTCGTAATACATTGATAAACTTATTCGACACATTTACACCATCAGTAGCAAATACATTATAAACAGGCGATAGATTGATTTAAAAATTAAATGAGCGTTGCGGGAAGAAGTAAGGCAATAAGGGGGAACACGGGAAACGTAGGCGAGAGAAAAGGGAAGAAATGGATCGATTCTTTGGAAACCCATAATTGGAAAATAAATAAACGTTTCAGAAATGAGCGTAGAAGATTTCATATAGACGAGTTTAGCACGGGCATTGACGACCCTCGGTCTCTTCAGAGTCTTTTGGTGGATTCATGATCACGATATTCGCTGGAAAATAACATATTACAGGGATAACTTCATGATTTGAATGCTTACGTTGCTCGGGAGTTTCCTCTTGAACAATTCCAGGAAGAGCAGTGGCGATTTTGCGGAACAGCTGAAATGTACCGAACTATTTCCGTTATCAATTTTTAAACGTCTGTTTTTTTTTCGCGCATGTGACATGAAAAGCAAATTGATGCTTGAAGAGCGCTTCAAATACATGTTTTCTTTAAAATTTACCTGTTTCACATTGTATCCAGCTTTCGCGGAAGTCTCGATGAACATCACATTCAAATCACGCGCCTTCTTCTCACCATCTTCAGTGGAGACTTGTCTGAAAAAACAAGTTGAAAAGTGATTCGTTCAAAACTAAACTACCTTTTGTCAGCGAGATCGGTCTTGTTGCCGACAAGCACGATGATGACGTCACAACCACGCTCGTTGCGCACATCATCGACCCACTTTGTCGTTTGATGGAACGAGTTGGCATCTGGACTTTGAGACTTGAAAATTAGCACATCTTGCTTCAAAACTCACTTGTGATGTCGTAAACAACAACAGCGACACTCGAATCACGGATATACGATGGAATAAGAGACCGAAAACGTTCCTGACCGGCGGTATCCCACAATTGTAGGCGAATCTGAACACAAGAAATATAAATTTAGTTTGACTCTTGTTTAATCACCGTTCTGTCTTCGAGATACATCGTTTTGCTGAGAAAGTCAATTCCAATGGTAGCCTGATATGTGTTGTCAAATGAGTCGTACATGAATCTTGTGATGATGGATGTTTTTCCGACTGTAATAAAAGGTTTTATTCGGAAAAGTTTTCAGATGAACAACTTACCGCTTTGCTCGCCGAGGAAGACAAGCTTGAACTTTTTGAGTGCGTTATTGGTGAAATCGGCCATCTGGAATCAATCATAGTTTTTTTGAATGAAAATAGACTGCTATTATGATCAAAAGAGAGCAATTGAGAATATGACGAATAAAACAAAAACAACAATGCACAAGAGCAAACAACCAAAAGGAGAAACACTGTCAGGAGGGAGAAAAAGCCAAGTGGAAAACTGCTGAAAAAACCCCGAATGTATTTTATTTCACGACAAATTGCATACTTTTGGCTGAAATCTGCATTTTTGCGGAGAATTAGGCGATTACTTCAGAGCTCGGCACCGTCTTTTTTGTAAAACACGGTGATTTTTTCACAACCAGCTAGTAGGTAGCGAGGCAAAAAGTTAGTCCACAAAAAGGGGCGGAGACCGCCAATGAGACACACGAAAATTATTGCAATCCAGGCACGCGTTTTTAGCCATGCGGTTTTCGCAACTGCGGCGCAGATCTTTCTCCGTGCAGATGGAGCTTACTTTCTCCATGGCCGGCTTTTTTGAGTTCGTCCCCAATCTCCTTAATAAAAATTCGGTATCAATTGATATATCAAGGACAATTTTTTTCAAACTTTTTTGCATTTCAATGGATTCCCCGGTTTTGAATCTAGTGCCGTTAGGGAGTTTGCAAAAATTCTTAGGACTCAGTTTCGAACAGGACGCTATTCAATACTTCGAGGCCACGCTAAACACTTCGTGGCCGAGAAATTCATTTGAGTTCAGTAGAAACATTGCTTTTTTACGTGGCCTAGGAATCTAACCAAGTGGTTCCGAAAAAATCACCGTGGTAAAAATAGAAAAGGAGTGACTTGAAATTTCGTGTAAATCTCTTCAGTTAAAGCAAAAAGAATACATTTGACAAAACATGAAATGCTGCAGATCACTCTAATCACCTTATTCATTCATTTTAACCGAGGTTTGGCTCACTTTAAAGTTTGAACTTAAAGAGAAAAACTACTCGAATACATAGAATACGAACAACTAGAAATAATATCCGTTTTCCGCCCTTGATGGAAACTCTCAACAGTTTTTGATGAAATATATGACACAAAATGAAGGAATACTCATTTTCTTATCAAAAAGAATGATGATTACTCATCATTTTGTGTACATTTATCGATTGGGAATAGGAAATGGAAAAGAAGTTGAAGTTGAAGTCAAGACAAAAAAGTTTTTCTTCTGTGTGGCTCCAAACAAAAGGCAATTGAAAAAAGAAAAACGGGACCGCCAGCATGTATTTCGAAGTGGGTCAAAAGAAAAGCGGAAGGCGCGGAGAAGACGGAAAAGTACACGCTCCTCTTTCTCGATTCAGTTGAACGCGGAAAGGAGCAGCAGTAAGACAAGAGACTCAGACTCTGTACATTTGAATTGTCGATTCAGTTTCAAAAGCACTTGGGAAGAGAGTAAGAGGAAGGGGAATTGGGGACAGATGGACGGCTGTTGCTGTCCCCCCGAGAAAAAATAGACAGTGAGAAAGAGGCGCAGAGAGAGGAGAAAGTGGACAACGAGCACACACAGACATACAATTGATAACATATCGTTGATAAACATTTGGATATGATTATATAGTTGGTAGGGCAAATAGGAAATAAGCTAGAGTGAGTTAGGTATTTGAGTAGAGAGTTTGAACAAAGTCATATGAAATAATTTATTCATTATGTTATTTCCTGTCATCAAATTATATACAACCAAAAAATATTAACGGTAATAAATATCAAAATTATTTGTCGTGTTTAGGCTTTTCTGAGGACATAACAAGCGAATGTGTCGGTCTTGATGAAGCAGTGCTCACGGTTCTCTCCAGCGATTGGAGAGAGTCCTTGTTCACCGCAAGCCACGTAGAATTCCCCGCTGACGAGTCGAGACTTGACACGTTGGGCAAGACGTTGCATTGAGGATTCTGGATCCTCGGTAAGACTCTGAAAAGTGGGAATGTGAAGGAATATAGTTTCATGTTGAGATGTTTACCTGTCTGATGAGCTTCCTGAGTCTAACTGAGTTACAGATTGGGGTATCATCAGCAGTTCCTCCCTTTGAGAATCTTCTGTTTCTGAATCCAGTTGCTCCTCCTTCATATTCTTCTACATCTTCTTGTGCCTCATCATAGTTGGCTCCATTTGGTGCTCCTCCTCCGGCAGCTCCTCCATTGTATCCTCCTGCTGACGCATCTCCGCCTGATGGTGCTGGTGCGGCGGCTCCAGCGTCTCCTCCGGCTCCCGAGTATGTCTGGGCTGGTTCTGGTGCCGGTGGTGGTGGTGGTGGGGGTACTGGAGCGGGTTCTCCACCTCCAGAGTAGTTGCTGCCTCCAGTAGCTGCTCCAGCGTCACCTCCTCCTCCAGAATAGCCTCCAGCAGCTGGAGCTGCTTCTGGCGCGGAAGGCGCTGCTGATTCGGAGCCTCCTCCAGAATATCCACCGGATGGTGCGGCTGGTGCGGCTTCAGCTCCTCCTGAGCTGCTGGAATAGTCTCCTCCTGATGGTGCAGCTGCTGCAGTTTCGGATCCTCCGCCTGAGTACCCACCAGATGGAGCTGGAGCGGCTTCAGGTGCTGGTGCTGCTTCTGGAGCTGCTTCTGGTGCTGGTTCTGGTGCTGGTGCGGCTTCTGGTGCTGGTGCTGGTTCAGATGATCCTCCAGAGTAACCTCCGGCTGATTCTCCTCCGCTAGATGAAGATCCAGAATATCCTCCTGAAGACGATGATTCTCCTCCTGTTGAAGCTCCAGCATCGCCGCCTCCTCCTGAAGAATATCCACCAGAAGAGGAAGATGAGCTCGACGATGAATCACTCCCTCCAGAATATCCTCCTGATGATGATGAGTCTCCTCCAGATGTTGATTCTCCTCCACTGGATGATGTATCACCTCCGCTGGAGTATCCTCCGGATGATGAAGATGAGGTGTCTCCTCCAGATGAGGTTTCCCCTCCAGATGAGTATCCTCCTCCAGATGAAGCAGTCTCACCTCCTCCTCCGCTAGAGTATCCTCCACCTCCAGCCGATGAAGAGGAAGTGTCTCCTCCAGATCCAGAATAGCTTGATGCTGAAGCAGTGTCTCCGCCGCTAGAATAAGAAGATCCTCCAGATGAGCTGCTTCCTCCTCCAGAATAAGAAGATCCTCCAGAGCTCTGAAATTTAGAAAAATGTTAGAGAAGCAGTGAGAGTGGGCGCGCCCCTAAAGCTTCAGGCATCTAATCGAAGGTCTACTTCGCAAGATTTCAGTCTAGATCCTATTCTGAGAAGGGCCAAAACTGTTAGCGTGATGTTCTATGCTAACCTTAGTATATGAGTACTGAAAACACACATTATTAGTAAGTCAGAGCAAAAACTGAACTTAAATCTCATGCGTACTCTGTTAGAATGTGAATCACAAAACTACCTACGTACCAGGGGATACTTTGAGAATCCATTGCTTCCAACCATTGCCTCTTCTGGAATCTAAAACGGCTTCGGGGCTCAATCGCCACCTTGTATTTCATGCATTGCGTTAGAAAACAGACGTACACATTCAGAAACATTTATATACAGGACACAGGGGAACATTGTTTTAGCCCGATGAAGGGCGTCGAACAGGTGGAAAGATGGTGATGGGGAAAAATGAGAAGACAAAACTAGGACACTTCTTTTCGAGAATTTCGAGAAACTACAATTCTCGTCCTCACAACAATAACATAATACATCATTGGAAATGATTTGGATGATCATGATGATGATTCTTAAATTATGCCTTGTTGAAGAAGCGCGAGAATCTGAAGCGGGATGGATAAGAAGAACCACCACTTGCTTGTTCAGAGTATCCGCCTCCGCCTGATGGGGCTGGTGCTGGAGCTGGTGCTGGTGGTGGTGGGGGTGGTGGTGGTGGTGGTGCAGCTGGTGCTGAGTATCCTCCTCCACCGCTGCTTCCGGCGTATCCACCGCTGGATCCTCCGCCTCCTCCTCCGCCTCCGCCGGCGTATCCTCCTCCTGAAATTAGCAAGAATTACGAACTAGAAGTTTTGAATAGACTAGTGTACCTCCTCCAGTTGAGTATCCTCCTCCGGAGCTTCCTCCTGATGAGTATCCTCCTCCAGATTGTCCTCCGGTAGCGTATCCTCCGCTGGATCCTCCTCCTCCTGAGAAAAAAACAACTATAAAAATCTATGTTCTACTGTAACTTCTTACCGCTGGTAGCGTATCCACCTCCTCCGGATGAAGCATACGATGGGGCTGGGGCGACTGCGTATCCTCCTCCTGAGCTTCCACCTCCACCTCCTCCTCCGCATCCTCCGCCTCCTCCGGATGGGGCAACAGCGTATCCACCTCCTCCGCTGGATCCTCCTCCGCCGCATCCACCTCCGCCGCCTCCGCCGCCTCCTCCTCCACATCCTCCGGAGCTTCCTCCACCGCATCCTCCTGAAGATCCACCTCCGCATCCTCCACCACCTCCTCCGCCGCATCCTCCTGAGCTTCCTCCTCCACATCCTCCGGAAGATCCTCCTCCGCATCCACCGCCTCCTCCTCCGCATCCACCACCTCCTCCTCCGCATCCTCCGCCTCCTCCTCCTCCGCATCCACCGCCTCCTCCTCCGCATCCTCCGCCTCCTCCTCCGCATCCTCCGCCTCCACCTCCGCATCCTCCGCCACCTCCGCCTCCGCATCCTCCGCCTCCTCCGCCACATCCTCCACCTCCTCCACCGCATCCGCCGCCACCTCCTCCGCCGCATGGAACTGGTGGTGGTGGTGGTGGAGCACATCCCCCGCCACCTCCGCATCCTCCACCTCCTCCTCCACATCCTCCTCCGCCACCGCAGCCGCCTCCGCAGCCACCTCCGCAGCCTGAAACCAAAAGATCAGAATATCAGAATTAGAAAGATCAGTAGTATACCTCCGCCGCCGCCACCTCCTCCGGCACTAGGGAAGAGGAATGACGAAACGTGGATCGTCAGGAGCAAGAGAACTACCAACCGAAGGTAGGTAGCCATTCTGAAATGACAAGAGCTTGAATTGAATGGTTCGGGATTAGAAAGAAGAAACCAATAAGATTCAGAGGTCCAGAACGCAAAAAAGAAAAGAGGTCCTAAAAGTAGGAAAGCTTGAATCAGCTGAAAGAAAGAATGATGCTTATTAGGGAGAACAAGTCGATCTTATATACTTATCGCAATTACTACTGCTAGCAGAAACAAGAAGTGTTGGTGAAGAAAAGAGAAAAGTCCGCCCCCTTCCCAACTGCTTGCGCGAAATGTCTGGTTTTGGCAAAAACATACATACACACATCTCTACGCACACATATTGTTATCACAAAATGACACCGGTTCTCACTTACCAGTTACGACATCTTTATTCAGATTTCAGTTGGGACGGGGAGGATCAATTGGAACCGTTTTGAGATAGGAGGAGGGAGTGAGAGAAGAAGAGTCGAGACCTTTTGTGATGGTGTTCTAGATAGAGAAAGAGATAGAAAGTGATTGGACAGAGATCTGGATGATTGTTCTGGTATATAAGCAGAAGGGATTCTCCTCTTTAATTGGGAGATCACAAAAGAATCTTTTGAAACTGGTAGACGAGCTAGCTGGGTTATCCTTATGTTCCAACCCGTTGGTGACACGAATATTTGAGTAAACTACTTTGACGAAAGACGCTTTCTAGATGAACATGAGCACAGAAAATATAATTGTTCACAATGTTACCTGGGCTCTGATTTTGAATTGGTTCTATTCAATTTGACTTTCAGGAAGAGAATTACCGTAAAACCTCTAATCGAGGTGCCCCCATTAGCAAGAGTTTGGTGCACAATATCTCAACTCCCCTGAGAGCTATTAAATTTTTTTAACTAAAGAAATATTTTATAAGTATTCAGCTAGATTTTGTCTGTTGGCAACATTTTGATATCTTGTGTGACAAAAAAGATCTAACGCGTTTTAATTTAAAAATAGGTTTTTCTGGGGACACCTCTATTAGAGGTTCTACTGTAATATAAAAGTTTAGTTGACATTTTTAACGTCCGCTCATGTTTTCAAAACCAAAATCTGTTCAGAATTGTTTTTTCTTTAAATTTAACTCGTATTGAGATTACTGTAGTTCAATTCTGTATCGAATCTTCTTAACTGAATATGTTGTCACTCCCGCGAAAGATTAACGAAGTATTTCTTAAAACCCTTGCCCATTGGAAACGGATATTCTGGATACACAAACATCTAGAAAGATGGGACATTGAGTGACATTGGAACACTTCCTCAGAAAACATATCACTTTTGAGTAAAATAGAATAAAGAAATAATTGTATTGTGGGGAAAGGTTGTTCGATACTTTGCAGATAACTCAACGTTTGGAAAGGTATAAATTTAGAGCAAGCTCTGAAAGTTTATGATTTCACTCAACATCTGTATACTGTAACAACTCCCCAAATAGTTCTTCCACTTCTTCATCTCTCCAGAACTTTGACGCAATTGACCATTTATTTCTTCGGATGACGCAACAAAGTTGTCTCCCGTTCATCTCTCTCTCTCCCCCCTCATCTAACCAGTTATTATTCGTTCCATTTGCACTGATTCTGATTCTTTTTCTCCAAGAGATAACCGTCTTCTTCTTCTTCTTCTTTGTTTTTCCAAATGGGGGATACTTTTTTGTTGTTTTCAACAGAACAACAATGCTTCAACAATTATTTTATTTCGTGCCAAAGGGGATACACAATGAAAAGTTGTTTTTGTTTTCCTTCTACTCCAGATGCCGCCTGTATCTTATTTGAGCACCTGTCTATTCTGAAAGACCATATAAATGAATGGGTCACTGAAAGTTTTCAACAGAAATTATTTTCTTCTTCAAAAGAATGCTTCGTCT
Organism: Caenorhabditis remanei; assembly: GCF_010183535.1. NCBI lineage: Eukaryota > Metazoa > Nematoda > Chromadorea > Rhabditida > Rhabditidae > Caenorhabditis > Caenorhabditis remanei. The sequence goes on along the minus strand of NC_071330.1, from coordinate 5,717,364 downwards.
AGTGATGTTTTCTGTTCTTCTGATATTTTGTAAGATTTATTCGGTTGATTCTGTGGCAGAAGATTGTGCAACATCCAAAAGAGAAACTAGATGCTCCAGTATTTTTGAAGATTTACAGAATTGTTATAATGCAACTTTCAAACCAATGTTGGGGGTACAGTTTTTTAGAATTTCGATTTTGAAGTTACTAATTTTCAGGACTGTCTCGTAACATGCAGTGCTTGTGAATCCTATAAATGCTCGAATCCTCAACCTGAAACTACTCTCAATTGTTCAGCCCTTGCTTCACAATGTGATTCGGCCACTTTCAGCGAGTTTATGAAGGTAAGCTATTTTCTAACAGTTCCTTAACTCTGAGATCTCTTCAGGAAAAATGTCCAGCAACATGTGGAAAATGCAATAGAAAAAATGCGAACTTGTGTTCGGACAAGAGCAAATCTGAAGTTTGCACTACTATGGCGGTTTAAATTCCTTTTTTAAAGTTCCAAAGACTTTAGGTTTTCAGACTTTCTGCAACACAATTGACTACTATGATTTACTGTCAGAAGAATGCCCTTCCACTTGTAACCGATGTCCACATAACGGTACAAATCCAAACGGAAACGGAGGTGGAAATGGAGGGGACGGAAATCAAGGTGAGAAAAATGTGATTTCCATATACCTAAATCCCTTTCTATTCCAGCTTGCACCGATGTGGCAAATGATTGTTCCACGAATCTTGCCAGATGCTCCGATGCCCAATATGCTCCATTAATGCACCGCCTTTGTCCAAAAACCTGTAATTCCTGTAAAAACTGTGAAGATTTCCACAAGATGTGCTCCACATGGGTTTCTCACGGATTCTGCACAAAGTACAGTCCGGCAGCAGTAATGAAAACATGCCCAAAAAGTTGCGATCTGTGTAAATGATTTGTTTTGAAAGATTTACGGAATAAAGAATTTATTAAATATTTTTAGTAGAACTTTTAGCAAAGCTGAAAAACGACACGTGGTGAGACTTGTTACAAATGAAAAATATCACAACGACCTGTTAGGAACCCTTAAAATAATACAGATTAGCATTCAAAAACATATTTTCCCCGTGGCATTTCGACTTGTTCATATGGTAGTTTCGCATGATCGAGCATCTTCTTCGATGCGCGGAACGCAAGTTCGTCTCGATCTTCCAGATAATAAACTTTCTTGACTCTCGACTGAATCAACATTTGAGCACATTTGTTGCACGGGAAGAGAGTGACATAGACAATGCAGTCGTGTAGTGTTGCACAACGCTGAAAAATGGGAATTGTTTTGAGCTATTATGGGGTTACCGGATATACGGCTCGACAAGTTCGCACCGGAAATACACTATTCGGTAGAACGATTTTGTTTCATAAGGAAACATTTTTAGTTTAGAGAATTTTGAATTCTAGTTTTTTTTTAAATTTCGTTGGCACAAAAAAACGTGGATTTTGATAGTACGTTTAGAGCCACGTGATGCAAAATATTGTCAATAAGAGGAATTTCGTGTTGTCAGCAGAGCATTTTTATTTGATTTTTGAATACTTACCTTGTTTATTATTGCATTCATTTCAGCATGTACCACATATAAATGTTTATTGTCCTCCGGATCCTCCTTATCCCATCGAAAAACGTCATCATCAACACCAATCGGAAATCCATTGTATCCAACCGAAACGATACAATTGTCTTTGTCAACTATAACACATCCAACTTGAGTATTTGGATCTTTACTTCGAAGCGAAGTCACTTTTGCCATTCGTAGAAATCGTTGATGCTTTTGTAATTCTTCTTCTTTCAGTTTTACAGTTTCTTGGAGGTTTTTCAAGTTTAAATTAATGTTGAGAGCATTTAACTGAGATTCTAAATTGACGGAATTCGTGGAATACGTTTCTTCTGTAGGCGTGGGAGGGGACATTGGTACAATTTGGTCACAGAAAATATTGAAGAAAAAATCAATTTTGAATTTCGAGGTAAAATTATATTTGGAATACGGTCAGTAATCGAGTGCAATTGCGCGTGTCGGTGTTTGCGGGTATCGATTTCTCATTTTTTCGCGTGCGCGGGATTCTGTTCTCTCTGCGTCCTCGCCGCTGTTGCGTCAATTTTCGTCGCCTATTCATTATTTTCTTTTGTCCTCTTTTTCGATAATCTTCTCCTCCACAATTTGTGTCTATTCAGAACTCTTTTTTTCAAGCTTAGTTGCGGAACTTTATGTTGGGAGACGGAATTTTCCATATTTTAAATAGCCACTTTGATCGATTCATCTTCATTCTCACGTGAGCTTTTCTCCTATCTCAAATTTCCCATTTCTCTCAATCTTTTCTCGAATTTTACTCGTCTTTTCTCCAAGTGATATTGATTTTCTCTAATTTCAGAGAACTCGGAAAAATGACAACTGTCGAAGAGGATCTTCTACTTAGCGAACCCGCAACGACGGAATTTGATTGTTCAGCGGTATCATTCAGTAAGGCTGGACAAATGTTGTAATTTCAAACTTTCAGATTCTCGATGAGGATATACTTCTCGGCGCCGGAGATGTGAGCTCCCGCAAAGAGACACTGGAATCAATAGACGACTCTTCACTCCTTCTAGAAGATTCTGTTGAGCATGCTTCGGAGCAAGATCCGGAGCAAGTTCCAGATGATCATGATAATGAAAAAGTAAGTGTACATTCTCCCCTCCTTCTCAGATTTCCCCCCTACATTGAAGTCTTCGATAATCTTTTTGCATTTTACCAAAATGTCTGAGCTGTTCAGGCAAATGTATATTGATAATGATAGTTATTGTAAGATATTTTTGTGTACCTGTATTTCTCACAAGCTTCTATAATCTGTGTTATTTCTTCTTCCAACCTCTCTCTTTCGCCATTCAGATTTGCCTAACCCCTCCTGAATTTCTTATTTTTCTTCAAAGTTTTCATCGTTTCTCGGATTCACATTACCTCGGGTCTCCAATACTCGAGTGATTTTGATTCTATTTTTGGCCTGTAGCCTCCCCTCCCTTTCCCTCCCAAGTTTTCTATATTTAAAACATTCCCACCCGACCCTCATTTGACGACAACCCCTCACACACAAATCGCATATCGACAACTTCTCCGGGACAAGTTATTTTCGATAATTATATTTTCGATTTTCTGCCGCTCCGAGTATAATTCTTACGGTGCTTGTTGTACCTTGTTCTTGAATTACTTTTTTCGTTTGAATGACTGTTATACTACGAAGGGTTTTTCGGTATTGTTTATCGACGGATAAATGTATATAAAGTCAGATAAATCCGATGAATCTTGTATGAATACTAGTGAACATTCAGAATGTAAAAAAATTGTACAGGTGAGAAGCAGAAGTCATTCCGTCCTGTTCCGATTGAAAGTCTTTGGTGAGATGCGAGCAGTGGAATGGACCAACGAAAAGAGTGTGCTCGTCAATTGCTCTTTCGTTATAAATAAAGTAGAATACTTAAATTTTCCTTAATTACGGTTTTCAGATATTCATGTTCGAAGTTGAATGTGATCAACTTCGACATCCAGTCGGACTACCTCGAACATCACCGGTTACATAAAAATAAAAACTAAAGCGATTGATAAATAATCTGGCTTCTTCTCGGATAATAATTGCTTTTTTAAGTCTCTTAAACGTTATGCTTCGGCGTTGTTCGATTAGTCCGACTGGAGAATGATCATCCTAGATCTTCTAATTCATAATTTACTATAACGGTTTTGAAAAATAATTTGTGATTAATTTCGTAAAAAGAAACTACAAAGTTTCACAAACCAGTTATTATGATATGCTGCGAATATGTGTAGTCTTGTATGTCTGTAAATGGTGCTATCAGTAACCGATTTTTGAAACATAACAGGTGAACTCACCTGCGAAAGGAAGGTTATTTTTTAAATTCAGCCTGAATGTCATATCTGAAATCTTGAAATCTCTCCTTTATCTAATATTGATTTAATCTGTAGTCTCATGTGTGAAATTCTTCACTCTAACAACACATTACATGAATTTATTGAATGAGTAGGCGAAAAAACGCAAACAATTATTACAGACCAACAATGACAACGAAGATGTCGAAAGTGACAAAGAAGAGTTGGATTATGATGAAGAAGAAGAGGATGACGATGGTCGACGTGAGAGAACGAGTCGATACACTTCCGAGAAGAAAGGAGGATCACGTTTAACTTCAGAGGAAGGCGATGAGAATAATCAAAGTGGAGGAAAGGTGAGTTTCGGGTTAAAATGATTTTTTTCTAACTATTATAACTGGAATGGCTCAAAAATCAATCAATTTTTCAGAGCAAACGTAACAACGGAATACCATCACTTTTCGACAAGACCATAACCAATAATCCATTGAAAAGTGGAGATCAACCAATTGGAGTGGTTCTCCGTATTGAAGGGGAAGCTGAGAGAATCTTCTATCCACCACCATCATTCATGGCAAACGAAATGCAGCAACCGATTGTTCCACGTCTTCCAAACGGAATACCACTGATCGCAATGCCAGCGAATCACGGACGTGCTGGATTCGGAGCTGGGTATCAACAACAAGCAAGGATGGCCGGAGGTGGTGGAATGTCTGTAATGCCTGGACAATGGGATAATGAGGTGGCAAAGTTCTTGAGCGGTGCGCCAGTATCCTCGTCGCATCGCGCCCGCAGTGGCAAGAAGAGAAGAAGCTCGTCGTACTCCAGTGCTTCCAGTTATTCCAGTGACAGTCGATCCAGATCTAGAAGCTCTTCTAGAGGCAGAAGACGTGACGATAAGAGAAGAAGACGCAATGATGATCGTAGAGAAGTTAAAAGTTATGGAAGAAGAGATGACAGAAGAGACGATAGAAGAGATGACAGAGATAGAAGACGTCACGATGATCGCCGCTCGAAGGATAGATCAAGAGAAAGAGATTCCTATCACTCGGAAAGGGACAGAGATTCAAGAAGAAGAAAGGAGCAATCTAGAAATGCTACGATTGAAAGTGCGAAAGCATTGGGTCTCTCGACTGATTATATGGACCAAGTCAATGAACAAAAGAGAAAAAGAGAAGAAATCGTTCGAAAGAAGGAAGAAAGAAGACATGGATCTGATAAGAAAGAGAACTCATCTGCTCCGATCGCTTCTGTTTCTGCCTCCACATCAACTTCTGGCGGAAAAGACAAAATGAAGGCGTACTTGGCTGTAAATGTTTGCGGTGTTCAACAACTTCCGACAGCTGTCAGAAAGATTGAAGCATTGGCTGTTGACTTGGGACCGATCAAGAAGTGTTGGAGATCTGCTGAAGATGTCGTTTCGATTATTTTCAATGCTCACGACAAGGCGAAGGATTTTATGATCAAGTACAATGGGTAAGTCAGTATAAGTAAGCGCTCTCAAATTTCTTTTTTTTTCAGAAAAGTGCTCTCCGGTCTCCGAATAACTGTCTCACTCGAGAAGAAGTTCCTGAATCTGAGCGAAGTCAACTGAGGAAAGTATAATACCTATTAATAATAATTGAATCTTTCACTGTGCTTCAGAATCTTGTATTCGGTTTTATAATTTGTACAAATAAACCTATAATTTTACACAAGGAATTTTGATTTTTGGTCAAGGAAAGGAATCAAATAGAAGAAGAAAGAAAGGGACACAAATAAATATAAATTTGGAATAATTATTTCATAAACTCAATACATAGACTTTAGAGTTGGACGTGTTCCGTCAGTGGCGGTGACTTCAGAATCAATTTTCCACTCTCCTGAATACTCATTCTCTGTCGACATTCTGCTCCGAGAGCACTCTTCTCTTGATGTGAATTCCACCATTTTTGGAGACATTCAATCACTGATCGATTCGTATAACACACGATAAATGACACGAAGAAACCCTGAAAATAAGAAAAAAAAGTTTTGAAATGTGAAAGATATGGGGAACTATTATCGAAATAAACAAGTTCCGACATTTTTCCCCCTCGGTGTTTGCGGACTCAAGCCAAAATTTGATAATTTTGGCTTGAGTCCGCAAACACCGACGAGAAAAAATGTCGGAACTTTTTTTATTTCGATAATATGTAGATCACAAAAATAGAGGCAGACAACTTTGAAAATGAAGATACTGATGGGCATTTTGTAGGGATTCACGATGTGAGACTAGCCAATGTTGTATATTTTTCGAGACACTAGTATTTCTAGCTCTAGAATATTTGAACTAGAAAATCGTAAAAATGAATTTGACAGTCTGGTATCATGTTATGTTATTACAGTACCGTGCAAAAAGATGTGAACTTTGGATTTTGTCAGTGGAAAATCGCCAACTTTGAGAGGGTGTTACGGAATATCTGATTGCGCCACAAAGTAGATGATGTATAAACAATACAGACCAAGAGTGAACTCCTTTTTTGTAGTTGACAACTTTTTTGTACGGACACCTCCTAGAGAGTTATAGTAATTTTAAAGGGACAGCTCAAAAATCGCACTACTTTGCACTGAAATGGGTTGATTTGAGGAAGAAAGTGCTTTTTCGATATGTAACTTGCTAGGGAGTGTTTGTACAGAAAAGTTGTCAACTACAAAAATGGAGTTCTACTTTTGATTTGTACGATACCATAAAAAGTTATTCTGTGGGACAGTTAGTTTTACTATGACACTCAGAGTTGGGCATTTTCAACTGGAAACGGGAAAACAATATAATTTTCAGCGGGACTGTATTTCTAACTCTAAAATTATTTTGACCGGAGAATGGAATAAATGAATTCTGACAGTCTGGTGTCGTTGTTACTCACCTGTAACCCATTCAGGGATTGATCTGTGACTTGATAATACGTATTACTAAAACGATAGATTGTCAATAACTGCTGCACTCCGAACACTGGAATCAACATGAATGCTCCGCGGACTGCTTTTCTGAAAATACTGTTATTCATTGTCTTTTACAACAATTCAATTCCCTAAATGTGTTAATTTGATCACCCCTTCTTTCTATTTTTTGTCCTTTTTCTTCCCGAATGACGTCTGAACCTCCTGATGAAGTTCAACCCGAAACCCGATCCGTCTCAATTTCTTTTTCACTCTCCCAGATAATCCCAGGGTACAAAATAAGGACTCTCTCTTCTCTCTCTCTCCCAAGAGTCTAATTCCGTCTTCTCACCTGTATTGAATTCTCTCCAAATGCGGATTGCAGCGCAGTTTTTTGACGAGAATTATGACGACGAGACCGAGAAGAAGCAGGTTTACCTGGAAACGAATTGATTTGGATTCAAGAAACAAGGAGAAAGGGAACATACTCCCATGGCTAGAAGTGATGGTGCAAATATCATCCATTCGACCCAGGCGACTGTTGAGTTCTCGATCCAACACATTCCGACGTCATCGTTGAGTCCACGGACTACGAAATAGACGAATGTAATTGCACCGGGGAGACCTGGAATATGGGAAAATTGATGAGTGGAAGAAGTGGGTATCGGTATGTTTAGGTGTATGGATGTCCACACGTTTTCTGTCAAAAGCAATAGTTGCACTTCATTTCATATTCAGGTTCCGAAAATATACACTCAAATTGCTTGAATTTCTGAATTGTCCCGGGTTTTCATGTCTCTAATTCAAAACTTCAAAATCTTTTTTCTGAATATCCAGATTTATGCTCTTTTCTGCTAGTTTGTCTGTCTGTCCGGATGTCTAGCTGTCTATATTTCAGGTTTCTAATCATGTCATTATCTGAAGGCTTCAATGTCTTTCCATATTTCTGTTTATCTAGATTCTTGTTCCAGTTATCTATTCAGTGGCTACTATACCTACAGTAATCCTCTCCAAACTTTCCCGTTCCCAAAAACTACCGTACCCCAACAAATGATCTTATAGCTTCTCATTGTTTCTCCTTCCGAATGTTGTGCTGTATGCAACAATCTAAATAGATAAACAGCTTCTGCAAGCATCCACGAGAAGTTTGTCAATCGAAGATACCGTAATTGAATTGAGAAGAGAAGGCGACAGAATATCTGAAAAAAGAGTGGTTGTTCCCTCTAAAAGTTCAGAAAAACGAGAAGGAAAGGTGGTCTTTAGAGGGGGAGAAAAAGGGGGGAATTTGAATAATTCAGTTTTCGAACCAAAAGGAATAAGGGACCAAAATGATCGTTTCTTTTCTCACATGATTCTGGTAGACTTGAGAAGAGAGTGGAGCGAAGCTAACGACGAAAAGTGTTGCTGTGGAGAGATAGAATACACCGTAGAGGAGACAAGAGATGAGAAGATGACGATGGAGAATGAACATTGGCTGGTAACGAATTGGCCTGAAAGAGAGAAATGGGAGATGAACAATGAATTCAGAAGAGACAATGGAGCTGTTATTTTTAGAAGTTTACCTGAGCCAATTTAGAAGAAAAACTGCTGGAACAAGGAATATGACACTGGCTGAGTAAGTGAGCATTCCAGCGAGTAATCGGGCTTCCGCATCCTGAAATTTGGAGAGTTAGGGTAAAGTAGATCTTCTCAAACTCTAGTAATTCAGCCTCAGTAAACTCACACAAATTGAAACAATTTTTCACATTTACAGTAACCCTGTGTTCTGTTCACTCACATCATTCTGCATGCATCCAGCATAATCCGTGTATTCTTTCATCCCTCCCGTCTTCTCTGGCAGATCCCATCCCCTACTTTGGCACAGTTTTTTCGCTGAAAATCATATTTTTCTACCCATTTTTCCTCTTTCCATTTTTCTTACAATGCCGATCATAATCCGTTTTGACATTAGTCCCTCCATAAATATAATTTGGACACTGCTTCACAACTAGTCCCTCATCCGAAGAATCGAAACAATTCCATCCATCCCACGTGGCAGGACACGGGGAATCATCGTGTCGATGATGGTCTGAAAATAGAAACAATTACAGTAATCCATTGTTTTGAAATCTTACACTTGACAAGAGTATTTCTACAACAATAACGAGCAGCCGAGCAACAGTCCTTGACAATTAATTCGAATTGGAATGGAAGTGGAGGGTCGAGATCAAGACGGTTCAGTGGAGTTATTCGGGATCTGGAATGAAAAGGAATTGTGGTTTATTCTAGGTCAACACCATCATTGATTCCCTTTTTTCATTGTGTTCTCTCTATTTGTTTTCCAGACAACCTCTTACCTATTCTTAGAATTCCAGCCCCTTCTCTCTTTCAAATTTCCGAATTCCCATATATTTACTCTTCCAAAAAAGAAGTCCCTTTCTATTTCCCCCAACAATAGAAAAGGGCATATATGTCTGATTGAGTTGAAAAAAAAACGAAAAGAGAAGAAAAATGAACTTTTCCATTCTTCTTTCCCCCATCCATCCAATTTCCTCTTTTCACACTTCTATCTATTTATTTTTTCATTTTTTCGTTCGCCCTGACATTTTTTGTGTCCCGGAAATTTACAGAAGTGTTGATTGGTTCAAAAGGGACGAATGGAACGGAGAAAAACGAAGAATAGATTGGGATGATCTGAAGGAAATGAGGGTTCGGAGAAAAATATTTGCAGAAATTTTTTTAAGTGTGAAAAAGAAGAGGAATCAAAAGTGCCACTATGCGCGTGTGCTCCATCGAATTTTCTAACAAAAAAAAGCACGGCAGAGCCGAGTTGCCAGAAACAACAAATGGAAGATTTACAGTGACAAAGATTTGAAAAAAAAGCACACCTAACTTCTCAAGGCCTGAAAGAGCTGGGAATCTAACAAAAGTGGGCCAGAAAACCCGTTTTCGGAATTCTCGGCCACCCAAACAACTGTGTCCTAATCATGTCTCTAATCCCGTTTCTCTGGTTTTCCATCACTTCACAACAGAAAAAAAAACAATCGTTCTTCGCTAATCTCTAGTCGCTTTCACAGAAATTCCCTTGCAAAAAAATGGAGCGAAAAAGGCAATTTTCTCATCAAAAGTTGTCAATCATTACCCTCTTGTTCTTTCAGAAATGAAAGGATTAAAGTACGTATTTTTCTATTGTTCTTGCCGTTTGGAAGGAGTTGTTTTCTGTCTTTAGGCTAGTCAAAAGTGCTGATTTTTTAAATACAATTCTAAGCTTTCCGGGCGAATAGTAAAGAACAGGAATACCAGAATCTCGTTTTTTCAAAATGTTTTGGATTTTCACCGGACATCTGGACGTCCCGTCATCCAAACAGACACGTGGGACATCTTGGAATATGAACAACTAGAAAATAATTGAAATGCTCAAAAATCGTTCATCCAGATGTTTGATTTTACTGGCAATCAATGAAATTGGCAATGAATCACTACAAATCTTCATTACCATTCAAAATTTTACAACTTCTTCCAGTCTAGAATTGTTCCTTTAACTCCCACGCTTCTTTTGACGGTCTTTGAAGTTCTGACCTTTTCCAGGTCAATTCCAAGAATCTTTTCCCATCCATTAATTTTCCAGCTCCATCTTCTTCTTCCAGCCCGACCTAATCCCAAATCTTCTTTTCGTCTTTTTGCCTGACTCAATGTGTTTTGCTTCTGTTCCCATCTCATCATCATTCCAGAAGAATTCTCTGTCAGAGTTGAAATGTTGCAACCTTTACACAAAACTGTCACTTCTCCCCTTCCCCTCTCTCATCATTTCCCACCAATCCGTCACTTTTTGCTCTTTTGTCTCTGTGTCACAAAGAATGACCAGACGAAATGGGGGGATTGGACTTCCCCCGGGTACCTAGGTGCATAAATTTGATCTACAGTAATCTAGAGTTTTCATACCACGATCTAGGCCCCTTCGGCATGAAATAGGATTCTAGAAATCTCAAAAACATTCATGTTTTAAACTGTGGTTTTTCTCGTATATCATCATGTGTTGCGATAAGACTAGACAGTATTGGAAAGTGAGAGACACAGACATCGGCGGTTATGATGGGAAACAAGAAAAAATATGAAGAAGAAGAGGAAAGAAGAAGATGAAATATTTTGGAACAGAAGAAGAAAAAATTGAGAAAGAGAATAGAGACACAGGTGGTTAGAGACAAGAATGAAATGGTCCATTGAACAAGAAATTTGGATAGAAAAAGAAGGAGAAGAAGTGGGCGTAAGAGGTTGTCGAAGGTGCAACCGAAAATAGGAAGAATCACGAGAAAAGGAAACAATTGAATTCTTGGTGTAGATCTGACCTTTTTGGTCTTTTTCAGTGAAGAAAGTTCATCTGTCTGCGTGTCCAGATATCCGGTTGTCTGCACAATTTCGGATTAGCCCGGTTCCTTGACTAGTTCCAAATGTGGAACGCTGCAGTGACTAGGTTTGAAACCATAGATTTCTGAATACCCAAAAATAGGTCTGTATGTGTGTCCCCCTATCCGGATGTCTCTACTTTTCAAAGTCTCCCTTTTCAGATCCCCAACTCTGAATCAGTCATCCAGATTTTGATCTTCCCTCCCAAATGACTTTCTCTCCGATCCCCCCGAGACTCGAAATGTTTCTAATTTTTTCTTCTGAAACAGTTCGTTTTTCTCTGCTCCTGGATTGACAGGAGGTCTATTTCTAATCCCCTCGAGACTTCCGAACATCATTCTTTTTCTCTTTTTTCTGGAACACACAAGAACATGTATACTTGTCAGAAAGAAGAAGAACTGAATGACGAGAAGCTCTTTTTTTATGCCGAAACGGAGTTTTTTGGCTTTCGGATTCGAACGATGCATGAAGGGACCGGAAATCTGAGGTGACAGGAGGCGAAAAGAAATGAGAAACATTCTGGAGAGGAGTGAGTCAGACGGGAAGTTCGAATGAATTGAGATGGTGTTGGTGTAGAGCTATTTTTATAGGTAAAGTTGACCTCGAGGGTTCAATTTTAGGGGGCAGAGATCGGTTAGCTAAAAGGTTTATGGAGTTCGGAAACTAAACTAGGGTAGTTGGATAGTGGAAGACGTGAAGATTCTGAATCTCTTCTCTGATTTGAACTTCAATGAAAATGAACCGAGTTAGAGGACTTTTAGTGAGAGGTTTGATTCGGAATTTAAATTTCAGATTACTGTAACTTTGATTATTTCAATTCTCGTTTTTGAAGTTTTCAGCTTTCCAATTATGTAAAAATGTTTCCGATATTACTGCTTATCACGCGGAGTTCAGGTTAGTGCTGGAATGCGGTGGAGCGGATTTGCAGACTGTTACACTTTGATTTCAAACAGAAGCAATACGAATCGGATGACAAAAACCGTAGTTCCTACTCACTCATTCCCTACCAGACAGATTAAAGTAGATTTTTCAGAATTGGAAAGCCCGCATCTCTCTCATCCGTTCTGTTGACCCACGTGCTCCATTCCTGTCCCATCGTTTTCCAATTTTAGAGTTCCCAAAAAAGGTCCCTCGCCACGTTTACTCATTCCTTCCCTCCCTTTTACATGGTCAGGAAATGAGTGTGGCGGTCAGTGCGTGTCTCTCTGCGTCTCTTCCCCTCACACACTATTTCATCCAATCATTTGAAAACTCGGTGGGTCCCCAGCAGAAGAAAAAAGAGAATTCGTGTGAAATGTTGCGAGTAAAAAAGAGGGCAAAAGGAGAATGAGGCGCAATTCTTTCGTGTCCCCTTCTTTTTTCGCATGTTTCAATATTTCTAAACATAGACAAAATGTTGGAAAGGGGGGAAGGTAATCGTATTACGTTTTGTCCTGCTGGTTCTGCCAGTAATGGATACGTTCTTTTGGGATGCGATGAGGATATCTCTGTGCTCAATGAGCACGAAAAAAGCGTCCGGTTTGAAATCGGAGATGGAAGGAAGTGAGGAAAAAAGAAAAGAAAAAAGAAAAGAGAAAATTGAAATAATGAGACTTCTATGTAGGTTCATCTTTTGGATATATCTGACCTTCCCCTGATCGTTGCTCCATTTTTGGAGATCTTTCAGTCTTTTCGCTGGGGGAGAGCAGCTGCTACAGTAATCCTTTTTCATTAACTAACTGGGTAATAGGGATATTTCCATTGCACTTTTTTATTATGTGTTGTCTCAAGTAGTGAGAGAAAAGCAACATTGAAAACAAACAACTTACGAGTTCAATGCGAATTCTGGAAGATTGTAGACGAGTGATCGATTGTCACAAGTGCAAAAATCCATGTTCATATCAATGGGACATATCAGAATTCCAGAGTTATCTTCACATAGATCTGTCACATATCTGGAAATTAGAAAAAGTTGATTTAGAGATTTTAGGAAGATGATAGGGGTCTGTTCTTTGCAAAAACTTCCCAGCAGCTTCATTTTTTCTCTGTTTTCGAAAGATCGCTCATCACTTTGTCTCGAAGCTCGAAAGTTTTAATATTGTTCCGGTCTTTTTGATCTACGATGTATCCTGACCACGAGGGTGGAAGTAACCATAGAGATTTCTCAAGTACACTTAAAATTTGGAGTTTAGTAAACAAGCACGTCATGAGCTCCGGGATCAGAAGAGAGTTCCGGCTAACATTTGGAAATTTAACTGTATATTGGTTACACGTTTTTATAGTGTTATTGGATGGTCTCAGTTTAAAGTTTACTGAAGAACTTTCTCACAGACAGGATAGAGTAGTTTCGAGGGAACTCAACAACTGTACTTTGTAGGTTGTAAGTTGGCAACATTTTTAAACTTGCTGTTTGCTCAGAAGAGTTTCTTGACTGACTCTATTAAAAACAATCTACAATCTTACTAACGAAGTCGTGTCCCTATTAGGTTGATTCATAATTTTCTGCAATTTCTGGATAAAACTTTGCTTCTATTTTTTCGAATCCAGAAAGATTTCTAGAATTCAAAATATTGTTTATCAGCATCGATGGTCTTCTGGCAACATTTTGGTAGTTTACTAATTTTCTCCGCGTAGAGCACCCATTTGAAATCATTTGAATGAGAAACTTGCTTCGTTTTGATATCCCCTTTCTATTCGGATTTTTTCCCGTTTAAATGACGTTGGAGTCCAACAAAAAGTTAGTTATCAGAGAGAAGAAAGTTGGATAAGTACGTTGAATAAAAAAGAATTATCCAGCCAGATGACAGCAGTTTGTTGTGGGTTACTTTCGCAACACTTGAACAAGTGTTGTCATACTGAAAACTTCGTTTTGTTATATCTCCCCGTCCTGGAGTCACATATTTTTAAATTTATCCAAATCAGAAACGTGAACATCTGATGTTACTTCCCTATCCTTTTTCAGGAGTTCTCACCACTCCACCAAAAGCACTGAGTCCCCCGATTCAAAAAACCACTTTTTCAGGTTTGAGAACATGCAGAGCTCGCAAATCTCTGTCTACACATTGTACTTTTCTCACATCGTTAGAGTAACAACTCCCCTACTTACTTCTAATAAAAAAATAGCCCGACCATACATGTGTTGGGTGGAAAGGTACTAACAACCAACTTAGGTCCATTTGATCTGCTATCTCATGTTGTTTCAAAACGTGTGGTATGTAACGACGAATTTTCTCACTCCGATAAATAATTTCCATCCATGAACTACAGTTACATAAGTCACCCTTAATGAAGTTGACAACCTACGGGTGGTTTGAAACAGATCGGCTTCTACGCTTTCCTGCTATAACTCCAAATCTAGCTCTGACGGCTGAAAGAGAAGAAATTTTTCTGTCAGATCCAAGTTTCTTGTTTCGAATCTTTTGAATCAAAATGTATTTGCGTTTAAAAAAGAGACCTTTGTTAACATACATCAACAAATTTTTTTTTGAATGACATAATTTTTAGACCAGAAACGAATGAAAACAAAATAACGTTTCAAAAACGCAAAAAGTTGCGTGTAAATCAAAGCTCCGTTCTCTGCGGGAAAATCAACGAGGAATAAATCTTTGAAAGTGTAACAAGTACTTAAGTAGGTCTGCCAGACAATAAAACAACCACATCGAAAAACAACTCCTGTGCCGAGAAATCAAAACGAAAACCAGCAAGAACGAAAATTGCAGAAAATTATGAATCAACCTAATAATTTCGATTCACCTTAAAATAGTATGAGTTTCCAAAGCTAACTACCACTACTCAACCAACTTCAATTTGATCTACCTCACTCTATGATCTCACTTCACCTTCCAAAATAGTGTTAATTGGTTGGACAAAAACGGGAGCAAAAGTGAGGTGAAGGCGTCATAAATAATTAATTACTTTCTTTGTTGTCTTTTTTTCAATGAGGAACAAAAGTGTCCTCTCATTCATTCACTCTTCTTCTCACCTGTTTTTGTAGTGGTCCAATAGCATAAAAATATAAAAAAAGCATGTTCCACATGTCAATGAATCGAATGCTTCTGGTGGATGATCTCCATAATTTGAGAATCGACATGACATTTGGAAATCGTCGACGATGACCGGAGGAGCTGGAGAAGCAGTCACACTTCCCGGAGGTAACGAAGAAAAATTCATGTTTCAAAACGTGTGAGCAAAAAGGGGCGGGGCTTATGGGTCCACCCGTGGCAAGACGCAGAGAAAATGAGGTGACGGGAAGAAGAAAAAGAATGAGAAGAAGAAGTGCAAGTAGGATTTAGGAAGAGTCCTTAGGATGAAGAATGAAGGTGTCTGAAAAAAGTTAATGGAGTGGGAAATGGTTGAATGAAAAACGGGAAGAGCGATGAAATTGAAAAAAGTAAATGAGAAAAGTAAAAAGTAAATTGGAAAATTTTGGAAATGGAAGAGGAAATGAAAGTCATTTTCTTGGGAAATGAGAAGTTTTGAAGATCTCAAGGATCTTCTGTATAAGTAGTCATCAGAAGAAGCTGTCTCATATAGTTGTACTTGGGGGATGGAAGAATGATGATGGGAGGAAAAGTGACACATTTGAACAGTGTGCTTTGATCAAAGTATTATCGGTTTTGGATTGAAATGAGAATAGGATCTGAGGGAGATAGAGAGAGAGAGAGACTTGGGAATGATGGAAGTACAGAATCGTATTTCTCGAAAGAGAAAGATCTCGGAAACTCCGACCGGTTCCGAACCGGATGCGGCTTAAAATATGAACCAGACGGATCAGAATCCAGATTTAAACCGGTGTTTAAAAATTTTATATCAATAATTAGTCGGGCATGATTATTCTGGTTTGAATCGGTACGGTATTTACATTTAAGCTTGGTCAAGAAGATCCTGAATCAGAGAATCATAAAGTAAATCGAAAGTTAATGAGATTTGGAAAAACGCGTTCTCATACATTTAGTCAGTTTCAGAGAACCTTTCAGAACTCTTTTACAATATCTGGCTTCAAAATTTGATTTTTTAATTCTCGAGACATAAATTCTGGTATTCCCCATTTGAGCAAAACAGTTAATGCCTCGGAAACTATTCTTTCAAGCAGAAAATCGATGAAAAAACTATCACGTGGTTTTGATTATAGTACTTACCACTTTGAAAGATTGATAGCTCGCAACCCCAATTTAAATAAGCTAGCTAATCATTTTTGTGTTAACCCTGAACCACGTGGCCTAGATACGTTTATTCGATGTTACATGAAGCGTGTGGGGGTTTTAATGCTGTGGAACATTTCGAGAAGGAAAGAAAACTGGATGGTGAAAACCTTTTGAATTTTAAACAAAGACTTCTTTCGAAGGATAATTTTCAATTTTCAACTCTATAATGTCGTCTTCTAAACCACAAAAACGAGTAAAAACAAGAGATTACTTTTCTTTAATGATAACAATGTTCTTTCTGTTGACGATGAAGTATGTTCTTTTGGAATTAAAACAGTTAGAACCTTCTGGCGAAGGTATCATTATAGTCTCTGCGTCATTCAAAACAACATCATAAAAGTAAAAAGGATTTCTTATTTATATTTCATAAGAAGCTTTTTCAAATTCATGGAGGTGACTAGTAGTATTATGAAGAGAAAAACGGATTTAGAATTCCTTTCCTCACTAGACGAGAAAAAAACGAAGAAGTGTTCATAAAATAATCCGATGAGATTAAAGATGAATAGAGAAGGAGGTCTGTTCCTGATGTAGGTCAGCTTCTGGACATGAATATCCGGATGTAGAATTTCTAGAAACACAGTTTAGGAAATGAAAAGTAGGTCAGTTAAAAAGAAAATCATATTATCTAGTCTCAATTCATTCGAGAACCTCCAGACAATTAATTTCTCGATTCACGTGGGCAGACAGTCTCAGTTTTATGACTGGATACCAAGAAACAATACACAATTTCAGTCATTAGTTGATATTCCCAACGGAAATCTGGAAATAGACGGAGAGAAAGTAAAGTAATGAGATAGTAGTCGACACGGGAAATTAAAAATTGGGCAGACGGGTTGTCTAGGAAATTGATATAAAAGAATAGATTCCGTTGTGGAGGTGGAGAGAAGAGAAGAATTAAAACACAAATCATGAGACTGTATAGTGGAAGAGCACGATGGGGAGATGTTGGGCTATCATGGGGTCCATAGACGGGAAATGTTGGAGGAGAGAGATAGAGAATTTCGAATGGTTTCTTCGTGATTCTTAACCTTCTTGTTCCACTAGATAAAATAGACTATGTGAGTCAGATTAAAATTTATACGAATATTACGAACTTTGGGATTTCTTCTGGTTTTAGTGATACTAAAGTACCCGCTCAATGTTCTTGAAAGCCAGAGACAGTAACATAAATATTGACAGAAATACGGGTTGAGTTGTCTCATTCCTGCATGGCACAAAGGAAAATTACAGTACCGCTCAATAGGATATAAATATTGGCCGTTTTCAGTTGAAATTGTCCAATTTTGAGAGTCTGCCATGACAATCCTGATAGTCCCATCAAGTAGATTTTTAATGAATTGTAGAGATCAAGGGTACAGCTTCATTTTTGTAATTGATAACTTTTTTGTACGAGCTCTCCCTAGCAACTTACGTATCGACAAAGTAATTTGCCTCCTCCAATCAACCAATTTCAGTGCAAAATAGTGCGATTTTTGAGCTTTCGTATTAAAATGACCACAACTCTTTAGGGAGTGCCCGTACAAAAAAGTAGTCAACTACAAAAATGAAGCTCTACTCTTGGTCTGTTTGATCCAATAAAAACCTACTACAATCAGAATTACCATGACACACTCTCAAATTTGGACAATTTCAACTGACGACCAAAGTTGACAGAGGTACTGTATGGTACCGCTGTTCACAAAAAAGTAATCGAAGGGAGAAAATAGAGGACCGAAAAAAATTTAAGAAAAACTGAATATGAAAAACATTACAATTCTACAATTATCCTTCGAATCACGCGTAAACATTCCAAAATTCAACCAATTAGAACCTCAGTCAGTATCTGACAAGATCATTTAAATTTCAAAGGAGCAACATCACAGAAACGTCGATAAAAGTTGGAAATTATCAATTACTCGTTCACTCTCTATTAAGGTACGTGGTGTCACATGAATGCGGTTAAAAATAAAATATCAAGAAATGCACCTAGTAATTAGTTATTTATTTTTGTCTTTAAAGTGTACAACGAGACTTTAAAAGAGATACCGAGTATTCTGAGGAGCTAAAAATAAAAACTCTTAGAAAAAGGAAATGTGTGAGACCTTTTCGAACGGCCATTAAAATTTTGTTGACATTCAGAGATGTAAGTCACGATGAGAATAAGCTCTGGTGCCAAGTGATAAATTGGAGGATCTCGGAACCTTTCTCAGAAGAAGCTTCTGGGAGAAATTTCAAAACCGGTCTTAAAGCCACTCACACTAAAAATAGTAGGGTCTTTCATCTAAATTCAAAGTACAATCGTAACGTTGTGTTCTCAAAAATGTCATCAAAAATCGGAAAGAAAAACCTAAAGAGATCTCCATGTCGGTCAGCTCAATCTTCGTCAATGCCCTCTTTTTTGCTCTTTTCTCCTTCTTTTTTTCCCATCGGTTAATTATAGTTTCTAAACCCGTCGTTCCATTCTATCTTTTTCTATCCTCCTACACATAAAAAGTCAAAGCTCAAAAGCATTCATTTGAACTCCAAAAGATTCTAGTTAACATATAAATGAATGTTGCGAACGTGTTAGACAGGAAGACAAATAAATGACTAAAAACTAAAAAAAAAGTAAATGAATGATGAGCAGAGACAGAAGCAGGAGGGCACAAAACGTATCGGGTGACAACGAAGAACGGTAGAAGCAAAAAGAAAGAAAAATGGAAAAATGTGACTGGTTGGGAGGGAAGATGAGGAGAGAAATGAATTGAAAAGAGGCTTGGAACTGTTTTAAAAGTGTCAACAAATGTGATTGTTGGGGGTGGAGATGAAGAGAGAAAGAATCTAAAAATGTATTGGGATAGAAAGAGTTGTGGGGAAGAAGAAACTGAAGATCAAAGCGAAATTGGGGTGAGGGTACAACTTCTTTCGGGAGAGAGAGAGTGGCTTTTGATTGGGAACCAAAAAGCTTGTTCCGAAACGTTTTGATGTTAGAGTGATGCATGGGAAAGACACTTCAAAAAGATTAGAACTGGTTTCCTGAAAAGGGAAGTTTCATGCCGGAGATGGAACTCAAGAATCTTAAAATAAGATTTTCGGATGTAGCGCTCGAAATGGGATGAGTTGTAACGTCCCGCGTCCCGGGTAGTCATAAAACGGTTAAAAATGAACCTGCATTCCTGAAACTTTGAAAATCGCGTCCCCAGCGATGTTTGCAAGCTCTGTGAAAGTATGACTACTCTCCGACAAAAATTGGCTGTTTTCTAAAATGACCGGAAAAAAAGTGGGACGCCCCATGTCGAGCGCTACCCGGGTGCATTTATTTAACTGTTTAGAGCTTACGGAGCAAATATAACTTGAAAAAGCACAAAATACAAAAATGATAACGAGCACTGACCTCAGCAGGTCATTCTAGTAAATGTTATGCCGATTTGTACTAGTTCTGACTCGGATCAGTAACCTTCAAGCTTAGAAACTCAGTCCTAAGCCCTCCATATGTCTCACATAAGTCTGAATTTCTGCTTTGCTCAAAACTATTTTTAAAGGTCCTTGGATCCTTGGTTTCGTGCATAACCCGCATTCCAAAATTAAATGCAATTTCGAAAATCGAGAGAACAATCGAAAGAACAGTGAAACTCCGAGAAACATAATTAGAATAAACCAGAAATAGAAAATATTTGATCACAACACTTCTCTGCAGACTATCCACAAAACCAGCCAGAAATATGCGTCAAACTTGAATGAAATCACCTGCTTCTGTTTCTTTTTCTAACTTTTTTTTCTCGAAAAGTTCTCTTTTCTACTCTGATCCATCTTCAGAATCTTTTTTCTGCAGAAAAGTGTTCTTAAAAAACCAGAAAAAGGTGTCAAATGTCAAAACACAAACTATTTGAAACTAGAAATTGAAAGAAAAGTTAAGATCTTTGAAACAACTGAATTAATATTTGATTAGACTACTTCTCACCTGTCTCTGAATTTTAATTCCATATAAAACCAGAGGGAAGAAAAGGGAAGATAGTTTTTCAACACTTTCCATGGGTTAAACATATAACTGCATTTATTTAGTAAGATGAAAAACTCCTCTTATCAAAACTGAAGAAATCTATCGACATACTCGTATCTATCAGTCTATACTAACAAAGATACGAGAATCTGAATATTCCCAAAATAATAAGTTCTCATTAGTGAAGAAGATAACGAAAACACGACGACAGGTAACTTGTGTATAGAAATAATGAAGATGAATCCAATAACAGACATCGTCCACTGAGAGACAATCTATTCGTAAAGAAGATGGGAGAGATCTCATTAGACTTTTATTGCAAAACTTCAAAGTTTTCTGGAATTATTTCAATTGACCAAACGATCCTTACAAATCGAAAAATCTCAAAAGTTGTGGTTTTTGGAAAATCGAAATCAGGGACAACGACTTATTTTCGAAAGGAAAATCCTGGCAAGTTTGACAGGAACAAATAAAATGTTACAGCAAGAGTCATGTGCAAAACTGTAAGCAATTATAGAAACTGGAGCAAAAATTTGCCAAATCCTTAACATGACTTCAAAGAAGCAGACCTAAGACCTAAGCTGGCAACAAAAATTCCCAGCCAACTAAAATATGGAATCACACTTCTCTACCATCCAATTCAATATTATGAGGCTCAACCTAAAGGCTTAAACTTCGAAAATAGGTGCTTTCAACCCAAAATCCTGTCCCTTCCTCTCGACATCACCAACAAACACTTTCTCACCTAAAACAACACGAAAAAGAAGAGAAGATATGATTGAAAACGGAGAGTTGTTGTCAGGTAAACCACGAAACAAAAAGTGTGTTATATCAGGTAGGATGAGTGTGTGGACAAGAGAAAATAGCGCCTCCTCAATCATAGTTTCAAAAATATATCCGCCCTCCCCGCCTCTCGTTTCTTTCTCATCATATCCATCAGTTGACACAGCTGTTGTTCAAAGAAGAAAATGGGAAAATGGGGGAGAGGAGAACAAGGTTTTGGAACTAAAAATTATGATCACTTGTTCTGGACATGGATGTTTAAAATTGTTGGAGCTTCTGTTTCTTGTTGTCTTAAAGTCAGGTGTGAAATAAGACAGCAGAAAATCTGTCCCTATTGAAATGGATGCTCAGATGCACAGACAGTACTGATAATGACGGTTTTGACAATGCAAGTTCTAGTCTAATGGTCAAACCAATCTGCGACAGAAAAATACTATTTGTGAGTGAATTGGTATGTCCTAATGTTCACTAATTTAAAAAAGACACAACTGAAAAAACCATATTTTCAGATGATATACCCGTTCGTTCCAAGATTTCCAAGTAATAAAAGAAGCTTCCAGACAAGAAGTTTTAAACGTTAAAGTGAAAACTAGCTATGTTCTGTTGGGATGCTGGAATGTAAGAAGAAAAAGAAGACATCTGAATAGAACGAAAAGACACCGAAAACAAAATAAACGAATTCCCATCAAAAGAGGTCGTTTGCTCTTTTCCAGGTGCTTTACGAGATTCCTTTTTCCCACAATCACCACACTCCATCTTTAACACAAAAAAGAACGATAAGAGGATCGGCAGAAGAAAGAAGATGAGCATCCGATTGGATTTCTCAGAATCTTTTGAATACAGCAAAAAAAGAAAACAAAAAAGAGTTCGGGCGGTCCGCAGCAGCAATTCCTATCGTTTTCAGCATGAATGCACACGAAGAAAAGTGCAATAGGAAGAGCAAAAAGATGCTCTTTTTCCGATACGGGGAACTCCAAAATGCATTCGAAAGAACGAGGACGACGACGTCAATCTTCATCAGAATCTGGCTTTTGAGCCTCTCATTTTTGGATGATGGAATATAGTTTTTGGAATACTTCCGTTTCAGACGGTTATTGAGAATTTGGATGGGAGAGGGAGGAAGTTTGCTTCAATTGTAAAAAGAACGCTCTACAGAAACTGATTGTAATACATCTTGTTGAATTTCCGTAGGTTGTCTAAATCATTGTCTAAATCCTGGATGTCTTAGAGAGACTTGAAACCACTGAAGTCTATGTACTGTTTTTGTACTGAAAACGAATTTAACAGACATTTCATTTCTCAGAAAAACAAGAAAATTTACCAAAATAAAAATGAGGACACTTTCTTATTTTCTCCTGGAAATAGGAGGTCTGGTCAAGGATAATCGTTTCTATTTCAGAAAAATAAGAGGCTTAGGGCACGTATGCAGACACCATAAACCTGAAGAATTTCATAAATTCTGAGAACATTTTCTTCAAGAATTTCAGAAATTGAGAGATATCGGGGGAACACCAAAAGAAGTCTAAACAGGATAGATGATTTATGAAATGATTTTTAGTTTTCTTTTCAGGATTCAAAGAACTTCTACTTGAGACTTTCTGAAGTTCTCGTTCCGGAAGAAAAGTTGTTTTTGGGAATCTTTATTCAGTTAAATGCCCTTTTTAGGATATCCTCCTTCTCACTGAGTGTTCACAAATAGATACAAGAAGATCAGAGAACTTTCAAATAAGAATTCAATGTCATATCTTCTTCCCTATACTTTTCCCAACACGGAAATGAGAGAATGATCAACGACACGCGGAACAATGTGTCGAAGATAAACCAATTTCAGATGAAAACGACGTTTAGCTGGAAAAAGAAAAAAGAAATACACACACATCATGACATAAAATTAAAGGAATGGTGAATAAAAAGATGTGGCAAACAAACATGAGAAAACTGTCATGTTTGCAAGCTTCGTGGGTGATTTGCATTTTTATCTTTTTTCTTCGTTTTTCCCAGACTGTTCTCGTGCGAAATGTAAGAGTCATATGTTTCATAGCTATATTTCTTTTTATTCAGACACACAAACAAAGGTTTACGTAAACACAAAAGTATAGATGAAAAATTACAGAAAAAAAACTAAAAGTGTCTGAACCATCAGGTGATCATTAGCTCACAGGAGACTAGCAATTGTTTTTTGGAACAATGACAATTTCCGCTCATTAAAACGCCACACCGACTTTCTTACGTCGGCATGGAGCTGGAGAGCGATATCGAACCAGCGACCTCTCGCCTACCGACAGCGCACACAACCTACTGCGCCACCACCAATCACTGGGAACTTGTTCGGTGTAGAGTATAAGAGGGAGATGCGAGGCGAGGCGGCAAAGAGACGAGAAAAAAGGATAGAGCGACACGTTTTTGTTTATTTTTGGTAGAAAAGAGGGAGTTCGCCGGTTTTTATTGATTTTTATTGCAAAGTTTTATGCCTTTTCAATTACTATGTCCTATGTTATATTTACCGGAAATAGCTTACTGAATCTATGGAAGCAAAATATGAGAAAAATGAATTTAAACTTGGTTATAAGTAACTTTAGAAGATCTGAAATTCGATTTTTTCAATTCTTTAGCAATGTAACAGCAAGAGGTTCATGATATATCTCGTCGTTGTCTTCACTTTCATCGAAAATATATTTGACAAACTCCACCGACTCCTCATCAGAAGAAGAATCAGAACCCGTTGAACTGTATAACTTTTTGTCAAATAATAGAGCTGACTCGAGAGGATCAGATGGGATAACTATGAACGTCATTGATGTATAGTAAAATGGTCCACATTTCATACAAATCACTCTATCTAGGGAATCCATACGAATCGTCATATCGTCGTATTTGTTTCGAGATCTGGAACTATCGCAGTGTTGTAAAATTCGTATTTATTAAGAAAGTCTTACATGACTCTCTCTTCAAATTTTGTAACAAATGCATCGATAGTATCTTGTCTAACAGCATCGAATTCGAACTTTGTCCCGATCGCAACTTCATTTTCGATCCATTTCTGTAAAATCGAATTGTTTTGGAAAAAATCTCTGCAAATTGAAACAAAGGACTGCAACGGTGAACGAAGATTTTTTTGAACGTTATTCAAAGTGAGAGAAGTAATGCGAAAAATATTTATTCACTAGTTTTGTAGATATTGATATTTGGATTTTACCTCAATCAATCCAATAGCTGTTGAAGTGAATGAAACATGACCGATATTCACATTTTGGCCGTTCGCCACCTGAAAATAATGATATTTTTCTTTAATTTTACAATAAACTACCGTCGATAAGCATACGAATCTCTGTAATTCCTCTTCTTCGTATTCTTTCGGATCGACTGCAATAGTTTTCAGCTGATTCTCGCAGTTTTCTAATACAAACAATGTCTGTTTCAGTTCCAGAGACGTACGATTCAAATATTTCTTGATTCGAAACGTGACATTTCCTTCCTGTTGACATCTAGTTTCTGATAGCATCTCATACATCCAGATGTCATTCATTTCGCATGCAAATGTATTAATGTTCCCGATTTTCAGAATATAAGTGAGAAGTGGAACAGCCGTTTTATGAAATTCCGATATTTCAGTGAATTTCAAGTAAACTTCCTGACGAAATTTGGAATCTCGAAATGAGAGTTCAGTACATTCTTCGTAACACCTTCGGGCATTAGTGTCAACTTTCAGAAAATCAAAATCAAGTTTCAGCGAATCAACTAAAAGCCGTTCGGTTTTACTTGTTTTTCGGAGGCGGAGTCTGAAATTTTATTTTATTTTTGTGAAAGGCTGAAGATGTTCACCTAGTCTTGAAATTCATAAAATCAATGCATTTTTTCTTCAATTTCTCTGTTAGATCATTCCAATTCGTATCGAAAAACGGTTTCCAATTCGATAAATCACTTTTCTCTGACTTTTCCAATAGAGTCTCCATAATCTTTCCTAAACTTTTGTTTGTTTTCTCAACTTTTACTTGCAAATCTCCGATTTCTCCATTTCTCATCATATAGTCGACGAGTGGATTCAATCGACCTCTTGATGGACTCAAATTGACACATTTTATCAGAATCGGAGTTTCTCCAAACATGACATTTATTGATTCTTTTTTTCGACTGTCAACTTTCACGGCGACACGAGGAAAGTGTAATGCTCGAGGAGGTTTATCAGATTCCATTGTCGATTTTCGTCAAAATCTGTAAGAAATTGGTAGATGGCGAATGATTTTCGATAAAACATGAAGTGACGAAAGCTATGAATTATGTTTGTTGAAAAAAACAAGAAGAAACAAAAAAATCGGTCGTAAAATAAAAAATAAATAAGAAATAAATTGAACGAGCTTGTTTCGTAAATCCACACTGAACACGGCTCTCTACCGTAGTCGATTTAAAGGCGCATGAACTTAATTTGAAAAGTTTATTTCAACGATACTGTACTTTTGGTCGTTTTAGCATTGAAACTCAGTTAAGATATTTCTGATGTTTCAGAATCGAATCAAAGATTTAAATACAAACTTGCAAAAAATAATTCATCATTTCAAAAAAGCTTCGAAAGGAAAGAATAAAGAAGACCCGAGATGATCGAGAAAGAAATTGTATTTAAAGAAAAAAAGGAACGATGAAATTCATCTGAAATAAGGGTTCTCCTCAACAATATTTCTGGTTTTCCTCGGTTGTTGTTGTTGTGAAGAAGACGTCTTCGCTTTAGAACGATTCAAATGATGCTGGAATGCCGCCTGTTTATGTGGATCCATGTATCCACAACTTGTTACAATCAGAGGAATTTCACATTCGATTCCTGAAAAAATGAATGAAAGAGGTTAACATTTCCTTAATAGCTTACCTGGTAATGCTGTCAATTTCAATACATAATGGATGGCAATAATTGAACACTCTCCGCCTCCTCGATTATAATTTTGTGTTGGTGGGGCGGCGTCCGGAATTCGGAGAAGACACTTTTCGAATTCCTGAAGTTTCAGATAAAATAATAATTACTTGTTCCCAAATCACAAACCATTCGACACCTTGACCTAACTGCTCCCAACGGAACCATTTCAATCAACTGCTCCGCCAGTTTCTTCTCATTCACATGTTCATATCGACTCCTCGCTTCAAACTGAGTCTTCATAACTAATTGAAGTGACACTTCTTTCAATCCTTTTCTTGTTCGATTGTTGATTGTCACAACTGCTTCTATTGACTGAAAATCGAGAAATTATAATCTGCGACAGTGGGCAACTGCATACCTCTCCAATTCGAAAAGCAGTTCGTGTAAGTGACATATTCAATGAAACACAACCAAAGGGAAGTGTACAACACGTGAAGTCTACTTCATCTTTGAAATCAATTGGAGACATTACGTTAAGGGGGACATCATCGAAGAATGATCGAGTCAGGATGACAAGTGGGAACACTTCCGAGCAGGAGGCCTGGAAGATATTTACTTCTGAATTTCAGAATATTTCAGAATCTTAATTTAAAGCTCACACATAAATTGAGCCAATTTTCCCATCCCTTCACTCATCATCCAACTTACTTGTTCAGTATTAGCGACCAAATCCACTTTCATCTGATATCGAATACTTCCGAATTGACTTTCATAACTGCTTGGACAGTTCGGTGGAATTCGAATTTGGACTGGAAATTGATGTTTTCCAACAGGGAGACATGTCCCCGAATCACATAGTTGTACTTGTGTGTCGATGTAGGTCTGCAATTATGGAACTAGGGTTAAATCAGTATCAGGTGTGGGCACTTTTAATGGCTTAGAAATTTCAATAATCAAAAAACTAGTAAATGCTAGAACATTCTTTTCTTGTCCCCCCGGTATCAACCTACCTTCTCAGTCTCAAAAATCTTATCCGTATGAATATTGACCCATCCAGTTCTTCCAATTCCCTTTATCTCTGCCGTAAACGAATGCACAACCGTATCAGGATCAGATGAATCCAGAAGCACTTTCGCATTAAAAAACTCTCCGGCCATGCATCTTGACTCAGCCAATACTATGTTGATTTGAGTTGTAGGCATCTGAAACCAAGACTATTAAGGTTGGTAGGTGTTGAAAAGTTGGAAGAAACTAATGCTGGTTTCCCATTTCACAACTTCTTCTGTTCATCATATCTCATAAGAAAAAAAGGGAAATGAGAGCAAGAAAAATGATGAAAAGAAGAAGAAAAAGAGATGACACAAAATGAAAAATGAGCAGTAATATCCAGAGTCTCTCTATACATACTTTAACAAAAGATAGTATTAAAAGAAGAGAGACACAGAGATACTGCGTCTCCATTCTCTCTCTCTCTCTTGTAACCTTTATCTCAGTTCTTTTCGATCCAGAACAACCCTTCTTCACTCTCATTCTCTCATTCTAGAATTTATTCATTTCTCAAAAAAGGATCTAAGAAAAAGAATGGAGAATTGCCGATCGAATCGCCATAAAAGAGAGGGGCTCTTGGTTTTTGCTGCCTCCAATCAGCCACCCTTCTCTCCCTTTTTTCCATTAGTGGGAAAAACAAAAGTGGCGAAGAAATTGGAGAACTTTTCTATTTTTGATGAATTCAGATAGATAAAGATCAAAATGCTTTTAAAAATTGGATTTAGGAGAGAGAAAGGGTTTAAAAGCCCTACTTTTTAGAAGTAAAATGTTTGAGAAGTCGAGTTTCAGGTCCTGTTAGAACAATGAAGTTAATTATCTGGCTTCTGCATGAAATTAAACTTGTTTTGAGTTTATTCACAAATCTGAGAGCTTTCATGTTTAGAAGGCTTTTGTCAGTTCAGAAAGGACATAAACCCAATTTTTTCTAGAAACAATGAAGCAACCAAAAAAATCTCTAACATGGAAGACAATTTGTAGGTGCTATGTATTTAGCGATTTTCAAGAAAAGTTTTAGAAAAAAACCACTCACACAAGTACTTTTTTCAGAAATGCTATCATTTGAAAAAGGCACGAAAGATGAAATTCCATAACCAAATCTGTTATCTTAATTTAACTTTTTTCTATTGACTTTTCCAGATCTCACACAAAAGTTACGGTTTATCTTTCTATTTGAAGTTTACTGTACAATTTTCGAAACCATGTTCTCTTATATTAGCTCTGCACAGTTGTTATAACTGTGCTCCACCGAAATGATTCTTGAAAAATGATTATTTTTCTCTGAGTCTCTCACTTTCGCATAAATTTTCTACGGTTTCGGTAGAGCGCGGTTGTAAGAAGCGTGCCGTGCTAATACCTGGATTTGAGAATATCTTGCTAGGAGTATTTTTCTTTCATAATCAGACACCCATCACGGGGACCATATTTTCTAATTTACAGTAAGGCTCCCAACTTCCACCTCTGAAATCAAGACCCCGCACTGCTTTTAACCCCTATGTTGTCTACGCTCGCTTTTGATTTTTACTGGTATTTCCGTAGACATATTTTATTATGTTCTAGGATTTTTGTTGAGACAATTTCATTTGGCTAATGCAGTTTCTTCTTCAATGCTTTTTGATCAACAGAAATTGAATGATTCATGGATCAGTGTGTCGCTAGAATACAGTACCATTCAAATAAAGATTCTGGAAATTCATAGTGTTGATGACTTGAATTACCTAATCGAATAATTAAGTATGGCCTGTTTAATCATAAGTTATCAGCTCCTTTTTTCTTTGTTTTAAATTAAGAAAAAACCCTAAATGTAAAAAAAAACAAAAAATAAAGAAAAAGTTATTGATAGTTATGGTTCCATAAATGTCTTATTTCATATCATATTCGGGTTGCTTTGTTTTTCTATTTTTTCTTTGTGATCTGGATGTTTTTTGATGGATGGGGTGTTCTGAGCTGCACAATTTGCAAGAGAAAAAATGAGCAAAATATAAAAGTGTGCAAAAAACTATTCACAATCGGATATTTTCTACAAAAACTGGAAAACGTTGGGTAGTATTATGTTCCACTTCCACCGGTGTCACAGTTATTATCCCGAATATTATTTTGTGGATTACATGAGAATACTCAAATTTTTGCATACATTCAATATATTACAGTTTCCTAACAGACTAGGTTACATCAAAACCTAATTTCAAAAAAGTGATAAAACATACCGTTTGTTTAACATTGACAAGTGGAATAATATTAGCAGCAAACTGTCTGAGAAACGTGGCTACCGAGGGCCTTCGCCCATTCGGCACAGCCATTTCCTCCCCGTTTTCTTCCAACTTCTAAATCTCTGACAGCTCTCGTTCAGAAGTTAGTAATGAATAGAAAAGTAGAAAGGAGAAAAGTACTTATCAGGAATAGACCACCACCTGCTTCTCTCTTTTTCTCTCTTGACTTTTCCTTATTCTTTCGGATAAATAAGATGGAGAAGTGAGACAAAAAAAGAGGTCTTGGAGGGAGAAAAAGCAAATGTTTTGGAGGAAACGGACAGGAAACGGGCCTTCAGACGGGCGGAGAAAGTGAAAAAGAAACGGGCTCATCTGGAGGACGAACCACTTTTTCTTCGAGTATTTTTCCTTTGGTTTGCTCATCATTTGTTATTACTTTTTATTATTTTTCTCAACTAGCTGTTCACATTTTGTCATTTTCCCGGCTTCTGCTCAACTAAATTCATTTGTTTCTTCCACTCCATTGAATCTTTTCAACAAACATTTTTTGGGTGGAGTTCAAATGGAGAGAGAAATCTCAATGAGCACAACATATTGGGAAATATTTTCTGACATTTATTTGTTAAACTCAATTATTGAAAAGATCGGCTTGGTTCAAATGATCATTTTCTTGATATTTGAAATTAAAAATTTTTTGAACTTTCAACTTTTTTTTCTTAAATTTATGGTCCATAGAGCCTATATACTGTAACGAAATTGGACTGATGGAATGCTACTAGTGTTCGATATGTCGCATGTTATGAACTCGATATAGCCCCGATGAACTGTGTTGGTATGCTATGCTATAGACATCCCAATTTAATTCTAGTTTTAGTTTCGAAACTCCTACTCGTTTATCTAAAATTCAAGTTAAACTTCTCTGAAGTCATTCATCACTAAGAAAACGTCATTGATCATCTAGTCGTGACAGTCAAGTAAAAGCATATTTCATTTAATTTTAAACAGAAGTTCCACGGCTATATTTCAAAGGAATTTATGTTAGTTTTCTCCTATATTTTTAGTTGGATAAATGCGATAAAGCAGTATATCTTAGGAGACTATTACATCTCTAGAACCTAATGAATCCGAGTCAAGGTGGGCTGACGATTACCGAATCATTATCTTGTCGGGCATTTGAAATTTTCATTCTACTTTAAAAACCGATGACTTCATGAAAACTGATTTCTGTGACAGAATGTTACTGCTATAACGCCAGACGTGTTGAACCCAACACACTTCATGCCGATTCAATATCATGTTTGTGTCAAGTGTGAACAGTATTATCCATAAAATTTGTAATTTTTAATGTATTGAAGAAAACATTGAAATCTTCAATTTGAGAAATAGCTAGGTGAATTGAGAGAAACAATTCTGCAAAAATAATTACAAAAAATCTCACTCGGTTGCAGTGATACCACGCTAAAGATTATCTTCCATTCACCCTACAATCATCTAGACGTCTTCCAAATGGGTAACATTCTCTATTGAAAGACTTTCGATATTTCTAGTATACCTGTTATCAATTGTATCCCCACAGAGCCAATTCACTTCAAAAACCACGTCACCACGAAAGCAAATTCAAACTCACAATCGAACTGACCGGAAAATCACGCTGATGGAATAGCGCTTGATGAAAAGACTCAGAAATAGTAAATCTTCGAATAAAATTCATAATTTTTGTGCTTTAGCCACAGAAGACAAAGTGAGACACACTGATCTGAGTTGGTCTGAGGTTGGAAAGAAATTCGAGACGTTTCTCTGCGTCTCTCTGAAGTCTGTACTATTTCTCAGAGATAAAAATAGTTGATAAGAATAGGAGAAAAAGAGAAGAAGAATGAGAAGAAAAGGAAACGGAACTCACATCTTCCCATCTGAATTGTGGCATACAATTGTTGGCGATGAACATCTTTGATCGTCTGAAATCAACAAGAAATCTCAATTTTGGAGCTTTAGAAAAAAGAAGAAAGAAGACAAAACAGAGAAAAGAAGGTAGATGTTGGGTGGAGTTCGACGGAAAGCAATCTGACTAACGGAGATGCATCCTTTCTCTGCGTCTCTTCCTCTCCCACACTATTTTTCTAAAAGACATCTAACCAAATTATGTGAACAAGGGGAGATAGACAAAAGAAGACATGCTCACAGGGGACACAAACTTCTAAGAGAAGAACTAAAAGTACGTGAATTCCCTCTTTCAACCCTTAGCCAATAGACTCCCCTAGTCAATCAGTGTTACACTGTGGACCCTCGTTTTGATATATCCATGTCATCTTACCCGTCATCTGCATCATTTCTTCGTGGATCCATTGAAGAGAGCTGAGGTGATGATTGAAAGTTCATCGTGTCTTCTGATGACTGCTGCTCCTGGATAATCGTTTTTTGAAAGGTTCTTTTTGATTTGTGGTTAGAAGAGATTTGACAAGATGTTTGAAGAAGAGATGGAGATTTCGAGAAACATGTGTTGAAAACTTGGAAAAATTCTTGATAATTCAGAAGTGAAGTGTTCAAAAAGAAGCTAGTTACTGTTTTCAGTTTATCCGCTGAAACCTGGTTCTATCTTGAACAGAAGTGATCTTGGTTTTGTCGAAACTTTGATAATTAATACTTTCCGACTGACTCACGATTTGTAACTTTCCTAGAATTGATGTTTTCTAAAGCGGGTTTTGATTTATCTGTACAGCGATTGAACAAGAAAAAGTATGATTGCAAAAGCTCTAACTGGCGAATACAGTAAGTTTCGCAAATATGTTACAGTAGCGCTCAAAAGTATATGTATTAAGTTTTGGTTAATTAATTTTAAGTGGACAGCTCGAAAATTTCACTATTTTGCACAGAAATGGGTTGATTTGCGGGAGAAATTATTTTGTCGATACGTAACTCAAAGTTAGACGTTTTCAACTGAAAAAAAGCAAAACTTAATATACTTTTGAGCGGTACTGTATATGCAACTTTTCTTCGAAATCAGTTCTTTTAATCGACTATGGAAATAAGAAAAGGCTAGACATATTTCGCCTGCTATACTCTTTCAATAAAATATTCGAAAATAATCGAAAACGTCTATATCGGCCTATGGATTATGTTTCACAACAAAAACAATCATAATATTATCAGATTTTCATCCGGTCTGATTTCAAACATCTGCCTTCAATCTCATGACAACAATAGTTGTTGCGAAGACAAGCATCTATAAAAAACTAGTTGTTTATTTTTGGTTTTTGGTCAATAATTTAATAAAATTTATTGAATTAGCTTTTCTGCCCTGAATATAAAAACATAGGACAAGTAATAATACGAGTAAAATATGTTTGATTCAAGTGTTTCTTAATTTTGATAAAGAATGAAATAAGACTGAAGAACCGAAACTGAATGAAAAAAAAAGTAAATACTCGTTTTTCCTCAGTTTTCTTTAAATAGTTTTGAACTTATTCAACAGGTTTCCGGTTTCATTTGTCAGGTGGACTACTGACTTGACAAGTTAGAAGAAAATACTACGTATTGTTCAGAAAAACGAAAGGTTCAATCTCCACAAAATCTTTTGAAATGACTTGTTTGAATTTCAAACAACTTACACTGATATCCTTCTGAAAGTGCTTCTCTTCTCCGTCTAGTTTCTGCCCCAAATGACAAAAAAAGCAAAAAGAAAGAGTAAAAGGAAGGCAGGTACGCATCCGAAATGCCTTCCATTATTTGCACTTTTTCTCTTCTTTTTTTCTTATTCTGTGACCTCTTCATTCATCAGTATTCTACCACTTTTAAAGCTACTTTTGGAAGAAAAAGAGGAGGGAAACATGCAAATGAGTTCGGAAAAAGAATGAGAGTTGAAGGAAAGAAGGAACAAGTCAATTAACAAGTTGACAAGAGAAAGAACAAGAGGAACGAATGGGAAAACAATTAGACGGAGTTTTGAATGAGATTTTTGATGGGAGAGAAAAGAGTTGGAAGATGAAAGTTCAAGAATTTTGAGAGAAAAATTGTATAATAAAATACACATGAACTGATTTCACATGGAATGTACTTCTGTTGCCCCCCCTAAAGTATCATTTTTTTTTGCTCATTCGATGAGTTTTCCCGAGAGAAAATGACTCATAAAGGGTTTTCCTGTGACGTGACCTCGTTTTTGAGAAATTGAGATTTTTCAAAAAATGCAATTTTTTCGAAAAAATTTTTTCATTAATTTTTTTCATTATTTTCCTGGTTTGTTCAAAAAAAGAGTTTAGAACATAATTATAGCAAATTTTATGTAGTTTTTGACAAAAATATGAAACTTATGAAAAAATAATTTTTTGGTCCTGAAAAAGGTCAAAATGTGACACCCTCCAAAAAAAAAATTTTTTTTTCGAGAGCGGCAGAGGTGACATATATGTGGTAAGAAAGTACAACTCATCTGGATCATTTTTCTATATAGCACTATAGTCGCTTCCAGTTGAAAATTAAGGAAAAAATTGCTCTGAAAATTTTCATTTTTCGAAAAAATGTGACATGTCAGAAATGAGTTCGAATTTCTAATATTGAATACGTTCCAATTAAAATCTTTTTAGAATAAAGATTTTCAGATTGTATTCCATGCTTTTCAAATAAAAAAGTTCATCCCAGTTGACTTCTCTTGTCATAGCACTCGTTCAAATATTGCAAGTTTTCTCATATGGTGGAAATTCAATTGCTCATAACTCCTCTAAAACTGAAGCAAACAGGCTCAAAAACGCAGAAAAATTTAAAAATAATTCATGCTTCTCAAAAATCATAATTGGGTTGTTTTTCCAAAAATTATTTTTTTCGACTTTTGATAAGGGGGGACCACATGAAATTTTTCCAGAAACTTGAAAATTTTTTTTTTTTGAAAAAAACTTAAAACTAGTGTATAAACAAGAATAGATGCTAAAAACCGTTAATTTGGGTTGTTTTCAAAAAAAAATTTTTTTCAAGATTCTGGAAAAATTTCATGTGGTCCCCCCTTATCAAAAGTCGAAAAAAATAATTTTTGGAAAAACAACCCAATTATGATTTTTGAGAAGCATGAATTATTTTTAAATTTTTCAGCGTTTTTGAGCCTGTTTGCTTCAGTTTTAGAGGAGTTATGAGCAATTGAATTTCCACCATATGAAAAAACTTGCAATATTTGAACGAGTGCTATGACAAGAGAAGTCAACTGGGATGAACTTTTTTATTTGAAAAGCATGGAATACAATCTGAAAATCTTTATTCTAAAAAGATTTTAATTGGAACGTATTCAATATTAGAAATTCGAACTCATTTCTGACATGTCACATTTTTTCGAAAAATGAAAATTTTCAGACCAACTTTTTCCTCAATTTTCAACTGGAAGCGACTATAGTGCTATATAGAAAAATGATCCAGATGAGTTGTACTTTCTTACCACATATATGTCACCTCTGCCGCTCTCGAAAAAAAAATTTTTTTTTTGGAGGGTGTCACATTTTGACCTTTTTCAGGACCAAAAAATTATTTTTTCATAAGTTTCATATTTTTGTCAAAAACTACATAAAATTTGCTATAATTATGTTCTAAACTCTTTTTTTGAACAAACCAGGAAAATAATGAAAAAAATTAATGAAAAAAATTTTTCGAAAAAATTGCATTTTTTGAAAAATCTCAATTTCTCAAAAACGAGGTCACGTCACAGGAAAACCCTTTATGGGTCATTTTCTCTCGGGAAAACTCATCGAATGAGCAAAAAAAATTGGTACTTTAGGGGGGGCAACAGAAGTACATTCCATGTCAGTGTTTTAGAATGCCACGAAATGATTTTAGTTTTTCACTTCGATGGTTTGATGGAAATTTTGATTTTCGAGTTCTTCGTTATTTTCAGAATATTTTATATCATCTCCATAAACCTTTTTTTGTCCTCAGTCCAACAGAAATTTATATCAGAAAGATCGATAAAATGAACTGAATTCATTTTATTCGTGAGATCAGCCAACTGGATTAACAAAGTTTGCTCTCATCCGTCATCTCTCAATTCTTCGAAAGATTATCTTGTTTTCGAGTGTTGTCTACAAAATGTGCACTTCCTTTTTTCTCTTGAAGAATCTGACGGAATCGGCAATTTGAGGTTTGTACAAATTGGCAGCGTTCTGGAATCTGTTTGAGCACAAATAATTGCTTTAATAGAGCAGTGTTACGAGCTGGATTTGTAGATCGATTATTTATGTTTTCCTATTTTCTTGTTTTGCATCCGAATTCAGAAAACTTAAAGCAGAAATCGTTTTATGAGAACGGGATTGATAAATAATTTATTACTTATTAATTAGTTTATTTATTTGAAATACGATTAAATAATCGTGAAAAAGAGAAACAAATCAAATACAACCGAGTATAGTTCAGAATTATTGGGATAAGTGTGATTGATTATTGAGGCTAATAAACTTTATTTGATATTTATGGGGATGGTCATACAAGCAAAATACTCGATCTTCCTAATTTTCTACGCTAGTTCTGTGAATGTGAATTTTTTGAGCTATACGTTTGCATTGTTTGGATTGGCAGTCGTGGCAAACGAAGTTTTGTTCTGAATTTATTACCGAATAGAAGTTTTTATAATCAGAATCATGAATTGATTTCTTATATATTCAGGCATGAGCAACTTCACGTCTCTAAAGCTAAACCCTGTATTTTTGGAATGCAGTTCGAATTTTCTCGAAACAATACCAAGATGTATTTAGTTTGAAGGTTCGTTTCTTCTCGACAGACAGTTTCCGATTTGAAATGGAATATTCAATTTCTGCAGAACTTTTTCTAGAATTTCTTTATTCCAAAGCTGCAACATTTTTGAGCATTTCCAACCCTACTTTCCGCACAATCATTTTCTTATTTTAATGACTTTGACACACTTTTCGATCATTTGGTCTTCAATTCTTCATCTCTCTCTTCTCACTTAATTTCCCTTCCATTAAAATCTAAATAATTTGAAACCTTGTTCCCCTCTAGACATGTTGACGTGCCGTTTCTCCGTACTCAAAAGTGTCCCAATTACAAAATAATTTCGAAGAGAAAAGTACGAGCGAGAAAGTGTTTTATTCGAATACACGCACGTACGCACTCTGCTACAAAATTCACTTTTCTCGTCGTCTGTGTCTCCACTCTCTCGTTCCGTTCGATTGAGTACTGAAGACTGTGACGTATTGAGAGAGAATTAGACACACAAAATATATTATATTTGTCATCGTATTGATGACAAAACATGTGTTGATTTGTGTGGTCCTTGAGCGTTCTTTGTCTTAAAAGGGTTCCTGGGATGAGATGATTTCAACAGGTTTTCGTTGTTTTTGTTTGAGATTTTGCAAGTATTTTTTAATTTCTTTCTAACTGCCACTTGGTTCTCAGCGATCAAGTGTTTTTCTGCCAATTTTTTTCATCAATTGGATGAATCTATAAATTTTTGCTGGAAGTTGAAATCAGGGAAATTCCAGATTTTTGAGAATTCTCAGGACAATTTTACTAGTCTGAACAGACCTGATTATTCCATGTTTTGTTGGTTCAGCCAATTTTATTCAATTTTCGGATTTTTAGGTTCAGACCGGGTTAACTATAACTTCAGACAATCTAGTGTTTCTGAGGCAAATGAAACTTCGCTCTACTGTACTTTTTCAGCGAAAGACTAAACGACGAACTGGTGAAATTTTTTTTCTCCCAAACATGTTTTTTCTTGATAATTTTCAAGGAAGTCGAAATCTGATCTCACACATTTCCAAAGCTTTTCCTTCCTAGAATCAACCTGGATTTTTCATCAAAAGTTTGATTTTCAATCTTTCCTTTTATTGAGACTATTTCCAGTTCCATTTCCCCCACTTTTTCCATTTGAATGCCTAATAAACCATGTGTTTACCCACAAACACCTCAGTTTTAGAACCACGGATTATCATGCGTTGTCTCTCTTTTTCGATTATCCCTTCTTCAGATAATTGCCATATTTTTTGCAAAAGAAACCCCTTTGTCTCGCCGTTGAGAGACATATAAACATGTTTATTTTGTTAGTTATCCCCCAAAAAAGAGAAAAAAAGACACCACCCAAATATATTTCTCTAGTCTCTCTTTTGCCTACGAAACATCTCTATCCGTTTTGGAAACATAATGACCTCTGATGTTCTGGTCTTATCATTCTAAATTTCTCTTCTCTTCTTCTCATTTCCCGCCTGGCAAACACGTGTGGAAATAGACATTTTGTCACGTTCACCACTTGTTTTTACACCGTGCACTCACTTTTTCGGATTGACTTTTTGATCTTTTTATTGGATTAGAGCACGGTTGGGAGAGCACGTATCCAGGAGGAAATTGATATTTGGGTGCTTGACACCTAGGTGAAAAAGTATACTTATGAAAGTGTGTGTAGTTTGATCATTGCTGAGATTTGGTAATTACAGTTCATAAAAACTTGACATAGGCATTAAATTGGTGACAAGTTGCAACTAGAACATCTGGGTCATTCACGTCTGCTTCAAAACCCTAGCTGTCTTAAATCTAGCATTAATGAATGTCTTTGGAACCGTTCTTCTCAAATAAAGCATACATATTGAAACACGAAATGTTATTTCAGACCCTCTTTCAAACGATGTCAGAACTCCGTACCATTACTATTGATGAAGTAGCCCAGCATAGTGATGAAGAGTCATGTTGGATTATAATCCACGGAAAAGTATACGACGTGACAAAATTCCTGGAAGAGCATCCTGGAGGAGCGGAAGTTATCACACAGATGGCAGGACTGGATTCAACTGCGGAATTTGATGATGTCGGCCACTCGAAGGATGCGATGGAAATGGCGAAGGAATATCTAATCGGACAATTACCAGAAGATGAAGTGCCTGAAGTGAAAGCTCTCGTCCCTCCAACACCTGCTCAACCCGTTGCAAAGCCTTCCGCGGTGAAAGAGTTTCTGACGTCTTCAACATTTGCCAACATCTGGATTCCAACAACAATGGGAATCGGAATCTATGTCTTCTACAAATGTGTTTTGAAATCTCAAACAGTTTCGGTTTATTAATTTTATGAACTTAATTTTGTTTTTATAATTGAACATTTTGCTCAATCTTTTGATATTATACTTTTCGTTTCTATGAATAAATGTGATCAGGAAGTTAAAACTAAAAACAAATGTATGGTTGCGTTATTCGCGGGAGACTTGGAGAATTTTTCAGCGAATTTCAGGCGTACCCAGTTTTTTGATCTACTAAAGAACCTGGTACAGGAGATCCCGGGAAACCAAAATGTGCGAGTCTGGCTGCTCCTGAATTGACCTAGTTGAGCCATTTTTCATTTTTTTTGTTGAGATTTTTTCGGTTTACAGACCAAAACAGGTCGAATCAAACGTGTTTTCAAAAATATTTTATTTATAAAACACCACGAAAACTTTGATTTTTTGACCACAATAATTGAAAACCTTCAAAAATAGAAAAACCTGATAAACCACTCATGTTTTCCCATTTTTATCACATTTTCTATTTTCTGCTCCTTTCTTAAAATTCTCTTGTTTCTCTGCGCCTCTCCTCTCTCATCTTCCCTCCAATTTCCAATTTAAATCCACTTGACGGTTTACTCTCCGTTATTTTATTTTTTGTCTGTTTGGTTGTGTTGTTTACTTCACTATTGTTGACCTTCAACCAACCCCCTGGGCCACCCTTCAATACCGTTCCTTGATTCTCCAAAACCAGAGAAAAGTGAGAGAGTATTCTGTAAAGAGAGAAACCGAAAGATCATTACATCATCGAGGCAAATGGGCGGAGTCTGAATGAAGAGGCGGAGCCTAGGAAAGTGGTCAAAAGTCGTAATTTCTCAACACACTCACTACACTCTTCTTCATTTTGGAATTGAGGTGGCAATGAGGAAGGTGAGAGGAAGACTTCCTCAATGCAACTGCGACTTCTGAATTCTCACGTCTTCTATTTTCTTACTTCTTCTCTATGTCCACGTCTTCTGAATTCATAATCCCTTTTCATTGATACATTTTCAGATAAGCAATGTCGATGACTCGTGAAGAAATCCGTGACCTTTGTGTCAAGTCTCTCGAAGAGAAAATGGTAGGAACCGAGGAGAAGAATGTGGATAACGGAAACGGTTTCTATCGATATTTCTTCACCAACTTCCCGGATCTTCGTGTCTATTTCAAGGGAGCCGAGAAGTATACTGCTGAAGATGTGAAGAAGAGTGAAAGGTTAGTTGATGGGAAAGGGGGAAAGGATATTCGGACAAACGTACGGAGAGTTAAATATGACGAATTTTGGATATAGGAACTCTTACTTGGTTTCGACAACATTCAAGTTGACAATGCCTGTCTGTCTTTTTGTTTGTCCAGATCTCTCTATATTCGATAAATATTAGATCTGAAATATGTCTTGAATTGATTTTAGTAGTATTTCGAAAATGATTTCCCTGTTCCCAGCACCAAATCTACCTCCGATTTTAAACTTTTCTTTAATTTCAGATTCGACAAACAAGGACAACGTATCCTCTTGGCTTGTCACCTCATCGCCAACGTCTACACAAACGAAGAAGTGTTCAAAGCGTACGTCCGTGAGACCATCAACCGTCACCGTATCTACAAAATGGACCCAGCCCTCTGGATGGCATTCTGGACCGTATTCACAGGATATCTCAGATCGACTGGATCTCTGACTGACCAACAGAAGGCCGCTTGGATGGAACTCGGAAAAGAATTCAACGCCGAGTGCCAAGAACATCTCAAAAATTCGAATCTCCCATACGTTCACTAGATTGAAAATGCCCTCGTTTTGCCCTCTCTTTTTATATGAATGAGCTTTGAATTTCTATTCGGATTCCTGCTTTCTTCTCTTCTCTTTTTATAAGCATTTTGTACAAAATAAACAGATAATTAATGAGAAATGTTATATTCTGTGCAAGACCAATACACTCGGATAGGGAATTCTAGAATGTTCCGGTTTGCACGTAGTATCGACCAGACTGTTCGAGAGAAAGATGCAATAATGAATTTGATTGGCTTGATAATGAAAC
Organism: Caenorhabditis remanei; assembly: GCF_010183535.1. Classification (NCBI taxonomy): domain Eukaryota; kingdom Metazoa; phylum Nematoda; class Chromadorea; order Rhabditida; family Rhabditidae; genus Caenorhabditis; species Caenorhabditis remanei. Next base: position 5,677,178 of record NC_071330.1, on the reverse strand, counting down.
ATTGAAAAGAAAGAACAAGTTATGTACAATTTTATGCAGCAATATTCTCTGGAAGCAAAAAACAATCGTATGTACACCTATCTCAACTTTAATATTTTCTAATTTCCCATAAAAATTGTTTTAGAGAATTTAACCGATTTCCAGATAATCCTGATAATCGATGATTTCATACATTTGATCGAAAACTCTTCTTCTCAACGACCTGCCGACCGACGACAATCTGACTTCTGCATCCATTCCACGAAGAACTTTATAAGTATCCACGAATTCATCGTATCTCAATGAAGAATTCGAAAGAAGACGTTCCAAAGAACTTGAATCCGTGTATTCTCGATTCAATTCTTCTAGTTTTTTGTAATGAGATGCGAGTTTCTCAGGCAGTTGGCTCAACCTCTTTTTCTCCGGAAATCGTTCATTCCAAACGAGAAAATAGATGGATCTTCCCCAATAGACAAGTGTTGCGAGTTCTCCATCATGTCTCTGAATATCCAATCCATTTGTACAGTCAACTCGATGTAATTCATTCTTCTCGTAGTACAAATACTTCCGTTCTCTTTGAGTTCTGTCCCATTTCTTAGTTCTGAGGTCATCAAACTCGAGAACAGTTGACCGATTTCTCCACCCAAAGCAGACACGCTCCGTTCTCAAATTGAGGGACAACAGCCAGTTTTCAGCAAAGGATCGAATCTCATCATATCCGAAGAAGTGATCGTAGAGATGAGCAATACGACATTCCATTCGAAGAAGATGGTCTTGAGTCCAGGATCGAGCGTTTGCAAGAAACAATTCGTCGATTTGGAAGGCCTGAAAATGAAAAAATTATACTGGGTTTTTGCGAGTTTATACTGATATGTTTTGTTTTTTGCAAAAATTGTTTTTAAAATCTAAACATCTTCGTATTCAGATGTCTTTTTATGCCAAGTATCGTGAGGGACTTTACATGACCTCCAGTGACTTTTACTGTATGTTTAAATAGTTAAATAAAATATCAAAAGAACGAATATCAAAGTCACATCTGAAACATTGAAAACGTTCTCACCTGTTCAATAACATATTCATCATCAGTGTCTGGTTCCACTACCAGTTTTTTCTGGATTTTCAGATTTCCGAATACTTGTTCCAAGAGATTTTTCAACATGATTCCCCCGACAATCCTCAATGTTTCCAACTGTTGCATATGCTCATAAGCAAAAAGTTCTCCAAACTTTTGACTGAAAATAACAGAAAATTCCGTTTGAATCGGTCCTGGGAAAATATAAACAAGGTGTTTCGATAATTCAGCCATTCCTTTCTGAACATCTAGGTAGAAAATGTTAAATTGATCGATTTCTACATCTTTTTGACTGATTTTTTGGCTGAAATTAATTATTTGAATTTCAGAAAATAGTTCGAACAACTTACACATGCTTAAAATGACAAGCTCCCACAGTTCTCTCCTCCTTCATTTCATCACTCGGTACTCCACTTGTGAAATCAAACCAAATCATTCTTCGAGATTTAATAAATTTCACTTGGATCAAGCTTTGACATGTCCGGAACAAAAGATAATGAGAGTTTGCGAGTGTTCTTGTCTCTTTGATCATTCGAGTCATTCGTTTGGAGCATAGTGATATATCGAATCTGGAAAAGGTGGAAAGTTTATTGTTACAGTTAAGAACCTATGTTTTTCCATCATGCAACCTAGTGGGACTGAATTATTTCTACATATCCCGGTTCTAAAATTGATTTTGCTAATATAACGCTAAATAACCTAACTTTTAAACGTATAACTCCAGCAAAAAAACTTACAAATCTCCTGACTCGAATAGGCTGAAAACCAATGTCCGCGGTACCACTGGTAGTTTTATAAGGGGAAAAGTTGGATGATCGGCATCCATTGAAGATGTGTCAGTACCCGAAGTATTGGATTTCGAATCAATATGAATAGAAAGATGAATAGAGAAATGAGGAGACAGCTGAGAAATGGCAACAACTGAATTGCACTAATGTTTGTTGGAAGGAAGTGCGGGAGGAGGACGGAAAGTCGGACGAAGAGTAGTAGTATGAATAATGAAAAGAAGAGAAATGGGGAGAGAGAAAGAGAGAGAAAAGGAAGGAACGGGTCAGTTTGGGGTCATGTGAGTAATAAGTTGAATATGATATGTGTACACATATTGCGGGTTTATAGTCTTTCGAGGTGTTACCATGTTATCAAGATTTTGGAAAAAGATGTCATATAAATGGAGTTCATTAGTTTGGAGTTACGCTTGAGTTTATTAGGCAATCAGGGAAACTTTGGGAATTTTAAATGCCGGATTTTTGGAATGAAGCCGGGCCGTCTCACTCCTCGGAAACAATAAATGCTCACAAAGTGTTCATCTGAACCCAAATACTGTTAGGTTTCCAAGTCACTAGATGAGCAAGAAACATTGAATAAAATATAAGTCCAATTTATTAAAAACTTTAAAACAACTTTTAAAAACCAGAGATTCTATGCCACAATAGTTTCTTTCATCTGATTAAAAACATATCGTCTACTTTGTTTTCCCAGACTGTCGCCTGTATTTTCAGCATCCATATTCCTCAATATCCGATACGTTTCCATGAATTCAGTAGGAGTCAAATCAGGATTCGACAGTAGTCTTTCGAATGACGTGGCATCTGGATGATTTTTGTTGATTGTCACCAATTGTTTATAGAACGGAGCAAGTTTGGCTGGCAGCTCCTCTATTCTCTTCCTCTCCGGAAATCTCTCTCTCCAAACCAAGAAATGTAAATATTGAGTATTATCCACTGTCTCCAACACAAAAGTTCCTATCAATCCATCATCTCTTTCCATATCAAATCCTTCCGAACAGTCGATTCTTACTAAGACACCTCTATCATTTTCATACATATAGTTCATTTCTCTCTTCTTTGAATCCCAACTTTCTGCATTCAACATATGAAATCGGAAGACTCTTCCTGAATTCCAATCGAACCGGATTCTCTCGATAACCGACTTTTTGTTTCTCATCCAGTTTTCAGCAAATGCTTCGAGGTCTTCAGAGGTGAAATTTGTGCGGAATATTTGAACAGATTTGCAGTTTAGTCGAAGAAGATGTTCTCGTTTCATCCATGTGGCACTTCGTAAATTAAGCTCTTCCACATCGAGTGCCTTAAAACGAAGTGATTCATTCAGAAATATTATTTCTTTCAAGGGAAACATACCGTTTCAATAATATATTCATCAACCGTTTCAGGTCGGAGGACGAGCTTGTTTGTAACTTTCATTTCTCCGAATATTCTTTGCATTGCCTCCAAACTCGGCACAGGTGTCCCACAAATTTCCAGCTCCTGACACTTTTTGAATTCAGAAAATAGAATGTGATATTTTTCATGGAAGTATGGGGCCACAACAATATCGAGAGGGCCGTGGAATATTGTTTGGAAATGCTTTGAAACAGTTGTGACTCCAATTTCTTTTTCAGGGTACTCGCAGTAGAATTCGTCGATTGATAACGTATTACGAATGGATCTCTCACTGAAAAATAAGACTTGGAAGTCTGTCGGTTTGTCTGTTTGTCCTTACCAACTATCGAACTTAATACCTCCAATTGTTCTTGTGTCAGTCATATTTTCTCTCGAGAAGAAGCTGTTGAAATCCCAGAAAAGAGGTCGTTTTCGTTGAAAGTGTACACTAACACTGAATTGTCCAGCAGCCAAAATGAGCGAATGATGTCTGGCTTGGATACGGAGAGCTCGAACATAACTGGTCATTCGTTTAGAGCAAAGGGATATTTCGAATCTGAAATTAGAAAATGAGAGATAATTTCTCTAATAAAAACAGAAGGAACTCACAAATCAATTGGATCCAGAAACTTCAATGCTTTCTCTCTTGCCAATACGGGTAAAAGAACAAGTTGGAACGGCTTGAACTTTTCTTCCACTTTTTCTTCAGTCATTGTAATGGAGTATACTAATAGAATGTAGCTGGCTGGTTTCTCGTAAGGGTGTTCGAATCAATATGTAAATATGCGTAAAGAAGGAAGAGAGAGAAGCGGAATTATGTAGAGAATAGAGAAAAAGAGGAAGCGGAAGAGACGAACTCTTTCGATACCAAGATAATTGAAAAGAGGAGAAGAAGAGAGACATCGGGGGGAATTGTGAAGAGAAAAGGGAACTGAGAGATGGAAGAACTGATGGGAATGCAGAAGATGGAGAGTGGATATGGCAGAACATTAAAAGTTTCGGGACAAGGTAATTGAACGCATGATAGGAAATAATAAACAATCTCTCAACAGGTTTCATTTTTCAATTTTCTTGTGCACGCTCTATAAATATTACGTTACTTGTCTGACAAGACCAAACCAACAGGATGTTTTGAGCAGCTTCAAGCAGGAAGTCGATTTTCAGAAAGATTAATTTGATATAAAATGCCATCTTGTGGGGACTAACTTCAAAATGGATCTCCAGCAAAAAAAGTATTTGCGGGAAACTTGCAGTAGTTTTTTACAACAAAAAAAACAAGCATCTGCTAAAAAGGCAAGTACTTTTCAAGCCGAAAACTGAAATTCTTGAATTTTTGAATGAACGAGATGAGATGGAATGTTGCGAGGATTTTTGGTATGGGAATGTTTTCGGAAGCGAATAGAAAATTTGTTATCGTAGTTCACACCTGCGGAATATGAAGTCTGTTAACTCGTAATTTCTCTGTATATCGCGTCGGAAGTTGGTTTCATAAAAGATCACTTTTATGTTTCCTATAAAGCTTTTTCAATATTTTCAGGAATGAACCCAGAGAGCAAGATGCCTCATGCCAGTGTTTCTTTAAAAAGAAAAGAATTGAGCTGGAATTTTACATATACTTCAGATCTATGATACCAGAACGTAGTAATTTTTAGAGACGTAGAAAAGTAAAGCATTTTCTCTGATTACAGTTTCTCGTCAATCAGTTCTAGGTTTTCTTATTTTCTTCTTTCCATTTAAATCACTTCATATATACAACTCACAAATCAGAAATCGTTTCGATACTCCAAAAGATACTGTAGTTTTATCGAGGAACTCGTAAAAGTTTATGATCTCTTTCAGTTATTATTACTTCACTGTGGGGGTTTAATGACCTTCTGTGTCAATATAAAAACGAAAAAGTCACTCATTCAGTATTAATTTTCTCTCAATGAGATTGCTCACCTACTCTCTCGCTTCTATACTTGTTTTAGCGGTTCTCGTGGAAGCCAGGTGATTAGTCACTAATACGGTATCTCTAAACCATCCGATCTAAATTGCAGCACGCGAAACGGTAGATCATGCCGACCAAAATCTGGTGGATCATCTGATGGATCAGGTAGTGGAGATGATCAGAATGGGGGAAAAGGTTCTGGACAACTGGTCGGTGATGGATCATTTGGAGATGATCTGGTGAATGGTGGTGGTGGACGAAATGATAGAAATAGAAATGGACGGAATAATGAGAGAAAATCTGGAAAAGGAGGAGCGGCTGACGATGAGGATGACGGTGAGTTACGAACACTTTAGATGGTACATCAGTTCCTTTTCAGAAGAACGTCAACGTGCTATCTACGAAGCTGGAGAGCAGAAAAAGACAAGAAGAGATGGATCTAATGGGAACAACAATGGAAACGTTGGAACCAATGGTAGAGGAATCAGGAAGGACGGAAACGGAGGAAAACAGCAAGATTCTGAAGGAGTAATTTCTGGAGGAGATGATGAAGTCAACGGAGGAAAAGGTTCATCTAATGGAGCATCCAGAAACGGAAACCTTGGAACTAATGGTAAAGGAACCAGAAAAGGAGGAAACGGAGGACAATACCAGGATGGAGAAGGCTCAGATTCGTCTGATGGAGAATATGGAAAAGAGGGATCTAACAGTGGATACGATAGGAAAGTTAACAGTGGTGGTAGAGTCGACTATGACGGAGAAGAATTCGAAGAAGTAGAAGAAGACCAGAGCAGCACTGGTGGAAGACGTAGAAATGGAAATGGTGGCTCATCTAGAAGAAATAATTCCTCAGGAAAGTCAGAATCCAACACGTATTCCGAGGAGAACTCCACGAGCTCATCGACCAGTTCTCAAACTTCTAGTAGGACTTCAAGGCGTGGTGGAAGAAAAGGAGGAAGAAATGGAACTGATGGAGAAGATGGAAGTGGGTCAACAAATGGTAAAGGAGGAAGAAATGGGGAAGACGGAAAGTCCTTCTTGGATGAGACCGGAGAGGATCAGGTCGGAGAGGATCGGTCAAGATCATCAGGAGGTAAGCAGACTTTGCTGTGGAACTATCAGTTTTATACATACGTTTTCAGGAAAATCTGGAGGAAACGATGGTTCATACAGCAGAAAGACTGGAGAGGAAGATGAGGAAACTCTGTCAAGTGCATCAAGATCCAATGGAAATAACCGAGGTGAGATATCTAGACAAATGGTTATCTGAAATACTTTTTAAAACATTTTCAGGTCGAGGCGGAAACGGAGGCAGAGGTGGAAGGAGAAGAAACGAGGAAGAAGAAGACTCCAGTTCAACATCATCCAATGGAAGAAATAATGGTATGCATGAGAGATTTGACATCAGCAATAGATAATTAGTCAATAGAATATAAGAGAATTTCGGGCAAGCGTACTTAAATTTCGGAAAAACCACCTTCGTTTAAGAAGGTGAACATCGAGTATATTTTAACGTGGTTAATCTCACTAAATTTTAAGACTATAACTAATTTGTCATATCTATGAAAACCCTTTTTTAGGAAGCCGAGGAAGATCTGGACGACGTGGGGGTAGCCGTCGTGATGATGAAGAAACAGAGACAATCGAAAAGGAAAGAACTTCCTCTTCGTCAACTAACTCCAGAACAAGAGGAAGAAATAATGGTACGTGACTCAATCGACTTCAATCACCATCTCTATGATTCCAGGTGGAAGAGGCGCTCCACAAAATGCCGACACTAGTTTCGAAAATACCGGATCAGCAAGATATGTTGATGAGAGTGGAAATACAAGACATACTGGTGGAACTGGATCCAATTGTTAGTTTAGAGATAGATTGCAAATCATTGAAAATCAATTTTCAGCTCGTGGTCGTCATGGAGAAGAAAACTCACGTGATTCCAGCAGCTCGAGAGCATCCAGATATGGAACAAAGAGTAACGGTTAGTGGGAAATTCTTGTTCCCTTGCTCGCAGGTTTCTTGATATCAGACCGCACCATCTCATTTGAGGTAATAGGATATCGACCATATATAGCTAGATACTTTAGAGATCTGAGTTTAAGATACTGCTGGAAACGAATGAACATACCAAGTGACATGTTCCGAATTTAAAAAAAACCGCGACATGGTTTACAACCGGTTGATAGTATGAGTTTTTAATTCTAGGAAACGGATCTCGGCGAAATGGTCAAGTTGGTAACGATGATGAAAATGATGGAGACGTCGTGGATTCTAAGGGAAGACGTATCCTGACAACTACATTTGGTGGAAATGGAAGTGGACGACGTGGATCTGGAAGAGGGAGTAATCAGGGTAGACGTGGAGAGGAAGATGAAGAGAGCAGCAGTTCCAGGAGACGTCAGCAGACTCGTGAAGAAGATGAGGATGATGAGGGATCCAGTGGTAGAAGACGTCAATCCTCAAGAGACGGATCATCCACAAGAAGTCGTTTTGATAAAGAGGAACGATCGGGAAGATTCAATCAACGAGGAAGCAACGGTAGAAGACGTGGAGGTCAAGATGAGGACGAGGAGAATCACGAAAGAGGAAGTGTCAAGTTCGGAAGAGATGCGAATGGACGAATGGTGAAAACAGAGAACAAAAAGAGCAGTACGCATGATGAGGATTTCGATCAATCCGGTCACAAGAAGAAGAAACATGTAAGTGACTGTGAAAAATAGAAAGAAGTAGAAGTTATCCATTTGCAGCGCATCAGTGACAACGGATCCGAGGAAGAGGAATTCTCGTCGTCGTTCTCCACTTCATCCAGAAAAGCGTCCTCTTCATCTTCATCTTCGAGCAGGACAATTTGGGATGAGGGATTCGATAATGATGATGACACCAGATATGTCTAAATTTTGAATGTTAACTAATTATAACTGTGGAATGAAGATTTATTAACAAAAAAGTTATTATCAGACAACAGAAAAACAAAAAAAGATAATTAGCAGAAAAGATTAAGAAACCTAATAATTAGTGAATAAGATCCTATCTCATGCCGTATCGACCTCAACTTCCGAACTTCAAAGAACATTTTGGACTTTAAAACCTTACTGCATATGGAACGGGCACCACTAATACAGTTTTCACGATGGGTTCCCCATTCATCCGAGCCAGAATCAGCACATTGACTTTCACGAACATCTAGAGTTGAAATCCTCCACCAAAGCACACAAGTTCCAGGAGCAATATAATCGTTGACTCATATCACACCTTGAAAAAACCATCGCTCCCTTTCTATACATTATCGTCATTCACTTTTTCAATGTTCATGGATTCATCTCATAAAACCTTCACCCCTTTCCATCGAATGCTGCAACACCCCGCGAAGAGTTTTGTGACGATCGTAAACTATCGAATCCATTTCGTATAAAAGTCAAGAGTTTTGCGTTTTGATCGTATTTCAGTTTTATAGTCACCCGTGTTCTTGCTACCGTATACTTTTGAACCTTTTTCTTTTTCTTTCAGGAAAATGATTTCTCCTCAAGGTGTCGCTGTGGCGACCCTTCTGATTCTTGGAGTGGTTCATGGTAATCTTATTGATGATATGAAAGCCAAGTTTTCTAAACAATCAAGTGGATTCGGATCTTTCGGATCCTTTGGATCTTTCGGAAAGATTGGAGGTACGGGGTCTCTTCCAGAAGAATATTCTTTTTTATTTCTGATTTTCAGCCAAATCCTCAGGCGCTGACCCATTTGATTTTCCAAAGTTAGATGCTAGTAAAGCTTCAATGGTACATCGCTCAAACTCACACATAGGAACTCGTAAGAGTTCTGGATCTTCATCAAACACTCATTCTATGACTGTTGTTGGTGCTGATGGAAAGAATATCTCATCCAGTGACTCGACCAAAGAAGGATACGACAAGGAGAAGAAGGTTGATGAAGCAAGCGTGAACGATTTAGTCAGAAGTGCAGATGGATCTGTTGTAAGTTGTTCCGATATCTGGGTTAACCATGTCTTACTGTAGATTTCACTATTATTGATATCCAACACTCGTGGTTTGCAGTTGCGTTTTAAATAGAGACTAACCCCCAAACAGTTTGTGCAAAAGAAAGATTTTCCGTTCCACAAGCGCAGTTTTATGAGCTATAAAAAGTTTCTTTGCACAAGAAAATTCTAGTTTTTTTTTTCGGATTACTGTAGGAACATTATTTATGAAAACGCCTTCAGAATACCAATTTTGCTAACTGGGAACCTATCTCACCAGTTCTATTCTACCCTGTCTGGAAAAGATCTTCACTTGACTTTTCTTCAGATCGAAAAAGGATCGAGCCACAACAAATCATCAGACGATGACAACTCTTACAAGATGGCAAACTCCAACTTCTTATCTTCCGATAAATCTGGAAAGGTCGAAAGTAAAAAGACCAACAACATCAACAATCAAACACGGTAAGTAATGAGGGGATCTTTGAAAATTTGTGCAGTCTTGTGCCCCTTAAGATCTGCAAAGCTTTCCGAATTGCTGGCTAAACGTCGGAACTTGTTTTAGATCTGCTGCTCTCGACGAAGCAAAGGAATTCTATCATCAAAATAATGCCGATGGAACCTTCGAACGTAACGATACAGGACACAAGAACACCGATGAACATCTCAGTCACAACGTTCTTGACGAGAATGAACAGATGCAGCTCAACGCTGACGGGACATCTCATAACATCACGAATGTAAGTGAATAATTTTATTTTATCCAAGTTACAATTGTTAGTAACCAATCTCATTTCCAGAGAAAAGGATCAGTTGGAGACTCTCACAAGTCAGATCAACACGCCTTCTCTGATGCTGAAAGTAAGGATGCTGCTGGAAATGTTAAGACCTCGAACTACAGTAAGAAGGCATCATCGGAGAAAGGAAGTAACGCTGACTTCGAATCGAACTTGGAATCAGCAAAGAACGCTGATGGAACAACATTCTCCAATTCGACTGGAAACTTCAATAATACTAGTTATGACAAGGGAATGTCAGAGGAACTCATCGCAAAGAAACTTGTCAATGCTGATGGAACATCATCTTATGAAGCAAGTCATGCCGGAGGAAACAGCAGTAAAATCAACTCATCTTCTGGACAACATGCGGCACTTGATATTGTTGGACTCAATGGAACATTCACTCACACTGCAAACAACAAGACAGATGACTATGCATTGGATGAGGCTAACCAAAGTGCTGGAAGTGTCAGTGAACAAATTGGAAAGAACGGACAGAGATCTCTTAATGAATCAAGTATTGAGAGTGGAAGAAAGGTAGGGAAGAACTATTCGATTTGCTGCAAAACGTTCATTTTGATAGTAATCAGAGAACTCGTTTGGTTCACTTCTTGGGCTGCCTTCCGTATATTTTGCATTAGACTGATTCATTTATATTTCAGGCAGAAAGCAGAAATAATACCGCTGTTGAACTCATGGATACAAAAGACGCTGATGGAAGCAGGTCATCATCGCGTTCAAACTCTTCCAGTGGTCTTTCCACAGACGAGAATCACAACCTTACTCATGCTCTTCAAGCATCTGTTGATGAACTCGGAAATGTTAAAAATCATTCGGTTGAAGGATTCTACCGTAACAAGAAGACTGGAGAATATGGAAACTCTGAGCAGGCGATTGATAAACTTAATGCTGATGGAACTGAAACACATGCGAATATCAAGAATGACACCAACAGAAACACATATGAAGCAGAGAAGATGGCCATGGAGAACACTGTTAGTTGTCGAGTGTCTGACATAGCCTCACTTTATTGATTTTCAGCATGAGAAGAACATTGATGGAACATTCATCGACGAATCCAAGGGATCCAACTCTCGTGTCAACAGAACTGATGGAGGATCTCGCTTGTCAGTTGGAAATTTCAACAAGGGACTTAATGGAGTTATGGTACGTTGCAAATTGGTGTGTCCGAATAGATAATGATTATAATTTCAGTCGAACGAAACATTGAATGCTGGAGTTTCCTACAACACATCCGATGCTGAATCCAACCAATTCAATCATCTCCACCAGAAGACGGCTAATGGAACTGAAGTAAATCACAAAAAAGACAGCAGACAAGTTGACGCTTCAGCCAATATGAACAAATTCTCGAAAAATTCGAAAGAATCGAAGGATGCGAATGGAACCAGTACCAGCGAGCAACATAATGAAAATGCGGATTCTCATGACTCCGTTAAAGGAAGCAGTGATGTGGATGTTAAGGAAGTTATGCATGCTGATGGGTCCCATTCGTTGGCTTCTGACAGCAGTAATCAAACAGCTGCTGAACACAATGATTCGGAGGTCAAGAATGATCATAGCCTCGTTCAGAATGCCGATGGAACATTCTCCGAAGCTAGCAGTGATTCTGCTAATAAACACGCAAGCAAGGATGCTTCTGACGCAAGAGTCAATCAGTTCGAACATCAACGTGCTGATGGAAGTTCGCAACTCATAGTCAAGAGTAGTCTGGTGGATTCTCATTCTAATGATACGGTAAGTTGAGTACTCTTAGAACCTCGTAGATTCTTCCTTTTCCAGGATGCTGTCGCCAACTCGAAGATTCACTCAAAGAGTGCGGATGGGACTGAGATCAATGACGTCCAACACAAAAATGCCTCTACTGCGGAACTAAAAGAACAACAACTTGCCTCGGACAATCGAAGACTCTTAATGGCTGATGGAAGTGAGGTTCTCAACAAGGACGAGAGTCATGTAGATCACTCAAAGTCTAGAAATGATGCTGCAACATCTCATATTAGAGATCAAAAGAATGCAGATGGATCAAGTGTTAATTTGGATGTTGGATCCAACACTCACGCGGATTTGGAGACACGTGGTGAAGGAGCAAACAAGCGAAGATATCAGAATTTTGGAAATGGAACTGAGAGTGAAATGACTGCGGATTACGAGAAGACGATGGCAAAGGGAGGTGACAAGTCGGTCAGTCATGATAATTCGTTGAGTAGCGATGGAAAGGGACACTTCACGGAATCGAAGAATGCAAGTGATTCTCATCATGTTATTGACGAAAAGGATGCCGTTAAGCATAATGACGTTATTATAATGTAATCACAGATTTTTTGAGATTTGAGATGGGTGTTTCTTGTTTTGAAAGATTTCAATGAATATTTTCCTTAATAAACTTTTTGATTTTTTTTAAACATAATAGAAGTTTGGATTTCTGAACAGTTTATTACTGAGTTTTTATATTGTAATTCAGATCAATTTTTATAGATTTTATTGTCGACTGACAGTGGGTAAGAATAATTATTAAAAGATAAAAAATAGGCATTCCTCTCTTCATAGTAAGCAAAGGTGGAGCTTTGTATAGAGTATAATCTATGTATAACAGATTTCCAAATATAAGATGGGAGGCATCCTTTCATTTTGGATATCAAGTGATAGAGAAAGAGGGAATATGTGATAGATACAACAAATATTACTTGAAAGGTTGGAGATTATGGTCTTGCAGCGAAAAAGGCTAAAAATATGACAGAGGATCAATCTGGAATTCCATCAAGCCATTTCCAGAATCTTTCACGAGCCTTTGCTTCGTCTGTGTCATTATTCCAGGTAATGTTGTTGTTCCCATTTGAAATTCCAGTTGTAGATGACTCAGTGAATGGAGTATCCAATGAGAAATTAGTTTGGAGAGTTGTTGGAGGTTGAGTTGTTTCGGTGTAATTCTAGAATCAATTCATTTTTCTTCTGAGATCTTTTGAAAGAGTCTACACATCCTTACCCAATAGTTGTAATTATCCGTTGTCCGGTAAATGTTGTTGGAGTTATGAGCATACGCGTACGGAGCCGAATCGATGTTTGGTATAATCGGAGATGATGTTTGGGGAACAGGATAGCAGTTAATATTCTGTAAACCAATCCATTTATTTTCAAATGAATTCGAGTTGTTTCTCTGACCGGTGTGCTAGTCATCTGGATGGAGACATTTGGGTTAGGCGTCTTGTAAGAAGATGAACGTGGCATAGTTGGTTGTGACTGTAAGTTTTTATTGTGAATTGAGAGAAGTTCTGGGATCATTGGAAGTTGGTTTTATTTAAGACCAACAAATGAAAATCGATCAATTAACCGTTTGATACTCTTAGCTCAAAACAAGGACGAAAACAACTAAGTGCTCAAAACCTGAGAAGCTACTTCATAAACTCACTTTACAATGTCTTCCCACCGGTTTGCTCAATTCTTTATTCTGCCAGATAGTGAGAACATCAATACTTTCCTGAACCAACTGGTCTTTTTTCTGACAAAAGAATCCAGGCAACGTTTTATTCAACACCACCGGATGAGTTACATCACAACAACGTTGACGAAGAAATGCTCTGTGATGATGGAAATCTTTAACGCATCGGAATGTCCAGTCACAGCAACGACAAATTATTGGTTTCTCTATCTGATGGACATGTTTGAGATGAGATTTTGGATCACTGTAGACGACGTAATCCTTGCAAAGTAGACATTTCATGGGGTCATTTGGATGATTGTCCCTATGACTGTATTGATTTCTTTCGTTGGAAAACGATTTACCGCAACATTTACAGACATCTGCAATGGAAGATTTCAGTTTCAGAAGCACTGAAGTTAGGAACTTACAGTTTTTCGTTTTCTCTTCCTCAACTTCTGATCCCATGAGGCAAGAACACGAATCCAACGCTATAGTTTCTGCAACACGTATCAATTGAAAACAGAAACCGTGAGCTCAAAATAAAAACTGATTCCCCAAAACAATCGTCGGCTAATAGATATATTCCGCGCGGCTCTTCTCTGCATTCCGCGAGACTCCGCCCACTTTATCTTCTGATGACATCTCGATTTCTATTGTAAATAATTTTTACTTGTGATCGACGAACTCTTTGCCAGATGTTACTTCTTCTTATGAAATGACACGATTTACAATGAGGTGAGCACTGCGTAAGGAGACTGACCAGATGTGTAATAATTGAAAATTATTATAGTATGAACTGAAGGAATACAGCCAAAACAATCGAGTTTCTTGGATTTTCACCAAACTGGTATATAGTAGGCATATATAGAAGAACAACATTTAAAAAGACACAAACTAGTGAAAAAATTAATACCGAAGAGAAGGTGAGAGACATAAAAAAATATATCAAGGAAGGGAAAAAGGGGTTGAAGAGACAAAGTCAACAGACTCAATCGTTCAAATCGAGAATGTCCTTAATCATGAATCCTTTTTCCTTTTTCTTCTCCGAACTGACAGCATTTGGACTGGCTAATGTGGGGGACGGAGTGTCAGTTTCTTCGATGTTGTTTTCAACAATAGAAGACTGAAGTGAAGAATCCGTTGCAATTGGGTGGTTCGGTTTGTGCTGTAATATTTCATACTATTATTCGAAAAACAGTATATGCCGTTCCCAACTCACCACTTGAACAATCGCATTCAGCTGCCACATGCGGAGAAAGTGCTTTGATATACCGTCCAAAAGGTACCCGTTTTGATGGAAAAGTCCCGGTTCGTGGGCATTGATAACCAATGGGAGAGGAGTATTGTTTGCAGATCCACGAAGGAATTTCTTATGACCTCTACAATCGGAAACTTCACGAAATGCCCAATCACAGCATCGACAGATTACTGGTTTCGGGATAGCATGGACCCAAGTGAGATGACTTTTTGCAGTGAATCCTCCGGTAATGAACTCATCGCAGAGAAGACATTTCAATGGGTTATTCGGATGATTGTCACGATGAGAGTGGAACGTATTCTCCGTCCAGAACCCTTCTCCACAAATCTTGCAATGAACTGAATAATAACTGATTGGGAAGAAATTTTAATTTACGGAAGAAACGCTTACAAAGTTCAATTCCCATGGTTGGAACGATAAATTGGGAGTTTGTAGTCATGGTTGGTTTTCGAATATCTGAAAGTTTGACAAGAATTAGATAAAAGTAGAAGGATAACAGAAATTGAGAAGGAATGAAATGCAACAACTTGTTAGCTTGAATGACCTCGAACACTCTTTCGAGAGTATGTTGTCTAGACATTCAAATATCAAGGTCGTTCATGGATGTGATATGTTGGCCTTGTTTTGTGGCTAGCTTAAAAACATACACGATCATTTTTGGTTATCACGTCATTGGAATAGAAAATTGTATCAGTTAGAAATGAATGAATATGGTTTTGGAAAATAAAAGAAGCATATATTCCACAGCTGTTAACGGTAGACTCGAAACTCGAAATTATGACGTTCATCTTCATCTTCGAGAATAGTCGCATTTATCTAACAACTTTTGTCTGTCAAAAGCATTTAAAAATTCAGATGAATAACACTAACACGTGGGATCACGAGAATCGAAATGAACTGCGTTGCTGGACAACTAAGAGAATGGAACGATCAGCCTAGAGAATCGACAGCTCGAAAACAGAAAAAATTGAATCGATATTACTGGAAGAAAAGAACGAAAAAGAAATGACTGGGAGGGAAAATAGGAAGGTTTGTTGTCAACAAAAAAGGTAGCATTTGGGAAACATACGAGAGAAAAGAGAGAAATGAGATGGGGACGACGAAAGAGGTTACGGTAATGAGAATGATATTTGCATTGGTTGGAGGCAGAGAGGAACGAAGGAGGGAAATCTAGCAAATTAGAGACTGTAAAAGAGTTTTTAATGAATTTATTCACCCCAGGCGAGGATGTCATTGATCATAAATCCTTTTTTCTTCGCTGGTGCTCTAGATCTTGACGCATTGATGGGTGATACAGTATCAGAGGATGAAGCGGTAGAAGTTTTAGAAGTCGATGGTATCTGGAAAAGTTATCTCTTTGTTTCAACAATGTCCTCATTAAGAGCTACCTCTTCATTCAACTTCTCCATCTGCCATTTGAACAGAATTTCCTTCGATTCATCCAACCATTTACTATCTTCTCCATAATAAAATCCAGGTGGACACTCATTTAAAATAAGAGGATACGATGAATCGGTTCTAGTTCCTTTCAGGAACATTCTGTGATGACAGTACTCCATATTGCTCAAAAATATCCAATCACAGCAACGACACGTCATTGGTTTCTGGATGTTGTGAGCATGAACAAGATGGTTTTTCGAATTTTCCTCCTTCGAGAGAAATAAATTACAGAGAAGACACTTGCGTGATGTATGGTAGCGGTTGTCACGATGACGGTGGAGTGAAGCCAGGGAGCAACATATTTCTCCACATGAGTTGCAGGTAACTAAAAGTCGGTTAAGTTTTGGAGCAACCGATGAACAAACTTACAGTCTGGAGGTTTTTCTGATTCTTTTGTGAGATGAGTCATGGAGAAATACTGAAAAATAATAGTTTAATGACTTCAGACACCACACACCGGATATGGACAACATAAAGGAAATAAACTAATCTTTTCATAAGTGAATGTTTCAAAAAACAAGAAAACAAGGTGGGAGACTGTGAGGTCAGATCAAATAGCTATTCAACAAATACCCCTTTTTGTACTCTACAATTCTCTGAATTATCTCAATTATGCAGACAGAAAAATAAGAATATTAACACACGCGAACATCTTTCACAAATGATAGTTAACCTATAAGACGCTTGATATTTCAAAAGTTTCGATTTTACTACTTGAAAGTGTGAAATTAAGAAAAATCTGTTTTTTTAAGCAGCGATACTTTTAAATTTTCAAAATAGGTTTAAATTATGGTTCTGGAATTGGAAAATTCAGAAAATCTACTTGATTCGTAAAAAATCATTATTTACTGCTGCAATTTCCAAACTAGAGCAGATTTATGTCAAGTTTTCAAGAATCATGATAATAAATGGAGTCAGACTAAAAAAAGATGGAGCAGATTTATTAAAATATAAAAAATGGACAGAAAACATAAATATGGACGGGGCAGATTTTCCAAGTTACAAATTCTGGACCAACATTGAAGATCTGAAAAAAAGAAAAATTTTCACGTGATGTTTATTTTGGAGCGGATTTTTCAATTTGAAAAATTTGGACAGAAATAATAAATTTTGTTATTTTTGCCGTGAGTTCCAACTCATCCGTTTTTCGTGGTTTTAGGGCAGAAATCGAAAAGTGAAAATTCTGGATCGGGCGGTATGTTAAGAAGGTGAAAAAAATAAGAATTCAGAAATTTAAAATATTTCATTCAATACCGAGTTGCAAATATTATTAATTTTTCGTAAAACGAGGAAAAATAAAATTCTGAATGCGCTGAAACCAACCTAAACTCTTCCAACAAAATGTTCCGAAAATTACCAATTAGAGCGCTTCAATTTCTAATTTCGAACTTGTATAGGCGGTGCAAAGTGAGAAAATTCTGGTTGTTTTGATGTTCAATTAAAAGAAATCTACGTCGACAATCAAAAGTTTGCGTGTCAAAAACAACATCTTCGCACACGTGGAACTTCGAAATTTCGTTAGTTTTTCTTTTTGATTCCAAATTTGCTCACTTCATCGGATGTGTTGATGATTTGAAACCGATACTCAAATGTAACAAATGAAGAAAAATTCTGTTATATTTATTCGGTTTAACAATTGAAAAATTAGAATTTGAAGCGCTCTAATTGGTAATTTTCGGAACATTTTGTTGGAAGAGTTTAGGTTGGTTTCAGCGCATTCAGAATTTTATTTTTCCTCGTTTTACGAAAAATCATTCTTATATATAAAAGACAAGTGGTGTTTGTCTGTTTGTCTGAGGCACTGTCCGCAACGGTTTTGGAAAGAGAAGAGAAACTGAGCCAGCGGGCAAAACCGAACTGGCGTGCTTTGGACCGCGACAGCCGCTTTAGACCACTCGGCCATGCGGGCACATTCGAAAGTCAATGACTACGTGAATGAAGAGAGACCTGCCGACTGAATCGCCGAAGGCGAGGCAGATAGGCTGGTTAATAATATTTGCAACTCGGTATTGAATGAAATATTTTAAATTTCTGAATTCTTATTTTTTTCACCTTCTTAACATACCGCCCGATCCAGAATTTTCACTTTTCAATTTCTGCCCTAAAACCACGATCAATGGATGAGTTGGAACTCACGGCAAAAATAACAACATTTATTTTTTCTGTCCAAATTTTTCAAATTGAAAAATCTGCTCCAAAATAAACATCACGTGAAATTTTTTCTTTTTTTCAGATCTTCAATGTTGGTCCAGAATTTGTAACTTGGAAAATCTGCCCCGTCCATATTTATGTTTTCTGTCCAATTTTTATATTTTAATAAATCTGCTCCATCTTTTTTCACTTAAATATGTGGTTTGTTAAGATAAAAAGGAAGTTGTTGGATTTTGAATAAATCTGCTTTATATTCTGTTTTCTAGCGGCATAAACACGGGAAAGAAAAGAAAACAGTATTAATGGAATGGTCCAAAAATGCTTGAGTTTTTGAAATTTTTCTTCAATTATCTGAACTTTTGAAATTTCAACCGTCTTCTATCCATAACAGACGGAGGTGTTTGCAACGGACTCCTCGGTGACCTCCAAAATCATTTTTCCAACCGCTAGGTAAACATAAAAACTGCTACTCTTCTTCATCAGTTGTGTCTAATGGAGAAATTCGTTTTTATGGTGAGAACCACTCACACTGAATGTGTTTTTGGAATGGTCATGGGTACAGTATGACATTTTATTCAGAGTGAAATTAAGAGTAATAATATGTGGGTGAACGAAAAAAGGATGAAACAGGGAGATTTCTTTGAGAAGTTTTTACGGGCAATGACAGAAAATGATGACGTTTGGAATCACGGAAGGTCTTGCACAGAACACATTAAGAAAAGAGAGAAATGATGGTTTTGGAGCTAAACTCAGAAATTGTAACATTTAAAAGACCAGAGATCAGATAACAAGAATTATGAAGAAGTAGTTGGGAACGCAGTGATTGAGTTCACTTGTGCAAGACCGTATGAAGCAAGGTCATTACCGTCTGACACACACCGAATGACAAAGATTGAAACTGAAATGTTGCTCCGCAGGCGTGTAACATCGAAAAATGATTTTAAAAAAGTTGTACGATAGGATGAAAAAGAGAAGAATACAATTTACCAAAAATAATTGCATCGTAGAACAGTAAATTGAAACAAAGTATTTCTTATAATCTTTAATTCAATTGATTGCAGATACTATTTGTTGCTGTCGCTATCAGGAGGTGCCGTGAAAGACACCGTTGTTTTCTAAAAAATAAATTTTGTAATTTACTGAAAAAAATCCAACATCTTCTGAACTCACCGAAATTCTTTCTCTCGCAGCCTTCCCTAAACGGATCAGATACATTTCATATTTTCGGTTCACAGTGTCGATGTTTGTCAAATGAAATCCGGGAGAATATTTATTGAGGATTAGTGGATTCTCAATGGCTCCATATCGATTCGTTAACATTTTTCGGTGACGGAACGCTGTCTCTTGATTACAGAAGACCCAATGACAACATCCGCATCTTATTGGTCTTTTGTAGTCGTGAAAGTTCTTCAGATGGCTTTTTGCAGACATTTCGGCAGGAAGATACTCATCACAGATAAGACAAATGTCCTCGTCTTCATTTTTGTTTCCAACATGTTTTGGTTTTTCAGATTTCGAAGAGGAACTTTTGCGTTTTCTCTGGAAAAATATTATTACAGAAATCCTCGGCTGATTTTGAATACCACGGTGTTCTCGACATGTTGAGAGCAGATGAGGTGAATAACTTACCGCATTCTTCGTCCCTGCTGGATTCTGAATCTGCATGACTGAAGTTGTTGGAATTGGAGGAACTATAAAGAGAGGAAATTTATTTGGTTGAAGCAGCTGAAATTATGATGACTGTGTTCCTCACCTCGCTCTCTTTTTTTTAGTCAAATTATGTGAACTATCAAAATATGTGAATCTTACTGGATTATTGTTCGCCATGGTTGAATTCTGGATGACGTTCTGCATAAACTGAATTGGTGGCATAGTAGGAAACAAGAGAGGAGGAAATGGAGTTGCGAAAGGCGTCTGAAATGTTGAACATATTTGTGAATCCACCTCACAGCTAGAGAACCATTGAAACCTGTTGTAGAGAGCACATCTGATAGAAGAAGGCAAGAGACTTGGCAATATTAGCATTGACATCTGTGTTGAACATAGTCGGAGGTAATGGGACAATTGGAGTGTTACCCATCTGATTGCTCCAAACGTGAAAAGGGCTCAGAAGAGCATTCAAGTTATTGTCCATCACAATTGGTGGATTAGTTAGAGAATTGACCATGGTTGAAGTTGGATCTAGGAAAATAAGACAACTTAGCTTTGAACCTTGTTCAGGGAAATCGCGGGCTCAGAGGAATAGTTATCCTTAGAGAAAACCTGACGTCAATAACTCACAATTAACGTTTCCGTCTGATCCTGAATTAGAATTTCTCGAGTCGTTGGAATTCATTTGATTGGAAGAAGATCTCTCTGAAAATAGTATACATATTGTGTGTTACATATTGCCGTCAGATAGTGAAATCTTCAAAGTAGAAATAGGACTGAACCGAGAGCTGAATTCATAACTCCCTCTTACTCTCTTTCAATGATTGATTGATTCCTTGCCTATCTCTAATTGTCTTCACGAATGAGTAAATGTATATGGGCAGAGTTCGGGCTGGTATGCTTCCTGTCGAAAACCGAGAACACAATTGTTTACGTCAACTTTTGTGTTCAAACGTGTGTCAATTACTAGTTTGAGGTCATATCTGATGTACCGACTGTCGAGTGGCAAAAGTTCGAGCACCAGATGTGTGACACCAAACACAGATATTACAAAAAGAATGACAGGAGCAGACTATAAACATATAATTATTACACTTTGATTATGAATCTTTTGCTTCTTTTTGGACAGCTGGAGACCAGGGGGCAGAACTTGAGAATCGATTTACGAATGCCGACGAAAGTGTTTTATGATACTCAGATTTCGTTATAAACAAGAAGGATTATGACTAGACATATTTTCCTTCAAAATAAAGTAAAATCACGAGTCTTGAAAATATAAATATTTTGAAGAAGTAATTAATCAGCGAGTTCATTTGGAGGACTGAGGGATTGAGCATACACTTTTTCCCAAAGACGGATTCATGAGTTAATTAAACTCACATAATCAACTATCTATAGGTAACGGCCTTCGCTTCAGAAGAACACAATCAAGGCTGTCTCAAGAAGAAATCAGCGAGATATGAAACGTATGACAGCTTGAAACAGAGTTCAATGACACAACCAATCGGTAGAACAGTCTGACTCCTCCCCCTTGACCTCCAAATGCATATTTCCGAAATGGAGGAAAACAGAGAAACTGGTACTCCCTGCGACTCTTCACCCCGTTCGACACTATAGTTTGGTTTTTAATGTGTCAGAAATACGTTGGAAGATTGATAGTTTTTTGGGGTTTTTGGGCCGCTTCGGTGGAACTAGGGTACATACATGAACTGCTACTGTGTGTGGAAAGAGTACGGAAAGGAATAAGTAAGTGGGAGACTATTGGAATAGTTAGAGACGCCTAATAAATCAAAAAAACAGTGTCGCAGATGGGGAGAATTTTACTTTCAGTCGAGAAGAGCGTAGTCACGAGTCACAACTTATTTCCCAAATTTAAACGGCACTCTTTAATAAAACGTGTCTTTGATAGGATAACGGTAGAGGTCTTATAAAACGAAAAAATTTTATGAATTCATTTTTTCTGTGCATGAGAAGTCCGCGCCGCACTCACGCGGCCGCCACGCCCACCCCGATTTTAACGCTGCGTTCCATTTTTTAACACTGTCGCAAGAAATGGGCGTAGCCGCCGCGTGAGTGCGGCGCGGACTTCTCATGCACAGAAAAAAATGGATTCATAATATCTAGAACAGACAAAAGAATGGAAAAAAAATCGAAGCAGAGCAAAACAAAGCAGAAATATCGTCTAAACCATGCAAAACAAGTTAATTGAACAAAAAAACAACAATTATTTGTAATTAAAAACCAAACACTGAATGAGTTAACAAACTAAATGCGACACAAACTAGAAAACATTTGAGAACTGTAGAAAAGAAATCAACTACAAAACTGAAGGCAGAAAAACAAAGTTAGGATAAAAGATGAACAGAAAATTGTATTCTCCAAGCTTTCAATATTCATCTATTCGTCGATGTTGTCATGAGAAGTGGCAGAAGTTTATTCCGCGAGTTCTTTCTGAAAGTTGTTCTGTGATTCTGAGGGAAAGTGATCTACTGTGAGAAAAAGCATCTGGAATGCATGTCACTCATAACTCCCCTTAACGTTATGTATTATTCCAATTTGTATTGCGGTAAGAAATTCCTTGTATTCTTGGTTGAC
The DNA here is from genome assembly GCF_010183535.1 of Caenorhabditis remanei. Classification (NCBI taxonomy): domain Eukaryota; kingdom Metazoa; phylum Nematoda; class Chromadorea; order Rhabditida; family Rhabditidae; genus Caenorhabditis; species Caenorhabditis remanei. The sequence continues at coordinate 5,654,753 of NC_071330.1, read as the reverse complement.
ACTGTCCATGGGTGTCAATTGATTTCCAGGAGGACAGTTATTGATGATCAGGGGGATTTCTGTGTTTCCATTACGATTCGTCAACTGTTTACAATGACTTTCTACGGTAGACAAATCCCGGAAAACCCAAAAGCAGCATCCGCATTTGGTTGGTTGGTTGAAAATAGTGTGATGTATCATCATATGACTTTCTCCAGTCTCTTCGAAAGGGATGTATTTCTCGCAGATAAGACAGATCTCCTCATTCTTATTTTTGTTGCTCTTCTCATTTAGCTTTAGGGTTTTCGAAATGTTTCGTGCGCGTTCTTTCTGAAAATATTGAGATTGTTCATTGAAAATACTCATCACTAACCGTGTTCTTTTTTGCACTTGCTGAGTTTCGTACCACACGCAGGATCGGAGTTTTTAGATTTGGAGATAGAAAAACGGGGGCAGACGAAGATGGGAGAGATGCCTGAAATGTCGAACATGATTTTAAATATTCTAAACCGTGCTTACAGTGAGCTCTGATCCGATTTGTTGGGAGAATGGAACAGTAATTGGTGGAGATGGTGTCTGCAGTGTCTGATTAGGTTGTACTGGAGCATTCGTTTGATTAAGGAGAAGGGAAAGCAGCAGTGATCCCCCAAACATCTGGTTGTTTGTATCGACATTTGGGTTGTTTGAAAACTGATCCGTCATTCTCGGAATAGATGGCGTTGGAGTGACAGTTGGGAGAACTGGATTGAGAATATTTGGGTTATTAAGAAGAATAGCCAAAATAGCATCTATGGTCTTGTCCATCGCAATAGTGCGGTCGTTTATAGAATTCATCATGGCTGTATCTAGAAAACCCAGAGAAATTTGAAGATCAGGCACAAGATCATTACAATAGTACACTACAGTAACTATGAAAAGCAACAAGTAAAGCGAAACTCACAATAAGCTTCTATGTCGACTGCGGGATTGGTTCCACCCGAATCGATTGAATCCATTTGATGTTGAAGGTCTCTTTCTCTCTGAAAACCAAACGTTTAATTTTTTTTCTCAGAAGAATTAAAAGAAGTCTTATACATCTCAAGTTGTTTAAACAAATGGTTCTGGTTTGTGAGCGGGGCTTAAGTTGGCATGCTGCTTGTCGAAAGCCGTAGCTTGAAACTCCTTCGCGAGGAGTACGAAGCAAGGGTACTCATCGTCCTTCACTGGTTTACGCACCAGATGTTTGGCACCAAACACAGATATTACACTATGAAAGTTACGGTTGGTTGGAGGACAATCAACATGCTGTTATTACACTTTGATTGTGCATCTTTTCGGAAATCTAAAAACCAGAGATCACTTCGAGTCGGGAAACTCAGAATTACGGTAGAGGAAATACAAACTTCAGTCACAGGTTCCATCAAAAACTGATTAAAACAAACTTTTATATGACGCGTTCTCTGTAAAACTCGCAACGTGTACCCTAGATTCAGATTTTAGTATGATCATGTACTATAAGTGTTCTGTAGCCCATATGCACAATATTGGGTCCCAGCTCCGGGTTACTGTAGTACGGTAGGTGTTCATAAGCTTTACCCAACTTACACCCCTTAGAACCGTACCTACACTGACCATACTCGAGTCTTACAGAGAATGCGCTATTACTGAATATTGAAAACCACAAGAAGCTTCAAGATTTCTGCGAGCATGAACTACTAGAAGGGGAAAAAGGAGAGAAATGTAGAGAGAAGTGGTGTATGAAGAAGTCTAGTATTCAAACATAGAGTATGAGGAAGTTTGTCAAAAACAAGGACACTACTATAGGTAACGGCCTTCGCTTCAGAAGAACACAATCAAGGCTGTCTCTAGAAGAAATCAGCGAGATATGAAACGTATGACAGCTTGAAACAGAGTTCAATGACACAACCAATCGGTAGAACAGTCTGACTCCTCCCCCTTGACCTCCAAATGCATAAAAAAGAGGTAAACAGAGAAACTGGTACTCTCTGCGACTCTGTCCCACTTCCTCCCATCGATTGCGTCATTCGATTTATTCATTCGACAGTATTATTCGTTTTAAACGTGGAAATTTCTCAGGAAACTTTGGGAAACTATGATACGTATGTATGTACATGAATTCATATAGAAGGCGGCGAGAGTACGGTAAAAATAGATAGTCAGGTGACAATAGAAATAGTTGGAGAGACAACAAAAACAGAGAAAAACCGAAAAAGAAACAAGAAGAAAGAGGAAAGAAAATAAATGTACAAAACAAGAAAGTGAACACAAATATACTAGAAATTAAAATCCTTAATAAGATTAGCATGTTCGACAGAATGAGGATCTAGTACGGCGGAAGAGGATATTTCGAAGGGAAAAATCTAAGGGAGGGTATGGAGACCTTAATTGAACTATTTCACGCACATCAGAAGTATGAAGACAACAATTAGAATGAAGTCAGAACTTCAGAAATAATGTTGAGAATGGGAATACACATAGAGGTGAGATGTGGATATATACAGAAAATTGATGCTGGAAGTTATGAGTTTAAAATTATTGATGGAAGAAATCAAGAGTCGCTGTTGCCTTCAGATCCGCTAGAAGATGCGAGTGGAGACGCGATAGTTTCCTGAAATGTTTCTTATTATTTTGCTAAAATATGAGAAAAAGTAGTATATAGCGGTATGCAACCTCTCGAAACTTACCGAAACTTTAGTTTTCGCATTGTCTTGCAATTCGGTCAGAAATTTCATGAAATCTTGAGGAAAATGTTTCTTGTTTCTCACGAAATGTCCGGGTGGGTATTTGTTGATTACGAGTGGAGTAAAGTTGTATCCATTTTTTTTCAACATCATTCTATTATGATTGATCGCATAATCCCCATGGCGGAAAGTCCAAGAGCAACATGGGCATCTGGCCGGTGCGACAGCTTTGTGATATAGTATGAGATGTCTTTCCGCAGTTTCTCCAAACAGCAGGTACTTCTCGCAGAGGAGACAGATATCCATATCCTCGTTATTGCAGTTCATCTGACTCTAAAAAAGATTGAGTTGGTATTGTCACTCTAAAAGGAATCAGATCACGAATTTCACAAAACTGTCTTTCTTCACAACCAACCCCTTTTTGTGCCTTTTTTTCTGTCTCAGTTGCCTAGGTCCCGTTCTCGCGCAAGAACTTTCAGTTACAGAAAAAAGTGAGAAATGCTGCACTTTTCAAAAAAATATGTGACCTGGATCAGACTTCTTAACGCAGATTTTGAACAATCGCGATGTTCGGACATATTGCTCGAAGATAGAATGAATAGCTTACCGGGAGCACGTGATGCATGACTGGAGTTTGAGGAAGCATGAAGGGAGGTAATGGAGTTGGGAAAGGCGGCTGAAATGTTAAAAATAAGCTAAATAAGAACTGAGAAAATTCTTACCAAGACACCTGGCCCGAAAGAAGAGAGAAATGGAAACATCATTCCTGGATGTCCCTGGGGAATGAGACGGGATGGAACTGGAGAAAACGCCGAACGACCGAGGGTGGGTTGGATGACGTTGTCGTTCTTGTTCGCATGAATCGGAATGTTCGAGTTGTTCCAAATTGGAGGTGTTGTTCTCGGAAATAGCGCCGTTGAGGGCGGGAAAATTGGAATGCCAGCAGTTTGTGCAAGAAGAGCAGCCAAAAGAGGATTGTAGTGGTTGTTTATGACAGTCGGTTTTCTGGGTACAGGCTTGTGGAGGGTTACAGTAGGAATCAGTAGATCAGAAAATCCCTGAAACAATTAGGATACTCCAGAGGAAGCAGAGAAGCTTATAGTTTTTTTCTCCAGATTCTATACTTACCAATGGATTATGTTTCTCTGTTGGGATAGCAATTTGTAGAGGAGCTATCTTGTTGTCATCCATCGGAAGAATCAGTTTTGGCGGAAGCTCTCTTTCGACGCGAATGTAAAGTTGTGGCTTTATTTTTGTGATGTTTGCTCTTTTGGTGAATTGGCTGACAATCAGAGGAACCACTTCCATATTCCATCCATTCTTCTTGATTGACTTCTGGTGAGAGGAAAGATCTTGGTGACTGGCGAACGTAGAAGCACAACAGTTACACGTCTCAACCTTGGCTTTGTTGTGTTTTTTAATCAAATGGCCCTTCGCTGTTTCCGGCCAAATGCGTACATCACACTCTAGGCAGACGCTTTTCTTACTGTGTTTCTCACTGTAATGATTTCTGAACGCTGATTCATTGTAATAGACAGCGGAGCATGAAGTGCATTTATCTGAAATCAGGGATTTCGGAAAATAGTTGAAACATCATAAAATAGTTTCGGAAAAATTGCAGTTCAATAAAATGTTTTGCCTTTCCTCTCCTACAGTAAACCCACAGTTTTCTTAGAAAACTAGCAATATTTTTACAGTAGTACACCACAGTAACTATGAAAAGCAATAAGTGAAGGGAAACTCACAAACAACTTCTATGTCGATGACTGCTGGATTCGTTCCTCCCGAATCGATTGAATCCATTAGGTGCTGAAAGTCTCCTGCGCTCTGAAAACATAACATTTTTGATTACAAAAAGGTTGTATTTTAATCTTGGAACAAGTGAGAAAAACGAAAAACTTAAAGCTTGAGATCCTCATTGGAATCACAGAGTACTCGATGTAGGCGTAGAGGAACGCTCCGAAGTGTCGTCTGTTCCAAAACGATTGAATGAATCTGTCTATTTATACTTCTGCGCACTCCCAGTTGTTTCTGTGGGCGGAGTTTAGAGCTTCTCCTTCGCCAGGGCCGGAAGCCAACAAGCTACGGTTCTGCTACGGTTTGTGGGCGGAGTCATCCTCAATCTTTGTTGGCGGATGCTCTTTCGAGTTAGAAGGCGACGACCCAATTGTTTATAACGAGTTGTTTAGTGTGTCAGACCCGAAATGCCGCAAAATCTGAGAGGTCATATCTGATGTGCCGACAGTCGGGCGGCACGAGTTCAAGCACCAGATGTGTGGCACCAAACACAGATATTACACAAAGTATCTGACGATGAATGAGCAAACTACATACTGTTATTACACTTTGATCACTCATATAGCTACTAAAAGTTTATGATCGCCCGAAACTTTGCACTAGAAAGCCTTGTTTGTGTAGTTTTATGATTAAAGAGTCATTGCTGTACCGAGAATTTTTACTGTACCTAAAGAAACTTAAAAGGTTTTTTTTAGAAAACAATTCAGAGAACGGCAGGATCAAAGTAGCTAGGACAAGTCAAAAATCGTGCAGTCAGTGAAGTTTCCCTTCCATAATTGTTTGCGCTCTTTAAATTCAGAGATTACGAAGCAGATATTTAAAGAATAGTAGGAAATCTAGTAGAGGGAAAAGATCTGAAACAGCAATTAAAAGCTTTGACATTGGAGCTACTGTAGTTTTTTTTTAATTTTTAGGATAGTGATTTGATTTATTTGAAAAGTTAAGTAGAATGAACAGTACCACAGTACTAGAAGATATGATTCTAGGAATTTTGTCAAAGGGAGAAAAATCATAGTCATCAAGAGACGAGACAAGGGTGGATCACAAAAAGACAGAGATATTGACAAACATGGGATAGCAATCGACCGAAAATTAGAGAATTTGTTGTGTATAAGTGTGGAGATGCGAGAAAAGTAGAAGCTGCATGCAGTTCAGATGAGATCTTCGATTCGGAACCCTTGTTTCTTCTTCTTCTTTGCTTCCTGGTGATTTGGCGTGCAGATCTGAAAATTCAATAATTGAAAATTTTGAAAAAGGAAGTACTGGATATCAACGCTTATTTGATAGGTACTCACCGACAAAGGCTTTGGATCCTTTGGAACTTCCGAAGTGCTAGGAATCTCGATATTCATTTGGAGCACTTCTTGGACGAAGTGTGAGCTGAGAATGATCATTTGACTGTTTTGTCCTTTGATATGTTTATTGTACTCCATCTTGTTCTCGAATGTGTTATTGCAACAGTGACATGTGACGGTCAATTTCATTCCGTGCTCATTCTGCAAATGCATTTTCCTCGTTTCGTTCATATCCAACCGTTTGTCACAAAGAAGACACAGGCTACCACTACTGTGGTACAGCTGGAGATGAGTACTTAGATTGTCTCTTCTGTTGAAGACGCTGTTGCAGAAATTACAGTAAACTGAATAAAAAGACTGTGGTTAATGATTTGTGATTGTTTCATCTTACTATTTTCTTCGATCAGCTCGATTCCTGTGTCCTTTTTGTGGATGAATGCCATGTGTTTACGAAAACTTTTTTCTTGAGTATACTTCTTTCCACATGAGCAAATAACTGTAAATAATGAAACTTTTTTTTGAGGAAATTACATGTCGTCCCAACCAAGCTGCAAATTCAACTTACATCTTCGCGCGTTGGTGAATGGATTTATCTGCACTGTGAATGAATCCATGACTGTTATCTCGTGAAAGACGAATAAATCAGCGAAGACACTGTTATGATACCTCAAGATGACTACTTCTCGGAGAACTGTTCACCCTTAGGTTTCGTCTTCTCATATATCGTGATGTACTGTGTAAGGGGCGTGGCTTATTGGTCATCTGTTTGGGAGCCTTTCATATGAGCGGCTCGGAAGCCGACATCGAAGAGAATGGTTTACAACCTTGTGCACAGATCACACCAATTTGTTTATAATTGGTATTTTGCGGAGTATCAAAGATCACTTTTATGGAGAAGAGTTGTTAGAGAAGAGCGCGCGAAGATCCAAGTATCAGGTTACAAAAAACGAGTGTTTTCGATAAGCCGACGAAATCTGGAGATGAATTGATTTGGACAAGATTTACAACCAGTAGAGAGTTGACTGACAGTATACGTATTCTTTTATGAGGTGCCAGGTACTGTCTTGAATGCCTTAAGCCGCCCGAGAAAACATATGATTCCTATCAGGTTTCTAGAATAAGTATAATTAATTTTTGGTGAAATGAAGACAGAAATAGACGCGATATTACACCAGGTGTCAGGACGGACAAGATGGTTTTTGTAATTCTGCGAAACGACTGCAAAAATCTAGCGGGAGGGTAAAAAACTATGTATTTTTCAATCAAAGTTTAAATTTAACAGAGATCGTATATGGTAACATCCAATTCATCACAATCAACAGTTCGATTATTCGAGAATTTTGTGAAAATATCAACTCACATAAAGAATCATAAATCGGTTAGCAACTAAAGTATCGTTGGTTTTTGATTATTAGCAACAGTGTTCATGAATATTCAACACTTTTAACAGGCCACATATCAGTTCGAATAGTTTCGCAGATAGCTATGTTGGTTCTGTTCTTCATTATTCCCTATTTATTTCTTGTTTCTGAATCGTGCCTAGTGATCCAATCTGGTGAGTTCTTAGTGCTATCTGGAATTTGAAAACTTTCTTCCCAGCATCCTGTAAATGTGTTGCTGCTCTAATGGATAATGTAACTATCATGAATGACTACCCATTTTATGAAGATGCCATACAGCATCCCATCCTAGCTCCCACTTTTCGGGTTGACGAGGTGGATGGATGCTCAGTTTATTTTGGATGCGATGAGGGCTACGATCTTGTAATTCTTGATCCAACTCTGAACCCAATGGTGACAAAGGTAAAGAATCGTTTAGCCTTGTCGGTTTATAAATCTAAGATTTGGAGTTTGGAGCGTACCCTGCTGAAGGTTTCTGTGATCCGAGAACACAAAAGTGGATGGTAGACGATGGAAGTGGCTTGGGATTCAAAGCTTTCTCTCAAATGAACGGGATCTGTGTTGATTATCGACCAAAAAACTGCTCATGCGGTAGATTTGATCTACTCAGTGTTCCAGTTTACAATGCTGGTGGATTGATGTTTGACAACGAAGCTCCAGTTCTTCAGCTAACTTTAAAAGATGGTGTGTATACTAATTGTGTTATGCAAGTGGGATGTCCGAAGGAGGGAAGAAAAAAGTTTTTCTATTTTAAACCAGGAACATCTGGTGACTTGGAAGGATATGAAGTAAGTCGGTCGGTCCAGGTAGAGGTTAGTCGGAAATCATTCATTTTCAGATTCCCCTCTATTTGTCTGGAATGCCAGGCCACCCAGATTATAACTACGTCAATGTGACATGCATGAATGCCTTGTACCCGTATCAATACCTTGTCAATGGTACGGAATATCATATCGGTCAGACGGTCTGTTCCACGGGTGTTGTGACATTGTAAATTGCTTTTGGTGTGAAATGAATAATTAAGAATAATTTTGTTCTTGTATATGAAGTGAACATGTGTGTAATTAGTGTTAATCAATTTCTATAGGGCATCATTTCATCCGAAAAAATCATGAACCATAAAGATTACCGATGTACTCTTTCTATCAAAGGCTAGGGAACATCGCGAATAAAGAAGAAAACGAGTTGACAATATAATTAAGTGACAACCTAACACTAAATGAAAGTTGAGATTTCACAGTTCAATTCAACCATCAATATCAATAATATCTTTTATCAAAAAACTCGGTTTCTTCTCCTTCGAATCCTTCTTCTGTGTAGAACTCTGATTGCTGAGAAGTGTGTGCAGGGATAGCAAGTATGATAGTGATGATGGACTTGATATATCCACCTGTTTTCAAAAACTTGCTGATTTTACTTCTCAAATTAATTCTCAAACTCACCCTTGTTTCCGGATGTTCTCGTACTTGATGGCTATACAGCGACATGTATCTACGAAATGGCATTTGACAGAATTGACACTTGTCTGAAATTCGGAGTGCATTTTGTAAAAAGTTTTGAACAAAAAATAATTAAACTCACATGGTTTCCAAATAGATTTTTTCTTTTTAATCACAATTTCACCCGATTCACCATGTTTTTCACGTAAGTGAACGATCAGAGTAAACTTATGAGCGTACACATTTCCACAGATATCACATGAATCTGAAAAAAACATAATCAGCTAAACGAAGAATAGAGACGAAATACATACGTTTCTCATTTCCCAGTTCATTGAGTTCTCCACTCTCATGTTTCTGAAGATGACGTTTGTAATTCTTCTCGTAAATGTATCCCATGCCGCATATCGAGCAAGAATCTGGAACAAACACTGTTTTCTGAGCAGTTCGTTTCTCGATAACTCACATGTCAACTGTTTATCCGGTGGCAAAGCTACTCCATGTTTCAAATGCATGTGAAACCTCAGACTGTCCCTGTTAGAATACTTCTTGCCACATGGGCAGAAATCTGAAAAAAAAATTATAATGGAACCAACGGAACTCAGCAATGAAAAGAATAAGTAAAGTTTGGACTTACGGTTTTGTTCCCTTGATTCTTCGAGTTTGTCGCATTCTGTAAGTAGAAAAGTTTTGAAATAAAAAAACAGACTATGAAAGCGGAAACTCAAAAAAAAAACACAACCTCCAAGGACAAGTTTCCTCCTCGAAAGTGTCAGAAGGAGAGGGCAAAGAAGATAAATTGACTCACCCCCGTCTACTCTCGTTTCAATTTTCTCCCGTATGTTATGTTTATTGGCAAGATGTTTCTTTACGTTGAACCGGTACTTGTAAAATCTTCCGCAGATTAGACACATCACTGAAGAGCTTAAATTTGTAGCTTGTCATCTGAAATGTCAATTACATTCAGTTGGTCCTTCTATTAGTACTGGCAGAACTTGATCAAAATATGCATCAGGCATTGTAGAAATAATGGGAATAGACAGTTCTCAAAAACAGTATCAAATAATGAAAGTGAGTGAGAATCGATGTATCGGTTTTTCTGCCAAACTGATAGAAACGGTGAAAGGGTCTCAAGAAAAGAAATGATGATAGCATTTATCATTTTGTTGGAAAAAGAAAGGTTAACTGAATCTCTATTGAAAAATACACTATTTCTTTCAAAAAAAAGAGATAGAAGACAACGGAGAACACGTTCAATTCTATCTTTCATATCTTCGACAAAAAAGTTCTGGTCAATTTTTCATCGACGAAAGAGAGATTTCTTCTTGACGAACTGTGTGGTTCACTAGAGTTAGCGGAACACGTTTTAACCTATCAGTGGCTACTATCATATGAAATTTTACGAATTGTCATACTTTAACAAAGTATGTCCATGTGTCCGTATAGGCAGGTTCCCACATTTTCGGAAATATCGTTCAAGCTACTGTTTAAATAGGTTATGAGTTTGAATGTACTTTATTGGTCAAACAAGAATGCCCGCTTGCATCATCGAGATCAAAAATACAGGAGTGTAATCAAAAATAAATGAAAAAGAATCAAAATAAAATATACAAAAATATTCACAAAAAGAGTGGCAAGTTTTCAGCCCCTCACACGAAGCTAGTTCCTCTTCGGAACTCTTTTAAAGGCATTCTTTCTCCGATCATTGATTGACTACTGTTGGCTCGATGAGTTCTATCAGCACGATTTCCACCGACAAGACATGAAGACGCAGAGGTTCTTCTCTCGATCATCTCCATTGCAACACGACTTCTCTTCCTTGAATCAGGAAGACTATCCACCACAACTGTTGATGACGTCACCATTGAGACGGTTCTGCGAACATAAGCTTTTAGGAATGGTGGTGTTAGCTGGGGGGTTTGGGGAAGAGGGTTTGAATTGAAAGAAGGGAAAGGAGGTACGAGCGGATGGGTTTGTACTTGTCTGCAATTATGCCAACGCGGAAAAACAGACATGTTTTGGGTCTGGTCTTTCTATCTGCATTGTACTTCTTTCCAACGAAGTTCACTTTTGTCTAGTAAAGCTATCAAATATATATCAACAGACAATCTTTTAGTGTTGCTCCATTCGTGCCTACGAGTTCATCTTATCAATTTTTGTGTCCGAGAGAAATATACACTTTGATCATGTGAAAATGCAGTCGATTTTGTTTTAATTATTGAGATAAATATAATTGCCATTCATTTCATTCAAAGCTCAGAGGAACGCACTTGTCACAGTCTCGGCATCAACGAGACTTTCCAGACTCGCCCATCATTTTCAATCATTTGGTTTCAAGGGATCGAAAGCTTGCGACGCACCGATAAGCATACTGTACTTTCATGCAAATGACTAATAATCTTGATTCATATTTATTTACAGCCAAAGCAACAGGCATTCACAACAGAGAAACCTAGAGAATGTCGTGGAGTTCAGTGGGGGAGAAGGAGAAGCCATGCGGAGGGAATACACGTAAATGTTCAAATGTTTTGAGATACAACGAAAAGATTGAATGAAGTCTTTTTGAACTGGGAAAGAGAAGAAGAATTCGGGAGAGAAAAACAGAAAATTGCAGGTAGAAGTTGACCCGTTTTAGGTTAAGCAGAGAGTTTTGAAATGGGATGCAAATAGGATTACGGTAGAATCAATCCACAGTAGTTCCACTCCATCCAATTTCAGAACAAAAATAAAGAAGCAAATACATATATATGTGTACATATATAATACAAAATGTGGATCACATGAACGTATTGCTACACGTGAGCCGCCACGCTTGTATACCTCGTCGATTTCCTGAGAATTCCTTGTTTTGTCTGCATGAGAAGACGTTGACGGAATGATGCAGATGAGAGACAGAAGAGAACAAAGTTGAGTGCTTTTCCAAGTACAACTAGAATTGTGCAGATTGCGCTCTGAAATTGAAAATGGATAGTTTCGAGAGGAAGAATGGATAGTTTCGAGAGGAAGAATGGATAGTTTCGAGAGGAAGAGAAGAGGAAGAAGAACTTGAGGGGACTTACCAATATGACGAAATCTGCGTGAATGTAGAAACTGAGAAAGATCAGAAATGCTGATGGACTCTGAAGGGAAGAGAGTGATTATTTGAGGTGCGGATATTTTTGTGAATTAATGAAATCAACTAAAACTTCACTCTGGGAACACAAACCTGAGTTATCGTGAAACATGTGACTATTGCTGTGACTGTTATCGTAACTTTGTGCTCCGTTTTAGCTTGTGATCCATATTGTGAATCCCCTCTTATCGTTTTCGACGGTTCAAATAGTTTTTGTCTGAAATTTCAATCTCAAACCATTCAAAATCTCCAATTCCTCACCTCTGCCTCAGCGTCAAAATCAGCATCACATTGAATATAATCACAAGAACAACTGGTATCAACACCACAAATATTGCATTGACTTGTGGTGCATACCTCACCAGCGACTTCATCAACTCGGAATTCGGGTTCGGTTCGTTTCGAAACCATCGTTCCGAGTTGATTTCAATACACGCCACGTGGTATTGTGTTCCATTGCAGAAGAGTTTCTCAGCACACGCATGACTGACGTGGTTGTATGATGTGAGGATGAATGTGGTCACCACGATTATTGTGACCACGTTTCGAGGTGTGAAGAACTGAAAATAATTTTCAATATATGATATCTTTGTGGACATCCGGACCAATGATACACAGACGGAGCTAGAAAGATCGACAAAAGTCAAAACTGAACACAAACACCTACAGATGGACACCACTCTTTTTATTTTTATTTTTGATTCAACATTGATAAATTCTTACTTTTGCCTGTTTCCTCACTGACAGCGGATACTTGATGATGATTAACCGTTCCAGACATATCACAAATACCAACCTGAAATCGTATCACATATTTCAACACAATAACTTCAGATACCCACCACGTAGCAGTCGCTATTGACCAATTCGTCATTCCGATAATTTGAAATTTGTATTTTCCATAGAACTTCCGAAACCATAACGCCGTTTCAAACATTTCATAATGTGCCATTGAATGGGGAAGAATTACTATTAAACTGACAATGTCGGCGACTGCGAGACAAGCGAGAAGTTGATTTGATCTGAAAAAGATTTATTTATTATTACAAATCTCTACAAAAAGAACTCACCGGGTCCTTAAATTCGGTGCTAACAGTACTGTGAGATTCAGAATATTTCCAGAGATTCCAAAAAGTACAAGTATCGGAATTATCGTCCCTATGAGGACTCCTTCTGTAGAATTGACTGAAAGTGACATCTGTCTGTCTGTCAGACAGATGTCCGTCGCTGATTTTGACGGTAGTGTTGTGTTGTTAGACATCTGGAAATAAAGAAACTTTCGATAGATACTAAAAATGATGGACGGTAAAAAATTAACCGATGATGTGTCCCATTTGACCCAAATGTCAAAACGTGACAAGAAAAAACAAAGGAAGAAAAATGAGTGTTTTCCGAGAATAGAGTCGCCTTGTTTACGCTTCTCGAATATTTAGGGACCAATATGTAAATGGAGGGATTATATTTTTTAGGAGGGGGGTGGAGCTTTTTATCGGTTTCTGGTCATTTTCAATTATGTTTTCGAAATTTTTCTGAGGAGGAACAGATGGAAAACAAGATGGGGAAATGGGAAGGGTAAAGAAAGTGCAGAAAGTATTTTCATGGAAATGTGAATTCAGGACAATTTGGTATGGAAGAGATGAACAGAATATAGAGAAGCTAGACTGAAAAAAAATCAGTAATGGATTCGAATTTTCAGAGAAACTTCTTCAGCATGGTCTTACTATACTGTTTTCTTAGTGATCAAACCTTTAATTTTGAATCATTGAGTTCAAAACAATTTGAAATGCATATTTTCAGTCATATAAACTAAAAATGAATACTTGCAAAGCTCTGCTCCCAATCTGCAAAGCTCTGCTCCCAAAATAAAGTTCCACCCAACAAATCGGTTGACCCCAAACACCTCGGACGCCAGCTGTGGGGGTGGACGGGGGATGAAAGATAGAGGATGACCTTCTTCTCTCGATTTGAGTAATGACTATTTTTAGAAGGATGGAAGGACCAAAAAGTTATTTGTCTGATAAACAAGAAAGTCACAAGAGCCCCTCCGTTATCCTAATCGTTTTCCCATTCCACCAGGTGATTACGGGGACGAAGAAAAGAGAAAAAGTGGGAAGAGAGCTCGTAAATTAGTTTCTCATTCATTTTGTAGAGGATGAGTCGATAGAAAAAGATTAATTATGTGGAGAAACTGAGAGAAAGAAATGACTCGTTTTTTTCGGAACGACGAAGAAGAGAAATGAATCCCGCTTATTCTTCTCTTACTCACACATCTGTCAACCAATGTTTCAGAGAAACAAGAAGATATTGGAGAGTAGAGGAGATTCATGGATTCAGATGAGGCTTGATATTCAGATGAGAAAGAAGAAAAGAAAATGGATAATTGAAAAGTTGATGTGCACGCTTATGTATGTGAATCTGTTTTGTTTGCAGACAACGACGTCCTTCTGGTCCATCGATGAAATCCCGCGTGACGGATGAATTCAGGAGTCAAAGAGGAGGAAGCATCAAAGCAACACATGGAGAAAAAAGAATTGAAATATGACGAAAGGTTAACCGGGTGCAAGAAATCTGTTGAGGAGTTGTACTTGTCAGTTGGGCGGAGGAGAGAGAGAGGGCGGCTCGTCAAAAGATTTCACACATTTTGATTGTGATTGAGTGTGTAAACTGATTGATATGTCTGTCCGAATATCTGTGTGTCGGAATGTCGGGATGTCTCTAAGCTAATCAGAGCAGATGGCACCAAACTGCTACCTACGGACACGAAAAACAAGTATTTTCAGAATGCTTTCGGTAGAGCGCGATTGAATAAATTGTGCTGTTCTAGTATATAGCTCACAAATTTGACCTAGCTTCTCACTGTCTTACCATATAAAAACTCAAGAACTACTGAATAATTCTCTGATAACTAGATTCCGAACCTAAGTTTTATTTCGAATCCGGCACGCCCAAATAAACGAATTTCTTTGACTATTTAAGCAAGAAAAAGCTTGAAAAGAACGTAAAAATGACCTCTTATTACTAATTCGTCACTCTCACTCCCTCATTTATCCCGAAAAGTGACCGATACTTTTTCATTAATTGCAAAAAAATGAATAGCTGTACGAGTCTGGATTATAAATAAAAGGAATATCTGAGTTGGCGGAAAGTGCAACGATCTGGGAAAATTAGATTCTGATGTGGAAGAAATATTTGTGAAGAAAAGATGATGGATATGAGCTTTTGAACTATGAATATATTAGAAAAGTTGACTACCACAAACGGATTTTTCATTGAGTTAACATTTTCATAAAAACTATTCCAATAGAAATAGAGAGAAAACAATGAGGAAAAATGCAACAAAGTAAACATAAATAACGGAAAGTAGCTGAAATTACAGTTTGGTTTCTGGTTGGGAAGACTAGATACTTTTTGGGCAGATGCAGAAATGGACGACTCTCGGTGGAGCGTATTTGCAGGAACCTTACCACGCTAATAAATACAAAACATCTAATAACATTCGACACCTTGAAGTCCCCCCAATTTCTCAACACCTTCTTCTTTCTCCATACAATATTTTCTCCCTTTTTCCAGTCTAACATTACTATTCTTCAAACTTTGTTGTATGCAAATAAACCCAAAAAAGTAACATTATCATCCTTTTTTCAATTCAAAAGAATCAAAATCTACACAATTTTCTTCTCTTTCAGAAAAAAGGAGTGATCTAAGACTTAGACAGAAGTATAGTTGATGTAGAAGTATATGAATCAGAGTAATAATGAAATCTGGAAATGAATAGAATTCAAGAATAATGCAATTGAAGAAAATGACTTTTGATCCAAAACGTATTTTCTGCCACAGTACAGAGACATAACAATACTAAAAATAAGGGGGCGAAAAGAGCAAGAGAAAACGGAAAACATCGGCAACAATCTCATATAAAATGAAGGTAATTTGAGTCAATTCAACCATTGACTGCAGTTAGAAAACGAGAAGAAAAAGTGGAGAAGTCGTCTCGTGATATAGGCGAAGACGTCCTCTAGATGATATGACTAATTAGAAGAAGACATCTGAATCAGATTTCAGACAGAGTTCTTGGAAATTGTGTGATCATGTTCAGAATAATTTTTTAATAGTGAGCAGCTTTGCACGTTTGTTTCGTTAGTTTTTCAACGAATTTACTCGTTTTTTCAGCCTAGAAGAACAGGGAGGTCTGAAATAAGCTATACAAACGCGCTCTATTGAAAAATTTTTTTTTTGAAATATTTAGGTAAAGCTAGGAGTGGGAAAGCTGTGAACCTCTGTCCAATTTCGGATTTTCAAAGAAAATCTAGAAATGGAAAACGCTTGATTCTTCATGACCTCGAAAAAATGGTCAACAAATTCTAGCTTGGTATCCTCAACTCTTCTGAAACTCACACCTTCTTGCTGCCAGGAAAGTGGGCGGAGCCTATCAAATAGAATCTGAAACCGAGAGAAGGAACCACGAGACTCCATTCTCTTTCACTAACGTCAATCGGTCGAGAGGAGGGGAGATCAAAATGAAATTACTAGAGACTAACCAAGGAGAGACCCCTTCTTCTCCTTTTTACTCTCTTTTTTCAGATCTTTGTTGCTCATTGAATGATGATGATGGAGATGGTAATCGGATATACATATGGAGGGAGTGAAGTAGGTAGTGTCAGAAGTGGACAGGAGTGGGAGCAGGGGGGTGGTCTTGAGCAGAGGTGAGAGTCCGGGTGTCCGGGTGTCCAGATGTCCGGTTACCATCTTAGAAGTGAGTAGAGTAATTATTGTTTGGGTGTCAGCAAAGGCATAAGTGAAATCTTCTAGTACAATAAGAGCTCTACGGAAGCTGAAAAAATAAACGGAAAACGGAGAAATTTTAAAAAAAAAACGTATTCAGTGGGTTTTCAAACAGATCTATTCGAAGAAACTGTGAGGTTACTAAATAACTGTTAGAAGATATTTGAAAATAGTTTAAATAAGAGGCATCAGCGAAACAAAAAACCTCAGAAAACTAGATAAATTCGGCAAAGATGCTCTACTGAAACCTTGGAAGAAAAAGGGAAAGAGAGGTCAAATATTGAGAATGATGGGTTTTAACTGGAAATGCGTTACAAAATGAGAAACACAAGACAAACAAAGCGACGAAGAAATGATTGCCCTTCTATCCCATCATTTCTAGAAGACGTCCATGACAAACATGGGCGGTCGGAAACGAAAGAGGGAGTGAAGGAGAGGAATAGTGATAAGAGGAACATACGGGTGCTCCTGTTACTGACGTACATGAAAGAAGTGGGAGTATCAGAGGAACAGGAGCACCGGAGCATGAGGGTCATGTGGGGAGAAAACGGTGACGTTAGTGTATAGTTTCGAAAGATACCAGGTGTGGAATAAATCAATTATCCTAACACAAAAATGTATGTCATTCTTTTTATCGGGCATAAAAATAACCTACTTTCTGCTACTTCTTGATCCAATGCTCATTGGTGCAATTTTTAGAGAAAAAATAGAAAGAATCATAGAGGTGGAAAGAATTTGGTGAATTTGAGAGGGTGTGATTTGCTGGTTTTTGTGTTTTACTCGGAGAGATGTTTGTTCGAATTTTGGCCTAAATATAGTGAGCCGAGCTGTTTTCGAACTTTAGAAAGGTTTTGCAAAAGATTCATGTGAAGAGGAGAAGTGCGGAAAAATAGGAGGAATTAACTTGCGGAGTTATCGTTTCATTGGTTTTGTATAAACGGGTTAAAGACGTCCCGAAACCAATACTTCTGAAACTGATATCGTTCAAACTTAAAATTATTAAAAACGTTCAGTGTTTCCACAATAGTAATATTCTAAAATTAAATCTGAACTAAATCTCACAATCACATTTCAAATCTGCACAATTCAATTAACAACATAAAACTTTAAATAAAATCCTCTATCCAGGAAAAACCAGAGGGTTCAAAAAGTTATGATTGCTAGAATGGAAATTTTCGAGTTTTTTTTCCCAGGCCAAGCCCATCAATGCGAAATCCTTTAAAAATCCTCTTATAGCTCACAGACATCTCAATCAACCACTTCTCTTTTCTCTGAAGGAGAATTTTTTCGACCTATATTGTGAAGATGTCAAGAGGAGCTTCATAGATCATTCATCTGAATCTTCCTGAATCTTCTGAACCATCCGAATCCTATCAGATAAAATTGGGCTGTGAGTTCTTAAAATGTGAACAACATCCCGTATCAAATCGAACAGAGACCACTTTGTTTCCTGACTTAATTTCCGAAAAACGACACGTCTAAAGAGAAGAAAAAAGAAGACAAGAGAAGAACATGCAAAATAGATATATTCCAATGTCACATTAACTTTTTTGAAAAAAGAGAAAAAAGTGGAGAGAGAGGGGAACAAATGTCCTTTAAAAACTGTCACCTTTGAAAAGGAAACGAAGAAAAATAGGAAGTTGGAGAGAGTGAGAGATAAGGGGGACGGAAAACAATGAATACGTTTGTTGGGAGATTTCAATTGAAAAATTCTTTTGAAACGATTTTTCGCTGGTTTTCACAACTACGCTCCATCGAAATGTTTCTAGAGAACATCTTCCTACGCACATTTCCGCTGAGCACATTTGGAAAAACAGTGCCAATCAGAAAAATATTTGCTGAAAAATGTTCCGGTTTCCCGTCATTATTTCCCAAAAAAACCGTATCTTATCTCGATAGAATGAAACATCAAACGTTCATTTTCTCTCGCTTTTTTGTTACATTTCGATCTCAAAACACACAAAAAAACCGAAAAAAAGAAGACCCCAGTTTCCAATTTAACTAATGGTGGATGGTTGCAAAGAGCAAAAACGGAAAAGGGGAAATCAAGGACAGAGAGGAACTGTAATTGAAATTTTCGGTGAATTTTTGGAGTAGTACGAACGCCTGGTGAGGATTTGGGTTTAAAAAAAACTAATGAAGTTCAAAATATGAGAATAAAAGAGAACGTTGATGTAGATTCATCAATCATCTCTTGAGTTTTAATGATTTCTCTATTAGTTCGAATGAAGAGGAAGAAGGAAGTTCCTTTTATTGAGTAATTTGCAGAATAATAATTTGTCATAACAATATATTATTCGGATAGGACGAAAATGTGAGTGAACTAAGACTTGTTGATTTGGACTCTCGAATATCAAAACACATAGTTCTCAATATTAATATCTGCAAATATGATGCAGATGACTTGCAACCGTGAACATCTGAAATGAAGATTTGAATAATCAGAAGTTCAAGAATATTCTTAAAATGATCATTGCTCAGATGAGAATTTCTGAAATTATTGTGCTACACGGAATACAAATTTGCATGTATACTACGACTTCAAAAGTGGAAACCTGAAGTTCCAAAAAAAATCTTCACTATCAATATACCAGAAATCCAGAATCTTAGAAAAACATTGTTGAATGATAAAATGAAAATCGATTCAAATCTCCCCCGCAATCAAATGATTCATTGGGAAATGAATGAGAGAGAGCCGCTCGTAAAAATGCTTTCTCTCTCTTGCTCTTTCTTGTTTCTCCCCTCTGAATTGTTGCTCCTGGAGAATTGATGGTTGAATCCGGACACCGAGAAACACATGCGGATAACCCGCTGACCTTTTCTCTCTCTCTTTTTGTTATTCAAAAATCTTCTCGAAGATCTCAAAAAGAAGAATTCAAGTAGGTGGAAATTGAATAGGATAAAAAAGGGATATGGTGGAATGGAGAAACAAAAAAAGGTGTTCTGAACTTTTCTCGTCGGTAAAACATCAAAGAATAAGAGGGTGATTTGATGGGAAAAGGATTCAGAAGGAGGGATTCAGATGAAGAAAAACAGAGAGGAAGAAAGAAACAAATAATAGTATTTGTTGTTTTTCTTCTCTCTCTGAAACTGATACCACTTGTATACATTTGTTGGAAGAAGAGAGGGGGAGAGGGGTACTTGAAAAAGAAGCATAACCCCAAAAATGGGAAAGGGACTCGTGACTTATAAAAGTCACTATGAGAGTGTGGTTTTGGGTGGGTCGGATTTCAGACGACCTTAGTATCTCAGGTGAATGACCTAATAATTTGGAAACCGCTCAAAAGGTAATCAACGTTGGCTGTTTTGTGACAGGTTGTCAATGTGAAAAGCTCAAAACATTAGCTAAAATGCACTGAAATTAGTCGGCTTCGGGGAGAAATGGCTTTAACAACCTGTAACTTTCATGGTAGCGTACCTACAAAAAAAGATCAACTACAAAAATTATGTGATATTTTTGATCGGTTCAGCCCATACAAAATTAAGTTTATCGGAAATTCAAGTGACACCGAAATACACTGTCAAAGTTGGTAATTTTCCACTGAAAAGTTGATAACCTTTTGAGCAGTACTGTAGGTTCTCATGGAACTACCTGGATTGGGCTAAAAACAAACAAAAAACAAAACATACTATTCTAATGTTTCAACAGCAACGAATGAGAAAAACTAAAATTAGAAACATCTACAGACAGGAAGGAAGAACACGCTAGTATTCTCAGAAATCTGAAACACATCACGTGGTTATCATATGTTTTCAGCTCAGACATTGTTCGCACATTCGACAAAATATGGGTAGGAGTCAGAACTTTAAATAAACAATTGAATGTTTCGGGATAATATTTTACGAGTCATATTTCTGATCTAGCCAGTTATTATGAGTGAAGAACTCGTTTTAATACTGCCGTAGTTCTTGTTTTCAAGCGCTGAGAGTTTGAAGTAAGGACACGGTACTCCCGGCTATAAACTTCCGATTCTTACTTCTCACAACTCTCAATCCCCGGAAAAAAGAGAAACCCAGAAGACTGCCGTCAATGGATGTGTTCATATTTCACGTTTATTACTCTCCTTACTCTAATCCTCTTTCGAAAAGAAATACTCGAAATACTGGAAGACATTTGAAAGAAAAGTTGTAAAACAGAAGGAGATTATATTGTTCAAAGATTGGGGAAATTGAATTGAGGTGATTGAATTACGTACTTATCAGTGAATTCTTATGCCATTTTGATTCGTAAACAGAAAAATGGAAGTGAAAGTGTTGGACGAACTTTTTAAGAACAGGTCGGCGGAGTTGAGAGCAATAACAGGAAGAGAGCCTGGAGAAAAAAGAAGAAAAGGACAATTGGATTGGTTTGCAAAGGAGAGAAATTAACTTTACCTTTGATGACAGTTTAAACTTTCTTAAATCTTGTTAAATCTGGATAATTCTTGATTTTCTGGAGTATTGTCACACGCTAATTAAACCCCCTAATTACCTAAAAACGTCGGAACATCAGAAGCTCACTTAACTGAAGAAGACACACAAAAATAGTTGGTCAGCAGCTGGAAATGCAAACAAATTGAGCGGGAGACCAACCACTTTCCGATAAACGGGTCTAATTGGGTTATCAGAGACTCATGACGAGAGAGTACAGATTTTCGAGTGACGCAGAGAAAATGAAAAGACAGTTGGCTCGATGGACGGGGGGAGACGGAAGAGGTTAATAAAAATCTCGATGATAAAACTTTTTTTTTTAGATTTCAAAAAAGAAAAAGGGGACGGAGTGGGTGAGTGAAATATGAGTTGTTCTTCCAATTTCCTGTGAAAAGTTTAATCCGAGAAATACCGAGAAATCAGTCTGAAATCTGAGAAGCTGAAGAGGAAATTGAAATGACTACGGTACTCTGCTATGGGGAGTTGAGAGAAGATCAAAATGGGATGAATCAGGGAGAAAAAAATGAAAACAAATGGATAAAGGGTGGGAAATGGCTGAAACTAAACAAAAAGAAGAAGAAGAAAGTGTTCAACATCAAAAATGAAAACTTTCTTGGGAACATTAAACTGGTCGAGTGTGGAGTGATTCTTATCTGGTGAAACTGTGAAATTGTACAGTTTGAGAGGGAGTAAAATAGCTATAAATTCAGGTAGAGGTGACATGTTAGTGGAATACTTTGTTCTAAGATTCTTGACCACTTCAAAACTTTTTAAAGCAGAAAAATGACAGGTTATCAAGAGATTATTCCATGGTTTACTGAAACATATCTTGGGAATCTTTCACAATAATTAAAAAATAAGAAAAGTCTAAAAAGGCATCCAGAGAAACATACAAACAAGCTGAATTTTTTTCTAAGTTATAACAAAAAGGTTCAACAAAAAAAGCTCCCAAATCATCACTCCTCAAAACCGATCCTCACGAAAACTACAAACTATTGTATCGATACGTACTTTGTAGCATGTTTGTTTTTCCAGTTTCATGTAGACTTTCAGAAATCATTGAAATCCAAGAAATCTCCAGGAAATCGGATACGTTTTCACCTTGTCTAGATGAACTCTTCTTTTGTTTTCTTGGCTTCTTGAAACCACAGAATAAAATTAAGATACATTCAACTAGGCTATTTCAGAATTTCTCAGTGCGTCAAAATCCAAAGTGATATCTGGTTAATACTAGGATCAAAAGACAAATAGAAATCAAGAATTAAGACATCAAAGTAGAAGAAGAAATATTTCGATCTTTTCCTCTTCCTTCCAATATTTTTCCGTAGGCTGAAACCGGAAAATGGCGTCTTCTGAATTCATATTTGTTTGCCCTAGATTTCTCATGTTTCATCGCTTTCGTTTTTGGAAATTACAATTGGAGGAGAGCAGAAGAGAGAAGGGAATAAATGCAGATGACATGACGTATGACTTCTCTTTTCGAATCATCAGAATTATAGTAATAAGGAGGAAAAGAAGGAATTTGATGATGAGGAGTCAGATGTGTGATATTAATGGAATAGAAGATTCTACTAAGAGATTCAGGGAGTCAGAGTATTCCAGTATTTCAGCTACCTTTACCATTTGTTAAATACAAATGGTGTTCATGAATGAATGTTTATTGGTTCACTATTATATTCATACCCTCGGGCTATACTCTTTGAACCTTTGCAGGCTTCGTTCGAAATAATAATCATTTAAAGAAAGACTGTTATTCAAAATGAAGCAGCAGAAGATTTTTTGAACTTTTTGTCCGGTTTATAATCTAGTTTCCCTTCTGAAACTCTGATATTGGTATTTAGCGTCCTCGGTAAAACTTAATGACTGAAAACAGTCTTGGTATCAATTGAGCACTAAAACCTTGAACTGAAATATTTCGAAAAGATCCCTAGAAAAAAGGAAAACAGATGACTGCTATCCGCATCCAGAAGGTTTATGATCCAATACAAGACTCGTTTAGAAGCTTTTCTGGAAAGCTCAGAACATTCCATAAAATTAAATTTTGTAAAAAATATGTGAAAAAATTCCCAGTATTGAAATAGAAGATTTCAAAGGCCACCAGTATCGAAATCGGTCATCTCCTGCTGGGAGACTTGCTATGTTTGTTTAGTTTAACATAGGTAAGACATTGTAGTTTTTGGTGGTCGAGAGAATGGAAGAAGACGGGAAATTGTTGAACTCACTGACTTCAAAGCATCAAAATACCGTTCCTTGATGACACCTGATAGATCCCAGAATCATCTTGTGAGAATGAAGACAGGCACCAGGTGTACTGTATCTCAGTTATCTAGACAACTAAAATATCACGACCTATCGAATTTCCTATCTGTTTGCATTAGAGTAATGTTCGAAAATTCAATTGTTTGAACATCCCCAATATCCCCTCATAGAGACTGATATTGTGGGATTTTCACACACTTAAAAGATCAATCTACAGACGGAAAAAATAGAAAACTTTGATCTAATCACGGATATTTGACCTACTTCAATGAAATATTGCTCAAGTATGAAAATGACGTTTCTTTTTCATTTTTCAGAATAAAAGATTCTAGTTTTTTAAAGTTTGGAAATGTCTCCGGTTACCAAGTTGATCTTTAAAATCATTCGACCTTGATCTCTAAAGTTTCAAAATTTCAAAAAAGTTTTTGTTCAAAAATGGGGGAAATTGGAAGCACATAGAGTTGGAGTAGCTGTGAAAGGTGGCAGGTACCACCAGCACAAACCACAGCACAATTGGAAGCAGAGTTGAACTTTATTCTATTAAAAGAGAGGAGGTCAGAAGGCGTGACGTCTTCAGAAGAGACAAGGTAACCCTGCGAAAGTAAGGAAAAGAGATGAGAGAAGGGGCAATAAGAATTGATGTGATTGGTGGAGAGAAGGGAATGAATAATAAGAAGGAGAAGAAGAAATAGAAAAAAGAAGGATTCTGTCACATGTCAGTTACTGTTTCCCCACCACACCGTCTCAGGAAATTCGCGGAAGACAGTTCTGAAAACTGGTAACGAAACGGAAACTGGCAGGACAGGACGCCTACGCAAATTTCATATTCATGTATCAGAAGGTAAGTGGTTTTTGAGATTGACTTTTTTAGAAATCTCATATTTTTTCTGAGTTCAATCAATTTCCACAAGGTAAAACAAAAAGAATTGTCGCAGTGTTTTGTATTTAATTAAGAACTAAAAAGTATTCTAATGAATAACAACTTGTCCTTTTCAAATATGTCCAGAGAAAACATATTTGTTTACATTTTATTGTTCTAGTTTTCTACTTTTCTATTTCCAAAATAATCTAGAATCCTTAGATGTTGACCACAAAAGGGTCATTGTTTGGAAGGGAAACATCAAACACTAGTTGTTATTGTCAACACGTTTCTTATTATAAGACGGTTTGGAATTTTTAATATACAATTAGAAAAAAATATTAGAAAATTGATTGGTTATGAGATTTAAGTGATCTGAAACCTTCTGGTAAAACTCTTAAATACAAATCCTCTGCAACGTTTAGAAAACGAACAGATAGAAATGTAGTCATTGATGCGAAAATAATATTGAGATAAATTGAAACGGTGAAATTCAAAAATCCGACATATTGAAACAAAGCAAATGTAAGTGAAGAGAAAATCCGAATACAAGATAAATTTCGTTTTCTATTTCAAAATTTTCCGATTTCAAAAATAGAACCAAAGTATCCGAAAAGTTGATTTCACTCGAATCATATCCTTAGCTTTTGGAACAACTGGAACAAAACAATAATATTTGATATGTATTGTTCTTCAAGAGGCGGATAGACATTTCTAGACGAAACGCAAATATTATTGCTCGTTCTTTTGCGCTTCCTCCTTCCATCTCGTTGAAAAATGACCATCTTTCTCTCAAAAAAAGGAAACAGAGAATATGAACACATTAATGTATGAAAATGTTTATTTTCTTTATCAAAGAAAAGATTGAAGGCTATTTTTCAGCAGAGATCTGTTGAAACATTAAATATGAACAAATTCAGAAAAAAAGGTTTTGTACATTACTTCTCAGCAGACTGGATACGAAGAATTCGAAGAAGAAATTGATATGTTTTCAGGGAAATTATTTAGAGAGAAGATGAAATATGTCCATGTATTCATGTTTAGTGAAGTGATTATAATGCAAGCAATGTTCAGAAGAAATCCACAAACGATCTAGAATATTCTAAGATTTGAGATGGAAATAGAGTGACTTTTCGACTCGGATTTCGAAAGTTTTTGTTCCGGAAATCGGAAAAAAATATATTTATCAATTCATGTCATGAAAACTGATAAAGTTGCTAATTGCTTTCGAAAAAACCGGCATGCCATCACATTTTCGTTTCATTTCGAAAACCGGTAAATTTTTTTGCAACTTTTTCGGAATTCGTGATTTTTTTTCGAAAATTTTGGCCAGCACTGTTTTCGAAGCGCCACTATAGATGGAAAGCTTACCATTTCGATCATTGAAATCACTTTTGTGTCATATACGATTGCATTTGGAGGCGTTGAAATTGGAAGCATGAAAGCGAATGAGCAGGCTACTGTAGTTGGAAGAGCAAGGTATAAAGGGTGAACACCCATCGATTCGGCCTGTAAAAGACGAGATCACAACTTGAAATTTTCAGAATAATCAATCTTACAACTCCGAGAGCAATCGGGATGAAGATACTTCCTGTCGATACATTGCTTGCAAATTCAGTCATTATCACGATAGTTGTGGTTACGGTCACTGAAAATTTAGTAATTTTATGATTCAATTCTGGGATTCGACACATACACTGCAATGGAATTGAGCTCATTCCGATGAAAATCTTTCGCATTCCACACGAAATTAGTTGAGACAATCCAGATTTCTGAAATAAAATCCAATGTACTTCCTTTCTAATTCATAAATAAACATACATCCACACCCTCTGAAATAGCATATCCAGCACCAATTAGAAGTGTACATGACCATGAGAACTTGCTCTTCATATCAGTCCATTTGAGAATCGGCGCAGTTGGATCAATTGGATCGAATGGATCTTTAGGCCAAACGAATAAAAGACATGAAATGAGAACACCAGATACACTGTCAGATAGATAGTTCTTGTGAGGTAGAAGGTCTCCCCATCCGGAGGTAAATCCGGGGTCACGAGAAATCCAGGATCCGATGAGGATGACGAAAAAGGTGAACACGGACTTCTCGCCCCATCTGGAATAGTTCAAATTCCGTAAAACCTCTCATAGAGATGCCCCAAGAGTTAGGTACGCAATATCTCAACTGCTTTAGCAGCTATCAAACTTTTTTCAATTGAAGAAATATTTTTTAAGTATTAAGCTATATTTTGTCTGTTGGTAACTTTTTGATATATTTTTTGACAAAAAAGATATACCACGTTAAGTAGGTTTTGCTGGGACACCTCTATTAGAGGTTTTACGGTATATTAATTTCAAAATCTCCTTGTCATATCGATTGAACTCCAATATACCTGGATCTGATCCTAATGAAACAAAACGACTCAAAATAAGAAGTGTCATCTCTATCTTTTCTGAAACTCACGATATATCTCCCAAATCCTCATACATTGACTGAATATTTTTTTCCACAGCTTTCTTCAGGTGTGCCTCCTCTTTCGTTGGCTTCTCAAACCATCTCACAAGTGTGGATGGTCCCATGAAATAACACTGCAACAAGATTTTGAATATTCGAAATGTATGTTCAACCAGATGAAAACTAACCACTAGAATAAGATAAGATGCTATTAAATAGAAAAACATTGGTGGAATTGCAAAAACCATCCATTGTAAATATGTCATTGTGACCTGGCCTTCAGGATATCTTCTGTGAAGAACAAAAATTATACTTATTGTTTCTCGAGGTCCACTCACTTATTAATATTTTCTCTAAAAACCAAATTTGGGCCAGTCGATGTGATGATAGCAGTTCCCCCGATAAGTGAAGCATGTGCACATGCCAATATCATTGCTTTGCAGAATCCAGAATCTTGTGGAGCCATCTCATCTAATCTTAATTTCTCTGCTATCGTTGCGTCATCTGGAGGTGGCTTCAACTTCTTATCTCCTTCTTTTAAATGTTGAACTGCATCAGCCATACTCATCAGAAGAGCAACTGCTGTTGGACACATGAGGGCGGTACATGCAGTGTCAGAGACGAAGAATGAAATGAGACTTGTGATGCACATGAATCCGAGCAACATTCTGAAAGAAAGTCAAAGTGGGACAACGGCTTTTAGGAAAACAAGGAAAGGGAGTGAAAAGTTTACAATTAAATATACGATAATAGTAGTCCATTTGATCCCTTACACTGGTTGCTTTGCTCCAACTTTCGTCAATAATTTCAATGCGATTCGTCGATGTAATCCAGTTGCTTCAACTGCCATTGCCATGATTAGAGTGCACATAAAAAGGACTATCGAATCCTAAAAACATTTGAATAAAAGTTAAGCCTAGGGAATTAAAAGTATTTACCTTGAAATAGACTGGACTTATTTGTTTGGATGGAACAATTTGGAGAATCGGGTAGAGAGCCAATGGGAAGAGGGAAGTTACTCCGATGGGAAACGCTTCCCCGATCCAATATGTGGAGAGGAAGATTATGGAGAACAAACATCTGTATTCCTAGAAAAACACTTCATTCGAAAACTTGACAACTTTTCTCTACGAACCATCGGACCCGGAAACTTACTAGAAAGTGTAATTACAGTACTGAACTAAAATATATCATATTTTGCCTTTTTCAGTTGAAAAATCCCTGAGAAAAATAATTGTTAGTGCGTCATGGTAAAACTAACAACTTTTTATGGGATCAAAAAGACCAAAAGTAGAACTTCATTTTTGTAGATGACAAAT
This sequence comes from Caenorhabditis remanei, assembly GCF_010183535.1. NCBI lineage: Eukaryota > Metazoa > Nematoda > Chromadorea > Rhabditida > Rhabditidae > Caenorhabditis > Caenorhabditis remanei. The sequence continues at coordinate 5,626,969 of NC_071330.1, read as the reverse complement.
TTTTTGTAGGGGTACTTCCTAGAGAGTTGTAGTAATTTGGAGTGGACAGCTCAAAAATCGCACTACTTTGCACTGAAATGCGTCGATTTGAGGGAGAAATTACTTTGTCGATAAAGTTATATTGTGAGGACGTTAGTTTTACTATGACACACTCTCAAAGTTAAGCATTTTTTCCAACTGAAAAAGGCAAAATATGATATATTTTTGGTCGGTATTATAGGTAACTTTTTCTTGGTAAAAAACTTGCAAATTCATGAGTATTAACAGTAAACAGCGTAGACTCAAATCTTCGCGAATAACCGAAAAATGAACAAAAAACTATTTTCGATCTCTACAAAAACCACTTACCGGTCCAAAGAATAACAAGGGAACAGCCACCAATGGACCAAGAAGAACCAAAATCTTCCGAATGACAAGACGTTGTGGGGAGTTGTTAGGTTTCATACCTTCGTCTGATACCTCTGAACAACAATTCATTCTTTAGGGAGATGAATAGTTTGAATGAGGAAGGCAATTGAGAGAAGGGAACAGATCTTTTTGAACTTGTCACTTTTAATCTTCAATCACGCAAACTTAGTTTTTTTCACATCTGTGTTAGAATATAACATGATAAGATGAATGTAAATATCAATCAAATAGAAACACTCCTTTCTCTTTTCCTCGTTCAAATGTACATATCGAAATGACGGAGTTAGTTTTTGTGAATTTGGACAAATATTTATATGTTGGTAGATATGCAAATGGCAACATTCTGTCATCAGGTGACAACAGGAAAAGAGAAAAAGGGGGAAAACTGCATTTTTTGGGTTGAAGTATGGTTTCGATTGAGTTTATTGAAACTGAAAAGAACTGAGTGTTCAAATGTGCTGTGTTGGATGTGATCTTTGAGGTTTCAGTTGTGAGATTCGAGAAACATATCAACTGAGATCTTGCCTTACTTGGAATAGTATACGGTTACTGTAGGAAATACAAAGTGCATTTACACTTGCTCAGATTTCTGTTAGTTTGTTGGGCCTTCTTGGCAAAAGATTAGGGAATTCGATAAGGTAGATCAAACTTCAGAAAATAGATCTTGGATGAATCTAGACGGTGGCGCAGTCGTTTCCAAAAAGAAGCGTATTCACAGAAAGAAAAAAGTTGAAAGGGAGATACTGACGTATTCTCAAAATCTAGAACACCTGTCAATCGAGTGCAATTACAGTGTAAAAGAGAGACTGAAACTGAAAAAAACTGAATCTTTTCTCCTTCTCCAAATTCTCATTCATTTGTTCTAAAAGAGGCAGATTTGAGAGGTAGATAAATGACCAGTTTTTGTATTTGGAAGAAGCAGAGAAAGGAGAAGAAGAGGACACAGATCTTCTTCTTTTTTGAATCCGACTAAATATAGTCATGAAGTGGAGATAAAAGACGAGAAAACACTTGAGATAATGAGTGAGCAACAACACGATCGGAGGGGGAGCAACAATTGATAAAACAGATAAAAATTTGATAGGCAAACAGAGGGAAATTGAATGAAAAAGAGAGAAACCAAATGGTCAAGAGATAATGCAAAGTCTAGGGGCGATTCAGATTTGATAAGTGTTTATGAGAATTTTCAAATATAAAAACAGTAAACAAAAATCACTTTCTCGAAAGGGGCTGGCTAGTAGGACGGTTAAAAAAGTTCAGTAGAGAGTTCTTGAATATTTGGCGTGTTTTCATTTCAATATTTAGAAATTACGGTACTGGGAAAACTCCTCTGGACCAAACATGCTAGAGTCCGGCCTATCCATCAAAGCATTTTTGAGAATGTGTGCTCGGTTTTCTGTGGAAACATGAATGAAACTTCTCAAGTTCTATTCCATGAAAACGTGCGAAACTGTATTCCAAAAAAAATGATAAATCATATTTTGTTGAATGGGAACGACTCTTTTGTAAACATCTCTCGGGAATTTCCATACTTCACAATTTTTGAGAAACTTTTCAAGGAAACCCATCCGAAGCTCCAGTGTAATCCTTCTAGAATTATACAGTTCTCAGCTTACTCAACCCTTTTTAATTTTGGGCTCACAGCTTCAAGAAAAAGAGAATTCCAGATTGATTTCAGCAATAAAGGACACTGATAAAACTCACGATCATAGCGCACTGTTCCATAGTTTCGAATAATGAATTTCCGCATAAAAATGGATAGACAATTCCGTTTCATTCGACATAAACCTCTCTGGTCCAACTGGTTATTTTGTTGTTTTTGACGAGAATTTTAATAATCAATAGGCATTAGAAGGAGACAGAGAGAGAGAGAAGTGCAATATTTGATTGACCACCTGTTTGGCAGAAACATGCAAACATTAGATAACAGAGTACAGCTTGTAGAGACTTTTAAGTTTCGCTGACAGAATTGCAGAAAGTTTTCGGTTACTGTTTCCGTTGTACGTTCGCCTTATTAACCTAATGTTTGTAATTCTACAGCAAGAATTTCGATTTTTTGTATAATACATTAGAATTACTTTGACTTCGCCCCGCCCACTAGATTTAGAACAAAAGTTGAGCATTCCTACGAAAATAAAGTGCAAATGATATTAAAAGAAGACATGTCAGCCCTGAGGGCCAATAGAAGATCAGAAATCAAAAAGCGGATTCCCCCGTCATTGACCCTCATATCTCTATCTACCCATTCTATCTTGGTCCCGCCTGTCATCCTCTAGACTGTCGTGTACTCGGATTGTACCCAAAAACCATATTTATTCTTCCTTTCGTCATTTTACAATATACTCATAAATCAAATATCAATTAATTAATGTTTCGAACTGTCTGTATGAACGATGTCCTTCATTTCACGTGTCTCCACATCTCGTACCAATTTCGGAATTTCATCGAGTAACATCGGAGTGTTCATTGATCGTCCGTGCTTCTCAAATGCACGTCTTCCGGCTGTTCGGACGAGCCAACTTGATGAAATACCCGCTTCGTGGTGAGCGGATGTCCAGTCGTTTCCAGGATTTCTGAGAAAAAATCTCGGGTTTGCGAGTATTTTTCAATTAAAAACAAACTTTTTAGCCCAGAACAGGAAGAGACCCAAACTTCCAGCAGTAACGTCACCTTGACCTCCACACCTTCTCAAACTTGAATCCGTCGAGCATTTTGAAACTGAAAAAATTACTTGAAACTCATAAAGACATCATTTTCTTCACCTTCTCCATTCGGTGTCACCACCAAATCGACCTCTCCCTTCATATAAATCGTCACATCCATTTTTCGACTCAATTCGGCAGCCAAGTGTTGTATTTGACTGTTATTTTTAATTTTCAGCACGTCTTCCTCGCCTAGAGCCGATTTACAGAGACGAGAGAATTCAACAATATTCGGAGTGAGTACTGTAGTGATCATCTGACGTGGAAAGTGTTCAATGTGCTCGGACACAAACCATAGTCCGTCCTGTAAAATGAGAAAGTTTGTTTCACATTTCATTTGTGTTTATCCGATTACCCCATCAATTACAAATGGAACTTCTTCTTTCTTTACATATTGAAAAAGTTCTTGTAGCAATGGCCAGAGACTTGGATTCCTTCCCAAACCCGGTCCAATAATGATTGCATCCATTCTCGGAAGTTTCGGAAGAATCGAAGAAGCACTCATTCCTGGATGAACAATAAGATCAGGAGAGTATCCTTTGATGACTGGAGCTGCATCTGGAGTACAGAACACGTGGATTAGGTCAGCGCCGAGGCGAGAGATTGAAGAAGCGGCGTAATAGGGGGCGCCCGTGTATTCAAGGGAACCACCGATGACAGCGATTTTTCCGCAATCTCCCTGGAATTTTTTATAGTTTGAAGGTGAAATTTAAAGAGTAAATTTTTCTAAAGTTTGCTGATTTCCTATAGATTTTGTACGTAAACTTTGAATAAATTCTACGAAAAAACTAATTTCAGCAATTGCGATTGCAGAAGATGGGAAAACGTTGTTTATTCCATTTGTTTCCGACTTTCAGCAATAAAACTTCCTCTATGCTCTCACTATAATTAGCTTCGTCTTCTACGAGTAATTCGTCAGCAGAAATGAATACCAGAAGAACCAACCTTTCTCAATTGAGGCGTTAACTTCGGCAGTAATTTAAGAAAATGATCCATTTCTACAAATCTGAAAACGAATATTTGAGAAACATTCGGCAGTTTCAAAAGCAAGAAATATCGGCAGTGGAAATTCCTGTTGAAAACTAGAAGAGGGAAAGAAATGATAATAGATAAAAAGGCTTCTTTTGAGAAGAGAGAAAGAGATAATCCGAGTAATTCATTACAAAACGCGTCTATTTGCCGAAAAAGAAATGAGAGACAGAAAAGAAAATGAATCTATACAAAAAGTGTTCGCAATCAATGAGAATGATGAAACAAAAACAGAAACAATTGAGTGGTAAGAGAGGAAATGGAAAGGAATCAATGGCCGCTTTCAAATTTCCGGTGTAGTTTTTTTTTCGTTTTCACTGGTAACAAAGTAGGAATGATACATGTTTAGTAGAGACTCGTAACGGGCCTATTCAATCTATTTACAGGAAATCATATACATTTTAAATTGAATGATTAAGGAGAAGTGGTTGAGGAGCGAGGAGAGGAGGAGGAAGATGGCTTCGCGAAGTACTGAAAGACGGCCTGAAAAAAAAGAGAAAACGGAGTGAGACGGAAAAGAGGACAGGGGCGGAGCAAGGAATTAGAGGAGGCTTACTTGGAAATAGTTGGACCCGTCTTTAGGTAGAGAAGAAGGAGGTGTTGATTCGAAGGATGTGGAAGATGATTCAAATGATCTATAAGAAAATTTCGATACAAAAGTTTATGGGATTTTTATATTCTGACATTTCTAATGCATTCTCAACAAAAACTAACAGAAAAGTTAGTGGATGAGTTGGAGTGAGGGGAGGAGAGTGTGAGAAATCAGTGTCTTTTGCCAGTGGATTTCCTTTTCTTTTCTTTTTCCTGACGTTTTTTCTCGTGTTTCTCATTCAGTTTGCTGCAACAATCCCGACAAACACAACAATCCTCTTCGTTTCCGTTCTCTCTGCGCTTCATTTTTCCTAATCTCTCATCTGTTTTTTGTCTATAAATAAATGAATCCAGTGATCACACACACTTGACAACGACACTGACAACTACACTACTATTCGTACTATGTGTAACAAAATTTCTGCTTTTTGATTTTTTCTTTCCAATTTTATAAACAAAGTGGTGATTTCCACGTGGCAAGCTCGTGGTGAGGCAACACGTGCTACTAGAAACTTTTAAAAGAAAAAACGACCAAAAACCAAGAATTTCTGCGAAACATAGCACGAATATCCCTCTAATTAGACTATACATCTGATAGTAGTGCACTAAACCGGAAGATAATAAACTACTTTCTCTAGAAATATGTTTTACAAGAAAAAAGAAAGAAGATCACGTACACAGTGGTGTCCAGCTCCGATGTGCATGCTTCGGGTGACAGGTTCAACGTTGGGATCTGATAAAAATAGAAAAGTGTTAGAAGTGAGTGAAAGCTCCGCCCACAAGGGCAAACTATAAGTTTAGTACGTTTTCAAAGAATACTCATTGAAAATGAAGACACGGAAAGGTTTCTTTTGAAAACGTCAAAAAACGAATTAATGAAAATCCGATTATATTTAGAATGAAGAAGGAAAGAGCTTATCAAAATAATCGCATCATCTAAACACTTTACTTACTTCCTGCGTCTCTTCTGACTTCTTTAATGTCTTCTCTTCTTCTTTTTCTTCGTCCTTTCCCATCCGTTGTTCCGTTTTGACCAATGTGTCACCCATTCGGATGAATCCAAGTTGCTCAATCTCTTGATTCAATTCATTTATCAACTTTTTGCATGATCGAGTCGTTTTCTTCATTCGAGCCTGATTCTCACGGAATTCTGGAGCCAAGAAATGCATGGACTTTTGCATGGAATCTCTTGAATATCCTTGTTCTTGAAGACATCTATTCACCACTTCCTTCATCTCTTGGAAAGGTTTCTCCAGAAGATCAACGCATTCAGAAATTGTATTTTGAAGTCTCTGGTAATCGAAACGAAGTTGACTGAGGGATGCAGCCAAATCCATTGCTTGTTTCAGTTTACACTTCTGAATCTTATCTGGAGACTTGAAAATCTGTTCCATTATATGATTTCGTCGTTTGTAACACTGCTCCACGAGTTGTTGAGAATACACTCGAGTTGAAATAATCGTTCTTTTATCATAGAAGAAATATGATTCAATCTCTTCCCTCATTCCAGGTAAATCAATATCATTCAATTGAAGGTTTCGCGAATCTTTCGCCAATTGTTTAGCCATCGATTCGATATTCATTGCAACTTTTGCGTGTCTCTCGAGTTCTTCTCTCGCTTGTCTTGCTTGTTGAATACAATGCTCGGAAATCGTCTTGGTATCCTGATTGGCACCATCGAATAACATTATGGGAACAGATGCCATATCAACGTAGACCGCGAAGCGAGATGTTGTTTGAACACGTTCGAATTGACTCAATTCCTCAACCAGCTGAAAAAAAACTTTCCCAAATTGCTCTGATATGAAAAACAAAACAAAAAAAATTTCTCCAATAACAAGGGCTCTTACCAATGTGAACTGCGTCGATAAAATTGTGGAAACTCGATCAAAAAGATCCCGATACTCGTCTGTTTCCTTCAGCATGCTCAATCCGTCGTAGCACTTTTTGGCTCGAACTTCTGCCAATTTCCTATCAGTCATATCATCAAACTCGTGGTATTCGATATTTCTGGCCAAAATCTTCCTCAAATCAACTTCATTTCTCTTCGGAACAACCAGATAAACATCATCCTGAAGACTATCCACACTTCTTTGTTTGGAATCCACAAACTTAGATGATGTGTTTGATAGAAGAAGTAGATCAGTGCCATCAGGGTATCCAAGACAACTTGAAATACTCGGTAGACTATCTCCCAATTCGAGTACTTTTGACATGTCTGTATGCTCTACAATGCACATCTGATCTACCGATACAAATGTTTTTTGTTTCGATGATCGCATTGCATTGGCTACTTTCGAATAGTAATCGATTGATGGTTTATGGAAAAAGTTGCGAAGAAGACACGTCACAGTGCACACAAGCCATTTCGGATATCTTGTGAATTTCGATGGAAGTTCAGTGACAGGCTCAAATTCGTACAGAATCTCTCGCCTTCCTGCGTCTCTTCCTTTTATTACAGGTGTCATTGCAATTGCTCTCTCGTTTTGAGTGAGAGCAACCACGGCATCATGGTACAATTTCTTATTATTTCTCTCGTGTTCAAATGGGAATTTTCCAGTCGCACAGAAATATAGAGTACATCCAAGAGACCACAAGTCACATTGTTCTGGTGTGTAAGCAGATTTCGTCTTCCAGTCATGTTGATTACGGTCCATACGTGGATCTACCATCTCTTTGGCGAGGAACGGATGCTGAAAATAAGAATGTTCATTTAAGGAAATCGAGTTTGTCATCAAATCAGTTTTCCTGGATTTTCTGTTTTTTTGAGCAAAAAAGAAGCACGAAACATCACTCATCATGTTCATCAGTAAAAAGATGTATGCGTAAAATTAACCCGGGTTTCAGTATTCACAAAAATTTAAAATATTGAATATTTTTTCTAATTTCGATTATAAGTCGAATCGAAAAAGAGTATTTGGATACTTTTTACAGAAATTTTTTCGATTCATTATTTCTCCTAATATACGTTTGAAAATTTGTTTATCAATTCAGGTTTTTAATGTTTGAAACTAGCTTGTTGCTACATCAGCCTTATTTTTTCACTCACCAGTAAGTTGGGAGTTCCGACAAGAGTTCTCATCTCGTGTGACGTATTTTCCAGAAGAGCTTTACTGCACCCCATATCACACAGTTTAAACAAGTGATTAGATCGTCTGCCACGTGTCGGTGTACCAGGGAACAGAAGGATGTTCATGTGTTTGATGTCCCGATGAGCAATGTTGTGTTCGTGAAGAGCCGATAGTGCCATCGCTGGAAAATTTCAGTTGTTAGTTTGTAAATTGTGACAAGATTTAAATAATTAACTTACCACAATCCACGACTAAGTCAACAAAGACATTTGCAGCGAGCCCTTTATGATTCTCGGGTCTTCTCATTTCAGCTTCTAAACTGCTTCTCGCAAACTCCATCGCAAAAGAAATAGTCTCTTGGGTAACCGATCCAGGTGCCATTATTGTTTGAGTACTTCCGATATACTGTACTATATTTTGAGCGCCTTTCAGCTGACGAAGTATTTCAATTTCTCCGCGAATCGCTTGAATTTCTATCTTTTTGCATGCAGTTTTAACAGCAACTAAACGACCCGATTCAGTGCGTCCCTCGTACACTTCGGAATATGCTCCTTTTCCGATCGATTTGTCATTGAATAATGTGTACTTTTCTCCATCTAGTCGGATTATTGGATAGGTTTTCGGAGGGGATGGAATAGAGGAAGAGGAGGTCATCCTGAAAGTTGCCACTTGTATCTTTCACGGTTTTAATAACATAAATGATGAAAACTGAGTTATAAATAATTATCGACATTTTGAGAAGTGAAGAATAAAATTCGTACGTTTAACGATGAGGAAATTTTCTCATTCGGGTAGAAAAATTGATTGAAAAAATTGATTTCGAAAGAATTGCCTTCGTAATAAACAAGTAAACTTGAGGAAAGGAGAAGGGTTGTTCTCCAAAGATAAGAAGAAGGGATGAGCAAGAAATGTTTTCTATTCGATAAATCAATAAGTCATGTGATGAGAGTGATATTTCATGAAACTATTTAACGCAGGTTCTACTCTAGTAGTTTTAAATGAAGAAAAAGGATTTACAAACCAAAAAAAGAAAGAAACGCGTTTACTTTCTGGTGAGACAATTGATATTTTCTCTCTCGGTCAGCTGCCATTTTGAGACGCAGACACAAAAGTTTGCAGGTTCTCAATGTAAAACTTAGCAATCACTATTTCGAAATGTTGGGAGGTCGAATGTTTACTACGAGGAAGCAAAAAGAGAAAAAGAGAAAAGTAAGTGATTGTCACTTGTGAAGGATACGCAGTTTTTTGGTTTTGAAATTGAAAGGAGTCGATTGTTTCTTCAATTATCAACGAGAACATGTGAAATGAACATTCAATAAATATCAAATTAAGTCATATGCTGATTAAAAGCAGTATTTGGTGACAAACATTTGTGATGTTTTTTGAAAGAAGAGACAGTGAGAAGAAAGAAGACGCAGACTGTGCAAGTGTACTGTCTCCTCGAGTGAGAATGGAGCACGGTTAACAAAAAAAGAACAATATAATGTTAACAAATTAGCAAAAAAACATTCAAATTAAAAAATTAATGCATAGAAAGAGCCTTCATAAGCAACTCTTTCCAAACCGAGTCTTCCACATGTTTCGACGTTTTTGGAACAACAGAACGGATATCATCGAAAGATATCATGCCAGTGATGCATTTTTCCTAAAAGAAATTCTTTTCAATTTATTCGGATAACCAGACAAACCTTGAGCGCATCCAACTTGTAATCAACGGCCAAATCAAACTTGTGTCTCAACAGTTTTTTCGACTTGTTCAAAAGAAAATCCACGCAGTTCTTTGTGGCGACTTTTGAGTCCAGAATATCAGCTAACTGGAGTATTCCATCAACAGTGTCATCTGCGAGTTTCATTATTTATTAAAACTTGTTTTAAAAAGAACTTTACCATCGATTGCCGCTGAATCTCCATGAATCAATTCCAGATAATTCTGAAAATCGTTTCTATTCATATCCGTCACAAGAATTTCGGATTGGACGGAACCAACTGGATTGTCTATGAATAGCTTCTTGAAGTAGGCCGAATGAGAGGCGAGATACTGAAATTTTCTTGTTTCTCGTGGTAAAAATTACAATATTGTTTACCATTTTGTTCACATAAAATCTCTCATTATCAACAACGAGCACGATATCCGAAAAATCTTTCATCGATTCATCAAAGCTCTTCAATTTTTCTTTTGCTCCCGACATGTTCTTGATTTGAACGTGGATTTCCAGCGTCAACTTGTTGTCTACCAAAAGGAAATCACTGATATTTGGATTAACTCGACTTCTCCAGATTTCCAAATCGTTCGATGATTTTGAAAAGTGAACAACTTTTCTGCTCGCTAGCTCCTCTCCTGATTTTCCGAACACGTATACTTGAACGTGAGCGTCTACGAACCAGTCTTCGTTTCCAGCGAATTTCAGACATTGAAGTTGAGTATACACCAATCCTTGGCCTGTGTACAAGTAGACTCTCCTGAAATTAGGATCGAAAACTAAGAACGGTTTGATTTTGCATTACCATGGAAAACTGAAATGATTCTCTTTCTTTCCACAATAAGACTGAAGTTCTCGAAGTGGGAATCCGGTAAACACTTGTTTATACACAAAGTTTTTCTCATCACTTGTCATTTTTCAGAGCTGAAATTTAACTTTACAATTTCTTCGAATAAACCGAGGCCCCACAATTCGGGGAGAAACGTGGTGTGGGAAACACGAATCGGGGAGAAACAAATCGGGGAAATACCATTCGGGGAAATACAATTCGGGGAGAAAAGGGCGGAGTCGCGAAAAACTGTGCGGCAATTGCGAAAAAATTTGCCCATGGTAATTTTTCCTGTTAAAACTACTGTAAAAAAGCTTTTTTGCAACTGCGGCACAGTTTTTTCGCGACCCCGCCCCTTTCTCCCCGAATTGTATTTCCCCGAATGGTATTTCCCCGATTCGTTTCTCCCCGATTCGTGTTTCCCGCACCACGTTTCTCCTTGATTTGTGGGGTCTTGTCGCCATTTTGCATTATTAAAATGAAATTATAGATCTGAAACAATCATTCCACTTGTTGCTACATCGTTTACCCTCGGAAGAATGAAGAATGCTGAAATGCCTCGCAGCAATATTTGCCTCATGTTTTCTCTCCACAATTCTAAAGTTCAATTCCGACAAAAGTGGAAGAACCACACCCTAAAGTAAATTGGGTGATTCATTTTATTTGGTCTTCCCACTATTCTCACTTTTATAAATTTGAAAGAATAAAGAAAACACACGACCATTTTTAGAGAAAATTAGTATTTCTAAAGACACTATCACTCTTCCTCCGCCAGCTGTCGAGTTCAGACACTGATCAAAAAGTTTACGTGGTTCACATTGTAAAACTGGGCAATCAGTATTTCGAAATAGCGTTCACAAAGAGAGAGTAAAGTGATTGACACATTTGCTGAATAACAAAAAAGAAATAAAACGAAACAGAAATATTAGTTTATGAACAGGAAAAAACATGGAAAGACATATGGAAGAATCTACAGTTTGTAGAATTAATAAGAACAATACAAATCAACAATATTATTGCTAGGGATACAAAACCCGTACATATTTATACAATGAGATCAGTCGAACTCCATCATTTCTTCGTCGGTAACACTTCCGTTCGTCAGGCTGTTTGGAGAGTCATCAAGTTCAACAATGTAAGAAGAGCCAGTTGGAGATGGCACCGGAGAGCTCCACGATGAGCCAATATCGCTGTGATCAGAGCCAGAGCTCAGCTCAACGATACCCGTTGTTTCGTTACCGCGGGCGTCCTCGTCAACCATCCCCTCGTTCTCGATAATTCGAGATTTGATTTCCTCGTTTAATCGTTCCTCTTCATCATCATCAATTTCTTGAATTCGTCCGGCCATGTTGAAATCATTTTTTGGTGAAACCAGTATAGCGGGCTGCCAGACGGCCACTTCGTTTCCTTTTAGCTGTTCTTGTCTGGAATAAGAAACAATGTACGCTATGAATGTGTAAAACTGGATAACATGTGTGAAGCTAAACTTACTTTGGAAGGAATGTCATTGGATCCTGTTTGCATTTTTCCAAATATCTTTGAAGTGATCCATCTAGTCGAATCTTCTTGGCGACAGCTGGTTCATCATCAGGTTCAACAATCAGAGGAGTTGTCGTCGATTCGGGTATCTCTTCGATTTCCGGATCAGCATACACCTCATCCATCTCTTCATCAGAAGATGATTCACTGAAAATGTTGAAAACAATGGTTGAACTAGGTAAATTTGCGGTAAACATACAGATTGATGGGCGACGGCTTGTCATTGGAAATCGAGAAGTTCTCCAGACACGCGCTTATTTTATCGAATCGTCGCTTCGTTCTCGGCACATATTCCATGTCCTAAAATAACAAAAATTCGAATTACATTGCAAACATTTGGTCATTTAAGCACGGCACATGTTCGCTGGGACTATTATTATTTTTCTAATTTTTTCAAAACAGTTGATCAATGTTCTGACTGGTAAGAGGTAGAAAGTAACGAGGTAATCTGCTTAGAAGCGAGAAGGAACGAAGAGAGAGCGAGGGACAAGGGGCGAGACGGGTTGACTGCATGGGGCGACACACCCGGGCGTCGAGAGTCAAAGCGGAAACGGGAGGGCGCAGACACTTCGGTGAACCGCACCGGCGACGTCGCATTTCACGACAATTCATTCCATGAAAACAGTCAACGAAACTAATGAATGACTGATGATTAGAACGCGCGAGAGACTAAAAGAGAACAGAACGATGGCCAAATTAGCGAAAATAAGAGGAGGGTAGGAATGAAGAGCAAATATTTGATAAGAGAGAAGGTATAGAGGTGGAAGAAGTGAAACGAAGACAAAACTAAAATCGGATGGTATTAAAAAGAGAGCTTATCACTGAAACAGCGAAAAGCATTTTGTTTTTTTCGCTCGATGAAAAATCGATTGAAAGCGAGTTGAGCGAACAAAATGTTTACCGCCATGAACCAAACAGGTACTTGTGAGGCTAGAGGAGCGCGCATGTTTTGCTTTTCTATCGACTCTCGTTCAACAAATCCAATTATCTCACATGTTTCTTTGTCGATTATGAAGGTGGATCAAAAGTTTTAAATGAGGGAAAAGAAAGAAATGAGACTGAATGACTATCAGGTTTATTTGAAACGTGGGCGGCCGCCAAAAAAAGGGCGCCAACTTTCAAACAGGGCACGGGTCAAACACGCAGATGAGAAGAATTTTGCAAGAAAACGCTCTACTTTTTCCCGGAATGACCATCTGTTTCCCCCGTTCAACCATGCAAACTAAATCGGTTAGGAGTCCATGAATCAACACGTGATGTTTAAATGTTTAGGGGCTTCACTCCCGCCTATTTCCTTCCCTATTTAGACCGAAAGACTTGAATATTTTTATATTCCACGCTAACTCGTCGTTGTAGACTTGCGATTTTTAAATTATAAAGTTTTCAAAATGGGGAAGTTGAAATTATAGGAGCCTATATGTAGTTCGACGACTCACAAGGTGAGCAAATTCAACGTTTTTCGCAGAAAGCCACGGGCGCACAAATTGTGTTATTCCAGCTCATGGCTACGTGGAAAACTTCTTTGCACTCTGACCTCTGGCCATTATAACAATTTTCTAAAACTTTTCGCTTGAAAACCGCTGAATCTGTACCCCCAATCAGAACAATAACCATTTTGATTAACACTATTTTGTTTCCTGCTGGCTTTTTTAAAGGTTAGTCAATCTCTCTTCACCTGAACAATTATTTATAGGTACTTACCAATTCGAATTCAGTCGGGAACGGACGTTTTCCGTTCGGCTCTCGCACAAAATAGTGCATTCCTTCTAGCGGTTGGTGTTGATGTGAGTCGAAATTGTAAAACTGGTGAAAATTCGAGTTTTGGTTTGAAAATGGAGCGTTGAAGTTGGTGAGTTGCGTCATTTCTGTAAAATGAAACATATGATTGGTAACATTTTTGCGTTTTCATTTTTCAATGCAAAACGCAGAGTGTAAAACGACGAGAAAAGAGACGAAATGATGCGAAAAAAAATGAAAATTGAAACGGAGATAAAGACAACAACGCGGAAACAATGAAAGACAGGTCTAACGTATCGAAAATGTCAATAAGAATTGCAAATTTCTGGCAGAAATAACTAATATGAGGCGGGGTGACACTGTTTTCTATGAGAAACGAGGTCTTCGGGAAGTCAATGAATTGTTCTAGAAGGTTCGCGCAACAAACCAATCGACCACGTGGAGGAGACAATGCGATGAGGGAAGAGACGCAGATGGTGACACACACTGCAAGCACTATTCGACCGAAACAGCCGAGAAGTTTCCGTGGTAGTCGGGAAGGAAAGCGTCTCCGTTTCTTCCGAAACAGATCAATTTGGAAGAAGGGAAAGTTACGAATATGATTGCAGAATTGGAACGATTCGCAGGTTGCAAAGATTTGCAATATCGATCGTCCATCACTCCTTCTTTTTTGTTTTGTTTGAAAAAAGAAGAATCGAGAAAGCAATCTAAACACGTTTTTAAAAGCAAACAAATGATAAAATATGCCGGTGAATGAAATATGGAAAAGAAAAAAACAAACTGGATGAATAATGCATACTTTATACGAAAAAGATGGAACATTACAGACTTATTCGTCATTTTTTAAATAACAGATTCTCAAAAAAAACTCGTGGAACCAGGTCTGGAATTTAAAAAAAAACTTTTCCAGAAAAATCTAGAAAATGCAAGCGTGCTCTATTGATCAGCGGGAAAATGAGGCACTTCAATTTTCAAGGCGCCACGAGTTCTCAGAATTGCCTTTTCCGTTTTTTTTTCTTCTGAAATTGAACTTTTTGTCATTTTTTTGTCAGCTTTTATGATGTCATTCCAACTTGTGAAGAAAGTTGCAGTCGAAACTAACACGGTTTACTCAGGATTTTTTGTTGTTTGAAACATAGAGTAATTTCCGAATTGTCTTTCTCCCAAACATTCTGTTTTTCTTAATGCAAAGTTTGTCATCAAAACATTAATTTTGTAAGAACAATGAGTGCACTCTTATTTTCCGTTCGCGCCAAAATTCTTTCGACGACCCTTTCGAAATTCGTTCGATCTCCTGAACTTATCCTCATTTTGATCTCAAAACTAATCAATTGTCATCATTTTTGTCTGAAGTTTTGTCAGCATCGTTGCATCCACGTTGCCTTGTCTCTCTTCTTTCACTGCTCTCTTGTTTGTTTCGTCTGGCGCCTCTAAAACCTCCGCTCCACTATAAAAGCCGCGCTCCCATCGACCAGTTCTCAACACTCTTTTTCCTTTCTTTTCCTTTACCGATCTCAATCGCTTCGAACACAACAACATCGACCAGTTTGTTTTGATGTTCTACATATGTTTGTTTTACAGGTAGATAACTCTCTTGACTCGTCGAAATGGCATTGAAACTCTCCTACTTCGATATCCGCGGACTTGCCGAGCCCATCCGGCTTCTTTTGGTCGACAAACAAGTCGCCTTTGAGGACCACCGTATCAGCCGCGACCAATGGGCTGAGATCAAGCCAAAGATGGTAAAAATTTGTTTTATCGATGATTTCCTCATTCTTTTCTATTTCAGATCTTCGGACAAGTCCCATGTCTTTTGTCAGGAGACGAGGAGCTCGTTCAATCTGGGGCCATTCTCCGTCATCTCGCCCGTGTCCATGGTGAGTGCAGTCTCGTGAGAATTATAGTTGTTTTTCT
The DNA here is from genome assembly GCF_010183535.1 of Caenorhabditis remanei. Classification (NCBI taxonomy): domain Eukaryota; kingdom Metazoa; phylum Nematoda; class Chromadorea; order Rhabditida; family Rhabditidae; genus Caenorhabditis; species Caenorhabditis remanei. The sequence goes on along the minus strand of NC_071330.1, from coordinate 5,611,449 downwards.
GATAACACGGGCATATTTTCAATCAAACATCAATGTATTCAACATTCTGTTCAGGACTCAACGGAACAAACGAGACAGAGACAACCTTCGTCGATATGTTCTTCGAAGGAATCCGTGATTTGCACAACAAGTACGCTCAGATGATCTACGGAAACTACGAGAACGGCAAGGACGCCTACATCAAGGATACTCTTCCAGGGGAACTCGCCCGTCTTGAGAAGCTCTTCCGTACCTACAAGAATGGAGAGCACTACGTTGCTGGTGACAAGGAAAGCTATGCCGATTATGTTCTTTTCGAGGAACTCGATATTCATCTCATTCTCTCACCAACCGCTCTCGATGGAACTCCAGTTCTCAAGAAGTTCCATGAGAGATTCGCCGAGCGCCCGAACATCAAGGCTTATCTCAACAAGAGAGCCGCAATCAACCCACCAGTCAACGGAAACGGAAAGCAATAGGTTTCTCCTTAGCTTTCTCTCAGTTTTTCATTCTCTTGAATTCATATTTTACAGCTTGTGATCAAATAAATTATTGCTTTGAAAATTATTTAAGGACATTTATTTCAATAAAAACGAAAAAAAATACCCGTAAACCCAGATAAAGTACTAAAATCTAATAAGGAAAAGAAAATGGCGGAGAAGTAGGGAACGCCTCAATAGGCACAAAGGAAGGCGTGAGACCCGTGACAAAAAATAACATTCTAGAAAATTAATAATAATGATGAGCTGGTTCCGCGTGTCGCATCATTGGTTCATTCAGCATTGGAGACGCAGTGTATCCCATTCCATTATTCGGAAGTGCACTGCATTGTGGATGGAACTGAAAACAAAAAGATTGAATACTAAAAACAGTGATTTTGTTCAAAACTTACAGCTTCCGAACTATAATCAAATTGATATTCAGGACTCATATAATGTAAACTCGTCGGTGTTGTGTGGGTTGTCGCCGTCATAAAGTGTTGTGGAGACGGTGATGACGTGGATCCATCGGACGGTGGTGGTGTCAAATGAGTCGAATCTCGAGAAGAACTGACTGCTTCTTTCTTGGTTCGTCCCGCTGCTTTTTTGGCAGATTTTTGATAAGCGGGACGCGCATTCTTTCGAGTTGAAGTGGCTGGTTGCGAATGGATTTGTTGATGATGAATGTCTATTCCATTGAAGAAATCTAGGTGCGGTTGAGGTTGAAGATGAACGTTATCGAATAGTTCGACGACGTCGTGGTGATGGTTGGCACGAGCAAGTTGACGGGCTGTATGGTCCTGTAATTTTGTACTTTAAAAGGATCACTAGATTCACGTGATGAACATTTTGGAAAAACGTTTCGATATTTTCTTTTGAAAATTCACTGTTTTGAATGATAACTTACCAATGCATCAACAACCTCCACACTTGCTCCTCGTTGTATCAGATATGCTACAGTATCTCTGTGCCCTTCTTTTGCAGCCAACATAATCGGAGTACGTCCTTCTTCATCCTGCTTGTCTTTATTCGCATTTTCATTAACAAGAAACTCAACCATCGGAAGATTTCCAATAAGTGCTGCATAATGGAGTGCAGTTCTTCCCCTGTAAATCTCCGAATCCTTTCGCCCTGCTCCATCCGAATCAATTTTCGCTCCGTGAATAAGCAACAATTTTGCCATTGAAATCAGCTGATCATCTCCTTCTTTACATGCAACAATCATTAATGCAGTCATTCCATTTCGATCCAACTCTTCAATATCTTTGATGATCCGTTCATTTGTCAACAGATATTTCATAATTTGGGAGTCTCTGTTGATTACGGCCTCGTGGAGCGCGTTTCGTTCCGATTTGTTGTAGATGGAAGGGTCAGCTTTGGCCTTAAGTAAGTAGAGAACCAATCTAGCTCGTCTTGCTTTAACTGCCAACATCAGCGGAGTATTCTCATCACAATCCATTTCATTCACTTTTCCGCCTACAGCAATGCATTGTTTCGCTTCCAGTACAATCAGTTCTTCTTGTTTTCCAGTTGAATTCGCAGCTAAGAAATGAAGAACATTTCTCTTGTATTTCGGATCCTTGACGTTCACTGATTCTTTAGTGATTTGTTCAGTGATTGGGTCTGGTCCAGCAGCTTGTTCGTGTAGTTTTGTGAGTACTTCTGTCTCTTCTTCTACTTTAATTGATGACACTTGATGTACTGTAGTAGTAGGTAATCTGAGCATGGGTGTCACAGAGCCTCCATAATCTGTCATATATCCATTTCCATTAACAAACGGTTGAGGAAAGAATTGGTTATATTCTCCGTGCGGTTGTGAAGCCAAATCAAATTCTGCTCGATGTCTCTTCGGATCATAATATCCTGCAGTGGGGTCTAATAGAGAATGTTGACTGGAGTTAATCGATTGATTTCTTCGGTTCTTATCCTCATTTTCCATTGGTGGAGTCCATGTTTTAGCAGTTATCATTCGTCGTTTTCTGTTTCTAATTTCTTCCACTTTCATTATTCCAGCAATCAACAAAATCACTGCAATGCATCCTCCAGTAAGAAATACAAAACTATTCAACGATCCCGAACTTTCTCCTCCTGATTTCCGAGGTGTGGATACGAGAGCTTCTGAGATGGGGACACCGAAAGAGTCGATTCCTTTCTTGGCGAGTCTGGCGGATATCAAGTCGACAACTGTCTGTGAATCCTTATACAGACATTTTCCATGAGAACAGTTTTCTTGGACTTCAAGATACATAACAACTCCTTTTCCTCCGATAGCACTTCTGACTTTTCGGATTGAAGTAGAGAGCACTTGTTGCTCACTGAGCTTCTTCATGTCCATCTTCACTCTCTTCTGCTCTTTCTCACCGTCCCATTCAAATACCAATGGTCCTTCTAGATCTCTTTGGATTCTGACAGTTGCACGGAGTGCTGAACTGATCTCCATCAAAGAGTTTCCTCCGTTATTCTGGAATTCCGTTGGATCCATTTGTACAGTAATTCGAATATCTTTGAGTGGGGCGGACTCTGTCTTGTTATCACAATCTCCTGCATCGAATCCACATCCATTTGTATTACACTCCGTATCACATATTCCATTCGCAAATCTTGCTGCACAATACTCTCGAATTTTGGCCGGACATCTGACCACAGCTGGCATACAATCCATTCCATCATACAGACACTCTTCATTATTACAAGCTTGATTACACTGTCCATTCGCGAAGAGATCGGCACACATGTTTCCATATTTGCATTTCGAGAACGGTTGTCGTTTTCCAGAACAGTCTCCACCATCGAATTTGCATGCGGAGAAGTTGCAATCATCATCACAGTTGCCATCGTTGGCACGTTCCCAACATTTCCGTTTTTCGCATACAGTACGGAAGACGCTGAAAATATAAAGGTTTAGAATTTAACTCTGATTCGAAAGAAACTTACGCATCCTGATTACTGAATATATTTAAATTGATCTTCTCCTCACATCTGTTTCCAGTGTATCCATATGAACATTCACATTTTGTAGCTGTGCCATTTCGGAGGCAGACTCCACCATTCTTGCATGAACTGAAAAAAGGAAAGTATAAACTATTTATCTGATTATAATAGCTATAACTAATTACCTATTGGTACAGAAGAATCTCTTCTCCAATTCACATCGTTCCCCATAGAATCCTGATGGGCATTCACAGGAGAAGGATTCACGATTCTGATGGCAAGTTCCTCCATTGGCACAAGGGTTCTCCAGGCAAATATCTGAAAATAATAATAGTGTGTTTGTCTGTATTCATTTCCAGATGTCCTACCTTTACGCCTCTCGCAGATATCTCCTTCAAATCCTTGCTGACAGATACATGCATATCCGATGTGTGCATCCACATCAATACACGTAGCATTGTTCATACATGGGTCCGATTGACAAAGATTCTGTGATGACGTCACTTCATTTCTTGATATTTCACACTGATTTCCAGTAAAATCTGGTTGACAAACACAGAATCCACTACTACATATGCCCCCGTTGAAGCACTTCGGACCAGTTTTCGAGCATATTCCAGTGGGCTTTCGCAGATCACATCGAACACCTCCGAATCCAAGTGGACACTGCTTCTCACATCTCTTTCCAATGAATCCATTCCGACATTGACATACTGGTGAGTGATCCGAAGTGTGCAGACATTTTCCACCATTCATACATTCTACATCTTGACACATATCCACTGGCTGATCACACCATATTCCACCGAATCCACGTGCACAATCACATCGAAATGTGCCGGGAAGATTGACACATGTTCCGTTATTCAGGCACATGTTCCGAGAGAGACATTCGTTTTTATCCGAGTCACACAGCTCTCCTTCCCATCCGGGTTGACATTGACATTCGAATGATTTTTCAGAGAAAGGATTATCGATACATCGTCCATGATTACAGATTCCAGGGACTGCACTACAATCCATCTTCTCACAGAATTGACCGGTTCTTCCTGGTGGACAATCACAGAAATAAGAGGAAACGTCATTGATACATTTCGATCCGGCTTCACATTTATTCTCGACACAGTGATTTCTGCCGTCTTGGCAATATGATCCACTGAATCCATCGTCACAAAGACATTGGAATCCACCGGCAAATGAGGAACACGATCCATGGATACAAGGATTCGAGGAGCAGGGATCTTCCGCCTCGGATTCAGGAGTTATTTCACACGTGGAACCACGGTACCCAGGTGGACATTGGCATCTGGATAGAGCCTTCTCACAGTAGCCTCCGTTCTGGCAGAACATACTCTTTCCATTTGGGTGTTCTGGAGAGATATCGACGAAACAGACGGTTGGTTTGAATTCGACAACAGTAGAATTTCCAGGAGTGAGACAGTCTGGAGGGAGGAATCCTTGGGGACAGACGCAGAGGTAGGAGCCGTTCTGAAAAAAGAGAAGAAAGTTAGAGTACGGTAAGTTGGACAGGAAATGGATAAGAGTGAAAATGTTTCATTTTTGTATTAAGAGGTACTGTAGCTTGGAAATTCAGAGTACTGTAATGAAATCGGAATAAGTTTCAATGAACTTCTTGGACCGATAATTGTAAAGACTACTGTAATTCAAGTTGCTGTAGTTTTAGTGAGGTTAATATAAACAGGATGTCCAGCTGATTGTGTCTGATCTTAATTGATGTTTCACAAACGCGAGTTCCTGTAGCTATGACTCCCGATGTCCGAAATCTGACCTTTTCATTTGCTAGACTCCTCGTACTACTACTATTCTCTCTATTTACCCGCGTACTGGATTACTAAACTCTAGATTACTGTAACATCGTTCCAAATCCTAAACCGGAACAATCCTAAAGTCAAGTGAAGTCACCTGACACCCACTTCCTTTCTATTACATAAGCATATGCAAACATGTACCGGAAGTAATCCCACACAGTTACTATTCCTTATTCATTCCCTCCTATTCTCTTCCACTTTTAATATTTGCACGCCCTTGAATATCTCCTTGCCGAAACACGAAATATTCTGAATCACAGAGAAGAAGGGCGGTGTGTTTCTTTATTCTCGTCGTCTCCTGGACATGTCGATTCGCATCGCCAGCTGCACGAAAAGGGCTACGGTAATTGATGGGAAAGTGTGGAGACACGCGACAAGTTTTTTTAAAAGCGCCAACGTCACGCCAGTCAACTTACCGTGTTCATACAAGTGCTTCTTGGACCACAAGCATCTTGTTTAACTTCACATTCATTGACATCCAATACACATTTCTCTCCCTTAAATCCATCGGGACAGACACATTTCGCATCGGTTCCACTTCCAACACATCGTCCTCCATTCTTGCATTTTTCTGGGTAACACCAACCGGAAATTGTGCATTTTTCTCCTGAAAAAGAATAAATATAGAGAAGAGGTCAATCATTCCTAATCCCCCTAGTCATTTCTTTCCCAGAGGTATCGAATTCGCAACAAATAGTATTCGGAGAAGAAAAAAGAAGAGGCAACAGTTGTGTGTGTGTGTGTGATGACTACTGACATCAAAAAGTTTGCCGCTCCTCCGAAAAGAAATGACAGAACTCATTTCGTTTTCTTATTAGACTACCTACTTTGAATGAGTACCGCATCTTGTTACAAACTGTTTGGTAATTGGGAAATTAAGGGGAAAATGGGATTTTGAATTAGAAAATTAGACGAACTGTTAAATATGAGAAGAAGCTTTTACGGGACAAACTGACACATAGATCTAGAAAAATATACAGTTAGAAATACAATATTTTGGTTCGAAATAGAGAATATTAGCAAACCCCTAAATGTGTTTTCTCCCAATCCAAGGACACATGACATTACATATATTACAATTTATACAACTTCATCGTCATGTTTTGTTACTAATCCGTGTGCACACACATCCAAAAACTTTTACAATACTTTGGGAAACTTATTCAAAAAGGCAAGAGATCCCTCCCCGCCCGGAAGTTTGTTTTTTGTTCCGTTCTGTCCTCTTAATAGGTCATTCACCCCTCATTAAGCACTTCTTAAGAGATGATGAAAGGTGTCAATGTTATGATGGAAAGGATGAAACGCAACAGGAGGTTCAACGCTTATTTGAGATCTAGATCTTTTACCGACAACATATGGGCAAAGTTACCGTAATGGGACATCATTTCTAGCAGTCCCCCCTTGACAGTCTTCGTTACAGTACCCACACTCCTCCCTCTGGTTCCCACGACCTTCTCTACGTCCCGTATCACAACCAGAAGAATAAGAAGAATAAGAAGAAGTGTGTCTGACGCCAAACGGGAGTCCTAATTATAGACTTTGTCATCCTAGATGATGATGATGGTCATCAATGTTGACGGTGTCTTCTTCTTCGTTTTCATCGAGTCATCATGAGAAAGTCAAATGTTTTGAGAGATACAGTAACCAAACCTCTAACTTTTCGACCGTAACGGACAAGTAACTAACATTCTCATCACCCCTCTCGTTACTAATCGTGTTCTTGTTAAACTAACTATGACTAATCCATATGTAAGTATGCCCCAAAAGTTTGCTCAAGTGGCATTCTCTATGTGTTATGCAATCGGAAGCGATAATTACAGGGCGCTCATTTCGATTGTTTCATTGTTTATTCTGGGGGAGTATTGTTGCGTCGAAACTCGAAGAACTGTCACTTACCTCCGTATCCTGATGGGCAATTCGGTTTCAAGAGAGACAATCCGTTTTGGTCGCAGTCTGGAATAATATTTATATGGTTTCAATAAATTTGAATGTGCCACAGGATTACTGTAGCTGGGTTGGATGGAAATGAATTCTTGAAGAGTGAAAATTAGTGTGTTGAGTACGAGATTCTCAGAGATCAGTCACTTTGAATCTAGTTTCGTTAAGTTTCGAAATACCTACGTACTCTCGGATTGGTTGGAGTACGGTACTGTGTTGATATTCATTTTCTACTCGAAATAGTCAATTTTGGAGTTTTGACAAAGCGCCCGAAATAAAGATTTCTTTTCAAATCTTTTGGTATTGTATAGTAAAAGTCTGGAGCTCCAACTTTGTAGTTGACCAAGTTTGTGGCAAAACAAAAATAGAAATAGAAAATATCGAAAGAAAAAGGTCGCTCTCAAACCCCGTTTTCTCTTTGTTTTTGGGAGCTTCACCCTTAATTTTTCCTGGAAAGGAATTTTACAAAATAAAGCTTTTGCCGGAATCTTAAAGTTTACTTTCTCCATGCACAAAATATCGTCTTCTTCCAGATTCAAGAGATTTTCTGATTGAGTTGTTTCTATCTGCTATTTATCAAAGGCCCCTCAGATCTCTCACTTCCAATTCCTATCGTATCCTGAGACCGTATCATGTCCGTCTCCATTCCACTTTCCCACGGTTTCCCCCTCCCTTCAGCCACACCCGTTCCCTCCTCCTCCCTTCAAAAAGTGAGAGACTTCTGCTTCATTCAACACACAATACTACACATCTGCTCGTTTTTAGGTCATTCCCTGTCTTCTCAAAATATGGCAACACTAGTCACGGCGCCATCGGGTCGTCGTCGCCTTGTCTTCAATCGAACATTCGCCATAAATCGCCACGAAAAAGACGACGAAGGAGCGGATCATGAGAAGACGAAAAAAGTGTGTGTGAATGACCTACGGAGGAGTGAGAAGAGCAATCTATCAGGATCTGGTTCATTTAGAAACGAAGGAGAAGACCCGCCGAAAAGACAAATGAGCTGTACGGACGGGCGGTACGGTCTAGCAATTTGTCCTCGGGTGGCGCGAGGGGCAAGAAATAATACCCGCTTTGCTATCTATTTTGAAGTTACGTAACTTTTTGGATGAAGAAAAACAGACACACAGACAGACGGATGGCAATCTGTGTGTCCGTTTGTTACCGAATTTCCTCTCACTATTCAAATTCAAAATCCCCTACTTTTTGTGTCAACTGCCCTTTTCCCTTTCTCCCAAAACATGTGCCCTTATGATGAATGAAGTGGTCAGAAAAAAGTAGCCGACACGTCCAAAAAAGAGGCAGCTGATACCATGGAATCTCTTTTTCCGGAATTTCATTCGCAACAAAAAGAGAGTGACCACCAGTACTCCGCCACGGGGGGCACCAAAAAATGAGTGATGGGTTTTCGAGGTCCCCATGGGAAATGGGACACGAAATGACCGCCGAGAGGAGAGCTCTAGAGGAGTTTGAGCATATTCCCAACCTTATGGTTTCATAGTGAAGGAAAGTGATAAATGACATTGGACCACATGTTTTTTCGGAATTCTCACCTTTGCAAACACATAATGTCTTCTGAATCTCATTGTTGAATACACATTTTTGATTTGATCCACAATTCAAGTCGCATCTTCTCTCGCAGTAGACACCGTAGAATCCTTCGTTGCATCTGAAAATAGAAGCAGATTATTGGGCGATTCAGAAGATTCAGAAGAATCAAAGGAGCATGTTTCAAACGAACATGAGTTTAATGTGGAATTTTCTGAAATGTTCGGGATTTCGAGAAAAAAGTGTAAAAACTTCTAGTTCTGAACTTTGAGTCATGAGAATCAAGGTTCCGAAACTGCCGAATCTCAAAAAAAGAAACTTTTTCCCAGACATGGATTATGTTGTTATTAAATGTGATGTCTTATATCCCCACCGACCCTTTCATAAGAAGTGACAGTAATCTCCCCCTCACGTCTGCTATTGTATTATTTTATGACTTGCTCCTCTTCTCCCTCTATTTTGCCGACAAAACTGGGAACCCGGCTGTAAAAATACGAGGAGAGAACAGAGGTATTTGATAAGAGGTTAGTCATCCCTTGATAAGAGATGCCATCTGGAGAAGAGACCAGTCCTTTTTTCATAGAAAGTCTTCTCGATTTCTGCCGATTTTCCCATGACTATAAACTAACGATTTGGTGGCGATTTTTGAGGAAATGAAAACGAAAAGCCCGTGGATGGACGCGCGAATTCTAATGAGAAGGGTTAATTGGGTGGCTTTTTGTGGCGGGAAGGGGATTGGGAAGAGGAGAAAAAGGGGAGAAGACGGGAATTGTGATGAAGAAAAAATGATTGTGGGAACGGAATCTTAGATGAAGTCGACGGGTTACGGTAGTTTCGGGGAAGGAGTTGAAGTGCGCTCTATTGCTAACTCTTTAGATACAGTTTTCGGATATTCCGTGAGCCAAAAAAGCTTTGTCAGATACTTTTATAAAAACTCTATTGATAACCTCAACTTGATCACGCTTGCTACGATATCCTCTTGACACTCATAAATCAACGAAATCTTGAATAAAAGCTTTTCAAAAGTTTCATATTCCCAAGAAGGAACAGGTGTTCATTCAATCTTTCCCATTACCCCCCACCGAAAAAAGAAAGTTCTTTTTTTCGACGAGACGATGCAGGTGTCCCTCTCTCTCTACACCCATTACTCTTTTCTCTTGTTGCGCAAGTTTTCGATGGGAACCAATTGAGGGAACACGAAGAGTGAGGGGAAACAATGTAATTAATTATGTCATAGAGAGAAGACACGTGCCTTCCTGATTCCAGAATACTTATCTTATCAGGTGGGGGAGAGCAAGAGAGAAGTGTGCCGCTATAAATTAACCGAATGAATTACGTAATCTTTGTTCAGTAGAAGAGAAGACACGATTAGGTCAAGAATAATAAGATGGATGAGTTATTGTTGGAAAGTGGTTATTGGGGTAGAAGAAGTGATGTTGCTCAGTGAGTTTTTGACGGAATCTTTTTTAGGAATACAATGTGAAGAAGTGAGAGATAATCTTTAAATTATTGAAGGGGGTGAAAAGCAAACTTTAAGAAGAGAAATGAGCAACAAGTTGAAAATTCGGTATTTTATTTTTTGACAGGACACCTAACCTCTCAAAAGTTTATCCCAAAAGTATCAAAAGCTCGAAAGTCGCAGCGATACCTGAGATTTGTCTGTTGAAAAATGTTATATTTTCAGCAAGTAAAGTTCACTATTTTCAGCGGTCGTTTCGAAATCAATCATCAAAATTTCAGAAAAAAAGTCAACCGTCAGCTGAGCCGACTATGAGTAAACATAAATGTCTCAAACCCCCCCACTATCCTATCTTAAAAGAACGATATCTTACCTGCACCAATACGTGTTCTGTGTTCCATTTTTTGGTCCTTCATGACAATTTCCATTGTGTCCGCATACCAATCCAAGACATGATCCATTATGAAGAGCAGTGAGTGATTGAATTGAAAATAAAAGTAGAAGACAAGTTGAGAGATCTCTTCTCATTTTTCCAGAGTAATTGTAATAAGTAGACAGATTAGATATGGCGCATCGAGGGGGTTCTGAATGATTTGAATATTAATTGAATGAATTGTGATAAATCAAAATATGAGGATAATTAAATTGATAGAAAACAATAACCCAAAAACTGAGAGGTGTCTATTGTTGGGTGGAATAAGAAAAGAGACATAGAGAGAGAGGGAGAGAGACAGACGGGGTGGGCCAGAAGGGAAAGACTCCGCCCACTTGTTGCGGTCACCCAGAGAGTTAGCAGGATGAGAGGAGGAGTTTTTTGAAAGAATAGACTGATTTTGAAATGAAAACGAGACATCAGATGGTGAATAAAAGAAAGAAGAAGGAGAAGGAGGAGGAGGGGAGTGAAGGTATGGGAACGGCGGGAATCAGGAAACGAGAAGAAAGAAGAATTGGTGGGAACGAATGGTGATTAGCGGCTTTTTGGGTCTTTGATGAATAAGGGTTTTCAGAATGAGACTGTTTGTTCAGATGGTTGGAGGCATCTGAAAAGTCTCTGGAAATGGAAAATTCGACGAAAGAAAGATTCAAAAATCTGAAGAACTAAATTGGGAGAGTTCTCTTGTCTGGGCTTTTCGAAGCCAACTTCAAAATCTTCTCAATTTTTAATTAACTTACAGAGTAAACCTAGAGCTTCCTTTCATAGTTTGCATGTTTTTTCCAAATTCTCTTCCGATTGAGTTGGTAAAATAAAAGGTTCGGGAGCTGCACCATTTGGCAATGGAATATGTTTCATTACTGAGCTGTATCTAGTACTCGACTATAAAAAGAAAGCTCTGGATGAGATCTGTCCACTTGGATTGGACTGAACGAGACACCGTGACACATTCTCAGTCAGAGTTACCAGTGTTCATCTCATAACTGGGAATGCTCTGAAGTCAAACTTCACGAAAAAATCATCGTTCTTACCTAGCTCAACTACTGATTCTTCACCCGACACCTCCATGCGTATACACTTTTTTCCGTCGGTTTCCCATGCATATAAATCAAGTCAAGAGGTATTGAGACTAATCCGCTGAAGACAGTTCAAAGTCTTTCCCGGTTTCGGAGTGCCACGTCATAAGATGAGACACCTGGACGGCATTCAACACGACATCAATCAAAATGTTATTGGAGAGAGAGAAGACAGATTAGTGATGGAATAGCTTGTAATGAAATATCAGAGAAGATGCATAAAGTAACATCGTAAAAGTTTAGGCAAGCTGGAGCGGTGGAGTCAATGAAAAACATTCACTGAGACAACATATAAGAGTAACATCCGGACACACAGACACACATACTGTTATTTTTATCCAATTGAAATTTGCTAAAAGCTACGGAAACGCTTTCGATTTGTGCAACACTCGCAGACCTTATCATTACGAACTTAGCTGAGATCGGCAAGAGTCACCATCAGGTACTCTCAAGATTTCGACCAGAGTATGATACTGGGATTTTATGAAATTCGATCAAATATTATTTCCCATAATCAGAGTCTAAGCAAGCCAGTTCTCAATAACTTTAGTTTCAAATAATTTCAATCATGGAAAACTAATTGTCATCAAAAATCGATTGATCCAATTCAAATTTCGAAAAACCCAAGTGTCCCCTCTTCTTTTTGTCTCCTAACCACCAAAAAATGGCTTCTTGTTTGCATTAGAATGCATCATCATCATCATTGCGCTTTAGTCTTCTTACCTCAGAATTTACGAAAAAAGACCATTACAAATGAAAAATAATCAAAAAACTATAATCTGAAATGGATAAATGTTTTGAAAAGCTGATAGAAGCGGGCACCTGATTGATACGATAAAAAATAGAAATTCGGTGGAAGTTTTAGAGAGAAAAAGAGGAAATCGTACGAGTGAGTGTGGGCGGTTGTGATTTTTGTGTCGAGAAAAAGAACCTAGAAGCTGCCAAAAAACTTCTAGTAAAAAGAAAAAGGGACGAGACAACAAATAGAAGAAAAGTGGATGAAATAGAGAAAAGGAAAACATTGAGAAATGTTGTAAATCGATTGCACAGAATACAGAGAGAGAGAGTTTTCAGCAGATCAATGACAGATTAGAATACAGTGAGAGAGTGTGCAAGAAGAGAGAGAGAATGGGAAGACGTGACAGTTCATTCGATCATTGTATTGAGACAGATGACAAGAAAATTGAAGTGATGAGGGGGAAATGGGGGTTCAGGGAAAACAAGGAAGATTCACAGACAATTAACAGGTTCCCACTGAATCCTGGCTCTAGATTGAACCGGAAGTGTTTTAATTAGATCTCTCTAGTGGGTGGTAATTCGATGGGAACGGAGAAACAAATTCTAGATTTTGTGCTTACTTCGGAATGAAGTTTGAAAGAGAAATGGGAGCTTCAAAATAATCAAATAATTTAACAGACTTTTGTTGCGGAGTTTTCACAATCGAGTTTTAAAAAACTTTGAAAGAGGTAAAAATGAAAGAAAAATTTACCAAACCCAAAGAAAACGAAGTATTAGTTTTCAACTGGTTTCCGGTAAAAAAGTTTTCAGTAAACCTTGAATAGGCTTCGAAATTCAACAGCTTATTGCTGAAACTATATTCAACATTTGGGAAGCTATAAACTCAAAAAGGCCCACTCTAGTTCGTATGACAAACACGGAATCCTATCCCTCTACAACATTTTCTTCCTAGAGGCAGTCTTCAGATAAAATCTCGAGGAATCTGCTGTGAAATCTGCTCGAAATGACAGACAGGTGTTTGGAAATGAGCAATTCTCAGGTGAAACTGTTGTTCGTGAACCCATTTAGTCGTACAGATGAGTGTCAGATGTGGAAGGATGTCAGTGTTAGAAAAAATAATTGTGTTGGGAAACTTACATTTGTCAGGTGTTCCTTTTTTTCTAGAAGAGCATATGTGAGAACGAATGGAGGAGACAAAAGAGGGATTTTCGAAAAGTGGAAACAGTAAATAGTAGTGAATTGTGATTATCATCTGACTCACCTTGAAGAATAGTAGCCACCGGATACAGGAAAGCCCGTGACCTGAGGACAAAGAGTGTGTGAAACTGGTGACGAAAGCACACAGGGTCATCCGTTCAAAGCGTTATACCTTAACTTCCAATAGAAATACCACAAAGTTACTCATTGACAAAATACAGTTAGGCATTCATAAAATACTTTGTCAGTTCAAAAAATATCAAAAGCAATAGAGATTTGATGCTCCCAACTCTTTCTAGCATGAGCGCTTCTGAATCAGGTTTCACAGTAGTTGTAAACCTATGTTGCTATTTGGCCATTTTCAGTTTAAATTGTTCAATTTTAAGAGTTTGTCATGATAATTCTGATTGTCACACCCCGTAGGTTTTTAATGAATCGTACAGATCAAAAGTAGAACTTCATTTTTATAGTAAACGACTTTTTTGTAAGGGCACTCCCTAAAGATTGGTGATAATTTAAAGACGATAGCTCAAAAATCACACTATTTTAATCAGAATTACGATGACACACTCTCAAAGTTAGACACTTTCAACTGAAAACGGCCAAAATTCGTATATTTTTACACGGTACTGTGTGTAGGTTAAACTAACAGATCAAGAAATTACTCTTCCTTACCAACCCTAAGAGCTCAAATCCCGTAATATGTAGCTACCAAATACTTTCAAACTTCGCCGTGATGACTGTAAACACTAACATATTCTCTGAAATATCACCAAAATGGGTCTTCTTATTTGTAGAGTCCATCAAAGAGACGCCGCGTCTCTCATGAGATGGTCCTGCTCTGTTTGATCTCTTTTATGCCCTTTCAGCTATATTCAAAAACCGAAACAAACGAATGAGAATCAAGAAATTTATTGCCATTCATTGGAGGGAATACCGGAGAGATTTTGTATATATTTTACAATTATTGAAATTTCAAAAAGTACAAATCAATCGAATTATGCTCTGCTCGTCGTGACAGAATTCTTCTTCGACATATCCATTAATTCCAGTGAGTTATATGGTTGTGATTTGTCTTTTCTTCCGATGATCTTCTCTTTCGTCCACTTATAAACCACATCAGCAACTACGCTCAGTAGTAAGAAGAAAATAACTCCGAGAAGAACCAGAAGGAATGACCATTTCTCAATTTTATCTTTGTATTCCGCCCGAGTGTTGTCGATTAGGCAGCGTCCGCTGGAAACGTGGGAATCGTTAGATCAAACTTTTTCTAGGAGAGAACAGCCTGGAGCTGTTAAGCTTCATTGTAATTTTTCAATTTCATACAGTCTCCTAAAATTCCCGATAAAATACTTACTCTGGGCAGAAGTAGTGTCCGATAATCATGACTCCATCCCGATTGAAATAAAACGTCTTGTTGAGATGACTGATCCATTCGATACTTGTTGTCACTGGCATGAAATCAGTCGTATTGAAGAAGTTGTCCACTTGGAAAGTGACATTCGGAACAGGATCCTCGAAATGTCTTGCAATTTGGGCGGTGTGTTCCATAACACTGTAGTATTCCATCTCGTGATGACGGAACGTGACGTGGCAATACGATTGGCATGATATCACAATGAAGAGGTGGAATTGAGAGATTACGGTAGGGAGGTAGAGAAGTATTATGAGTAATGGAGCACGATGGGCTCCCATTTTTGGAGAGAAGCGAGGTGTGCCTGTGAGAAAAAATAGGATTGACTGAGAAATAAAAGAAGAGAAAAAATATGAAATGGGGCAAGGAACCCATAAAAAGAAGGCGTGCTTCTCCAATCATAAAAACCAAAATCTTTTTTATTTTTATTTCATTGACATAGAGATAGGAAAATAGAGAGAGGCAAATAAAATATAAAGTTAATGGGAGGGTTCAGCAGATTCAGTCAAACGAAGAGTGTCTCGAAGCTCTAGCTCTTTCCGATTTTTACGGAATCCGAGGAAGGAAACATAGACGGTTTGAAGGATAAGACCAGCTAGAATTGAGAGACAAAATGCAGCGAGAGAAGCTATGACTGTGAATCTGCAGCCACCGTCGCAGAGGGGATTCTGAGGGCAACCGTATCTGGAAAAGAAAAGAATTAAATTCGGAAGGGCGAGGATGGGAGTACTGTAGTTTTATTGGAGTTGAGAGAAATACTATAATTGTGTTCTAGCGCCATCAAATTAGACATTCAAGAATATATCTTACTCAGGGATACTCTGAAATATTTTCCTGAGTTACCGTAGAACCTGTAATAGAGGCGCACTTCGCGATGCCTGTTTGCAGCGGTATATCTCGGTTCCCAAAGAAAATATGAAAAAGCTGCTAACTGACAAAATATAGCTTAATATTCCAAAATATTTTTATAGTTGAAAACAATTTCATATCTTTAAAGGCAGCCAAGATAGGATGCTCTAAACTCTTGCTATCGGGTGCGCCTCTATAACAGGATTTACGGTATTTTGAAGAAAATACATTAAGAAAGATCAAATCTTTGGCAGTATTGTATATTTCCTTGGGAAAAATTTTCCAGTATCTTTCTAGTCCGCTTCATTGTGAACCTTAGACGAAACCAATTATGATAAAAGAATGCTCATCGAATTTCTCCGAATCTAAACCCAGTATTATTTTTGAGCATAAAAAGGTAAAACTTTCAGACTCAAAACAGCCTCATATAGTTAATTCAACATTCCAGACAAAAACTGACAACAATCAAGGTAATCTGATAATCTGACATAACCTCATTTATGAAATAATACTACTATTTTTGTTTTGACGACTTCATTTTTCGAAATTCCAAAATATGTATCATAGATAATCTGAAATCTTAGCAGTATTCAATGATGACAAATTACTTTTTTAATCTCCTGACAACCACTAGACTCCTGGTCAGGTACCAAAAAACTATTCACGATTTCCCACATTTCTTCCCAGCTGAAGTAATTTACAATCTCATCATCGAAAAAGTGTTCGACCACATGTTAGCCCATTAACTATCCCATCATTTGACATATATCACATCAAAAAACTTACTTGCCACATGGCAAATTTCCGACAACTTGGAGGGATCCAGTGGAATGAAAATAAGTTTCTGAGAAGTTTAGATCCCAGATATCAGACTCCACAGTAGATGTTCCATTCTCGTCTTCTGGAACTGTGTAGAGGAATTCAATGACATTGACATCTTCTGGAACATCCATAGTCGTTTCATGAAGAGATCCATTGTTGGAAACCATTGTGAACTCATATGGAGAATGTGACTCATTCACGGATCGGTGTTCCTGAAAATTGTTGTTCAGATATAGACAGACAAGGTGGGAAACGAACCAAGAATCTTATTTGAACTTCGCATTCTTCCTGACAAACCATTGCTAAAAACATTGTATCCGACCGTGTCTGTTGTCTATTCAAAGCAACAGAGGTATCGATGTAGAGGAGTAAGTGGAGGAGGTGCAGGAGCCAGCGCATCTGAAAGTGAACAAGTTTAGAAGTAAACGGGAAAGGAGAACGGCGAAAATGGAAAAGCGAAGCGAATCAAAATTGTATCATGAATTCATGTAAACTTTAAAATGGTCTGGAACGGACATTAAATATGTTACAGTACCGGCAAAAGGATATCATATTTTGCCTGTTCAGTGAAAAATGTCCAACTTTGATAGTTTGTTACAGTAAAACAATTCTTCCCACAAAGTAAATTTTTATAAATCAAACATATCAGAAGTAAAGCTCCGGTTTTGTAGTTATCAACTTTTCTGTACGGATACTTCCTAGAGAGTTATAGTAATTTCAAGTGGACAGCTCAAAAATCACACTATTTTGCACTGAACTAGGTTGATTTGATAGAGAAATTACTTTTTCGATATGTAACTTGCTAGGAAACGTCCGTAAAAAAAGTTGTCAACCACAAAAATAGAGTTCTATTCTTGGCCTGTTCGATACCATAAGAAGTTACTTTGTGGGACAGTTAGTTTTACTATGACACACTATCAAAGTTGGGTATTTTCAACTGAAAATAGGCGAAATATGATACTATTTTAGCCGATACTGAATGTAGTTATTTCCAGTTAAAAAATGGAAAGGTTTTAAAGAGTGTCGTGATATGTAATGATACATTTCCTATGTTTTCTGAGTGTACGGAACAGTTCAAGACCTTCACCTGTTCTGTTTTTCGCATTCCGTGCGAGCTCTCCCAACAAAAAATTTACTTTGATGAGAAAGAATACAGGTTTGCACTTGGTCTTTTCAAACGGTCTGCAGCCACGCATTCCCTGACTACAACTACGGAGGGCATGCACGAAAAAATGATGGACTACGAATAGGGAACTTAATATTTGATTTCTTTCGGAAAATGAATATTGTTTTGATTGCAAACATTATACTTCGAAAAATAGTTTGGAACTTGTAAGGAAATAGAACAGCAGTAGATCACAAGTCATCACGTAAGTCCATTTCAAAATTCTACACTTATATTTTCATTGACGACAATCTCAACCTCATGTATGATTACTAATCATGTCATAAACACGTGCCAAGCAACAAACATTACAACTCGAATAAAGTTGGCCGAACTTTTATATTTTCAGAGAAAGCTCAGAAAGTTAGTTTCGCATGAGCACGTTTGTCCCATTATTATCTTGACATGGTACTTTGGCTGTCATAAGACATTTCCCCTGTTTTCGTTCCGACTGAAAATTACCTTTGAATTGGCTCCTTTTATAGTGAAAACAAGAGATTAAAGAGAAGAGATCGCCCGAATGTTCCCATAACTTTTAAAGCATTTTTGGACTTTTATATGGATATAAAAAACGTTTTGTAGGATTTGGAGAGATGTTTGGAGGTAGATATTACAGATTTTAAGAAGAGCGATTAAATGGGAATATGAACATAGAGGTGGATTTTTGAGTGTTCAGTCAGTGGAGAAAATTAAAGATTCAGATTCAAAAGATGTTAATTTAAATTTACATATTTTGTTCGGAAAAATGAAGAGAAAAAGAAACCAATTAGTAAACAGAACCACACATTTTATCCCAATTTGTTTTTGGATTTAAATCTTCAACAAGATTACTGAACGAGGAAGAAAGGGGATTACTGTAAAAGATTACTACTGGGAGAAATATCAAAGAAATATCATCAGGAATGAGTAATATGTTCAGAGGACAACAAATAAAATGTTTAAATTTGGAAGTGCGATATTGGATATCCAAAACAAGTGCCTTTGAATGAAATCAATTGAAATTAAAGAGAAGTAAAAGTTCTTGTTTGTGATTGAACCGAAGTCTCAAAAGGGTCGTAATGCTCAAAATACTATATGAGTGTATTGCACAAACCAATACCTTTATTTTTCAGTTCTCTGTGCGGGATAGACGAATAAAGATATGAGGCGGAACAGAGGCGGAGCTCAATAAAATCATTTTCACTAAAGTACAAAAAAACCATTATCTTAAATATTCCTAAAAGTACAAGATGAAGATCTCGTAACTGACAGAAATTTACACAGCACCGGCTAAAATAGTATCATATTTCGCCTATTTTCAGTTGAAAATGTCCAACTTTGAGAGTGTGTCATGGTAATACTAACTGTCCCACAGAATACATTTTTATGGGATCAAACAGACCAAGAGTAGAATTTCATTTTTGTAGTTGACAACTTTTTTTACGGGCACTTCCTAGCAAGTTAAATATCGAAACAGTGATTTCTCCCTCAAAATCGGCCTGTTTTCAGTGCAGAAATTTTAGCCGGTGCTGTATCTAAAATAATCAGACCAGGTTCTGCTACATCATCCTAAGTTAACACTTTAATAAATTATTTGTCGATACAGTATGTGCAGATTGAGGTATAGAATATTAAAACTTACAGGCACACAAAATGAGAAAAAACCAATAATTCGGGAACCTCTAAAAACAATTTCCGAAAGAGCACGTTTACAGCAGTCTCTCCACAAAACAATCGACTGCACCATGCTTGTCCGGACACTCAGTTAATAATAATAACCGAAGAATGCATTCCGCGCGGAACCTCTCACTCCACACAAAAACAAAACCCTCTTCCCCCAAACAGCTGTATTTTGAGTGTTTTGAAGGGTGAAAAGTGTGAGGGAAAGGAGAAAAAGAGAGCCCCTCACGTCGTCTGGATTCAAGCCTTCTCGTGTTTTTCTGGTTATTGCTCTCTCTTTTTCTTTTTGGAAAACGGAGAAGATGGGGGGAAAGAAATAAGGAGTTCACAGCTTTTAGAAGACACAACTTTTCTGCAAAAAGTAGAAAACGAAGGAGCCAAAAGGAGAAGAAGAAGGAAAGAGGAGGTACAAAGGGAACTGCGTCTGGAAATTGTTTGGTGAAGAAGAAGAAGAGAAGTGTCTTCTGAAGAGAGACGACGCCAATTTTCTTTCTCTTCTTTTTTATACCTTCTACTGGTGAAAGGAAGACGAAGATTTATGACTTTTACGACTACTACTAAGGAAAAGAGCACCTGAGCATTTTATGGGAAAAGAGAGAGAAACTTTATGACCTCTATTAGGCATTCAGATAGAAAAAGAGAAAAAGATTCTGAAAAGGAGAAAGAAAAGAAGCGAGAGAGATAGAAGACTTGTATGGCCGTGACGGCGGATTATGGAAGTCACAAGAGAGAAAAACATGGAGCAAAAGATGAAGAAGCCGATTGTTTTCTTCGTTTTTTTCGTGTTGTATACACGTTGAAAAAGTGTGGGAGGAGAGGGAAAATATGAAGAAGAGATGATAGTTGAAAGAGGGAACGTTATCGGAATAAGCGACTGCTGGACTTCCGAATAGGACGGAATCCGTTTGAAAGTGGAGGAGAAAACTTTGAGGCTTCCTGCTTCAATTTCATTTTTTAAATGAAGACTCAGAAGTGACTCGGCAGGAGTTTCTTATAGACAATTTAGGGAATAATTGTGATAGTAAAATAGATTACATGTATTTTTTAATTGTCACAGACATCCCAGATAGATAATCAGCTTTTCATAAAAGTTATCAACTTTGAAACCTCGTTTTATGTATGATCATTCAAATTATTAACTATTGCCGATTTCTCCAAAGAATCGTCACGAGTAGCGGCCTTATATCTAGTAATCGTCCAAAAAATGGTGGGAGGAGATAGAAAAAAACATGAGAAAAGCCAGCTGTAAGCATGGATCAAGAATATCGATAAGCACCAGATTTTCGACATATTGTAAGCTGTGGAAAAAGGAGTTTAAGTGTGAAAATGAAGATTGTAGGATTGGATGGTCTTGATATTTGTTGCTATATTTGGTATCAGCTTGTTTGATGAGACTTGATAGAGCGGTAGTTGAGAATTCGACGTAGAAGAAGATTCGCGATCCAATTGTTGAATCTTCAAAACGGTCTCTCCATCAATACAACGATACCGGCGGGGTAATCTGTGCTATAGTTATACATATTGGTTCTGACGAGTAGACACTGCCAACTGGAACGAATTCACTGGATTGGCCTGCAATCTGGAACTGAAATTCTAAGAGTTTTCAAGAAGAAAGTGAATACTTGTTTTTATTTTATTAACTAATCGATTTGGTAAAACCTGTAAAACGGCTCATCTCGAGATTCCAGTTCAAATTGTTATCTCTCCGCCCATACATGGCTCTATGATACTCTACTCTATGCCTCATGAGTTAGCTTTGTGAGGAACCTCACCTGATATTCAATCACTTTTTCCTCTATCTCATA
This sequence comes from Caenorhabditis remanei, assembly GCF_010183535.1. NCBI lineage: Eukaryota > Metazoa > Nematoda > Chromadorea > Rhabditida > Rhabditidae > Caenorhabditis > Caenorhabditis remanei. Next base: position 5,590,128 of record NC_071330.1, on the reverse strand, counting down.
AGTGATTCAATTAATAACAATCAAATGTCAAAACGTTTCCAGATCATTGGAGCTTCATTAAATCGTTCATCAATTGAAAAGTTGAAGACAGTCGAGCTCTGTCTTAGAAAAAGAACAGGAAATGGAGATAGGAGTTTAGTTTACAGCGAGAAAGTTACTCCTCGATAGGGACAGGACACAAAGAAGAAAAAAGCCTCCCGTACGGCTGTATTCCTCTCGGCAATAATGGTAGTCACTAAGTAAAAATCTATATCTCTCTCCATTTATTTTTTCGATAAAACAGTTACTTTCAGTTTCTTGGTTTCAAAAATGCTTGAATTAGAGTTTTAAACACAATCAATCAACGATTCTCCTAGAAGACAAGGAATCCTCGACTCTTCTTTTGAATTTGAGAGAACTGACGTATATTCTCATTCGATTTCCGTCGTTTTCATTGATCTTCTCGATTTGCCGGAGTTCGGATACTAGTATCCAAGAAGAATAATCATCTGAAAAAGCGAAAATTGAGATTATCTAACTCTTCGTTTTACTGACCTGCTGAAACATCTCTTGTTGTTCTATCTCTTGAAAACCAAAGCATATCTTCTTCTTGGTCCAGTCAACATATTTTCTTCAACTCCTCGCAATGTATTCCATCCAATTCTACTCTTTTCCAACTCTTTTGTTTCTCATTGATCACTTTTTGAGCCGTGACGAATTATCTCTCACTCTCCAATGCTGTTACCTTTATCTTCTGTCCAAATGGCTGATGAAATCGAAGGGTCATTAATTTTCCAAGTTGTGCCTCTGAATGTTGTGATGGACTCCTCGATTCTCGTATCTCTGCAAGTTTCTCATAGCACTTGCTCTTTCTGGAAGGTTCTAATCTGAAAAAGAAAGAAAAAGAAAGCAAGAAGACTGGTTTGAATGATTGAACATTTATTTAGAAAATAGCATTAGAAACAAAAAAAGAACATTTTTTTGGGTGGGGGGGGGGGTGGTTGGGAAATGAAGAATGGTTGGGGGTGGGGGGGATGAAAATTAGAGAAAGAAAATCGGAGAATTGTCCGGGAGAAGTGGGCGCTTAGTTGATGTATTGGTTGACAATTCCTTGAACCTTCTCATCTGAAAAATCAATTGTTTGTGATTGAGGAGAGGGAGAGTGAGATCTCAGTGAATGAGACTAGAAGGGGACCCCCTTGGGTGGTTGTGTGTGAAACTCACTCTTGAAGAATCCAGTGAGAATTGGGAATTGGGCGGCGATGGAGTCCTTGGCGTCTTGGGAGAGAGCCTTGTAAGCGTCAAGGTGGCTGAAAATCAGAGGATTAGATTCTAAAAGTTAGGAGTTGGAAGGAATCTCTCCCCAAGTATATAGATATCCCGAAGCTTACGTCTTGGCGGTGGCCTTGAGGGTGTCGAGGGATGGCTTCTCTCCAGCCAAGTATTGAGCGTGGATCTTGCGTCCTTCAGCAATAGCCTTCTTGACGAATGCCTTGGCTTCCTCGTTGAGAGCATTGACCTTGTCCTTCACGATCTGGTGGAGCTTGGAGGCCTTCTCGTGGAGAGCTGGGGACTTTTCCTTGAGAGCATTGAGGAACTGAAATGAAAAAGATTATGAATTTGATTTAGGGATTGGGTTTAAACTCACGTCGTCCTCACTCTTGAAGTCTTTGTATCCTTTGGCGACGTCTTTGAGGATCACTTTCTCTTCTGGGGTGATCGACTTGAGGTGCTCGACGACTTCGGCTGGGATGAGGGACTTGTACTCTGATGGGATATCCTCGTAGTTCTCCGGGAGCTCTGGGATTGGAGCGGAGAGAACGGCGACGGTGGCCAAGGCAACAAGGAGGAGGGATCGGATCATTACTGGAAATTTGAGAGTTTAAGATTCGGGATTTTCTAGGTAGAAGAGTTTTGGAAGAGTTTTGGAGAAAAGGGGAAGAAAGAAAGAGAAGAAATGAAGTTGTGTTGTGTGGCCCCCATTGTTTCTGAGGGCCTCTTTTAAAGACAGACAAAAAGAGGCGGTCCTGATGGGTGACCCCCGAAGGATTACAATTCGAATCATGAGAGTATGGGTCACAGAAGAGACGCAGGTCCCCATCGAACCGAATGGGCGGAGTCGACGAAATAGTATGGAGGAGAGAAAGAGCACGATTGCGGCACGGGAGCATTGGGATGCGGCTCCGAAATAGCGAAAAAAAAAGGAAAATTCCGAAAACCTCATTACACTAAGAGTTTTTTATACTGGAAATGGAAGCTGCGTCTCGTGAAGGAAGATGATATTTCAGATTGTTGGATTCTGGAGTCTCCGTGATCAGCGTGCTATTTCGATGGGCGGATAGGGTTCAAACATTCAATTGAGCAGTATAAAAGAACGGTCGGATTGAGGAGAAAGCATCAACTTCAATCATTTGGATCTTCTTCGTCTTCCGGTTTTCGAGAAGGATGGCTTGGGTTTAGAGTCTCTTGACTCTAACTCTAACTTTTGTGGATCGACCAGACTGATTTTGTTCTTTTCTTTCCGAATTTTCTCTTGAATATCTCTTGATCTCCACACCATTTTTATATTTCAGTAATGATCCGCACTCTCGTCTTGGTTGCCTTGGCCACCGTCGCCGTTCTCTCGGCCCCAATCCCAGAGGTCCCAGAAAATTTTGATGATATCCCATCCGAGTACAAGGGACTAATCCCTGCCGAAGTCTCCCAACACCTCAAGGAAATCACTGCTGAAGAGAAGGCTGCCCTCAAGGAACTCGCATTGAACCACAAGGAATACAAGACCGAGGAGGAATTCAAGGCAGCTTTGAAGGAAAAGTCCCCATCCCTCTACGAGAAAGCCGGAAAGCTCGAAGCCCTCTTGACCGCCAAGTTCGAGAAACTCGACGCCTCTGCTCAAGCCCTCGTCAAGAAGATCATCGCCAAGGGACGTGAACTCCATCAACAGTACCTCTCTGGAGAGAAGCCAACACTCGACTCATTGAAGGACCTCGCCAAAGGATACATCGCTGAGTACAAGGCTCTCTCCGACGACGCCAAGGCAACGATCACTGCCGAGTTCCCAATTCTCACTGGATTCTTCACAAGTGAGTTTCACACACAACCACCCAGGGGGTCTCTTATAGTTTCCCTTTCTACTCTTCCCTCTCAAAATATCTATTTTTCAGATGAGAAGGTTCAAGGACTCATCGGACAATACGTCAACTAAATCTCCTCTTCTCTTCAATATGATTTTTAAATTTTATCCTTCATTTCAATAAACTTGTTATTCATGGCAACATCTTGTTCTCTTCTTCTTTCTCTCTACCAGTATCAAACTCTGAAGTTTGATCTCTCTTCTTCTCCCAGATGGCACATTGGATGCACATGTCGATTGACACAACTCTTCTTCTTCTTCTTCTAAATGGCTCTTTCTCTTCGTCTTTGTTGTCGTTGTAAACATTATGGTATCAAGGTCCAAAGTACTTGAAGAAAGAGCCATTTGGAAGGAAAGATGGATGGGTGCAAAGGGCGGTTAAATGGTGGAGTTGCGATTAGAGGATACTGTAGTCAACGGAAATCAGAGTTCAGTTAGCCGAGTTGGAGAGAAAAATTGGCATTTCTGACTACGGGGTAGTCTACACGGGAGTTGGAGTTATTAAGAAAAACTTTGATTATTGGACAAACGACTAATACTCTTTTTCAGGACATATTTTCATGGAAACTCGGATAGTCTACCTGTGTTTGTGTCAGTTCCTCTGTAAATTTTCAGAGATGGTTTTATAATCCATTACGTCTTGATAAAAGGCTTTCTTTGAAACAAGGTTTAGAATCTCTCCGTCTGCATTTTCCCAGCTATATGATTCCCTCTGAAGGACAAGGTAGCAAAAAAAAGCAAAAGTCAATGATTATCTTTCTAGTAGGCTTCTAACAACAAACATATTGGATTTCGTTAGAAAATGTTGACTTGTATTTCTAATATCTACCCCACTCGCCCTACTTCAACTCCCGTGTTTTCCATTCGTTTTTTGTATTTTCTGATGATTTATTCTTCTTCACGTGTCCAGCACACCTAAATGAATAAATAAAAATGAAAGAAAAGGATGAAAGAAGAGATCGGAAGATCACTCCTAACTTTAAAAATATTGTGCCTTTGGTAGTCTTTTTTTCAACATTTAGATTTTTTTGTTTGAAAATTTTCCTATATTTGGTGAGAAACTCACTAAAAATCTTTTCCAATTTCCAAATTGACTCTAAAGTTGTCTGGATTTTCAAAACTTTCCATTCTCTTTCTCCCGTTTGTTTCATTTATTTTCTTCAGACCTTCGCCCGTGTCAATCACTCGAATCCCATCAAAAAGTATCCACTTTCAATATCACTAAAGCATTGTGTAATTTCTTGAACTTTTTTCTCATCTCATTTCCCCCATCGAGTCATTTCAATCCAACACGTACCACTTGACACCAGGCACCTTGATATCAAGCTCTCTCATCTATCTCTCTTTCAGTTGGAACATTCCATTAGTTGACCCGAGAGAGAGAGAGATAAGAGTGCACTTTGGATCTCTTCGACTACTTTCTTCATGATTCATCTTTACACTGGTTTCTCTTCTTTTTGTGCTTTCAAACCTTAACACATCACGTGACATAAAATGGAGCCATTCGAAAAGATGCTTTGTGGTTTGTAGTCCTATATCTCTATTCTTCTTTTTCGAATGGAATGTATATCTGTTCAAAACTCAAAAGATCTTTAGAACTCTCTTATCACTTTGAGCCTTCATTTCATTCGTTTCTTCTGCAAGCTAATCAAGAAGAGATATTGTGTAATGTAACGGGGTCAACTGGGATGAAAGTGATGGAAGAGAAGGGATAAGATGATAAAAGAATGTTCTGGATTGGTGTCAGAAGAGAAGAGAGAAAAAGTAGAGATCAGATTGAAATGAGAAAAAGTGCAGCGAGTTTTGCAGGGAAAATTTTACAATAAATTGATCGAGAAGATTCCATTAAAATGCACTTTTGATGGGAAGGCAAGAGTGAAGAGAGAATGTAGTTTTGATTGGGAATTCAGAAGAACAAAGATCGATTTAGGCTATAGATACATATTTCTTGAAAATAATAGAAAAAACGAACATCCAATCAGACACATTTTTAAAGACGCTCCTCATATTTTTTGTTGTTTTCCACAACATTGATGATCTCTTTGGGCCGATTTCTCCCTCGGAGCACACCACCGTTAATCAAGAATCAAAAAATATCTCCTCATCAGAAACCATTCGACGTCTCACTAACTTAGTAAAATACTCCCACTGCATCTTCTCCTCGTTCTTGGCTAATCCGACATGAAAACGCATGTGCTCCAATGATGAATGTTTCTTAGAATTGCCTGGAGTATCATAATCTGAAATAAAAATATCAATTCAGTCCTCCTTTAATTGGTTTGAGAATGAGTCCTCTTCGGAGTTTCAAACAGTTTTAAGAGTAAGCGTGACATTTGGAAGTGATATTCTTTGTACATATCGCCTTGAAAATGGAGTATTAACTCTTAGCCGATTTCTACCTCCCAGTTGTTCGTCATTTTCTTACTACTTCAAGTTGTGTACGATACGTTGGAAAATGCAAAAAATTAACAAGAATAATTGGAAAATTGAATTTTTCATGTGATTTTTCGATCAGAAAATGCTCAAAATCAACACTGTTTAAGCTACTCTTGATGTTTGTTCCTCTTTTTATCATTTTTCGGTATGCTCTTCAGTCGTTTTCCAGACTGTCACGGCCCATTTTGAAAAACTTAAAAAAATTTTTAGAACATTTTTTTGAAAAGAGTTTAGTTTTCGACGAAAATTTTAAAATTCAATCAGAAGGTGAATATGTGTGATAATTTAAGCACTTTTACTCTAAATGTTCAAAAAATTTCAAAAAATTTTGTTAAAAAATGAGTACCCATTTTTGAATCCGGGCCGGCCGGCCCGATTTTTATCAAGTCTGTCGTTTTTATTATATCTCGGTTTTTTCGAATATCTGAAAAATCTCCAACAGGAATAGTGAATCTCCATGGCACTATTCTGAAACAATTATTTAGAAAATTCAGCAACTTTCATGTAATCTTTCCAATTCTCTCATATTCCTGCATGATGTTCGATCTTCTCGTCAGGTCCAAAGGTCGCATCCAGTTCGTTTACATTTCTTTTGATGATTACTGATTTGTGTTGATAAACAATCTCTTGAATTTCAGTGTTTATAGATTCTTCTTTCACACTTTCGTGCTCAATATCAACAAAATTCCATATCATATTCCTCCAATAAACAAATCGATTCCGTTGGGAGAAGCTTCTTCTTCTTCATATTTCAAAAAGTTCTGTTATCAAGGGATGGAATCTTCTCGTTTGACTCTTTCAAAGAGAGCTCTCATTTCTCAAAGATGCATCCATCTGGCAGTGAGAAAGGGCCATCATTTATCAAATGGCCGCGATGGGAAAAGGGGGACAAAGAGCAGAAATAGATGAAAGGAGAAGGAGAAAGGGAACAACAAGAGGATGACATTAGGAATTCGAATTGAATTTGAAATAAGACTAATTTGTGTTGAGAAAGGGGGTTCCTTCTGAATTGATTAGCTGCTAATTTTGACTTCATTTGAGCACTCTCATGTACAAGTGTGTTGAAAATGATGATGGGGGGGAGAGAATAGAATAACAGAAAAAACGAAACGTAACAAAATAAAGAGAGAATAAAACTACTGGCTACTGGGAAATTTAATAAAGAAAGAGGAGAAAAACTTGAAGAAAAGCTAGACGAGAAAAAGATAATAATAAATTTAGGCGACAGTATAAGGTTTTGGTTTCACAAGATATCTGAATGATCGTTTCGCCAGTGAACCACGTGAGAATTTGTGTCGCAATCGTTTTGTGTAGCTCTTTCCGACTTCGGCATCAACGATATTTCTGTATCGAAGGACGGCTTCAATCAAGTTGTCCGGTGATTCTGTTGGTTGACTCTCGTCGAGCAGTGAGGTGTTTGTTCTGGAAAAAACGTAATGAGCACTCGGTAAGTTGTCCACTTTTTTTGGTGGAAGAATAACAAAACATGCCTTTTTATTTGAGAATGGAAAGTTTCAACTCTGAAGGTTTAGATATATGCCTAGCAAGATCTAATTGTCCGTTTTCGAACTTGAACGCCTTCGAGAAGGTACTCGCACTCAAATTATCGAAATCCGAAATTTCGAATGTAACTTCAGAGACATTTTTCTGGTTTCCCAAAACAAAATGTAGAAAATGGTTTCTCCAAAGTTACTTTTTCGGACACAATATCCTATACCACGAGCGAGAAATTCTTATGACATGAATAATTACCCTGGTGCACATTTCTTGGTCAGTGAGTAGTTTGGTTCCGAGTATTTCTCCAGTGGTACACTTGCAGCACGATCTCCGAAGAAGAGAACTCTGTAAAAAGCAAAATATCAATTATGAAATTACGAATAGGACACCTAGACAGACAGACAGACAGACAGACAGACAGACTCTCTCACCTATCAGAAGTAATATTCCACAGTCTCAACAATGCCTCTCTTGCCGCCATATCGATAGCAATTGTCACCGATTCGCCAGCACTTTGTCCAACATTTCTCTGTTTATCCGCATAAATTGCCACGACGAAAATCGGTTCAGCACTATTCTCTCCAGCAGATCTCAGAAGACGTGGCTCGATTTCAGTGACACCTTCTGCTTTCAGTAAATCGGTAAGTACGGCGAGAGGATCAGCAAGCGGGTATATATCTGAAAATCGAATATGAGAGGAGTGGGGAGGACGAGAATTGAATCACCAGCGAAATCAATATCAACAAGTTGTGGAACTATGAAATCGATGACGAGATTCTTGACTTTTTCATCAGAAAAGACTCCAGCAAGAGCACGGAACGCATCGGCGGATGATTGTTGGCTGATTGGGAATTCTTTGGTTCGGACGAGATGATCGATTCCTGAAAGTTGAGTAATTGTGTGACAAAATGCTATTGTAAGAAAACTTTGGCTTCGGAACTTCTAAGAAGAAACAAGAGTTGTCTGGTTTTCAGTCAGAACTTCCACATCCCTTCTTAATGTGACGCAACTTTTTCAAATGAACAGAAAACGTCCAGGCTTTGAAAAACTGGCAATTTTTCGAAATTATTCATATAAACTAAATTGTAAAACTGAAATTTTGTCATAAAAAAGCTGACAGAGCTTCTGATTAAAAATTATTCAAATTAGCGGGTGCGTTTTCTAACGAATTTAACACAGTTTTTTCTTCAAAAAATAATGAAAGCGCGTTTTCATTTCTCTGATTGTGAATATGGCTCGTACGTTTCTTATGCATATTCAAGAACTGCCACGTTTCTTGTCCACTGTGCCTTCGAAGCATTTTTAGTGAATTTTCTGAGAATTTTTCTCTAACATCTTAAAATCTAAACGAAACCCTCACCAAGATGTCCAGCGATTCCAGCCAAGCATTCATCATTCAAGAGATGTGAATCAATTGAATCAATCAATTCCTCTGGTGCTTTTGCCAAATGAAATCTCAAATATCTCTTCAACCAAATCGATAATCTCTCTTCTCCTTTCCGCACGAGCTCTCCGTTATGTTCTGTTCCGATTTCTGCTCCAGGTTGAGCTCTTTCCACTTGTTCTTCTACGTCGGCTCGCTCGAAGAATGACTCGTTTGTTAATGCCTAAAAATAGATCGTTCGGAGGTTCAGAAGACGTCATCCAACTCACTTTCACATATTCATTTTCAGATATTTCCGGTGCTCCAATTCTGTGTCCGAATGCGTATAGTTCGCTGTTGTAATCCCTGAAATTTCAAACATTTTTCATTTTTTAATTAAATTTTCCATCTTTTATTTTCTATTTTACCCCCTTGTACGAAAGCCAATTTCCCATCTCTCTTCCCTGTGTGTCGTGCAAATCAAATAAACAAATAACGGTGAATCAATACAAATCAGGTGGAATCAGAACAATAAATGCAACTTTATTCATTCAACAAAACTAAAAAATATTCTCCTAAAAAACAAAAAGGCACTCGGTGATTGTATTAGACTTAAAAAAAAAGCAAAAAAACTACTAATCTACATTAAATTTACCATCGTAGCCGGAGAGGAAAAGCTCTACAATTGAGAATTTGAATAATCGGAATCCGTATAGAAAAAATCTCACAACAAAAATACATGAGTGAGAAGATGAAGCTCCCCTGAGTTGATGATGATGATTACATGCGGAATACACCGAATTTCGTTTCAGGAATCGGTTTTTGGAGGGTGGATTGGAATGCCAGTCCGAGAACCTGCAAATGGAAATGTTGTTTTTAAAAGTTGGATTCTATTGATTCTAACTCAAAGATGATACTTCAGCACCTAAAATTGTGTCCTTACAGTCGAAAGCCATGAATTTCAAAACTATTACAAACCTTTCTCGTATCTTTAGGATCAATAACTCCATCATCCCACAGCCGAGCGGAAGCAAAATATGGATGTCCTTCTTTCTCAAATTTCTCCTCAACTGGTTTACGAAGCTCAAGATCTTGCTGATCTGTCCATTCGGCCCCTTCGCGCTTCTTTTTCTCTTTTTGTACAGTTGAGAGCACATTAGCTGCTTGCTCTCCGCCCATCACAGAAATTCGAGAGTTTGGCCACATGAATACGTATCTGAAAATTCGAAATTGTTTGACTTTTACTAATTTGCTGAAAATAAACCTTGGACTATATCCTCTTCCACACATTCCGTAGTTTCCGGCTCCATAAGATCCTCCGACAAGAACGGTGATCTTTGGAACATTGGCACAAGCGACAGCGGTGACCAACTTGGCTCCGTGTTTAGCGATACCACCTGCCTCCGCGTCTCTTCCGACCTGAACTCAAACAGATTGAAAGATATATTGAAAAGGGTTTTTAAGCTTACCATGAATCCAGTGATATTTTGAAGGAATAGAAGTGGAATCTTTCGTTGACAACACAACTCAATGAAATGAGCTCCCTTCATTGCACTCTCAGCGAACAGTACTCCGTTATTGGCAAGGATTCCGACACGCTGACCGTAAATCGTTGCGAATCCGGTGACAAGAGTCTCTCCGTATCGCTCCTTGAATTCGTGGAATCTTGAGCCATCGACAATACGAGCGATGACTTCACGGACGTCGTAGGTCTTCTTGAGGTTTGATCCGACGATTCCGTAAATCTCCTCAGCTGGATAGAGGGGCTCGTCAGCTGAAAACAATCGGAATGAATTCAGAGTTGTTGACTAAGTTATTTATAGATTCAGTTAAACTGATTTTCCTTGCCTACCATTTGGGTTGAATGTCATCTGCTCTTCGACTGGTGGAAGTCCAGCAATACAACTTCTTGCCAAATACAATGCATGTTGATCACTATGAGCATAGTAATCAGTGACACCTGACTCTCCACAATGCAAATCAGCTCCCCCGAGTTCTTCAGCCGAAATCTCTTCTCCTGTTGCTGCTTTCACAAGTGGTGGTCCTCCAAGGAACACAGTTCCAGTTCCTTTGACAATAATAGCCTGATCGGACATAGCTGGAACGTATGCTCCTCCAGCAGTACAACTTCCCATCACAACAGCTAATTGTGGAATTCCCTGGCTACTCATTGTTGCTTGATTGTAGAAGATTCTTCCGAAATGTTGGGTGTCAGCGAAGATATCGGCTTGACGTGGAAGGTTGGCACCTCCGGAATCGACGAGATATATGCATGGAAGATTGTTCTCACGAGCAATCTCCTGAGCACGAAGATGTTTTTTGACAGTGATTGGATAATAGGTTCCTCCTTTCACGGTGGCATCATTGGCAACAATAACACAGACGCGACCAGATACTATTCCGATTCCAGTGAGAATTCCACCTGATGGAACTTCTTCTTTGCCGTACATCTGAAATTAGAAATTCAAGGAAACTCGTGTCATTCTCAATCAGCTTACCTCATAACCAGCCAGCTGGCTAAACTCGAGGAATGGAGATCCGGCATCAACAAGACCGTCGATTCTTTCTCTGGCGAGCATTTTTCCACGACTGCGATGAAGTTTGACAGCTTTTTCTCCTCCAGCCTGTTCAATTTTGGCAATTTTGGCTTTCAGATCCTCGACAAGAACTTTCATCTCGGCATCATTCGCGGCAAAGTCCTCTGATGAGTTATCGATTCCAGTTTTAATTGGAGCCCATTGATGAGTTGATTTGTCAGCGGAGCAGTGATGATTTCGCACTTGCACCGAGCTGATACAGGGGTTAGAGAACAATATTTCAACAGCTTGAGATTCAAGCGTGTTTGAATTCATTTCATTGCAACGTTACGAGAAGTGAGAGAGGGAAAATGGCTTTCGTAAAAACAGAACAACCCCAATATTCTACTTACCAGTTTGGATAGGAAGATCTGGAGATTGCTGGATCAGCTCCGAGAATCTGACGACGATGATAGAGGTCCTTGAGGTATCCACGTTCCCAACGAGTTCTCAGCAGCCGACCTGAAAGGGTTTGTTATTTTTCATCGATACAAAAGCATTTGTATAACTTACATGACTGAATGGAGGTGCTTCTCGAGCCCAAGTTTTGAGCCACGTGGCGGAACATTACTGAAATTGAACAATTTAGTTAGTAGAAAAATAACGTTTGGAGCAATTCAGAGCAGTCCAACTTCAAAAACCAGGATTACATTCGTATTAGTTTTCGAAAACAGTGGAAAATAAGATATTTTTGAATAAAATCATTATTTCGATGTTATTTTTGAGCGAAAAATCATTGAAACAATTAAAAATGACTAGAAAGTTGTTGTAAACTTTGCTGATAAGCGGACAAACTCCGCGAAAAGTCCACTAAACTAGGCGCGAGCGGGAGATCGGAGTATCGTTGTGGAGAAAATGAGAGAGGGAGTTTTGAATGGAGTTTTCGGAGGAAATTGGTTTTTTGTAATTATTTTTGGTAAATTCAGCGAGAATCAGAAGATTTGAGTGAAAAAAAACCAAAGTTATTTTACAAATGCATCACCTTGAATTACACAACCTCGAAAAGATAGTATAATAGAAACCTAAGACTTGAAAACAACTAAAAAATAATCCCTGGAGAGCAGTGAGCTCTTTCTATAAACTCTCTCGGTTAATTAGAAATGAAGAGACAAGTTTTTCTCACACCTCGTCTAGCTACTATTATATATTTTAGTATTTTGCCTCTGAATAATGGCATATTTGAGACAAACTACAATGCAAGAGTGGATCTCGTACTTTATTGGAAGTGAGCCGTACAGGTAACAAATTGAAGTTTTCTGTATGAATTATAGCTGTTTTGGTTAGATATCATTGTTGGCATCGAAGCAGTGAACAGTGGTTCCAGCAGGGCAAAGTTCATCACACTTATGGAATGATAAACTTATTTGGAGGGGTGTTCTTTCTGGTAAGAGTTCGGGCTATTGAACTTACAGATGTACAGGCAGGCATGTCGATACAGCGTTGGCAGACACTACATTCGTATTCAATATATCATAATTCTTTTTAATTACCAGATAACTACAACATTGGTACTGTGGGCTTTCCTATCACACAACATAATGAAGTCATCGTGTTACAAGATTTTGTTCGTTTCTGGTAAAATTCAGATCAGAATCTTAACAGAAATCCTTTGAAACTTCAGTAATAATATCGTGGTTTGAAGTGATGACATTGTCAATATGGCCAGCATTTCTGTTGCTTCAAGGAGGTGTTTTCTGTAGTTATCCCTTCATTGGAATGGTCGTTGGAAGAAGTTTGACAAGTATGTAACCTAGTTTGTTTAGATTTGTTCTCATGGCCCAGACCACCTTTATGTTTTGTTGCGAATGTTTTGTATACTTTACTCGTTGCTTCTTCTCCATGAGAAACAACAAAACGTACCTGTTGGGGGGAGTCAAGGCCGTACTCTTCTGGGGATTTTCGTCTTGTTAATTATGATATTTAGTGGAATGGATATCTGGAACGAGTCTTTGTATTTATCTGGCAATCAATAGACTTGCAGACATGACAAAGAACTATTTCCTGCTGGAACTTTTTGATGTAAAGTAGTCGAAACCGATCCCTTCATAAATTCTAACTTTAGAAGCCAAATAAAGTGATATTCGTCATGCTTCTGGTTGTTCTATACTCTCTGATTATCGCGTGTTTCACTGATCCATGTCTCTACGACTCTCTACGACGTGGATATTCAATTAACCCGAATAATGGAATGACGGTAATAGTATCCGTTTGTCTCTGAAGCTCAACATCAAACTTGTCAAAAACTTTCAGCCTTCTCTGTTCTCCAGCCACTCAATTCATATCTACAACTCAATATTTCTTATTCTTTTCTTTTTCATCTTAACAATTATCATTTACAAACTCTGCACTGAACATGAGAACTGCTGGCGTGGCAGTAGTGAGCTTCAACGTAAAATAATTATGCAATCACTATTTATTTGCCTTCAATATGTGATTCCATGTGTATTCAACCTATTCATTACTATATGGAATACTCTGGAATCGCCTCAATGTTTTATCGAAGGAACTCATTTCTTGTTTCAGTTTTTTGCATGTTTCAATGGTATAATTTGCCTGTTTTTTAACCGCCCAATTCGAGTGAGATTTCTGGAAAAAACTGGCTTGAGGAAGTATGTAGTTCAACCGAATCGTCGAGGAGCACAGTCAATTTCGAAAAGTATTGTGTGATTATTTCTTATTTGTTGGGAACAACGATATTAGACGGGCGGTGCAATGCAAGACTAGTGAAGGTGTGAACCGGAGGAAGACAATAGACATATATTAACAGATGGATTAATATATTTTTCCTCCTGGGATCTTAAATAAAAAGGTGAAAACGGACCAGAACACTCGATAGACCGCCTATGTGATCACATCTTTTCTCTGATTTAGCACTTCGGTTTCCTTTTTCCGTTTACTTCTTTTATTCTTTTTTTTGACTGATTTTTATCTGAATCATGTATGACAATGTTTTTTCTTTGTATAAACATGTCCAGGAGCATAGAATATTTGTATGTTTATTCCAGACTCGATTCGAATCGAATAATGCGTTTTTGTATTTACAGAAAGACGGCAAAAAATACTGTATTACTTTTTCGACACGCAATTTCTGGCTTCAAAGTCCGTTAAAAACAGTTTTTTGTGTGAAAAGAATTTTAAAACAATCTAAAAAATAGAAAAAATAAACCAAAATAAAAAGTACTTTTGCTTACGGTACGCAGTACTACGGTCACCGATTGCGGACTGAAATTTGTTGCCGCGAAGGCGGGAAATTTTAGATTCAAACTTTTTTCTGTTTTTCACAGATGTCTTCCGGTCATTTTTAGGCGGTTCGTTCTATTTTTTTGACAATTATTCATCTCAAGTAGTGTTTCTTTGAACAATTTTAGTGTTTTCGGATGAAAATTGCCATATTGTTTGCTCCTTACTACTAGTTTCACTCTCAGAGTGTATTTTTGAGCCACTGCTAATTAAGACGGTGTTTTGAGCGCTTTTCGCATGTTTTTCGTCAATAATTACGATTGATTTAGAGTTTTTTGGTAGAAGTACATGAAATATGAAGTTTCAGTTCTATATTTCGGTTGTAAAACAGTTTCGCTAGTCACTCTGAGTGTGTTTGTCGTTTTTCAATCATTTTCGCTATCAAGATAACTCTGGCAAAACACACTTGCGAGTTTTTTGATGTCAGCAAAACCCCATTTGTTCGAAACTCGATCAGTTTTCAATTTCCGACGATTTTAGTCTCAAATCAATGCTAACATTGAATCATGTTTCCTGATTTCCGCTGTCCATATCCGCAACCGCTTTTCACTCGTTTTTTCTATCCGTTCTCTACGGAATTTGATCAATGGAAAGCCCATAAATCGACAATCTTCTTCTCGTATCGCAACCTGCACTGGTGGTGTTCTTCACGTCGCCCATAAAATAATGTAATCAATGAGTTTCACTTATTCTCATTTCTTTTCTTCTGTCCTTTTTCTACCCGGTGTTCTTCTCCAAAAAAACCACTGACTTCCCTTTTAGACCGCCCATTCTCCTCACAGACATTGCAACAGCCGCTCTGAGAAAGTGGGCGGGCATGCCACCATGTCATTCATTTCTTATTTGAGAGACCCCCTCTTCTTCATTCGATTACTTAATTATATCTTGATTTATTCTCTTTTCACTAAATCTTCGATATATTTCCAGGTTCATGTACAATAACATCATTCAATACTAATATCAATACTCGAATCTCGAACAACTGAAACAAAACGAGAAGCGGCGAAAAACAATGCGAGTCTTCATAATATCCGCGTTCATACTGCTCTACTCGAAGACAGCAACGAGCCAGATTTTAAGCGGTCTGTGTTCGGATGGCCAGATGTGTGCTCCACACGGAAAATGTATGGATGGGTATCAGAAGGACACTTATTGGTGCAGGTAAGCATATATATATATATATCATTCTCCCATGTCGCGCGTCGCGTATTCTCATCGAGCGTGACACAAAGAAAACATTGAAGCGAAGAAAAAGAAAGTTTTGGCAGACAGGCATGGGAAAGTTTTGGGAAAAGAGAGTGAGGCATGTACTTTTTGGATAATCTGCGTATCATTTTTGATATCTCGCCCGTATTGTTCATTTCGGAATCAGAAAGAGGAATATCACATTAACCGAAGAGCGTGCCACCACCCGGCTTCTCATTAGAATTCACACCGAATCGGTAGTTTATTGGCGAAGAACAGCAGGTGGTCTCTCGGGGGACAATCTCGTAAATCTTTCATTCGAACAGGGGCATCAAGAGAATACAGAGGTGGCGAGGCGAAAGCGATTTCTTCAAAAAAATCTCTGGTAACTGAATTCCTAGACGAGATACCTGCGGTTACCGCATTTTACAACTACTTTCCCATTGCTGTCGGCGAATATTTATTAGTGAGAGACACCCGCCAATAAAAACAATTGAATTAGCGTGTCGTCGGCACAACAACTAATATACTCATCTCATCGTTGTTTTTTTCAGATGCGACAATGGATATGGCGGCGAGTTCTGCGAGAAGGAGTGCAATCTCGAATGCGAAGATGATGATGAGAAGTGTGGATTCGATGAAAGTGGACAGCATCCACAATGTATCTGCAAAGGTACATCGAGTTGAAATCAATTCGAGTCGTCTCTTCTCTCTATTTTTTCAAATTTCAATTCATCTGTCCCCTTTTGTCGGCATTTTTCCCGTTGCGTCATCCATCATAAGTACACTGTCTTTCCTCTTTTGATAGTGCCCGCTTGATTTTTTAGTCAAGCATTAGAAATATTCTTATTTTGAAATTTAGATACACACGCGACCGTCCCCATAATATTTCTTCCCGTAATGACAAATTCAATGCGATGCGCGGCGTCCACTTACTAAAATTTGCCTGCTCATTTGTCATGTTTTTGGCGCCTCCGAATTCGACGCCGCCGCTGTTGATAGATAGCTAAGGGTCGCACATTTTCCCTTCGATGATCCTGTGTTTCATTCGATGCGCTTCTTTTTGGCGCGATTTATTATCAATGTTCGGTTTGAGAGGAGAGGAGACGACTCGACGGCGCATTGCCGATTCCTTCTGTTTTGCGGTCATTTGACCCCAAAGCAGGTGGCATCGAAGAATGGCAGCCGTGGGAACATATCAAGGTGATTATAACGAAAAATTTACTTTCAGACTGTTCCACCGACGGAAGGAAAGTGTGCCCATTTGGATATGAAGGTGAGAAACAAAAGAAGAAACACCTCATTACTATTCGGCTGAATTATTCGAAAAGCATGTTTTGATATTTTGGAGGCGCCTAATTTATATCACTGTTTGGCGCTTGGTTCGTGAGCTCTGTAGAATCAAGAGAAAAACACCGCCATAGTAGATTTTGATCTCAAAAGGTCAAACAAAGTGTTGCGTTGTGTTTCTTTTCCCTCGTAATAAGATTGACACCTTGTGTCATCTCTAAAGGAAATCAGTCAGCTTGGTTAATGAGGTGTGAATGGGAACGATTAGGGGCAATGAGAAAAAACAAACTTCCGGCGGATTTTTTTCAAATTTCGATTTGAATTAGACTCATTTGAGGTGTTCCGCGGCGCTATACTTGCTGAAATAAAATATCGCTTAAAACTAACAAGTTTATTTCCAGGAGACAACTGCGAAATCCAAATTGAACACCTCGTCAACCCATGCCTGAACAATCCGTGTCACGAAGGAAGATGTGCTCCATTCAGCGGTGGATTCCAATGCATATGCAAAAATGGTTTCGGTGGATCATACTGTGAAATTGGAACGGACAACTGCAAAAACCATCTGTGTCGCCCGGGGTCCACATGCGTCAGCACAATCAACGACTATTACTGTGCGTGTCCACCGGGAAGAGCTGGCACTTTCTGCGAACTCACAAACTGTACGCTATTGGGAGATGAAATTTGTAATCACGGAAAGTGTATCGACAAGTTCTGGAATGACAAAAACTTCATTTGCGAGTGTGATGCTGGATACGAAGGAGAATTCTGCACACAAGATCGTAATGAGTGTCTCGACGAAGGTATCTGCTCACATCGAGGAACATGCCAGAATTTGGCTGGAGGATTCGTCTGCTCCTGCAAAAATGGATTCAAAGGAAAACACTGTCAGGATACTGTCGACATGTGTCTAGAATACCATTGTAAGAATGGTGGAGACTGCGTCCATCTGCCTGATCGTACTCCAGTTTGTCAATGTAAGCAGGGATTCATCGGGCACAAATGTGAGCAGGCATGTCCTCCTGGATTCGGTGGATCCGATTGCAAACTTCCTCTCAATCGTCCGAATTGCTCTCGATTCAACGGAACTTGCTTCAACGATGGAAGATGCATAAATGGATTCTGTAAATGCCCGCCTGGATTCGTTGGTGATCGTTGTGAACGTAATTGGACATCGGTGGATCAATATATTTCTACGTCGTGCGAATTCAATCCATGTATGAATAATGGAAGATGCGTCGATGTCGGTGATGGATATGCGTGTATCTGTCCACCAGGATTCTACGGACCAGATTGCGACGGACTTCTTCGTGAGTATACATTCCTTTTAGTTAGTAATTTTGACCAATCATTTCCAGAATGTGCCTCGACGACATGCGCCAACGGAGGTATCTGCTCAGTGGGAACAAGAAGCTTGTCGTGTTCATGCCCTCTCGGATTCTCCGGAGAATATTGCGAGGTTAGGGATGGACTCGACTGTAGCCGGAAACCTTGTCTGAATGGTGGATTCTGTGAAGCATTCGACAGAAACAAGGGTAGCAGTGGATTCTGTAATTGCCCATTCGGATACACTGGAACGATGTGTCAGGAGAAATTGGTGATTGAAAAGAAAAAAGAAGTGTAAGGTTTTGCTTGTATCTCTATCACAACAATGTGATTTTACTTTCAGACTCGTTCGTGATCTATGCAAGCAGAGAAATTGCGACGCGCGTGCTTCCGATGGAGTCTGTAATCCCGAATGCAATCTAGAGGAATGCAAATTTGACGGCGGGGACTGTTCCGGAGGTCAGCAACCATTCTCCAAGTGCCGTTATCCATCCAGATGTGCCGATTCGTTTGCAAATGGAATCTGTAATCAAGAGTGCAATAACGAAGGATGTCTATACGATGGACTGGATTGTCAATCGGAATTATATAGATGTCCGAAGGATATTCGAGAATATTGTATGAAGAAACGTGGAGACGGCGAATGCGATTACGCGTGTAGTTTCGTTGGATGCGGATTCGATGGTGGCGACTGTTACAATGAAACTGGAGCCATGATTCTCAATGATATCCGACTCGTCATCCAAATCGATCCGATCGTTTTTCAAGAAACTGGAGGTAACACATTGATGGAGATCAGCCGACATCTTCGTGCAGCTGTTCGTATTCAAAAAGATGATACCGGGCCGCTTGTCTTCCATTGGGATGGTGAACATGAAACAGAGAGACTCCAAATGGATACAAAGAAACTCAGTGCTCAACATGTACTCTCTCATCATGTTCGAAAGTATCGAAGTGCTGAAATAACTGGAGTTGTTTTGTATTTGGAAGTCGAGGAGATTTGTCAACCAAGATCTACGTGTAGATTTTCTACCGCTCAAAGTGTTGTCAATTTGATTGCAGCTGGACTTGTGAAGTCAGATGTAGGTTTTTTTGCATGTGTTTGGAGATTCAACTTTTTATTTTCACATTTTAGGGGCGACAATCACTCGGATTCCCCATCACTGAAGCAATGGTTGCCACGCCAAGAAGAAATACGGATGTCGGAGAGGGAATGTCCCGGAATCAAATTCTCCTCGTTGTAGTCATTGCATTTTTCGCTCTCGGAACTGTCGTTGCCGGTGTTATGGTCAAAGCTGGAGAGCCGGAAAGAAGCAGAAAACGAAAAATAATTCATGCACCAGTCTGGACGCCTCCAATGGAAACACCAATCGACAAGCAGACTCCACAAAATCCGTCGATTTACTCAAGTCAAGTCTCGCTATTAAATGACAGTAATATGTATTTGAATGCGCCGAAACGAGTACGCAGAGAGTTTTATCTTCCTGGACCGGAAGAACAATACCAGGAGATTTATCCACGAACTTTGGCTAATGGAGTTGTTGGAGAGTATGCTGCCGGAGGAGCAGCTCATCATGTGATCATCATGCCACAAGAACCAGTGATGCCGGAAGCGTTGCCAGCAGAGAAAATGTAAGGAGGATTATCAGATTTCCAGTTTAAAATGAATCATTTTTCAGTCTTCTCCATGTTCAAGCAGCTGGTTCCTATTCGCTCACCGAGGCAATTACGAGAGAATCCGTAAAACAAGTCGACACGAAATACGGAAGACAAGTTCTTCATTGGCTTGCTGGAAACACAAATGGAAAAGCAGAAGACCTGGTTACATCTGAAAGTGTCTCGTGTCTCGAGGCTGGAGCTGATGTGAATGCTCTCGATAATGAAGAGAATACTCCGCTGATGTTGGCTGTCCGCGCTCGACGCGTACGATTGGCTGTTATCTTGATGCGTCATGGAGCCAACCCGACCATCTTCAACAAGTCTGAACGATCTTGTCTACATGAGGCATGTGTGAATCGAGACTTCCGAATGGTGACCATCTTGTTGACTGATGCTCGAATGCTCAAAGAAATCGATGAGTTGGATAGAAATGGAATGACTGCATTGATGCTGATTGCTGGAAGTTATGGACCACAGCAAGTCGAGATGGCGAAGCTTCTATTGGTGAAAGGAGCGAAGATAGATGCGGATGGTGTGACGAGAAAAGATTCGGACAAGTATCATGGAAGAACTGCACTTCATTACGCTGCTCTATGTGATAACATCGAAATGGTTGAGTTCTTAGTGATGAAGAATTCAAATAAGGATAAGCAAGACGAAGCCGGACAGACTCCATTGATGTTGGCTGCCAAAGAAGGACACGAGCTCACTGTCAGATTTCTTGTTGGACATGGAGCTAGTGTGACGATGGCAGATGTTCTTGATAAGACAGCACTGCAGTATGCGAGAGAGGGATATCATCACGAAGTCGAAGAGTTTCTTCTGACATGGATTAGAACCGAGCGTGAACGAAAAGAGGCTCCTCAGAAACCAACGAATCCTGAGAAATGCGTGAATCAGAAGACTGGGCGTCAAACAATGAAAGCTGTTAAGAGAGCTGGTTCACGGAAAAGTCCAACTGCTTCAACTCCGCCGTCTCGTGATCCGAACCATTTGACACCGCCACCATCAGATGGATCATTCTCTTCTCCATCTCCGCATTATTTCCATACGACTGCTTCAACACCTACCGCTATGGAATCAAGTCCAGAATATGTGTATACTCAAGATGTGGTGAGTTGATTTATTGAGTTATTCAATTAAATAATTATGTTTAATTTTCAGACTAATTCGAATTGGTACCCCACACCATCCTCGTACCACGATCTAAGTCAGAACATGCCACCATCGAGTTCTTCCAGTGGCGGGGACCCTCTGAACGGATCATTCTACTGCTGAAAGCAGAGATAATCTTTAATTTTCCTGTTATTTTATTATTGCCAATGTTTAAGCTTGCTCCCATTTCTTGTCATCCTTCCCCCACATATCATCCCAACCCACAATGTGGCTTCCTTAGAATAAGTTCATCTCACTTCCCCACTCTTCCCTCCCAACCGCTCCCTTCTAAAACACAGGTTCCCCCTTCTCGTTCACAGAGTTTTGTAAACCTATTACGGGTCATTTATGCTATTCTAGACTAATATCGTAAACTATAAGTTGTAGAATAATTATCGATCCAGAACAGATTAAGAGTTTTAATTTTTTATTTCCGATCCTTTTTCCCTCCTCACACTTGTTTCTCGGTGACATCTTTAATTGTTTTCTTATTTTTTTGAAATTTTAATAAAATTGTAATTCTTAATTTTGCATTGGATACCTGATTAATCAAGTTTTTTTTTCGAAAAATGTAGAAAGAAAAGAAAGAGGTTTTCATAAAAACTTCAGTTTTCAGAGTGAGGTCATGAAAGAACATTTCTGTCAAAAGGACATGTTTCAGCTGAGATGAACAGAGAGGAAAACAGAAATACTAACTTCTAATCGCAACTGGAAAAATATAAAAAGAATGCGGAAAATCTCAAGAAAATCTCAGAAATCCTTCTATTCTACAGCCTTGCCAGCACATCCACGTGGCATCGTTAATCGATATTCCTGTCTATGAAGCTTATACTTTACAATATTTGTTGTTCTTCTCTTGTCTTTCTCGCTCTCAATTTCGTACTCACTATGGAAGGATCGCGAGAGTCAAGATGGAGTTCCAGCTCGAGATATACATCACTAACGGAAATGTTGTGCTGATTTCAAATCTGTTTTCTGTTTTTGCTGAACGATTTCCTGAAAATAGTTATTTGCGTTTATATGACTTCTCGGTGCTTTTTCAAAACTTCAAAAATTAACGTTTTTCTTTAATTTTTGAATTTTTTTTGTTTTGTAGGTATGAGTACGGATGTAAAGATGGTTTTGGCATAGTTTGATTTCAGAATTTATTTTCAGACAATTGTTTGTGGAGTTTCTAAAATTTTCAAAAATGACCCATCTACAAGAAAATTGTCTGAACATTTTCTAAAGTTCCAATACAAACAATACAATCCACATGAATGGAAATACATGTACAACACAAAAACAAGTGAAAAAATAAAGAGAAACGTCAGTTTTGGGAGGCTTGAAAATGCTTTAAAAGCAAACATTATGTGACGCAGAATTGTCAATTATCTGGATGTTATGACCGATTGAAACAAAGAAGTGAGAACGTTTGCTTTAGAATTTATAAGAATAATTCATTGCAATATCGAAAAAATATAATGAAAAGCGACAGTCAACTTGATTTATTTCCAAAATTGAGACCGGTTTTTCATTTTCTTTCAAACAACGGGGGAGAAGTTTCACAGTACGCTTACAACTGTTAAGCGTGTGATATATTTGAAATGTCATGGCACATATTGCCACCGTATCTTTATACATCATCTAGAAGAACGAAGACATACAAACAAAACCAAAGAATAATCCAACTGAACACTGTCGGCGCCGGGAGACGATTAAGCGCGGCTCACTGGCGCACAATAACGCGTTGAAAACTCCGAAGCCATATATCGCATGTTTAGAGAAATTGATGGAAAAAGTGTTCAACTGTGACCATAGCTAATTTTTTATGCTGAATCGAATGGCATCAAAATCTGAAAAGTACAGTTTTAGAAAATTGCGATTATCTCCTGAATTAGAGCAAGAAAATGGAATCTGATAAGTGAGGTGAATAAAGAAATGAAATAGCAATAGAACCCACTAAACAGAAATGTCACAAGTATGTCTGGAAAGGCTCCACTATCTAATGAGATAGGTTTTCGATTTTTTGAGAGGAGTGGAATTTATGTAGGAAATTAGGAGTGAGTAGAGATGCTTACGACCATATCACGTTGAATGCACGCCATCCCGTCCGATCTGGCAAGTTAAGCAACGTTGAGTCCAGTTAGTACTTGGATCGGAGACGGCCTGGGAATCCTGGATGTTGTAAGCTTTTTGCATTTTTGAATTTGACATAGGATGAATTATTTTAAGTGCCGTTCTATTAGAGGTGCCGTTCTATTAGAGGTGCCGTTCTATTAGAGGTGCCGTTTTAATACAGTTTTTACAGAGTATATTGTTTAGTTCAATTTAACATTTTTTATTTCAAGAATAATGAGAGCGATTTTTATAAACACAAATTTTCAGAGAAAAAAAAATCGAAAAATCAAAAATTTACGAATTTTTTTGCTTTTTTCAATTTTATTCATTTCCAAACTGTAACTTATTTTAATAAACGTGAATCAAACATTATTCCACTGCTTCACGTTGCCCATTTTGTTTCCAACACTGTGTTCAGTGCAATTCGGATTTTCAGACGACTGGGAAACAATGTCAACGACATTTTTTCTCAAATATTTTTAGTTATTTTGTCTCCCCGAAAGGAGACGTTCCAAAATTTATAGCTAACGCCAAATTTCTTTGGGTCAGTTTCAATGTTTACCTCAAACTTGGGTAATTAAACCGACGCTTTCGGCGTGCCCTCCGAGTAATGCTACGGCAACAGCCGACACGAATCGAACCCCGCGACCGCCACTATATTTCGACAAGGAGGCCTCGCAAAAAATTTTCGATTTTTTGAGAGGAGTGGAATTTATGTAGGAAATTAGGAGTGAGTAGAGATGCTTACGACCATATCACGTTGAATGCACGCCATCCCGTCCGATCTGGCAAGTTAAGCAACGTTGAGTCCAGTTAGTACTTGGATCGGAGACGGCCTGGGAATCCTGGATGTTGTAAGCTTTTTGCATTTTTGAATTTGACATAGGATGAATTATTTTAAGTGCCGTTCTATTAGAGGTGCCGTTCTATTAGAGGTGCCGTTCTATTAGAGGTGCCGTTTTAATACAGTTTTTACAGAGTATATTGTTTAGTTCAATTTAACATTTTTTATTTCAAGAATAATGAGAGCGATTTTTATAAACACAAATTTTCAGAGAAAAAAAAATCGAAAAATCAAAAATTTACGAATTTTTTTGCTTTTTTCAATTTTATTCATTTCCAAACTGTAACTTATTTTAATAAACGTGAATCAAACATTATTCCACTGCTTCACGTTGCCCATTTTGTTTCCAACACTGTGTTCAGTGCAATTCGGATTTTCAGACGACTGGGAAACAATGTCAACGACATTTTTTCTCAAATATTTTTAGTTATTTTGTCTCCCCGAAAGGAGACGTTCCAAAATTTATAGCTAACGCCAAATTTCTTTGGGTCAGTTTCAATGTTTACCTCAAACTTGGGTAATTAAACCGACGCTTTCGGCGTGCCCTCCGAGTAATGCTACGGCAACAGCCGACACGAATCGAACCCCGCGACCGCCACTATATTTCGACAAGGAGGCCTCGCAAAAAATTTT
Source organism: Caenorhabditis remanei (assembly GCF_010183535.1). Lineage (NCBI taxonomy): Eukaryota > Metazoa > Nematoda > Chromadorea > Rhabditida > Rhabditidae > Caenorhabditis > Caenorhabditis remanei. Next base: position 5,565,712 of record NC_071330.1, on the reverse strand, counting down.
CGATTTTTTGAGAGGAGTGGAATTTATGTAGGAAATTAGGAGTGAGTAGAGATGCTTACGACCATATCACGTTGAATGCACGCCATCCCGTCCGATCTGGCAAGTTAAGCAACGTTGAGTCCAGTTAGTACTTGGATCGGAGACGGCCTGGGAATCCTGGATGTTGTAAGCTTTTTGCATTTTTGAATTTGACATAGGATGAATTATTTTAAGTGCCGTTCTATTAGAGGTGCCGTTCTATTAGAGGTGCCGTTCTATTAGAGGTGCCGTTTTAATACAGTTTTTACAGAGTATATTGTTTAGTTCAATTTAACATTTTTTATTTCAAGAATAATGAGAGCGATTTTTATAAACACAAATTTTCAGAGAAAAAAAAATCGAAAAATCAAAAATTTACGAATTTTTTTGCTTTTTTCAATTTTATTCATTTCCAAACTGTAACTTATTTTAATAAACGTGAATCAAACATTATTCCACTGCTTCACGTTGCCCATTTTGTTTCCAACACTGTGTTCAGTGCAATTCGGATTTTCAGACGACTGGGAAACAATGTCAACGACATTTTTTCTCAAATATTTTTAGTTATTTTGTCTCCCCGAAAGGAGACGTTCCAAAATTTATAGCTAACGCCAAATTTCTTTGGGTCAGTTTCAATGTTTACCTCAAACTTGGGTAATTAAACCGACGCTTTCGGCGTGCCCTCCGAGTAATGCTACGGCAACAGCCGACACGAATCGAACCCCGCGACCGCCACTATATTTCGACAAGGAGGCCTCGCAAAAAATTTTCGATTTTTTGAGAGGAGTGGAATTTATGTAGGAAATTAGGAGTGAGTAGAGATGCTTACGACCATATCACGTTGAATGCACGCCATCCCGTCCGATCTGGCAAGTTAAGCAACGTTGAGTCCAGTTAGTACTTGGATCGGAGACGGCCTGGGAATCCTGGATGTTGTAAGCTTTTTGCATTTTTGAATTTGACATAGGATGAATTATTTTAAGTGCCGTTCTATTAGAGGTGCCGTTCTATTAGAGGTGCCGTTCTATTAGAGGTGCCGTTTTAATACAGTTTTTACAGAGTATATTGTTTAGTTCAATTTAACATTTTTTATTTCAAGAATAATGAGAGCGATTTTTATAAACACAAATTTTCAGAGAAAAAAAAATCGAAAAATCAAAAATTTACGAATTTTTTTGCTTTTTTCAATTTTATTCATTTCCAAACTGTAACTTATTTTAATAAACGTGAATCAAACATTATTCCACTGCTTCACGTTGCCCATTTTGTTTCCAACACTGTGTTCAGTGCAATTCGGATTTTCAGACGACTGGGAAACAATGTCAACGACATTTTTTCTCAAATATTTTTAGTTATTTTGTCTCCCCGAAAGGAGACGTTCCAAAATTTATAGCTAACGCCAAATTTCTTTGGGTCAGTTTCAATGTTTACCTCAAACTTGGGTAATTAAACCGACGCTTTCGGCGTGCCCTCCGAGTAATGCTACGGCAACAGCCGACACGAATCGAACCCCGCGACCGCCACTATATTTCGACAAGGAGGCCTCGCAAAAAATTTTCGATTTTTTGAGAGGAGTGGAATTTATGTAGGAAATTAGGAGTGAGTAGAGATGCTTACGACCATATCACGTTGAATGCACGCCATCCCGTCCGATCTGGCAAGTTAAGCAACGTTGAGTCCAGTTAGTACTTGGATCGGAGACGGCCTGGGAATCCTGGATGTTGTAAGCTTTTTGCATTTTTGAATTTGACATAGGATGAATTATTTTAAGTGCCGTTCTATTAGAGGTGCCGTTCTATTAGAGGTGCCGTTCTATTAGAGGTGCCGTTTTAATACAGTTTTTACAGAGTATATTGTTTAGTTCAATTTAACATTTTTTATTTCAAGAATAATGAGAGCGATTTTTATAAACACAAATTTTCAGAGAAAAAAAAATCGAAAAAATCAAAAATTTACGAATTTTTTTGCTTTTTTCAATTTTATTCATTTCCAAACTGTAACTTATTTTAATAAACGTGAATCAAACATTATTCCACTGCTTCACGTTGCCCATTTTGTTTCCAACACTGTGTTCAGTGCAATTCGGATTTTCAGACGACTGGGAAACAATGTCAACGACATTTTTTCTCAAATATTTTTAGTTATTTTGTCTCCCCGAAAGGAGACGTTCCAAAATTTATAGCTAACGCCAAATTTCTTTGGGTCAGTTTCAATGTTTACCTCAAACTTGGGTAATTAAACCGACGCTTTCGGCGTGCCCTCCGAGTAATGCTACGGCAACAGCCGACACGAATCGAACCCCGCGACCGCCACTATATTTCGACAAGGAGGCCTCGCAAAAAATTTTCGATTTTTTGAGAGGAGTGGAATTTATGTAGGAAATTAGGAGTGAGTAGAGATGCTTACGACCATATCACGTTGAATGCACGCCATCCCGTCCGATCTGGCAAGTTAAGCAACGTTGAGTCCAGTTAGTACTTGGATCGGAGACGGCCTGGGAATCCTGGATGTTGTAAGCTTTTTGCATTTTTGAATTTGACATAGGATGAATTATTTTAAGTGCCGTTCTATTAGAGGTGCCGTTCTATTAGAGGTGCCGTTCTATTAGAGGTGCCGTTTTAATACAGTTTTTACAGAGTATATTGTTTAGTTCAATTTAACATTTTTTATTTCAAGAATAATGAGAGCGATTTTTATAAACACAAATTTTCAGAGAAAAAAAAATCGAAAAATCAAAAATTTACGAATTTTTTTGCTTTTTTCAATTTTATTCATTTCCAAACTGTAACTTATTTTAATAAACGTGAATCAAACATTATTCCACTGCTTCACGTTGCCCATTTTGTTTCCAACACTGTGTTCAGTGCAATTCGGATTTTCAGACGACTGGGAAACAATGTCAACGACATTTTTTCTCAAATATTTTTAGTTATTTTGTCTCCCCGAAAGGAGACGTTCCAAAATTTATAGCTAACGCCAAATTTCTTTGGGTCAGTTTCAATGTTTACCTCAAACTTGGGTAATTAAACCGACGCTTTCGGCGTGCCCTCCGAGTAATGCTACGGCAACAGCCGACACGAATCGAACCCCGCGACCGCCACTATATTTCGACAAGGAGGCCTCGCAAAAAATTTTCGATTTTTTGAGAGGAGTGGAATTTATGTAGGAAATTAGGAGTGAGTAGAGATGCTTACGACCATATCACGTTGAATGCACGCCATCCCGTCCGATCTGGCAAGTTAAGCAACGTTGAGTCCAGTTAGTACTTGGATCGGAGACGGCCTGGGAATCCTGGATGTTGTAAGCTTTTTGCATTTTTGAATTTGACATAGGATGAATTATTTTAAGTGCCGTTCTATTAGAGGTGCCGTTCTATTAGAGGTGCCGTTCTATTAGAGGTGCCGTTTTAATACAGTTTTTACAGAGTATATTGTTTAGTTCAATTTAACATTTTTTATTTCAAGAATAATGAGAGCGATTTTTATAAACACAAATTTTCAGAGAAAAAAAAATCGAAAAATCAAAAATTTACGAATTTTTTTGCTTTTTTCAATTTTATTCATTTCCAAACTGTAACTTATTTTAATAAACGTGAATCAAACATTATTCCACTGCTTCACGTTGCCCATTTTGTTTCCAACACTGTGTTCAGTGCAATTCGGATTTTCAGACGACTGGGAAACAATGTCAACGACATTTTTTCTCAAATATTTTTAGTTATTTTGTCTCCCCGAAAGGAGACGTTCCAAAATTTATAGCTAACGCCAAATTTCTTTGGGTCAGTTTCAATGTTTACCTCAAACTTGGGTAATTAAACCGACGCTTTCGGCGTGCCCTCCGAGTAATGCTACGGCAACAGCCGACACGAATCGAACCCCGCGACCGCCACTATATTTCGACAAGGAGGCCTCGCAAAAAATTTTCGATTTTTTGAGAGGAGTGGAATTTATGTAGGAAATTAGGAGTGAGTAGAGATGCTTACGACCATATCACGTTGAATGCACGCCATCCCGTCCGATCTGGCAAGTTAAGCAACGTTGAGTCCAGTTAGTACTTGGATCGGAGACGGCCTGGGAATCCTGGATGTTGTAAGCTTTTTGCATTTTTGAATTTGACATAGGATGAATTATTTTAAGTGCCGTTCTATTAGAGGTGCCGTTCTATTAGAGGTGCCGTTCTATTAGAGGTGCCGTTTTAATACAGTTTTTACAGAGTATATTGTTTAGTTCAATTTAACATTTTTTATTTCAAGAATAATGAGAGCGATTTTTATAAACACAAATTTTCAGAGAAAAAAAAATCGAAAAATCAAAAATTTACGAATTTTTTTGCTTTTTTCAATTTTATTCATTTCCAAACTGTAACTTATTTTAATAAACGTGAATCAAACATTATTCCACTGCTTCACGTTGCCCATTTTGTTTCCAACACTGTGTTCAGTGCAATTCGGATTTTCAGACGACTGGGAAACAATGTCAACGACATTTTTTCTCAAATATTTTTAGTTATTTTGTCTCCCCGAAAGGAGACGTTCCAAAATTTATAGCTAACGCCAAATTTCTTTGGGTCAGTTTCAATGTTTACCTCAAACTTGGGTAATTAAACCGACGCTTTCGGCGTGCCCTCCGAGTAATGCTACGGCAACAGCCGACACGAATCGAACCCCGCGACCGCCACTATATTTCGACAAGGAGGCCTCGCAAAAAATTTTCGATTTTTTGAGAGGAGTGGAATTTATGTAGGAAATTAGGAGTGAGTAGAGATGCTTACGACCATATCACGTTGAATGCACGCCATCCCGTCCGATCTGGCAAGTTAAGCAACGTTGAGTCCAGTTAGTACTTGGATCGGAGACGGCCTGGGAATCCTGGATGTTGTAAGCTTTTTGCATTTTTGAATTTGACATAGGATGAATTATTTTAAGTGCCGTTCTATTAGAGGTGCCGTTCTATTAGAGGTGCCGTTCTATTAGAGGTGCCGTTTTAATACAGTTTTTACAGAGTATATTGTTTAGTTCAATTTAACATTTTTTATTTCAAGAATAATGAGAGCGATTTTTATAAACACAAATTTTCAGAGAAAAAAAAATCGAAAAATCAAAAATTTACGAATTTTTTTGCTTTTTTCAATTTTATTCATTTCCAAACTGTAACTTATTTTAATAAACGTGAATCAAACATTATTCCACTGCTTCACGTTGCCCATTTTGTTTCCAACACTGTGTTCAGTGCAATTCGGATTTTCAGACGACTGGGAAACAATGTCAACGACATTTTTTCTCAAATATTTTTAGTTATTTTGTCTCCCCGAAAGGAGACGTTCCAAAATTTATAGCTAACGCCAAATTTCTTTGGGTCAGTTTCAATGTTTACCTCAAACTTGGGTAATTAAACCGACGCTTTCGGCGTGCCCTCCGAGTAATGCTACGGCAACAGCCGACACGAATCGAACCCCGCGACCGCCACTATATTTCGACAAGGAGGCCTCGCAAAAAATTTTCGATTTTTTGAGAGGAGTGGAATTTATGTAGGAAATTAGGAGTGAGTAGAGATGCTTACGACCATATCACGTTGAATGCACGCCATCCCGTCCGATCTGGCAAGTTAAGCAACGTTGAGTCCAGTTAGTACTTGGATCGGAGACGGCCTGGGAATCCTGGATGTTGTAAGCTTTTTGCATTTTTGAATTTGACATAGGATGAATTATTTTAAGTGCCGTTCTATTAGAGGTGCCGTTCTATTAGAGGTGCCGTTCTATTAGAGGTGCCGTTTTAATACAGTTTTTACAGAGTATATTGTTTAGTTCAATTTAACATTTTTTATTTCAAGAATAATGAGAGCGATTTTTATAAACACAAATTTTCAGAGAAAAAAAAATCGAAAAATCAAAAATTTACGAATTTTTTTGCTTTTTTCAATTTTATTCATTTCCAAACTGTAACTTATTTTAATAAACGTGAATCAAACATTATTCCACTGCTTCACGTTGCCCATTTTGTTTCCAACACTGTGTTCAGTGCAATTCGGATTTTCAGACGACTGGGAAACAATGTCAACGACATTTTTTCTCAAATATTTTTAGTTATTTTGTCTCCCCGAAAGGAGACGTTCCAAAATTTATAGCTAACGCCAAATTTCTTTGGGTCAGTTTCAATGTTTACCTCAAACTTGGGTAATTAAACCGACGCTTTCGGCGTGCCCTCCGAGTAATGCTACGGCAACAGCCGACACGAATCGAACCCCGCGACCGCCACTATATTTCGACAAGGAGGCCTCGCAAAAAATTTTCGATTTTTTGAGAGGAGTGGAATTATGTAGGAAATTAGGAGTGAGTAGAGATGCTTACGACCATATCACGTTGAATGCACGCCATCCCGTCCGATCTGGCAAGTTAAGCAACGTTGAGTCCAGTTAGTACTTGGATCGGAGACGGCCTGGGAATCCCTGGATGTTGTAAGCTTTTTGCATTTTTGAATTTGACATAGGATGAATTATTTTAAGTGCCGTTCTATTAGAGGTGCCGTTCTATTAGAGGTGCCGTTCTATTAGAGGT